>NC_052069.1:39599056-40219556 GCF_015852505.1 Tachyglossus aculeatus
TCATCTATAAAATGGGAATTAAGACTGTGAGCCCCCCTTGGGACAACCTGATCACCTTGTATCTCCCCAGTGCTTAGAACAGTACATAGTAAGGGCTTAACAAATACCATCATTATTATCATTATTATTATTATTATTCTAATCTTGGCTCCGCCACTTGCTTGCTGTATGCCCTTGGACAAGTCACTTAACTTCTCCGTGCCACAACTGCAAAATGAGGACTCAATGCCTGTTCTCCTTCCTACTTAGAATGTGAATCCCATGTAGAATAGGGATTGGATCCATTCTGATTAACTTGTATCTACCCCAGGACTTGAAGTGGCACAGCATAATGGATAGAGCCCGGGCCTGGGACGCAGAGGTCATGGGTTCTAATCCCGGCTCTGCCACTTGTCTGCTGTGTGACCTTGAGCAAATCACCTCTCTGTGCCTCAGTTACTTCATCTGTAAAATGGGGAATGAGACTGTGAGCCCCATGTGGGACAGGGATTGTGTCCAACCTGATTTGTTTGTATCCACCCCTGTCCTTAGTACAGTGCCTGACACAGAGTAAGCGCTTAACAAATACCATAATTATTATTATTACTTACAACAGTGCTTGACACATAGTAAGCACTTAAATACCATCAATATATACATATTTATATGGAAAGCAGCATAGTCTAGTGGGAGAACCACATGAAAGGGAGCCAGGAGACTTGGGTTCTAATATCCGCTCTGCCATTTGCCTGTGACTTTGGGTAAAAAAAAAATTACCCAACCTCTCTATGCCTCAGTTTCTACATCAGTAAAATGAGGACTAATAATTATAATAATGGTATTTGTTAAGCGCTTACTATGTGCGAAGCACTGTTCTAAGCGCTGAGGGGGCTACAAGGTGATCAGATTGTCCCACGTAGGGCTCACAGTCTTAATCCCCATTTTACAGATGAGGTAACTGAGACCCAGAGAAGTGAAGTGACTTGCCCAAAATCAAACAGCTGACAAGTGGCGAAGCCGGGATTAGAACCCATGATCTCTGACTCCCGAGTTCGTGCTCTTTCCACTGAGCCACGCTGCTTAAGACTATGAGTCCAGAGTGGGACAAGAACTGTGTCCAGTCTGATTCCCAAGTGCTTACTACAGTACTCTGCACACAATAAGCGCTCAATAAATATGATTGAATGAATGAATGAATGATTACCCTGTATTCAGTGCTTGGCACATAGTAAGCATTTACAAATACTATAATAATTATTATTATGCCGCCTCTAAGTCCACTCCCAATGCCAATGGAAAAACCATTCATTCACAGAGAGACCCCATCTTTTCCTATTTTTAAAAATTAAATGTTAAACATGACTGAAAAGCTGACAAGAGCAGGAATGCATTTGAACCTGCACAAATGGAGAGCCTGGTTAGATTTTAAAATAAACCTGGCAATGAAAGGATGTTTATAAGATGATAGGCCTTTTTGAGCATCTTTAGGGGACTAGTCAGTAAGCTAATTATGGGCAGGTAACATTTCTGCTAATTCCATTTTATTGTACTCATTCATTCAATCATATTTATTGAGCGCTTACTGTGTGCAGAGCACTGTACTAAGCACAAGTTGGAAACATATAGAGACGGTTCCTACCCAACAACGGGCTCACAGTCTAGAATGGGGAGACAGACAACCAAACAAAACATGTGAACGGGTGCCAAGTCATCGGAACAAAAAGAATTAAAGCAAAATGCACATCATTAACAAAATAAATAGAATAGTAAATATGTACAAGTAAAATAAATAAGAGTAATAAATCTGTACAAACATATATACAGGTGCTGTGGGGAGGGGAAAGGAGGTAGGGTGGGGGGATGAGGAAGAGGAGAGGGAAAAAGAGGACAGTCTGGGAAGGCCTCTTGGAGGAGGTGAGCTCTCAGTAGGGCTTTGAAGGGATGAAGAGAGCTGGCTTGGTGGATGTGTGTAAGGAGGGCATTCCAGGCCAGTGGGAGGACGTGGGCTTCCAAGTGTTTAGAACAGTACTCTGCATATAGAAAGTGCTCAATAAATACCATTGGTTGATTGATTTTAAGGTCCATGAAGACAGACAAACTTCACCTCTCCTTTAGGACTTTTCAGAGCAGGTCAGAAGTCCCTAGAAGAACACTTTCTCCTGTCTGTTTTTTTTTTTTAATGGTATTTGTTAAACACTTACTATACGTTGAACACTGTTCTAAGCACTGAGTTAGATACAGGACAATTAGATTGGACAATGTTCCTGTCCCATATGGGGTTCCCAGTCTAAGTATGAGAGAGGACAGCGAAATGAAGTGACGACCAAAGTCAAACAACAAGCAATTGGCAGAGGCAGGATTAGAACACAGGTCTTCTGACGCCGAGGCCAGTATTCTTTCTGCTCGCCAAGCTGCTTCTCTGCTTGGCTGCTTAGAGAAGCAGCATGGCTCAGCAGAAAGAGCCTGGGCTTCGGAGTTAGAGGTCATAATAAAAATAAAAAAAAAAAAATAATAATAATAATAATAATAATGGTATTTATTAAGCACTTACTATGTGCAAAGCACTGGGGAGGTTACAAGGTGATCAGGTTGTCCCACGGGGTGCTCACAGTCTTAATCCCCATTTTACAGATGAGGTAACAGGCACAGAGAAGTGAAGTGACTTGCCCAAAGTCACACAGTTGACAATTGGCAGAGCTGGGATTTGAACCCATGACCTCTGACTCCAAAGCCCCTGCTCTTTCCACTGAGCCAAACTGTTTCTCTAATAGGTCATTCATGATTGAATGAATAGGTCATGAGTCATGAGTTCTAATCCTGAAAAAGCCACTTGTCAGCTGTGTGACTTTGGGCAAGTCACTTAAGTTAACTTAAGTCACTTAAATTCTCTGTGCCTCAGTTACCTCATCTGTAAAATGGGGATGAAAATTGTAAGCCCCATGTGGGACAACCTGATTACCTCGTCTCCCCCCCAGTGCTTAGAACAGTGCTTGGCACTTAGTAAGTGCTTAACAAATGCCATCATTATTATTATTATTCTCTGCCTTCCCACTACACTAATCAGAGTCAAAACAGCTAGCTAACAAAGGCTCTTATATTCACTCTGCACCTACTGCAGGCTGTTTTGGGGGTACCTGCTCTCTTTCTCACTCTCCTCCTCCCCTCCCTCTCCCCCTTTATGCCATTGCTCTTTGGTCCCATTTCTGGTCTAGCCAAGAGCCCTCCACATACTCATTCAAGAATGCCAGAAAGGAGCATAGGAATCTGACTCATGCAAGCAACATGGACACGAACACAGACTAAATGATAATAATAATTTGGGTATTTTTTAAGCACATACTATGTACCAGGGACTTAGAACAGTTCTCTGCACATAGTAAATGCCATCATCATTATTATTATTACTATGCGCTGGGTGAGGAGGGCGGGAAATACAAGTAAATCGGGTTGGACACTGTCCCTGTCCCACGTGGGGTTCTCAGTCTCAATCCCCATTTTACAGATGAGGTAACTGAGGCCCAGAGAAGCAAAGTGACTTGCCCAGTGTCACAGAGTATACAAGTGGTAGAGCCAGGATAAGAACTTGTGACCTTCTGACTCCTAGGTTCGTCTTCTATTCACTCTACCATGCTGCTTCTCTAAGCAACCAAGGAAAATATTTTACTTGTACCAAATGAACGAGTCACCATTCTGTAGGGAAGCAGCATGGCTCAGTGGAAAGAGCCCGGGCTTGAGAGTTAGAGGTCCTGAGTTCTAATCCAGGCTCCACCGCTTGTCAGCTATGTGAATTTGGGCAAGTCATGAATTTGGGCAAGTCACTTAACTTCTCCATGCCTTGGTTACCTCATCTGTAAAATGGGGATTAAGACTGTGAGCACCACGTGGGACAACCTAATCACCTTAAATCCTCCCCAGTGCTTAGAACAGTGCTTTGTACATAGTAGCACTTAACAAATGCCATTATTATTATTACATGGACCAGGTAAGACATCTAAACTGTAAGCCTGTTGTGGGAAGGGAACGTGTCTGTTATACTGTACTCTCCCAAGGGCTTAATACAGTGATTCTCACACAGTATGCATTCAATAAATACAATTGGCTGACTCAGCCCATGGAAAATTTGCCCTTTTTAGTTTAATTTGATGATCGAGAGGCAGCATGGCCTAGTGGATAGAGAACAGGCCTGGGAATCAGCGGAGGATGGTGTCTAAATCCTAGATCTGCCACTTGTCTGCTTTGTGATCTTGGGCAAGTCACTTCACTTCTTTGTGTCTCAGTTCCCTCATCTGTAAAATGGGGATTGGGACTGTTCCCAAACCAATTATCTTGTAACTATCCCAGTGCTTAGAACAGTGCATGGCAAATAGTAAGCCCTTAAAAAGGACTATAATAATAATTATTATTAATAATAATCCTGGGCTGTTGCCCACTGGTTACTAGTGCAGGGAAGGATTGATATTGATATAGGCTTAATCGGGGAGAGGGGAGAAAGAAAGAGAGAGGAAAAAAAAACTACTTCTCATCAACATTACTTCCCCAAGAAAGTTTTCCTTTGTCTCTTCTTGCTCCCAAGCGGTCTAAGACCAAGGCAACCTGGGTCAGGGATCTTGAAAGGAGTCAGATTCATCCAGAGATGGAGAAAGAAACAGCTTCCTGGAAACTCCACCACAGATTTTTTTTTTACTTTAAAGAGGTCTCAGTTTGTGTCTGAGGTTACGGGCATTCCTCTTTAACTAGATTCTGGGCCTGTTTGGTTTAGACAGTTACTACACAACTCTCAAGGATGACTGATGGTCCATCTCTAAACAGAGGGCTCAGTATTTGGAAAAAAGATTGAAGTGGAGGGGGAAAAAGTTGACCTGCAGTCCTGTGGCCATTAAGCACTGAAATCTATGAAATCCTCCAGTCCGAGCAAATCTACCATTTGGCGGGGGAGGGGGAGGGTTATTGTTGTTTGATAGTATTTGTTAATCACTTACTATGTGCCAGGCACTGTACTAAGCACTGGGGTAGATACAAGCTAATCAGGTTGCACACAGTCCTTGTCCCCATGGGGGTCACAGTCAATCCCCATTTGACAGATAAGGTAACTGAAGCACAGAGAAATCAAGTGACTTGTCCAAGGTAACACAGCAGACAAGTGGGTTAGAGCCGGGACTAGAACTCAGGTCTTTCTGACTCTCAGGCGAGTGTTCTGTTCACTAGGCCACACTCCTGCTTTATAAGGGGCTAATATTGAAATTAAGGCAAATGCAGAACAGTAGTCCTGCATCCTGTCTGCTTAGTACGGTCATTACCCAGAGAATAGGCCAATCACTTCACAGCTAGAGGCAGGTGTTTTCTTTTACAAGCAAGAGATTTCAATTCTTTCACTCATTCAATCAATTGTATCCCCTCCCTTCTCTCCTTCTCCAGCCCAGCCCGCACCCTCCTCTCCTCTGTCACCGCTAACCTCCTCACTGTACCTCATTCTCGCCTGTCCCGCCATCGACCCCTGGCCTGGAATGCCTTCCCTCCACACATCCACCAAGCTAGCTCTCTTCCTCCCTTCAAAGCCCTACTGAGAGCTCACCTCCTCCAAGAGGCCTTCCCAGACTGAGCCTCCCTTTTCCCCTCTCCTCCTCCCCACCCCCACCACCCTACCTTCTTCCCCTCCCCACAGCACCTGTGTATATGTTGGTACAGATTTACTACTCTATTTTACTTGAACATATTTACCATTCTATTCATTTTGTTAATGATGTGCATTTAGCTTTAATTCTATTTGTTCTGACGACTTGACACCTGTCCACATGTTTTGTTTTGTTGTCTGTCTCCTCCTTCTAGACTGTGAGCCCATCGTTGGGGAGGGACTGTCTCTATATGTTGCCAACTTGTACTTCCCAAGCGCTTAGTACAGTGCTCTGCACACAGTAAGTGCTCAATAAATACGAATGAATTGAGCACTTACTGTGTGCAGAGCACTGTACTAAGCACTTGGAAAGTACAATTCCTGAGAAAGCAATGATAGCAAAGCATAACCGTCAGTCCCATCTTCCCCTGGAGTGGGTTACTTCAGTTTAGCCTCCCAAAGACACTCATTCCTGCCTGTACATTCCATACTGCACCAACATCACGGCAACATTGCTATTTATTAAGCACTTACTGTGGACCGAAAACAGAATAAACATGGTCCCTACCCCACATAAACTTCACAATCTCTTAGGGAGGGAGAACAAGTGTTTCATCCTCACTTAACAGTTAAGCAAACTGAGGCACAGAGAGATTAAGCAACTTGTCCAAGGTCCCACAGCAGGCAGGTAGCAGAGTTGGGACTAGAACCCAGGTCCCCTAACTCCCAGACCTGTGCTGTTTCTATTTGGCCACCCTGGTGTTTTAATTCCCTGAATCCTCCTGGCTTATTATCAGAGCCCACTAAAGGGAACTTGGAAACCTTCAACTCCTCTCTCTACCTGCTCTTCAGAAGCTGAGAATAAAAGTGATAATTATTAACATTATCAATGATTAGTTGGCTGGGTGTCTGACAAAGACTGTGCCAATAGAAAACTCCTTTTAAGAAACTCGAATTTTAAATAGGATTTTTTTTTAAGGTGGGGATGGTGTTGAGGTTTTGTAACTCTCAGACTATCTTTCCTCCATCCTTCTTCCGAGGGTTAGGCTTCTTCTTAGAGAGAGTATGGTGGAGGGGAATGACAAAATTTAAGGCTCAGTGGGGAGGGGGATGGAAGGGTTGGCAGAAGATTGCAGGTAACCTCTTTGGTACGTTCACAATCAGTTAAGCCTACTAAAATGATCTCATTTGATGAGAATGATGCAAAACAACTTAGAGATTTAGTATTGCATATTTACAGTGTGCAGAGCACTGTACTAAGCATTTTGGGAGAATACTATATAACAGAGTTGTAGACGCATGGGTAGGGAAAATGGAAGAAAGTTCCAGAGGCATTAGATTGGTGAGGAAAAGAACTGGAGAGAGCTAGATGTCTTACATCAAAAACAAAACAAAACACAGATTCTTTATAAGCACCTGAACTTTGGACTGAATTTATCTTTAAACTTTGGAGATTCATGAGCATAATAAAGAAAAGACAAAGTACTTCTAATCTCTATGCAGAAAGATATCATTCAAACTTCCTTCTAGCAAGCCTCCTTGACTATTTTGCTTTTTGTAACTGTCCTGCATTTCCAATACTTGCATTTCTTCCATGTTTTGATTCTAGCTTTGGGGCAGCAACATGCAGGAATGAGAATGGAACAGGGAAACACCAAACTTGAATTTTTTTTTTAGTGTTATGGAAACAAAAATTTTCAAAAATTTTAATTTGATACACACAAATTTTAATTTGATACACAGTCTGTTGCATCTATTGACTGTAAATTCCCCTAAGGGAAAGATAAATTGATTTCCTACAGGATTCAAAATAATCCCAAACTAGATCCCATTTATCTTCAAATTCGTCAGACTAATTTCTCTGCATGAAACACGAATTGTTCCATGGTTACCTTCTTAAATTAAGTCCTTTTCAAAAGAAGACCCAGACATTCATGACTGAATGATTTATGTTTCCTAGTTAATAACAAAAACAGTACACAACTGGAATAGCCACTGAGCAGACAGGAAATATGGGAGCAATTCCTAATCAAGAGCCTCCTATGTCTTTAAAAAAAAAATCCTCTTTTAGGAATTATGAGACAAACTTGAAAATTCTACACCGCTGGCCATTTTCAAGAAATGCTGCATTGTGACCACATTTTGAATATGGGTTTAGAGAATGATATGTAGCTCATTTGGAAAGAAATGTACACGGTTACAAAAAAAAAAAAGAAGTCTGTTGGGTGGTTTTAGAAATGGAAAAAATGTACAAAATAATCCATGAATAAATATTTCTAAAACACAGATCCTTGAGCCAGACTCTCTCAAGTCTGGTTGTAAACTAAGTCTTGTGAATCTAGTTTAACTCTTTGAGACCACTGAGCTTTGATTCAGCATCCAAAATGATACTCCATTGGTTTGACTAGAGATATTTGACCCAATCCATTATATATTTTTTGTGGTATTTGTGAAGCATTTACTACGCCCCAGGCACTGTTCTAGGCATGAGCTAATCAGGTTGATCACAGTCCCTGTCCCATAAGGGGCTCACAGTCTTAATCACCATTTTACAGATGAGGTAACTGAGGCTCAGAGAAGATAAGTGACTGCCCAAGCTCAAACAGCAGACAAGTGGTAGAGCTGGGATTAGAACCCACGTCTTTCGGACTATTCCCATGCTCTATCCACTAGGTTCCTAAGGCAAACCTAGTTTTGGGAGGACAAAGATACACTTGAGGAATGGAGAAAAGAACCTCAGATAACAATAATAATTATCATATTATTATTGTTATTATTATTATTATTATTAAGTGCTTACTATGTGCCAGGCACTGTACTAAGCGCTGGCTGCCATTACTGTCCAAAGGGGGTGTCTTTAAGAGCCTCTCAAGGCAATGACAGTTATTGAGATTCAAAAGCACTATTCAATCAATCGTATTTATTGAGCGCTTACTGTGTGCAGAGCACTGTTCTAAGCTCTTGGGAAGTACAAGATGGCAACATATAGAGACAATCCCTACCCAACAGTGGGCTCACAGTCTGAAAGGGGGAGACAGAGAACAAAACCAAACATACTAACAAAATAAAATAAATAGAATAGATATGTACAAGTAAAATAAATCAATAGAGTAATAAATATGTACAGACATATATACAGGTGCTGTGGGGAAGGGAAGGAGGTAAAATGGGGGGGCCAGGTCTGACTTGAAGAGAACAACCCAAGAATCAATCAGTGGTATTTATTGAGTGCTTACTATATGTAGAGCACTGTACTAAGCACTTGGGAGAGTCCAATACAACAGAATTAGCAGACACGTTCACTGCTCATAACAAGCTTACAGTCTAGATGGGTAGACAATAATTCAAGGCAAACCAATAATTGGAAGTAATTCAATCATTCATTCGATTGTATTTATTGAGCGCTTACTGTGTGCAGAGCACTGTACTAAGCGCTTGGGAAGTACAAGTTGGCAACATATAGAGACGGTCCCTACCCAACAGTGGGCTCACAGTCTAGAAGGGGGACGTGGGACAACTTGATTACCTTCATTCATTCACTCAATCGTATCAAGCGTATGCAGATTACACCTCACTTTGGCAGCATTAAAGTAGCCTTTAAAATATCAGGACTCATTCGTTCATTCATATTAATTGAGCATTTACAGTGTGCAAAGCACTGTGCTAAGTGCTTGGGAGGATGCAACACAACAACAGACATATCGTATTCCCTGCCCACCATTCACAAGTTACGTAACTCAAAGTAATAATAGTAGTGATTGTATGTTTCAAGTTTTTGCTATGTGCCAAGCACCAACTTGTACTTCCCAAGCACTTAGTACAGTGCTCTGCACACAGTAAGCGCTCAATAAATACGATTGAATGAATATGCTAAGTTCTGGACTATATACATAAGAAAATCAGATGGGCACAGCCCCTGGTCTCAGAGTCCCCACAGTACCTGTTCTAGAAAGGCGTAAGTAAAAACCCGCTCAATGAGCGAAATGACTAAAGACAAAATTCTGAACCACTGGTCTTCGGGCAAACGGGGCCTGGTTTCTGGCAAGTACCACTGCTTCATTTCTTTCCAGGGCACCCCCCCTGGAAACCAGAGTTGCCAAAATCAATCAATCAATCGTATTTATTGAGCACTTACTGTGTGCAGAGCACTGTACTAAGCGCTTGGGAAGTACAAGTTGGCGACATATAGAGACAGTCCCTACCCAACAGTGGGCTCACAGTCTAGAAGGAGGAGACAGAGAACAAAACCAAACATATTAACAAAATAATCAAAATCAAATATCCCCCAATCCTGGCAGGCAATCAGCGATCGATAAAGCGCCGAGATCTTGGGGACTTTCAGATTATGCCATATTTCACTGCAGAGGCTAGATTTTCTCACCACCGAGTGTTGCTCATTGTAGAGGCAGTGTTGCCTAGCGGGAACCCAGAGCCAGGATATCTGGCTATTGGTCCCAAGCTCCACCGCCACCCGGCTCTGTGACCCTGGACAAGTCACTTCACATACCCCAGCCCACTTTCACTCACACGACGAGGTCTTCATCGTGGGAATTTTCGATTTTTTGCCATCATGCCAGTACCCCAGGGGCTCATGGGTGGAAGGCCTTTCCAGTGCTTAGAACGGTGCTTTGCACATAGTAAGCGCTTAATAAATGCTATCATTACTATTATCATTATTTTGGATTCCTCTGGTGGCCCGAGGGAAGCTACAACTGACCCAGTGGCCCGCCCCCATTGGCCTGCACATCAGACCCAAGTTTTCAGACTGGGCGGTCTCCGCCAAATCTGCTGAAATTCAAGTACGACCTTGGTGCATATCATCAACGCGAAGAGGGCATCGGACGTCTTGACTATTGAGTGCTTACTCATTCAATCAGCTTAACTGAGCGCTTACTGTGTGTAGAGAACTGTACTAAGTGCTTGGGAAAGTACAATACAACAATAAACAATGGGATAATAATAATAATAATAATGGCATGTATTAAGCGCTTACTATGTGCAAAACACTGTTCTAAGTGTTGGGGAGGTTACAAGGTGATCAGGTTGTCCCATGGGGGGCTCACAGTCTTAATCCCCATTTTACAGTTGAGGTAACTGAAGCACAGAGAAGTTAAGTGACTTGCCCAAAGTCACACAGCTGACAATTGGTGGAGCCGGGATTTGAACCCAAGACCTCTGACTCCAAAGCCCGTGCTCTTTCCACTGAGCCATGGGATAGTGGACAGAGCACCAGCCTGGGAGTCAGAAGGTTATGGGTACTAATTCTGGCTCCCCCACTTGTCTGCTGTGTGACCTTGGGCAACTCACTTCACTTCTCTGCATTTGTTGCCTCATCTGTAAAATGGGGATTATTATTGTTAATAATTGTGGTATTTGTTAAGTGCTTACTATGTGCCAATCATTGTACTAAGCGCTGGCGTGGGTAGAAGCAAATCAGGTTGGACACAGTCCTTGTCCCACGTGGGCCTCACAGTCTCAATCCTCATTTTACAGATGAAGTAACTGAGGCACAGAGAAGTGACTTGTCTAAGGTCACACAGCAGGCAAGTGGTGCAGCCAGGATAAGAAACCACAACCTTCTCATTCCCAGGTCTGTGCTCTATCCACTATGCCATGCTTCTTCCTCTGATAAGTGCTTAACAAGTACAATCACTGTGTGGCAGTGGAAGGACAACTACTGGAGGGTCCTGAGGAGTGGGGAAAACATGGACTGAATTTTTTTTTTTTTAAAGAAAAATGATCCAGGCAGCAGAATAAAGTATGGAGTGGATTGAGAAGAGAAAGAGGCCAGGGAGTTCAGCAAGGAGACAGATACAGTAGCCAAGGCAGGAGAGCATAAGTGTTTGGATTAATGCGGTAGCAATTTGGGTGGAGAAGAAAGCATACATTTCAGCAATGTTGTGAAGGTCGAAGTGACAGGATTTGGTGACAGATTGAATATGAAGGTTGATGAGAGATGAGTCAAGGATAATGCCAAGGGCATGATCTTGTGAGACAAGGAGGATGGTAGTGCTGCCTACAGTGAGAGGAAGTCAGGGATGGCGGGGAACAGGGTTTGGGCGGAAATTGAGGAGTCTTATATTGGACATGTTAAACTTGAGGTGTTGGACAGACGCCCAAATAGAAATGTCCTGAAGGCAGGAGGAAATTCAGCTCATTCACCCCACACATCCAATCAGTTACCAAAACCTGTTGGTCTCACCTCCACAACACCGCCAAGATCCACCCTTTCCTCTCCATCCAAACTGCTACCCTGCTCGTTCAAGCTCTCATCCTATCCCGACTGGATTACTGCATCAGCCTCCTCTCTGATCACCCATCCTCCTGTCTCTCCCCACTTCAGTCTATACTTCACTCTGCTGCCCAGATTATCTTTCTACAGAATTGCTCTGGGCATGTCACTCCCCTCCTCAAAAACCTCCAGTGGTTGCCTGACAACCTTCGAATCAAGCAAAAACTCCTCACTCTCCACTTCAAGGCTGTCCATCACCTTGCCCCATTGTACCTCACCTCCCTTCTCTCCTTCTCCAGCTCAGCCCGCCCCCTCCACTACTAACCTCCTCACTGGGCCTCGTTCTCGCCTGTCCCGCCATCGACCCCTGGCCCACGTCCTTCCTCTGGCCTGGAATGCCTTCCCTCCACACATCAGCCAAACTAGCTCTCTTCCTCCCTTCAAAGCCCTGAGAGGTCACCTCCTCCAGGAGGCCTTCCCAGAATGAGCCCCCCTTTTTCCTCTCCTCCTCCCCTCCCCACCGCCCTCTGCCCTACCCCTTTCTTCTCCCCACAGCACTTGTATATATTTGTACATATTTATTACTCTATTTTATTTGTACATATTTACTATATTTCATTAATTATGTGTATATAGGTATAATTCTATTTATTTTGATGGTATTGACACATCTACTTTTTGGTTTTGTTGTCTGTCTCCCCCTTCTAGACTGTGAGTCTGTTGTTGGGTAGGGACTGTCTCTGTATGTTGCAGATTTGTACTTCCCAAGCACTTAGTACAGTGTTCTGCAAACAGTAAGCATTCAATAAATACAATTGAATGAATGAATGAATAAATGAAATGCAAGACTGCAGAGGAGAGGGATCAGGGATGGAGATGGAGATTTGGGAATCATTCACGTAGGGATGATGCTTGAAGCCATGAAAACTAAATTCATTCATTCAGTCATATTTATTGAGCACTTATTGTGTGCAGAGCACTGTACTAAGTGCTTGGGAAGTACAAGTTGGCAACATATAGAGACGGTCCCTACCCAACATCGGGCTCACAGTCTAGAAGGGGGAGACAAGCAACAAAACAAAACATGTAAACAGGTGTCAAGTCATCAGAACAAACAGAATTAAAACTAAATGCACATCATTAACAAAATAGACTAGTAAATATATACAAGTAAAATAAACAGAGTAAGAAATCTGTACAAACATATATACAGGTGCTGTGGGGAGGGGAAAGAGAAAAGGCAGAAGGGGTCTCAGTCTGGGAAGGCATCTTGGAGGAGGTGAGCTCTCAGTAGGGCTTTGAAGGGAGGAAGAGAGCTAGCTTGGAGGATGTGTGGATGTGTAAATGAGTTCTCCAAAGGAGTGGGTGTAAATAGAGAAAAGAAGGGGACCCAAAACTGAGCTTTGAGGGACTCCCACAGTTAGAGGTGGGAGGAGGCAGAGGAGAAGCTTGCAAAAGAGACAGAGAAGGAGCAGCCAGAGAGGTAAGAGAGAAACAGTAGAGGCAGCTGAACAGTTGAGGAGAATTTAGATGGAGTAGAGGCCACTGGATTTGGCAAGGAAATCACTGGCAACCTTTGAGAGGGCAGTTTCTGTGGGGTGAAGGCGATATTGGAGCGTTTTAAGGAGCAATTTGGAGGAAAGTGGAGGCAGCAGGTATCATCAGCTCGCTCAAGGAGTTTGGAAAGGAACGGTAGGAGGGAGATGGACGATAACTGGAGGGAGCCGCAAGGTCAAGGGAGGACTTCCTTCCCAGGAGAACTCGATAATTATGATTTTGTCAGGTTTGTGAGAATTTGAAGATTCATTCAATCGTATTTATTGAGCACTTACTGCGTTCAGAGCACTGTTAATGCATTGTTTGTTTTGCCAAAGATGATTCTCTGACCATGGGTCATTCTCTTCAAACCAGTTTCATGCTGGAAAATATTTTAAAGGCTGCCTGGTAGAAAGTTTTCTGCAGACACCCGAACTGTGGTCGCATGGCAAAGGTAGATACAGTTTCCTGTTTCTTGCATTGATGTCAGAGTGAAGATTTTTGCACGTTTCTTCATTCCTCAGACTTTGACATTCACCAATAAGGCAAATATTCCGTCCAGAACTGAAAGTTTGAAATGTATCACGCGATGTTCAGTCTAGTTTCTCATTAGGTACGGAAAACTTGGGAACATTCCAAGACATTTTTAGCATTTATTCAGTTAGCAAAAAGCTGCAACAGCAATTATGAGCTAAGGTTAGCACTTTTGCTGAGCAGCAGTAAACCGCAGCTGTTTAATTTACCAACCTAGTGATTGTTTTCTGTGTTTTAGTATCCCTTCCCATATATGCCCTGATGTTTCACAGAAATAGCTTGAGAGAGACACTAGTACTCTCGTGAAAGTCTGTGCGTAGCCTTACAAAAATCTTTCTTAATCCCCAGCAGCATGGCTCAGTGGAAAGAGCCCAGGCTTGGGATTCAGAGGTCATGGGTTCTAATCCCGACTCTACCGCTTGTCAGCTGTGTGGCTTTGGGCAAGTCACTTAACTTCTCTGTGCCTCAGTGACCTCATTCGGAAAATGGGGATTAAGACTGTGAGCCCCATGTGGTTACCTTGTATCCCCCCAGTGCTAAGAACAGTGCTTTGAACATAGTAAGTGCTTAACACTTACTTAGCTTAGCACATTGTAAGTGCTTTTGTACTTCCCAAGCGCTTAGTACAGTGCTCTGCACATAGTAAGCGCTCAATAAATACGATTGATTGATTAACAAATGTCATCATTATTATTATTAACACTGCTGCATTGTATTTTCCCAAGCACTTAGTACAGTGCTGTCTGCACACAGTGAGCGCTTAATAAATGTGATTGAATGAATGAAGAGGAAGTGGGTGTAGCCAATTCACTCAAGGAGTTTGGAGAGGAACGGTAGGAGAGGAATGGAGCAATAACTGGAGGGAGCCATGGAGTCAACATAAGAGTTTGTTTTATGACAGGGGAGACATGAGGATGTGTGTAAGCAGTAGGGAAAAAGCCACTGGACAATAGACAGTTGAAGATGGTACTCAGGGAGGGAAGAGAGGGGGCAAGTGTTCTGTCATGATGCAAATGGATGGGGGTCAGAGGTGAAGGGGGAGTGGGGGTAAATTTTAAGTCTTGCTCTACGAGCCGGGCCTTTTTGGGGGCCAAGTCCAGCTAGCTCATTGAGCAATTTCCCCAGCCTCAATATTGTATAGTAGATACAGCACGGGCTTGGGAGTCAGAAGGCCATGGGTTCTAATCCCAGCTCTGCCACTTGACTGCTGTGTGACCTTGGGCAAGTCACTTCATTTCTCTGGGCCTCAGTTACCTCATCTGTAAAATAGGGATTGAGACTGTGAGCCCCATTTGGGACAGGGACTGTGGCCATCTTGATTTGCTTATAACCATCTCAGCGCTTAGTACAGTGCCTGGCATATAATAAAATAATAATAATAATAATGGTATTCATTAAGCACTTACTATGTGCCAAGCACTGTTCTAAGCACTGGGGTAGATACAAAGTAATCAGGTTGTCCCACATAAGGCTCACATTCTTAATCCCCATTTTACAGATGAGGTTACTGAGGGACAGAGAATTGATTTGCCCAAAGTCACATAGCTGATAAGTGGCAGAGCCGAGATTAGAACCCTCAACCTCTGACTCCCAAGCATGTACTCTTTCCATTAAGCCATGCTGCTTCTCTGTAAGTGCTTAACGGATACCATCATTATTATTATTACTATTACTTAACTTCTCTGGGCTTCATTTACCTCATCTATAAAATGGGGATAAGAGTGTAAGCCCCATGTGTGACAAGGACTGTGTCTGCTTGGCACACAGTAAGGGCTTAACGAATACTATTATAAATCAAGTAGTGACTGAAGAGGTCAGATTCAAGAGGGGAAACACAATATGCTGTTATGCATTTACCACAATTTTGTGTCTACACTGTGAACCTCCCCAAAAGTCAGTCGTATTCACTGAGCACTTACTGTGTGCACAGCACTGTTCTAAGTGCTTGGGAGAGTACAACATCGACACATTCCTTGCTCACAACGAGCTTACAGTCCAGAGGTTGTGTCTCAAAGTTTTCTCTCCAAATTGGAGGGTAGGTAGAATGCCCACAAAATGACAAGGTATAAGACATTCAATAGAAGAAACCTTGAAATATAAAGGCTAATATTGTTATTTAAATCATTATCTCACCCACCAATTCAGTGCAGAGACCAGAAATTACATCGAACTTCAAGAAAATCAACAAGCCGGACCTTGACATTGTCAGCTTATGAAACCAAACCCTATCCAGATGGTTTTAGCATTTTCCTCCTCGGGATCTGCCCCTTTTCTTTTGCTTGGTCGGTATCCTGCGGAGTCCTTCCTTTGAGACTAGGGGGAAATGCTGCCAATTTTGCCACTGTGGTTAAGGGGGACTTTTTTTGGTTTCCATCTTCGACGCCAATCCTGAGGAAGGGGTTGCAATTCCGCTGCTCAAATTTGGTTGGGAGTGGAGTTTGGCACCCATGTTTTGCGTTCTAAAGCAAAATTGTTCCCCTCCCTTGTCCATATAGGTCTTTGAGCTTTGTGGGTTCAGCAGAAATAAAATCAAAGCCATTCATAACCCAGACTTTAAGGGGCTTAGACTTTTTTTTTTTTGAAATAAGCCACAATTTTAAGTGAGAAAAGTCTGGCTGATGGTTCAGAACAAAGGAACCTGATTCTTAAATATGCCTTGTAATGGGAAATGAATAGAAGTAGAGCTCATATTTCAGAAGCATTCACGTACTAAGTAGTTTTCCATAACATCCTCTCAACGTTAATTGCATATTAAAAAGCCCCTTTGGTGATATTCTGATTTTGACTCTGTGTCCTGGGGATTAGTTAGGTAGGTCTTTTGCCCATTTTTGTGCTGGTCTTCTCTCTCATGCAGTCTTTCTTTGGTGCTGAATATTACTGTGTATTTAAATATTATTCTATTTGGCCCTATTGAGTTTAAAATGCCCTCCATTAGGAATGTATGAGGAGTTACCACCAGACTGTAAACTCCTTGTTGGGTGAGCAGGGAATGTGTCTGTTTATTGTTGTATTGTACTCTCCCAAGTGCGTAGTACAGTGCTCTGCACACAGTTAAGCATTCAGTTAAACATCAGTGGCATTTATTGAGCACTTACTATGTGCAGAGCACTGCACTAAGCACTTAGGAGAGTACACCCCACCCCTCTTGCCCACTTCCTGCCTCTGGTCTGTAATGCCCTTCCTCCTCATAGCTGATAGGCAATTACTCTCCTGCCGTTCATTCATTCAGTCATATTTATTGAGCACTTACTGTGTGCAGAGCACTGTACTAAGTGCTTGGGAAGTACCAATTGGCAACATATAGAGATGGTCCCTACCCAACAACGGGCTCACAGTCTAGAAGGGGGAGACAGACAACAAAACACTAAATTAAGCTTCAAAGCTTTATTGAAGGCACATCTCCTCCAAGAGGCCTTCCCCGACTAAGCCTTCCTTTCCTTTTCTCCCAGTCCCTGCTGCAATGCTCTGACTTAATTCTCTTTATTCATCCCCCCTCCCAGCCCCACAGCACTTATGTACAGATCTGTGATTTTATTTATATTAATGTCTGTCCCCCTCTAGATTGTAAGCTCGTTGTGGGTAGGGAATGTGTCTGCTCATTATTATAATATTACACTCTCTCAAGCAGTTCGTTCAGTACTCTGCACACAGTAAGCGCTCAATAAATATGATTGACTGAGTTGGCAGACATGTTTCCATGCCCACAATGAGCTTACAATCTAGAGGGGGAGACAGACGTTAATTGATATTTACTTTCAGAAGGGAGAGGGAGGGTTTCACAGACTCCATTTGAGGCTTAATTGTGCAAACAATACCAAGATCCTTAGCTAGCCATTATTAGAGTGAGTGGATAGCCTTTGCTTTGTTCACAATTCAGTACAATTAAAGCAACATGGCCCAGCGGATAGAGCATCTCTCTGGGAGTCAGAAGGACTTGGATTCTAATCCCTGCTCTGCCACTTGTCTGCTGGATGACATGACACTGGGCAAGTCACTTCAATTTTCTATGCCTCATTTACCTCATCTGTAAAATGGGAATGAAGACTGTGAGCCTCTGTGTCCAATCTGATTATCTTGTATCTACCCCAGTGCTTAGTACAGTGCCTGGCAAGACTGTGGGCCCGTTGTTGGGTAGGGATCGTCTCTATCTGTTGCTGATTTGTACTTCCCAAGTGGTTAGTACAGTGCTCTGCACACAGTAAATGATCAATAAATATGAATGAATGAATGGCAACAGCATGGCTCAGTGGAAAGAGCATGGGCTTGGGAGTCAGAGGTCATGGGTTCTAATCCCAGCTCTGCCACTCATCAGCTGTGTGACTTTGGGCAAGTCACTTAACTTCTCTGTGCTTCAGTTACCTCATCTGGAAAATGGGGATTAAGACTGTGAGGCCCATGTGGGACAACCTGATTACCTTGTATCTCCCCCAGCGCTTAGAACAGTGCTTGGCACACAGTAAGTGCTTAACAAATACCAAAATTATTATTATGGCATTGTGGGTACAGCACAGACCTGGGAGTTGGAAGGTCATGGGTTCTAATCCCAGCTCCACCACTTGTTTGCTGTGTGACCTTGTTCAAGTCACTTCACTTCTCTATGCTTCAGTTACCTCATCTATAAAATGGAGATTGAGATTGTGAGTCCCACATGGGACTGGGACTGTGGCCAACCTGGTTATCTTGTATCTACCCAACGCTTAGTACACTGCCTGACACATAGTAAAGGATTAAGAAAGGTCAAATAAAATCAGGAGCTTGGAAGAACAGAGTGACAGTGTGTTCACTGACTTCCCTCCAATTGGTTATAGATGCATCCCTGTTTTGTTATCTATCTCCCCCTTCAAGATTGTGAGCCTGTTGTTGGGTAGGGACCGTCTCTATATTCATTCAATCATATTTATTGAGCGCTTACTGTGTGCAGAGCACTGTACTAAGCGCTTGGGGAGTATAAGTTGGCAACATAGACTGTGAGCCCGCTGCTGGGTAAGGACCGTCTCTATATGTTGCCGACTTGTACTTCCCAAGTGCTTAGTACAGTGCTCTGCATCATCATCATCAATCGTATTTATTGAGCGCTTACTGTGTGCAGAGCACTGTACTAAGCGCTTGGGAAGTACAAGTTGGCAACATATAGAGACAGTCGCTACCCAACAGTGGGCTCACAGCACACAGTAAGCGCTCAGTAAATATGATTGAATGAAAGAATGAATCCCTGAGTAGTCACTAAGTAAAATCTCTGAGTTCTGAGTTCTCACTAAATAGCATCACTTAGAAATGGAGCAGTTGATTAGAGTTTTCATCTTTGTCCCACTCCCACATAGGTAGAGCAATGGGGCTTATTCCCTGAACATGTTCCTACCAGCTACACAACGCAACATAAACGTGCCAAATTTTCACTCTTTAAAAATAACTTGCGTGGCCTTGTTCATTACTTTTATGGCATTTTCTAGGTGCTTACTATGTGCCAGGCACTGTACTAAGCCCTGGGGTAGATATGAGCAAATGAGGTTGGACACAGTCCATGTCCCACATTTCGCTTACTTATCCTAGTTCTTCAACCATTTAACATCCACCGCACGCCAAGTATAGAATGGAGTTGTCTTGGGCTACTCCCTAATAGGAGAAGAAAGCCAGATTCCATTTCTGCCCTTCAGCTGACTCCTGCTTGTTGAGCTGAAGGCCAGATATGTTGGGTCACACAGCCAACCCAGTGGGGGAGTACTGGTTCCAGGCTCCGATACTGGGACCAGTCAGAGGCAGCTCTCAGCGGATGAGAGCATGGCTAGACAAGGCTCAACCCTGAGTCACGAGCGAACAGCTCCCAACCAAGGTTTTGGATTCAAATATGGCCAGCAAGAAGTTTTCAGGTGTTGCTTGTGTGCCAACATGGTGACAAAGAAAGGCTGCCCCTTGGTCACCCCTGCCTCAATCCCATCTATTGAATGCTTACTATGTGCAGAGCACTGTACTAAGAAGTTGGGAGAGTACAATATAACAGACACATTCCGTGCCCACAACAAGTTTATGGTCTAGAGGGGTAGACAGACTTTTATATAAATAAATGAATTACAGGTATGTATATACATGCCTGTGGAGAAGCAGTGTGGCTCAATGGAAAGCGCACAGGCTTTGGAGTCAGAGGTCGTGGGTTTAAACCCCAGCTCCACCAATTGTCAGCTGTGTGACAACTTCTCTATGCCTCAGCTACCTCATCTGTAAAATGGGGATTAAGACTGTGAGCCCCCCGTGGGACAACCGAATCACCTTGTAACCTCCCCAGTGCATAGAATACTGCTTTGCACATAGTAAGCACTTAACAAATACCATCATTATTATTATACTGGCCCTCTCAAGATCGCACCTGGAGAGTTTCCAGTCCTCTACCAATCTTGGCTATGGGAAGGACAGTCAAGCCAAGGCATACCCATTCCATATCTAGCTTGGCCAGTGGCTAGCAAGTAGAAGGTAATCTGCTACAAGTCAAAAATCACCTGTGCTGGGCAACAATGGCCTGGGAGAGAGTCGAGGGTGGAGACTCTGTGTGGAAGGAGGCAATGGTAATGGCAATGGCCACTTCAGTATTTTTTAACCAAGAAAATTATTTGAATCCATTACCAGAATGATTGAAAATGGAGAGTAGGGCATTCTGGAAGAGATGTGTCCATGGAGTCGCTATGGGTCGGAGACGACTTGACAGCATGAGGGAAGACAAATACTGTGGGGCTAGTAGGGTGTGGGGGTGCTTAGTGGGTAAGGCCACCAAGTGCTTAGTGGGTGAGGCCTCAATTTTACAAGCGAGGTGGAAGGGTTGACGTGTCAAAAGGGGGAAAATAGGGTGAAGAAAGGAGAGACAAGTCAGAGAAGGCCTCCTGGAGGAGGTGTGACTTCAGAAGGACTTTGAATGTGGGGGGAGGAGTGGTCTGTCAGAAGTGAAGGGGGAGGGTGTGGGTGAGAAGTCAATGGTGAGAGAGAAGAGAGCAAGGCACAGTGTGTAGGTTGACATTAGAAGAGTGAAGTGTACAGTCAAGGTTGTATTGGGAGAGGAATAGCAGTGGGGAGAGAGCTCCAGAGGAATGATCTGGATAATAGAGTGAAATGATGCTGAGAAGCAATGTGGCTTAGTGGAAAGAGTACGGGCCTGCCACTCTGAAAATCTGTCCCACCTGCTGTGTAACCTTGGTCAAGTCATGTTACTTCTCATCTGTAAAATGTACCCTCATCTGTAAAATGGGGATTAAAACTATGAGCTCCATGTGGGACAAGAACTGTGTCCATCCTGATTAGTTTGTATCTACCCCAGAGCTTAGAGCAGTGGCTAGAACAGAGTAAGCACTTAAATACCTTTTTTTTTTTAAATGATCTTCAGTCTCTCCCCACACCCCTGCAAAATTACCACTTACTCCCATTCCTCAATTCACCTTTCCATTCCCTTAATCTGGCCTCAGGAACTGTCTTTCCATTCCCTGGTCGAAGAGAATGGTAGAGAGATCACTGACAGTATCATTATTGTGTCCACGATAGCTGCTTGCCACACAATTTCTGCAAGTCTTACAGCATATGATTAATTTTTTTAATGCTATTTGTTAAGCACTTAGTATGTGTCAGTCACCATACTAAGCACTGGGGTACATACAAGATACTTGGTTTTAATTCCATCTCAGAGAAGCAGCGTGGCTCAGTGGAAAGAGCACGGGCTTGGGAGTCAGAGGTCATGGATTCTAATCCTGGCTCCGCTGCTTGTCGGCTGTGTGACCTTGGGCAAGGCGCTTAACTTCTCTGAGCCTCAGTTACCTCATCTGTAAAATGGGGATTAAGACTGTGAGCCCCATGTGGGACAACCTGATCACCTTGTATCCCCCCCAGTGCTTAGAACAATGCATCACACATAGTAAGCGCTTAACAAATGTCATCATTATTATTATTATCATTATCTCAACTTATGGCTATCTGCCTTAATTCCCATTTTACAGATGAAGTAACAGGTGCTAAGTAACAGTGTCAGAAGTTAAGTGAGAGGCCCAAGGTCACAGCAGACAATTGGAGGAAGCAGGATTAGAACCCAGATCCTCTGACACCCAGACCTGGGCTCTTTCTACTAGAACATGCTGCTTTCATTGAAGAGAGCATCATGCCTCACCATTTGGTGGGAAAATCTACAATACCACTGATGACTTAAAAGCAGCAATTTCCACAGTCTGCAAGGAGATGTGGGAGGTCCATGGACCCTCACGCCCACCCTCCCGACTAACCCTGGAGAGCCATCTCACTGCCTTGGGATGGTGTCTTCGCTTGTGAAAGGATTGGGAAGAAATAACTCTACCCTGAGATCAGGATTGGAATCAGAGTCATTGTGCAGGCCCAGCTGGCTACTCCGATTTCCGACTCACAGCCCTGTCGCATATGGAGTTCACCCATCACACTTCCTCTTTCCTAGAATATTTCCCAAGACCAAATGCTCAGCCATTTGTTCTTCAGTTTCCCTCAGTGAACTGAGATGACTCAGATCACTCAAAAACCTGAGAGTAATCCATCCTGACGTAGGCAAAGTTCTCTGTGACTTTGGCTGGCCCAACGCGGTGGTCCGGTCTGAGGCTGCACATTCTCCCACAATCACATGGTTCTTGTTTTTCTCCATCCCCTCATGTGGGGCTCATATTGCAGGAGAGGGCATAGGCTACTGAAGCAAAATGCCTGACACAACGATCTAGTAAAATGGCTTTTCCGAAAGGAAATTCCTCCTTTTAAAAGTACAACTAATTCAATTTACCAAGTTAGGCCAGAAACTTGCAAGCATCTTTAAAGAGAAGCTGTCTAAAATGATGTTGATAATTTCAGGGTATTTTTAAGCACTTACGGTATAATTTGTGCCTTGTGTAGGGTCAATCAATCAATCGTATTTATTGAGCGCTTACTGTGTGCAGAGCACTGTACTAAGCACTTGGGAAGTACAAGTTGGCAACATATAGAGAAAGTCCCTACCCAACAGTGGGCTCACAGTCTAAAAGGGGGAGACAGAGAACAAAACCAAACATACTAACAAAATAAAATAAATAGAATAGATATGTACAGGTAAAATAAATAAATAAATAAATAAATACAAACATATACAGGTGCTGTGGGGAAGGGAAGGAGGTAAGATGGGGGGATGGAGAGGGGTCATTAACAGTTTTAAGGTAGGACAAAGTTTTGTTTAATTGTGAGGGGTTTTTTTAATTTTATTTCTTCCTGTACACCGTAAGATCTTTTTGTGCAGGAATCCTATCTACCAGCTCTGTGGTACTGTACATTCTCAAGCACTTTGTACAGTGTTCTGCACACAGTAAGTGCTTAATAAATATCATTGATTGATTGACTGCAGAACTCCCATTTGGCAAATGAGTTGACATCCCTCTAACCTGACATGGGTCTGGGGGAGAAGGGGTGCGAGGGTGTATCCATCCTAATGAATAATAATAATGGTATTTATTAAGCACTTACTATGTGCCGGGACTGTGCTAAGCGCTGGGGTGGATACAAGCAAATCAGGTTGGGCACAGTCCTTGTCCTGCTTGAGCTCACAGTCTTAATCCCCATTTTACAGATGAGGAAATTTAGGCAAAGAGAAGTCAAGTGACTTGCCCAAGGCCACACAGGAGACAAGTGGCGGAGAGGGGATTAGAACCCATAGCCTTATGAGTCCCAGGCCCTATTCGCTATGCCATGCTGCTTCTAATGGTTCTACACAGGTTTTTCTTTGTTTTCTTGTTATAAAAATGAGAGCCCAGGTAGAATTCAATTTGAAACTCTGCTTCACCGACACGGTAGTTTGGATTTTCTTGAAGCCTAGCAGACTCACTTGATTCCTACAGATCAATCTGGAAATACCTCTCGCCTGATCCACGTCTAGCACAGAATCTTTAAACTGAGGAATTTCTTGTGGAGGGAGGGGCAGTGATAATGCATTTTATTTGAAAAGTCAGAGACTACAGCTGTGAGATGTTGAGCTCTGACTCCTAACCAACGAGTTGCCAGAAATGCATTGTTGAGAAGGCCACAACACAAGCCGTGGAAATGGCTGTGTTCCCTCTTGGAGGACTGTACTGATGAAATAAGGGTTGTGCAAAAAGAGTAGGTCTCAGAGAAATGAGCTGAACATGTAATGTAGCAAAAAAAATAAATCCAGCCAAAATCCTTGAAGTATTAAAGAAGCAGAATATACCTGATTCTCCTTTGGTTTATCTGGAGAGTTCCAACTTCAAATGAACATCTGACGAGTCTCCATTTTTTTGTAATAAAACTGGGTTTTACAAGGTGGAAAGAAAATGAGTTGCCACTTCTCAACCTGTTCTTTACATTACTGGCAGCTCATTGAATGTGGTGTTAACCAGTCAGCCCAGAATATATGGGCCTTTGCCACAGTTCCTTCAAAAATGACTGCCATTGACTGTTTATGGAAGTACTCACGCAAAAATGAATCGGAGTAGCTGTTCACCCAACTGTTTTATAAAAAGACTAAGCCCAAGTGATCACTTAGGGAGGACTGCAGCTATGTTTAGGGAGAAATATAGGGGAAGAGCTTCCCCACATCTTGACTTCACTCTGCATCACTAAAAATAAGTGGAAAAAAGCCAAAAGAAAGAAGGTAGAGAGGATAGGATGTAGAAGTCACCAGGAAGAAAGGATGTACAGTGCCTGGCACATAGTAAGGATTTAACAAATACCATAATTGTTATGAATATTAAAAATTAAAGGGATGAATTATTATATAGAAGCATCACCTTCAGAAATCCAAGTGAGCTGGATTAGTGAGATTTCCCGAATCATTCCAAAGAGCAATGGCAAGACTATTCTTGAATCTAATCCAAAATTGTATTCTCAATAAACCAGTTGTGGAAGGAGGATTGTTTGGCTGGTCACTGAAGGCTTAAGAGAAAGTTCTTCAGTATACATGGCCCAGTGGAAAGAGCATGGAGAATTGGGTTTGAATCTCAGCTCCTCCACTTCCCTGCTGTGTGACCTTGGGCAAAAAATGTAACTACTCTGTGCCCCAGCTTCCTCATCTGTAAAAATGGAGATTAGATACCTGTTCTCTCTGCCCCTCAGACTCTAAACCCCAAGTAGGATAGGAACGGTTCCTGATCTGATTATATTTTATCTAACACAGTGCTTGGTACATAATATGTGCTCAACAATTGTAATAATGATAATAAAAAATAATATACTTATTTGATGATTTATTTAGCAATAACTCATGGATTGAATGTGAATATTTATGTTGATGCCTGTTTACTTGTACTGATGTCTGTCTACCCCCTTCTAGACTGTGAGCCCGTTATGGGCAGGGATTGCTTCTCTTTATTGCTGTATTGTACTTTCCCAGCGCTTAGTACAGAGTTCTGCACACAGTAAGCAATCAATAAATATGATTGAATGAATGAGTCAAGGACAATGCCAAGGTTATGGGCTTCTGAGACAGTACATCCTTTCTGTCTCATAAACCCATAATCTTTGTGTTATCCTTGATTCATCTCTCTCATTCAACCCATCACTAAATGGTGTCCTTCCCTCCTTCACAACATTACTAAAATCCACCCTTTCCTCTATATCCAAACTACTAGCATGTTAATACAATCACTCATCTTATCCCTTCTGGATTACTGCATCAGCCTCCTTGCTGACCTCCCAGACTCCTTTCTCTCCCCACTTCAGTCCATACTTCACTCTGATGCCTGGATCATTTTTCTATAAAATGTTCAGGACACATCTCCCCACTACTCAAAAGCCTCCAGTAGTTGTCCATCCACCTCCGCATTAAACAAAAACTCCTCACCATTGGCTGTAAAGGACTCCATCACCTTGCCCCCTCCTACCTCACCTCATTACTTTCCTTCTACAACTCAGCCCACATATTTCGCTCCTCTAATGCTAACCTTTTTGCCTTGATCTCATCTAGTCTATCTCACTGTCAACTCCTCGCCCACATCCTGTCTGTGGCCTGGAATGCCCTCCCTCCTCAAAATGGACAGACAATTACTCTCCCCCGTGCCTTCAAAGCTTTATTGAAAGTACATCTCAATCAATCAATCATATTTATTGAGCGCTTACTATGTGCAGAGCACTGTACTAAGCGCTTGGGAAGTACAAATTGGCAACATAGAGACAGTCCCTACCCAACAGTGGGCTCACAGTCTAAAAGAGTGGGCTCACAGTCTAAAAGAATCTCCTCCAAGGAGTCTTCTCTAAGCCCCCTTTTCCTCTTCTCCCACTCCTTCTTCACTCTGACTTGCTCCCTTTTTTCTTCCCCCCACCAACCCCAAAGCAATTATGTACATATCTGTAATTTATTTATATTAATGTCCACCTCCCCCTTTCTAAACTAGGTTTGCTGAGGGCAAGGAATGTGTCTATTGTTGTACTGTACTCTCCTACGCACTTAATACAGTGCTCTGTGCACAGTAAGTGCTCAATAAGATGAATGAATGATAATAATAACAATAATAACAATGAACATGCAATTCAGAAAGCACCCAGTTATGAAAATGGCTGATTTCACTTCTTAGGAAAAAATGGAGGGATTAGTGTGGTCTGCATTAATCTAAAAATATCAACCCCATTCAGTATTTTTCCAGAACATGTAAACCAGTTATTATCCCAATACACAATCAGGGTCAGCACTTTGGTGGTTTGAGCATAGTTGCCAATTGTAGGTAGGGAAAATATTAACCCCACAGGGTTAGCAATGAGGGGGTAAAGACATTAGATTCACCCCCACAGGGCTAGGGCCAGGATGGACAGCCACAGCTACCCTGTCCCATCATTTGGAATCAACCAGTGGAGTTGATTGAGTAGTTATGATGTCCCAAGCACTGTATTAAGCAATTGAGTATAATAGAGTAGGAAGACATTACTTACATTAAAAAAAAATGGTATCTGTTCAGCACTTACTGCAAACTCGGCACTGTTCTCAGTGCTGGGGTAATAATAATAATAATAATAATGGCTTTTATTAAGCACTTACTATGTGCAAAGCACTGTTCTAAGCACTGGGGAGGTTACAAGGTGATCAGATTGTCCCACGGGGGGCTCACAGTCTTAATCCCCATTTTACAGATGAGGTAACTGAGGCCCAGAGAAGTTAAGTGACTTGCCCAAAGTCACACAGCTGACAAGTGGTGGAGCCGGGATTTGAACCAATGACCTCTGGCTCCAAAGCCCGTGCTCTTTCCACTGAGCCATGCTGCTTCTCAACAAGATAATTGGGTTTGACACAGTCCATGTCCAACATAAGGCTCACAGTCATAATCCTGGAGGCATAGAGCAGTTTAGTGACTTGCCCAAGGTGACAGAACAGACAAGTGGCAAAGCCAGAATTAGAACCCATGACCTTCTGAATCCCAGGCCTGTGCTCTATCCACTAGACAACACTGCTTCTCGATCAATTTACATTTTAGTGGAGCCAAGTTGCCACCTCTTCTTGTTAGCCATTGCTGACAGGGGGAAGAAGAAGAAGCAGAGGAAGGGAGAAAGAGAAGGCGGAGGATGGGAGAAAAAGAGAAGTAATCAATCAATCAATCGTATTTATTGAGCACTTACTGTGTGCAGAGCACTGTACTAAGCTCTTGGGAAGTAGAAGTTGGCAACATACAGAGACAGCCCCTACCCAACAGTGGGCTCACAGTCTAAAAGGGGGAGACAGAGAACAAAACCAAACATACTAACGTACTAACATACAAACATACTAACAAAATAAAATAAATAGAAGTAAGTTATTTCCATTGTTTTTTTGGCCCTCACTGGGTACTGGAGCCAGTGAAAGTTGTTCCTTTTGCCCCTAATAATAATAATTGTGCTATTTGTTAAGTGCATACTATGTTCCAGGCACTGTACTAAATGCTGGGGTGGATAGAAGCAAATTGGGTTGGACACAGTCTCTTTCCAACATAGGGCTACAACCTTAATCCCACTTTACAGATGAGAGAACTGAGGGCCAGAGAAGTGAAATGACTTGTCCAAGGTCACACAGCAGACAAGTGATGGAGCTGGGATTAGAACCCAAGTCCTTCTGACTCCTAGGCCTGTGCTTTATCCACTAGACCAGGCTGCTTCCCCTAACCCCAGTTGCCTGAGGGATCTACTGTGACAAGTAGGGGTTAGAGCTATGGAGACCTGGTGAAGCCTCTTAGGCTGCACAGTGACTACGCTGGTTTTCTGTATGGGTCCGTGCCCACGGCAATGGAGCTAAATTGTCTCCACCGTGGCTACCTGCAGCATCGTTTAATGGAAAGAGTATGGGCTTGGGAGTCAAAGGTCATGGGTTCTAATCCCTGCTCTGTCACTTAACTGTGTGACTTTAGGCAAGTCACGTAACTCCTCTGTGCCTCAGTTCTCTCATCTGTAAAATGGGGATTAAGAGTGTGAGCCCCACGTGGGACAACCTGATTATCTTGTATCTACCCCAGCGTTTAGAACGGTGCTTGGCACATAGTAAGGGCTTAATAAATACCATGATTATTACCATGGCGTCACACTCCCTGTGGGTAGGGTGGTGGATACAGGCCCCGCCTGATGATCAACATGGGGCTTGTGCCATCGCCCCAGGGGATGAGCGTCACCAGTGGGGCGGCTCCTGCTTCCTGTTCCTACCCCCCAGGGTCATGCAGCTTGCCTGGGCAGATCACAGTGGGGCAATGAAGCAGTCTTTGGGAAGAGAGCGATAATGCACATTCAGCCCCAGTTCCAGTAATGATAACACAATAGCAAGTAATAACAACAATAAGCACTTAGTACAGTGCTTTGCACACAGTACGTGCTCAATAATTATGATTGAATGCATGAATAGCAAGCACTCAAAAAGTACTGTTATATGCCAAGCACTACTAAGTGCTGGGGTAGATACAAGATGCTCAGATTGGATACAGTCTAAGGAGAGGGAGTAGGATTTAGTCCCCATTTTATACATGAGGAAACTGAGGTACAGAACAGTTAAGATACTTGACTAAAGTCACATAGCAGACAAGTGGAGGACCCGGGATTAGAAGCTAGATCCTCTAACTCCCAGGCTACAGTCTTTCCACTAGGCCATGCTGCTTCCCTAGGATGAAAGCAGTGGCAAAGAAGGAGCAGCTACACTGCTGAGAACCTCTTGCTTCCTCTTTCTCTTTTCCCCTCTTCTGTTCTTCTCCTTCTCCCCCTCAGTTTCCCTTTGTCCCCTTAAACTTCTCCTTCAGTGGCTTGTCCCCAGGCTTCAGATGAAAAAGCTGGTACTCCTGACTTTAACCCAAGGGAAATGGATGAAAGATTGTGCCCAGGCTTTACGTGGCCACAGGGTACTGCCTCCCCTCCAATCCCACCTATGTCCCCACCACACTGCCCCAGTTTTATCAAAGCTGGGAGGACCAGAGGCAGAAGGGAAGCAGACATCCCTCTCTCTGCTTCACTATTTTTTTCTTAACACCCCCCATACACTTTGAACAGAAAGCGCTCAATAAATACGATTGATTGATTGATTGATTGAAAGGAATTTGAGGTGGGGTGGGGGCCAATGGGAATCCCTTTTCCTCAGCCTGACCTCGGTCATTGAGCAGGGAAAATCTTCCCAATCCACCCTCCCCAAGATCTTGCCAAGCTTAAGGCTGATCCTTAAAGTCTCCCACACTTGTGTTTTTCCAGAAATGCTAATTCAATTACAGAATCCCTCAAGGAAGTCTGTAAAAGTGGTCATAGTTTTCGCATTACTTGGCCTATAAACCGCCACATTGTGCTAGACATTGTACAGAACCAGGCACTCGACCGCAAGATAGACAGGCACACAGATGCAGATGAAATGAATTACAAATGCTTACATGTAATTACCTCATGTTTCTGGGAGAAGGTGACTCAGAGCAGAGAGGAGGGGGTTGGAGGATGAACCACCACACACACTGTCTGCCTGGAGTGTTTTCATGTTGGGTCTCTCAAAAAATAATTTTGGTGGAAAAGAAGTGGAGAGAATGGAGAGTAGCGGTTTGACTGATAGGAAACACATGGAATGTTCTTCTGATAAGGAGAATATGGGAAAGAATGCCTGGGATACAGGAGGAAGACAAGGGAAGGAGGAGGGCCTGAGGAAGTTAAGTTTGACTGGAGAGACAATTGATTGAAAAGTAACAGATATCATCTGTATTCTTGAAGAATTTGTAATTCCACTGGGGGAGACCAGCAAAGATCAATTGCCAAGCATACAGTCGGCAAAAAATGCAAGGCATAGATACAAAGGTAAGCTGGGAAATAATATCCAGATGGATACTTGAGGCTAAGGAGACTGATGAGGTGCTGAACAGGAAAATGGGAAGTGTGGGAATAGCTTCTAGAGGGAATGCCTTATAAGAAGACACAGAGGAATTCAATCACGGTAATCTGGCAGTCAATTTATTGAGAGCTTACTGTGGGCAGAGCACTGTACTAAGTGCTTGGAAAAATACACCACAACAATATGATGGACACATTCCCTGCCCACACTGAGCTTACAGTCTAATGGGGGAGTCAGACATTAATAAATTACAGATATGTACATAATTGCTGTGGGGCTTGTGGGGGCAGTGAATGAAGGGAGCAAGTCAGGGCAACACAGACAAGAGGGGAAAAAGAGCAAATGAAGGCTTAGTCAGGGAAGCCCTCTTGGAGGAGATGTGCCTTCAATAAGGTTTAGAAGGTGGGGAAAGTAATTGTCGGATAGGAAAAGTGAGGACTCTCTATTATGAGGTGAGGGCATGCAAAAGGGTAAGAGCCTGGAAGTAGAGTGAAATGAGATTTTGCTTGATATGGAGGGATACTGGAGCCAAGGAAAGATTTCTGAGAAGAAAGAAGTGTACTGAACAATCGCTTTTTGTTTGTTTTGAGTTACTTGTTCAGTGCTGATTATTTGCCAACCACTGTACTAAGCACTGGGATAGGTACAAGTTAGGTTGGACAGAGTCCACCTCCCACATGGGACTCCCAAGACTTATTCAGACAAGCCCAGAGAAGTTAAGTGACTTGCCCATGGTCACACAGCAGACAGGTGGCAGAGCCAGTCAAGTTCCAAGAAGATAATCTGCCCAGCAGCTTGCAATATAGATTGGATCGGAGAGAGGCTGGAGGCAGGGAGTCCAGCAAGGAGGCTGAGGTACTAGTCTTAGAGGTCGGACCAGGGTGGTGCCTCACTGGATGGAAAGGAAGGGGCAGATCTGGGAGCTATTACATAGCAGAATTTGGCAGAAAACTGAATGTGATGATTGGAAAGACAGAAAGGTGTGTGAGAGAACATCAAGGATGCAGACTCTTGCAGCAGGTGAGGTGTGTTATGGACACAGTGAGAGAGTTAGGAGAAAGTGTGTGCTTTGGAGAGTGAGAGTTCAGTTTTAAACCTATTGAGGGTGAGGTGTTGGTGGGCCATTTACATGGAGAAGTCCTTCAGGCAAGAGGGCATGTGAGGTTGTCAGATGAGAATTTAGGGCAGGAAAAGAAGACCTAGGAGTCTGCATAGACATGGTAGCTGAAGCCATGTGAATGGATGAGCTCGAAAAAGAGTGAGTGTTTAAGAAGAAGAGTAGAGGAGTCAGAACAGTGCTATTTTATGGTATTTGTTAAGTGCCAGGCACTGTTCAAGAGCTGGGGTAGATACAAGTTTAATCAGGTTGGACACAGTCCGTGTCTCACATGGGGCGCAGTCTTAGTCCCTATTTTACAGAGGAGATAATGAGGCCCAGAGAAGTCAAGTGACTTGCCCAAGGTTACACAGCAGACAAGTGGAGGAGTTGGAATTGGAACCCAAGCCCTTCTGACTCCCAGGCTTGTGCTGTATATCCACTAGGCCATGCTGCTTTTCATTATATTGATAGTAAGGGGAGGAGAGGCAGGAAGGGAGCCAGCAGATGAGAACCAGCTTAGTGTCTAGTCAGAAAAAAACAAGGCTTGATAGGCTTTAGTAATAAATAATTGTGGTATTTGTTAAGCACTTACTATGTGCCAAGCACTGTTCTGAGCACTGGGTTACAAGCTAATCAGTATGGACACAGTCCCTGTCCCAAGTGGGGCTCACAGTCTCAATCTCCATTTTACAGATGAGGAAACCGATGCCCAGAGAAGTGAAATGATTTGCCCAAGGCCACACAGCAGGCAAGTGGCTGAGCCGGAATTAGAACCCATGACCTCCTGACTCCCAAGCCCATGTTCTATCCACTATGCCATGACACTCCTCTTTTGAGGAGTAGTTTGTAGCCCTCAGTATCAAAAACATCTGAAAGACTGAGGATTATAGGGATGGAGTGTAGCTCCATGAGGAGGTCACCGAAGACGCACTGTGGGCAGGGAACAGATCTCCAACTCTTGCTATATTTACTATTCACTCATTTTCATTCAACTGTATTTACTGAGTGCTTACTGTGTGCAGAGCACTGTACTAAGCACTTGGGAAGTACAAGTTAGCAACATAGAGAGATGGCCCCTACCCAACAACAGGCTCACAGTCTAGAAGGGGAGACAGGCAACAAAACAAAACATGTAGACAGGTGTCAAAACCGTCAGAATGAATAGAATTATAGCGATATGCACATCATTAACAAAATAAATAGAATAGTAAATATGTATAAGTAAAACAGAGTAATGAATCTGTAAAAAATATATACAAGTGCTGTGGGGAGGGGAAGGAGGTAGGGCAGAGGGAGGGGATGGGGAGGATGAGAGAAAAAAGGGGCCCAGTCTGGGAAGGCCTCCTGGAGGAGGTGAGCTCTCAGTAGGGCTTTGAAGGGAGGAAGAGAGCTAGTTTGGCGGATGTGTGGAGGGAGGGCATTCAAGGACAGGGGAAGGATGTGGGCCAGGGGTGAACGGTGAGACAGGCATGAACGAGGCACTGTGAGGGTGTTAGCAGCGGCAGAGGAGCGGAGGGTTCAGGCTGGGCTGGAAAAGGAGAGGAGGGAGGTGAGGTAGGAGGGGGCAAGGAGATGGAGAGCCTTGAAGCCGAGAGTGAGGAGTTTTTGCTTGATTTGTAGGTTGACAAGCAACCACTGGAGGTTTTTGGGGAGGGGAGTGACATGCCCAGAGCATTTCTGTACAAATATAATACAGGCAGCAGCGTGAAGTATAGACTGAAGTGGGGAGAAACAGGAGGATGGGAGATCAGAGAGGTGGCAGATGCAGTAATCCTGTCGGAATAGGATTAGAGATTGAACCAGCAAGGTAGCAGTTTGGTTGGAGAGGAAAAGGCGGATCTTGGCGATGTTATGGAGGTGAGAACAGCAGGTTTTGGTGATTGATTGGATGTGTGGAGTGAACGAGAGGGCAGAGTCAACGATGACACCAAGGTCACAGGCTTGTGAGACGGAAGGATGGTAGTGCTGTCTACAGTGATGGGAAAGTCAGGGAGAGAACAGGGTTTGGGAGGGAAGATAAGAAGCTCAGTCTTTGACATGTTGAGTTTTAGATGGCAGGCAGACATCCAGATGGAGATGTCCTAAAGGCAGGAGGAGATTCAAGCCTGGAGGGAGGGAGAGAGAGCAGGGCAGAGATGTAGATTTGGGTGTCATCAGCGTAGAGATGATAGTTGAAGCCGTGGGAGCGAATGAGTTCACCAAGGGAGTGAGTGTAGATAGAGAACAGAAGGGGACCAAGAACTGACCTTTGAGGAACCCCTAAGTAAGGGGATGGGCAGGGGTGGAGGAACCTGCAAAGGAGACTGAGAAGGAATGGCAGGGGAGATAAGAGGAGAAGCAGGAGAGGACAGAGTCTGTGAAGCCAAGGTTAGATAGCGTGTTGAGGAGAATGGGGTGATCCACAGTGTCGAAGGCAGCTGGGGAGGTTGAGGAGGATTAGGATAGAGTAGGAGCCATTGGATTTGGCTCCCAAGTGCAGACTGGAAACACGAGACTGTAAAGTCATTATGGACAGGAAATGTGTCTGTTATATTGTAGTCCCCCAAGCGCTTAGTAGAACAGTGCTCTGCACATAATAAATGCTCAATAGGATCGATTGCTCTGCACAGTGATCAATCGTATTTGAGCACTTACTGTGTGCAGAGCACTGTACTAAGCGCTTGGGAAGTACAAGTTGGTAACATATATAGCCCCTACCCAACAGCAGGCTCACAGTCTAGAAGGGGGAGACAGAGAACAAAATCAAACATACTAGCAAAATAAAATAGGATATGGACAAGTAAAATAGAGTAATAAACATATATACATATAATGATTATTAATGATTATTATTACATATATGATTATTAATTATGATTATTGGGTGGGTTAGCCGGCAGGATTCGAACCAAAGGTCCGGGCCATGCCGTCATCGCCTTAGCGGCTCGCTCGGCCGGAACTTGTTTTCTTCGATTTGTTTACGTCTCCCTACACACCTCAAGCGTAACCACGCTGTCACACACCATGGCCCCGTGTCCTTCCGCCCACTATGACACCCCCTCAAAACCCCTCACGATTTTTATTTTATTTTATTTTTATTTTTTTATTAATTTTTTTTTTTAGTAAGCACTCAAATACCGTTGATTGAGAGTTCTAATGCAATTTGCTCCAGGAAAGAGCCACCCGCCTGACCCAAAAATATCACCATTATTTTCCTCTTCCTCTCTCCCCTTTTTTGGGGACAACATTCTATTGCCACTTTCCCACCCTTCCTGGTGGGACTCTGGTCATTCATTCATTCATGCAATTGTATTTATTGAGCACCTACTGTGTACAGAGTGCTATATTAAGCTCTTGGAAAGTACAATTCGGCAAAAAATAGAGACAATCCTTACCCAATAACAGAGTCATTTCATGGCTCCTTCCTCTGGGCAAGTGGGTTTCTGGAAAACCATTGTAGCCCATGGTGGTTAAGGCAAAGGAAGCAATTAACAAGAGAAACAGCCATTCCAGTGTTCAACCACTCCATCCCACCTACCAACCTTACTTGGCAGCTCTCCAGGCAGCCATGCATTTGGAAGAGCAGGGCCTAGAGAAGCAGGGTGGCCTACAGGATAGAGCACTGGCCTGAGAGTCAGAAGGACCTGGGTTCGATAATCCCTGCTCCACAACTTGTCTGTTGTACGACCTTGGGCAAATCACTTAGCTTCTCTATGCCTCAGTAATCTTGCCGGTACAGTGGGGATTAAGACTAGGAGCCCCATGTGAGACATGAACTGTGTCCAATCTGATTAGCTTCTATCTACTCCAGCACTTAGTACAGTCCCTGGCTCATAGTGAGTGCTTAACAAATACCATTTAAAAGGAACGAAAAAATGGTCTCAAACCCTAGTCCCAACTGGGCCTGCCATGGGCACTCCTCCATACCTAATTTGATTGGCACAGGGGCAAGGGGCACCTTCTGTATTCCCATCTTGGGCTGTCAATCTAGTGGTTTTGGTTGTGGGGGTGGTCTCCCACCCGCACTTCCGAGTTCTACCTTGCTGGCTTGAGAAGTCACAAGATAGCATTTGACCTTAAGATGGTGGGTATCCCGGGTTCACCTTGGGAAAGTAAGTGATAGCCCCTCACTGTGGATGGGGAATGTGTCTACCAAACCTGGATTCTAATCCTGGCTCTGCCATTTATATTCCGTGTGACCATGTGTCACTTAATAATATAATAATAATGATGGCATTTATTAAGTGCTTACTATGTGCCATGCACTGTTTTAAGCGCTGGGGAGGTTACAAGGTGATCAGGTTGTCTCATGGGGGGCTCCCAGTCAATCCCCATTTTACAGATGAGGTAACATTCACAGAGAAGTAAAGTGACCTGCCCAAAGTCACATAGCTGACAACTGGCGAAGCCAGAATTTGAACCCATGACCTCTGACTCCAAAGCCCGGGCTCTTTTTCAACGTCTCTGTGCCTCAGCTCCCTCATCTATAAAATGGGGATTAAGACTGAGTCCCTTGTGGGACAGCGACTGTGTCTAACCTGAGTAGCTTGTATCTACCCGAGCACGTAGAACAAGGTCTGACACATAGTAACTGCTTAACAAACACCAAAATTACTATCATTATTATTATTATCATCAGGAAGCAGCATGGCTTAGTGGATAAGCACAGGCCTGGGTGTCAGAGGGACCTAGGTTCTAATTGCTATTGATGGCTGTCTACTTGTTTTGTTTTGATGTTTGTCTCCCCAATTCTAGACTGTGAGCCCATTGTTGGGTAGGGATTGTCTCTACCTGTTGTCGAATTGTACTTTCCAAGTACTTAGTACAGTGCTCCGCACACAGTAAGCACTCAATAAATACGATTGAATGAATGAATAAATAAATAAATACGATTGAATGAATGAATGAATAATCCCATTCCACTATATGTCTACTGTGTGAGCAGGTCACGTAACTTCTCTGGGCCTCCATTACCTTAACTGTCAAGTGGGGATTAAGATTGTGAGCCCCATGTGGGACAGGGACAGTGTCCAACCTAATTATCTTGTATCTACCCCAGTGCTTAGAACACTACTTGGCACATAGCAAGTACTTAACAAATACCATTATTATATTATCATTGTTATGTTGCACTCTCCCAAGCACTTAGTAAAATGTCCTGCACATAGTAAGTGCTCAGTAAATACAACCTCAACATTCTTGTTTGCTAATATGAGGATGATAATCCTGGTGACCAGTTTCCAGCCCAGAGAGTTCACTAGATCTTTATGTATGGCTAACAAACTCCGTGGAAGAAAGGCATCATATGAATACACTGAATCCAGGAGAGGAAAATGCCTTTGGAAGGAAGGAAGCATGGATAAAGTCATTTTCAGGCTAAACCATCCCTTTTCTTAAAAAAAAAAAAAAGAGGTATCTGTTAAGCACTTGTCTTGTCTTATGCTGTTGAGTCATCTCCAACCCTTAGCAACTCCATGGACACAACTCCATGGACTCCCAGACTGCCCCACCTCCATATGCAAATATTCTGGTAGTGCAACCACAGAGTTTTCTTGGTAAAAATATGAAAGTTGTTTCCCATTTTCTTCCATGCAGTTAACTTTGAGTCTCCACCTTGGACTCTCTGCCATGTCCCTGCTGCCCAGCCAGCTGAGTTTTGACGTGTAGCAGATTGCCTTCCATTCGCTAGCCACTGCCCAAGCTAGGAATGGAATGGGCATGTCTCAGCTTGACTCTCCCTCTTGTAGCCGAGACTGGTAGAGTACTGGAAACTCTCCAGTCGTGATTCTGAGATGAGGTAAGCACTTACTAGATGTCAAACACTGTTCTAAGCTCTGGGGTAGATACAGGTTAAGTCAACTGGGCAAAGTACCTGTCCTCCATGGGGTTCACAGTCTAAGTAGGAGGGAGAAAGGCACAGAGAAGTTATGTAACTGGGACAGGGTCACAGAGCAAATAATTGGCAGAGCTGGGACTAGAACCCAGGTCCTCCAACTCCCAGGCCCATGCCCTTTCCACTATGCCATGCTGCTTCTCCTTGGTTTTATCCTCAGGCCTTTGTTTAAAGGTAGAACATTAATTCCTGCCTTCCACTCTAGACTATAAGCTCTTTGGGGCCAGAGAATGTGTCTGTTTAATGCTATATTGTAGTCTTCCAAGTGCTTAGTACAGTGCTCTGCACACAATAAGTGCTCAATAAATACGATCAACTGACTGACTTCCAAGCTGCTCCATTTGGACTGGAAGTCATTTATCAGATCTAACTGCAAGGGTCATCACTCTCTTCGGTAGCAGGGAACTGTAGGCTTTGGAAATAATAATAATAATGATGATGATGATGGCATTTATTAAGTGCTTACTATGTGCAAAGCACTGTCCTAAGTGCTGGGGAGGTTACAAGTTTCCACAGGGTGCTCACAGTATATTTGATAGAGATCCACCGAAGTCTGAAAAGACGTCAGAGCCCTGCCTACTGGCTGTGACACTAAAACAAGGGCTTTTAACACGATAGCACGTCATTAAGACACTAATTCTACAGTCCTTCTAGACTATAAACTCTCTGTGGGCAAGGAATGTATCTGTTACATTCTACTCTCCCAAGCACTTAGTACAGTGCTCTGCACACAGTAAGTGCTTGATAAACATGATTGACTATTTCTGATATTTCTCACTACTGCTAGTTTTGAATTGCTATCCAGAAAGTGACAGGTACCTGAGTCCCACACAACATATCTACCTTTGGTGGTTACTTCTCAAGCCATAAATATTCTGTTTAAATAAGATCACATGCTCGATTTAGGATAATTTATATGAAAGGTCTTTGAAAAAAGGAATGTAATGATTTAGTTTTACTAGGTCAAACTGCAGTTTAGAAAAACTCCCAACAGTAATCTAGGCAAATTTTAATGGAGTGGAATGTTATCTACTTTAATTTGCATGTATTCTTTTAATGTGACTCTTGTTAAAAATAAATTGAGGGCCTCATCCAATTTTAAATACAATCCATCTGGCATCTAACTCCTTTGAAGTTCTTAATGATGTACTGTAGTCAACAAAGCTTGCTAACTTTTCACTAAACATTTTATGGTCTGTAGATAGGGTAAGTTTGAATAATATAGTGAGTAGACATGAAAGACTGATGGGTCCTAGATCTACCAGAATGAGATCCAAAATGTTCCATTATCTTATATAGAATAATTGTTCACAAAAACACACTAGGCCCAAACTGACTTGAACATTTAATTAACTCAAATTCTACAAACTATCATTTCTTGAGAGTTACTTTGAGATCCTTTCCATTCAATATAGTACTCTAGAGTTCTGAGAAAACCTTACAAAGTTGATGAGCCAAGATAAAAGCATGGGTTATGGTGCAATTGAATTTTGAATCCATTCATACTCAAATATACTAAAATATTTTGCTCAGAAAATTATTACTTTCCCTTTCCTCATCCAAATTTAAACTTGCACTTTCAATTTTTGAGGTTAATTTCAGCCCAGAAGGATTGTATGGACAGTGTGAAAATAAAAGAAATGAAGATTGGAGTTTATGCTTTCTGTCTTCTAAATAGTTAAGGGTTTCCATCCAGTCTGCAGAGATATTCAGATACTTGCGATTGAGAAACACGGAGAGGCCACTGGGCTAGAGGGAAAGAAGAGGGCAAAACGGAAACACCCTGGAGAATTGATGAGTGTATTTAAGTGCTGACTGTTGAATTCATTCATTCAATCATATTTATTGAGCGCTTACTGTGTGCACAGCACTGAATCCTAATAAGGGACCAAGATCTCACAAACCTGAATCTCACAGAACCTCATTCCCTTTATATGGAATAAGCTCTCTGAGCCCAGATGATGGTGATTCATTTACCAATAATGGATAAAAAGTGAAAAAAAAGAGAGAAACTCTGAATACCCTCTTAGTTCCTTACTATTTATAGCTTTAACAATGCAGGATACACTTTGTTTTTACAGTGTATGGACTGAAAAAGGCACCATACACTCCTTTAATTGATAAACATGTGTACTCACACAAATTTTTATCTATACACACAGGGACTTTTTTGCTAATGAATTAAGTTTTTCCTCCATAAACCCCAAGTGTTGAGCAAAATCTCTTTGAGCAGCAAGAATCTTTAGGCACAAACTTTTTTTTCTGTGGGAAATCAAAAAGAGGGCAGGGATTGGAGAGCAGAATTGGAAGGGTAAAGTCTAAAAGAACCAGTGGACTGGAAGGACATCTTCGGTGTCTTTTTGACCTGTCAGAGACCTGGGCTGAGCAAAGCTAGGGGTCCCATTCCCACAGCTGAGGGGGCCGTCATCCCCACAGCTCACTCAAAAGGGGCTCGTCTAAGCAACAAACTCATTAAAATTACACTCGTGGTTCTCAAATGTTTCCTGGAGATGAGGAGACCATCAGCCTTGATTTGTAAAGCTGGAGACCAATCCATTCCTTAGGATGAGCAGGCCGGCTGACTTCCAATCTAGGCCTTGCACAACCGGGTGGGTCAGATATAAACTGGGCCAGGAAGAAGATGTTTAATGAAAGAGGGGAGACAATGTTGCACAGCAGGAAAGAGAAGTAAAGTCAAAAACTGTGCAGAGAAGTGCTATAAGTGAAGCACTGTTCACTTATAGCACTGAACAAGTACACACTTATCAAGCATTGTACTATCAAAAAGGAATCTACTCATCTGTGCTCTCAGTAGATTGTATGCTCCTTGGGGTCAGGGATCATTCATTCAATCATATTTATTGAGCACTTACTGTGTGAAGAGCACTGTATTAAGCACTTGGAAAGTACAATTCAGCAACAGAGACAATCCCTACCCAACAACGGGCACACAGTCTAGAAACTGTGCCTATATCATTTCTACTAACTCTAGTATGCTCTCCCAAGTGTTTAGCACAATGTCTGCACACAGAAAATGCTCAATCAATACCATTCAATGCTTGGGATTTGACAATAAGTTTCCTAAACAATTTCCAGTTCCTATGCATCCCCCTCCTGGGTCCCAAACAGGATAGCCTTCTTTAAAATTCAGCAGTTACAAAATAGTCATAACAATCTTCTTGGCACCCATGGCCAGCACCAAGGTACACCTGTTGTCTCTAACCCTAAGCCCTCCTGCTTCCCCTCTCCCATCCCAACTTCATTTTTCACTCTATGATTCTCAATACCCTTCGTACCACTCCTAATCCACCTCCTCTTCTTCCTCACCTAGAGCAGCTTTTTAAGCTTTTCAAATCCCAGCAGCTCCTGGCCTTCCCCACTTGCAATTCCCTGTTCCCCTGTGGCCCTGCAGAAGAGAGAAGGCTTGGGAGAAGACCTTAATTACCCTTCCCCTCACCAATTCTTCCCCAGTCTGGTCCTGGCGGCTGGGGTGATCCTAGCAAGTGCTTAGTACAGTGCTCTGCACACAGTAAGCGCTCAATATGATTGATTGATTGGAAAGAGGATGAACCTGGGAGTCAGAGGACCTGAATTCTAATCCCTGGTGACCTTTGGTGGGTGGGTGGGTGGGGGGAACAAAAACACTTGACTTCTTGTGCCTCGGTTTCCTCATCTGAAAAATGGGGATTAAATACCTCTTCTCCCTCCCACTTAAAGCTTGAGGCCCATATGGGACAGGTATTGAGTCTAATCTGATTATCTTGTATCTGTTCCAGCACTTAGTATAGTGTTTGGCACCAAGGAAACACTTAAATTCCATTACGATAATTCTCCCCCTATATGTAAATTCATTATGGGTCGGGAACAAGTCAGCTTATTCTCTTGTACTCTCCCAAGTGCTTAGAACAGTGTTCTGCACATAGTAAGTGCTCAATAAATACCATTGATTGATTATTATTCTAAATTCAGAAACTGGTGCTGGGTATTGCCCAGGAGAAGAAGTGGAGGGAGGAGAAGTCAAGAGGGAAAACAGGCTTTTCTGATCACCAAGTGTTCATAGAAGGATTGCTAAAAGGACCAATCAAATAAACAACATTTATTAATAATGATAATAATGATGGCATTTATTAAGTGCTTACTACGTGCAAAGCACTGTTCTAAGCACTGGGGACGTTACAAGGTGATCAGGATGTCCCACAGGGGGCTCACAGTCTTCATCCCTATTTTACAGATGAGGTAACTGATGTTCAGAGAAGTTAAGTGACTTGCCCAAAGTCACACAGCTGACACTTGGCAGAGCTGGGGTTCGAACCCATGACCTCTGACTCCAATGCCCGGGCTCTTTCCACTGCCCCACGCTGCTTCTCTTAAGCTGCTTCTTCTATTAAGCACCTATTGTGTACAGAACACTAACAAACAGTTAAAAGTTTACAAGAGAGTTAGGAAACATGGGCCTTGCCCTCAAGGAGATTGTCCAAATGGTAAGCGGCATGGAGAAGCAGCATGGCTCAGTGGAAAGAGCACAGGCTTTGGAGTCAGAGGTCATGGGTTCAAATCCCAGCTCCGCCAATTGTCAGCTGTGTGACTAGGCAAGTCACTTAACTTTTCTTGGCCCAGTTCCCTCATCTGTAAAATGGGGATTAAGACTATGAGCCCCCCGTGGAACCACCTGATCACCTTGTAACCTCCCCAGCGCTTAGAACAGTGCTTGGCACATAGTAAGCACTTAATAAATGTCATCATCATCCAAAACTATCTTCTTGGTGTGTAAATCACACCCTCTATCACACCACACCCTAATATTATATTCTTGCATTCCAGGAGCACACTTGGTGATCTCTATTGATGAAGTGATTGCAGCTTGTTTGTCCAATCAGATAGTGAAATCAACTGAGGGTATCCCTAGCTAGTAGTCCTTCACCACCTTATGTATTTTTACTTGGAACTCTTTCTTCTCTCTAGGAAGACTTTGGCTCTCCTACTTCAGAGCTGCTATTTGAACGTTAGAATTTGGGTGATTCAATCCATCAAATCGATGGTATTTATTGACACTTCCTAACCATTTGAGAAAATACAAATACAGAATTGGTATATGTGATCCCTGCCCAAGATAATTATGGTACTTGTTAAGCACTTACTATATGCTAAGTACTGGGGTACATAATAATAATAATAATGGCATTTACTAAGTGCTTACTATGTGCAAAACACTATTCTAAGAGCTGGGGAGGTTACAAGGTGATCAAGTTGTCCCACAGGGGGCTCACAGTTTAATCCCCATTTTCCAGAAGAGGTAACTAAGGCTCAGAGAAGTTAAGTGACTTGCCCAAAGTCACACAGCTGACAATTGGAAGATCTGGGATTTGAATCCCTGACCTCGGACTCCAAAGCCCATGCTCTTTCCACTGAACCATGCTGCTTCTCAAGTTCTTCAAATTGGACACAGTCCCTGTTCCACATGGGGCTCACACTCTCACATTTTACAGATGAGGTAACTGAAGCCCCTTCCTTCCTCCCCCCCTCGTCCCCCTCTCCATCCCCCCATTTTACCTCCTTCCCTTCCACACAGCACCTGTATATATGTATATATGTTTGTACATATTTATTACTCTATTTATTTATTTTACTTGTACATATCTATTCTATTTTATTTTGTTAGTATGTTTGGTTTTGTCTCCCCCTTTTAGACTGTGAGCCCACTGTTGGGTAGGGACTGTCTCTATATGTTGCCAATTTGTACTTCCCAAGTGCTTAGTACAGTGCTCTGCACACAGTAAGCGCTCAATAAATACGATTGATTGATTGATTGAAGCACAGAAAGTTAAGTGCCTTATCCAAGGTCACATGGCAAACAAGTGGTGGAGCGAGGATTAAAACCCAGGTCCTTGTGACTGCCAGTCCCATGCTCTATCCACTAAGCCACACTGCTTCCCCAAGATGCATTAGGGGATGAAAATCGAGTAAGAGTTGAAACAAATAAAACCACACGATCAGCTCTTTTACCCAATTTTTGTATGTTAACTGACTTTGTGTTCTCCTATGCATTCAGTTATTTATATGGTGTGCTTCATTCTGTTGTGCGTGTACTGCTATCTGCTTTATTTTATTCTCTTCTTTCCCTTTTTACTATCTAAATAGGGTTTTCTGTCTCCCTCATTCAATTGTAAGCTCTTTGAGGGAAGGAAGGATGTCTTGCTAATGATATAATTTCACCAGCTTTTAATATAGTGCCTAGCACTCTTTAGGTGCTCAGCAAATATCTCTGATGGTATAATGAAATGCTTGAGCTTTGGACCTTTTCACACTAGTTTAATCATTTGGCACTTCCTTTCCTTCTAGTCATCAATTACCTAATAACAACAATAATACCATTGGTATTTAATTGCTGACTATGTGCCAGGCACTGTACTAAGCGCTGGGGTGGATACAGGTTAATCAGGATGGACACAGTCCCTGTCCCACGTGGGGTTCATGGTCTCAATCCCTATTCGACAGATGAGGTAACTGAGGCCCAAAGAAATGAAGTGCCTTGCCAAGGTCACACAGCAGACAAGCGGTGGGGCTGGGATTCGAACCCATGACCTTCTGACTCCAAGGCTTATCCTCTCTCCACTATGCCGTGCTGCTCCTCAGCTCTCCCCCATCCCTCTCCCCCATCCTCTCACTTGAGAGCAGAGTGAAAATAATGAATGGTGAGATGGTCGGAAAGATCCGTAGTTCAAATCGATTGCATTTGAGTGCTTACTATGTGCAGAGCACTGTATTAAGCACTTGGGAGAGTACAATATAACAATATAAGCTGCTCACAACAAATTTACCATTTAGAGCGGAAGACATTAATATAAAGGATAAGTACAAAAGTGTTGTGTGCCTGAGGGAGGGGTGAATAAAGGGTGCAAACGTGAAGCAAAAGGGAGTGATTGAAGAGAAAGATGGGCTTAATTGGGTAAGTCCTCTTGGAGAGAGTGATTGTTGGCTAGGAAGAGGGAGGGCACAAATTTGCAGTGTTTTCAAAATGCCACTGCTACTGCTTCCCCGGGATGCCTTGGTGAGCTTATTGCTTGAAAATGTTAGCCAAGGGAGCCCCTTTCATTTGATGGTTTGAAATTAACAGAGAAATAATTTCTCTGGTCAAGTTTTTCCAATGGTCTTCCTTTCTGATACGAATTTTTTTATATAATGGCATTTTTATTAAGCACTTACTATGTGCAAAGCACTGTTCTAAGTGCTGGGGAGGTTACAAGGTGATCAGGTTGTCCCACAGGGGGCTCACAGTCTTAATCCCCATTATACAGATGAGGGAACTGAGGTACAGAGAAGTTAAGTGACTTGCCCAAAGTCACATAGCTGACAATTGGCAGAGCAGGGATTCGAACCCATGACCGCTGACTCCAAAGCCTGTGCTCTTTCCACTGAGCCATGCTGCTTCTTTGTCAATTGCAAGTTATATTCCCTATAGTAAGAATTGTGTGCCCAAGCAGTGGTATTTGAATGTTTACTGTATGCAGAACAAGGTACTAAATGCTTGGGAAAATATAATATGACAGAGTTGATAAACATGATCTCTCCCCACCTTCAAAGTCTTATTAAAAACACTTCTCCTCCAAGAGGCCTATATATAGAAGAAGCATGGAAAAGCAGCTTGGCCTAGAGGATAGAGCATGGGCCTGGGAATCATAAGGACCTGGGTTCTAATCCGGATGTGCCACTGTCTGCTGTGTGACTTCGAGCAAATCATTCCACTTCTCTGTGCCTTAGTTACGTGATCTGTAAATGGGGATGAAGACTCTGAGCCCCGTGTGGGACAGGGACTGTATCCAACCTGATATGCTTGTATTCATCCCAGAACTTAGTACAGTGCCTGGTACATAGTAAGTGCTTAACAAATACCATAATAATAATAATAATAATACTCATTTTTGTGTTCAGACAACCAGTATTTCTAATGCCTGTTGGACTTTCTGTGTTATTCTGGAAACAATCCAAATTAAGATGGTTTGAACTGATAATAATAATAACTGTGGTATTGGTTCAGCACTTACTATGTGCCAAGCACTGTTCTAAGCGCTGGGATAGACACAAACTAATCCGGTTGGACACAGTCCCTATCCCACATGGGACTCACGGTCAATCCCCAATTTACAAATGAGGTGATTAAGGCACAGAGAAGTGAAGTGACTTGCCCAAGATCACTCAGCAGACAAGTGGCAGTGCCGGGATTAGAACCCAGGTCCTTCTGACTCTATCCACTAATTCACGCTGCTTATGATGACTACCTGCTCACGACCAGATTAACTGGGATCATCTCCCAAGCCCATCCAGACAGCAGAAAACTTGTACATTTTCATGTCTTCCATCCCCTTCCGTGCAGCCTGCCCCAACACTGGGAATAATTATTCAAAACTTGTAGTGGCAGGCAGCCATTTATGAAAGTTCAGAATCCTATTTCCATGTATTTTTCATGATAGGCCTCCATAAATCTTCAAAGAATGAAAACATGAATTTTCTGTTAAATGAAGGATTGCAAAATATGGCCTCATTATGGATTTCCTGCTACTCTGCGATAGAAGAAATCATGGCCATCGAAAGAGTGCACATCCTAAATGTCATCGACTCTTTAGAGAAAATTGCCATTTGTGAACATGCGGAATGGTTTCCACATTTGCAACAATCAAGAACCATAGAAATGACCCATTCTTTTGCCTCCCTTTCAAGTTTGAACCATTGCATTATGGTGAATCACAATTAGCATTAGGAAATTGAAGCAACTTCAGCAGGTTTCATGGATTCTCATGCAGTAACTTGAATAAATTCCTGCATCTGACCCAAGACATGAACGCAGCTTACCTTGGATGACAGAGATTTCAGGCAAATAGATTTAAACGATGCTTTCTAGATGTTTATTTGCTGTTCATGCAGATAAAATTCAGACAGGGGCATAGTCTTCCTTTGCCTATATCAGCATACTGGAAGGTGGTTCAGTGCAGATGTAGTATAGAATATAGGGAACCAGTGGCGTAGATTTCCGGCTATCAGTCAATCGTATTTATTGAGCGTTTACAGTGTGCAGAGCACTGTACTAAGCGCTTGGGAAGTACAAGGTCGCAACTTATAGAGACAGTCCCTACCCAACAGTGGGCTCACAGTCTAGAAGACAGTCAGACGTGGAAAGCGCTGGTGGGAAGAAGACACCCCTTTTATAATAATGGCATTTATTAAGCGCTATGTGCAAAGCACTGTTCTAAGCGCTGGGGAGGTTACAAGGTGATCAGGTTGTCCCACGGGGGGCTCACAGTCTTAATCCCCATTTTACAGATGAGGTAACAGGCACAGAGAAGTTAAGTGATTTGCCCAAAGTCACACAGCTGACAATTGGCAGAGCAGAGATTTGAACCCATGACCTCTGACTCCAAAGCCCGTGCTCTTTCCATTGAACCATGCTGCTTCTCAGCATCCACTACCACCACCACAGGAACTATTTTAGTTATAAATGATCATTTTCTATCTACCCAAGAACATAGTACAGTGCTTGACATATAGTAAGTCTCAGAAAATGTTACAATTAGTAGAAGGAGCTTGTGAGGGGAAAAAGCAGAAGACTAGGAGTCAGAGGGTCTGGATTCTAATCCAGGCTCTGCCACTGCCCTGCTGTGTAACCTTGGTCAAGTCACTTCCTTTTGACTCAGTTTCTTCAACTGTGAAATGGGGATTCAATACCTGTTCTCCCATCTACTCAGACTGGGTGAGCTCCATGTGGGACAGGGTCTGTGTCTGATCTGCTTAATTTGTGTCTACTCCGGGGCTTAGAACAGTGTTTGACACACAGTAAGTGCTTAATAGCAGGATCATTAATTATCATCACAGACTGTTAAAGTTCTCAAAATTGGATTAGAGAGAAATGTAGAACTTAAATTATCCTGAAAACAATTTCCCTGTTTTGGAAAATAGCACTAAACTGCTATTTTCTTGCAGATACCATTGAAATTTGGTAGGAATTAATGAGACCTTAGAGTGATGACTGATTAATAATGCAAGTTGATAAAGTAAAATAGCAATAATAATAACAGTAATGGTATTTAGGCAATTATGTGCCAAGTACTCTAGGAAAATATGGGTAGCTACAAGGCAATTAGGTTGAACATGGGGTTCACAGTCTAAGTAGGAGGGAGAACAAGTACTGAACCGCCATTTTAGAGAATAAGAAATCAAGACACAGAGAAGTTAAGTGATTTACCCAGGTTTACACAGCAGGCAAATGGTGGAACTGGGATTAGAATCCTCTGAATCCTAGGCCCACACTTTTTCATATCAAATGAACAACCATCCACCATCTTGAAAGCTCACTTTTTGCCAAAACTCATAATCCATCTTTCTAAGTTTGACTCTTAAGAGCTCCTCAGCTAGATAGACTAGCAGAAGGAAAGAAAGAAAGAAAGACATTGCCCTCTCTCCACCAGACCTTTGCTTTCTTTCTTTCTTTCCTTCTGCTAGGTCTGGTGGAGAGAGGGCAATGTGTTGGCAATACTTTTGGGAGGGAGAACTGAGCCTGCTAATGATCTTCAACCATTAGCTTTAAAGCAATATCTTTACCCCTTCCTATTTTATGCTGATTTCCTACTATTCATTCAATCGTATTTATTGAGCGCTTACTGTGTGCAGAGCACTGTACTAAGCGCTTGGGAAGTCCAAGTTGGCAACATATAGAGACGGTCCCTACCCAACAACGGGCAACCTAGTGTTTTCACTTCGCTCCTCTAACACCAACCTACTCAATCTTGTCAAACTCATCACTGACCCCTCATCCACATCATGTCTCTGCCCAGGAGCTATATCCCCCTTCATATCCAGACTACCACTCTCCCCACCTTCACAGCCTTATTAAAAAAAAAAAAAAATCACATCTCTTCCAAGTGGCCTTCTCCCACCAAGGCTTCATTTCCTCCTCTTCTACTCCCTTCTGTGTCACTCCTGCCCTTGGACTTGTACCCTTTATTCACCCCTCCCTCAGCTCCACAGCACTTATGTACGTAGCCATAATTACTTTAATATCCATCTTCTTCTCCTCTAGAGTGTAATCTCCTTGTGGGCAAGAAACACATCTACTAGCTCTGTTACATTGTAGTCGTCCAAGCACTTGGTACAGTGCTCTGCACACAGTAAATACAATCGAGTGAATTGATTGGGCTTCACCTCTAACTCTATTCTATTGTTGTTTCCCCAGTGCTCGGCACACCGTAAGCACTGAAAGACCACTGAGTGAGTGGTCCCTGGCTCATGCGGGGTCAGAACGTCAGAGAAGTATCCCAAGAACCTTAGCCACTACTGGTTCATTCATTCAATCATATTTACTGAACGCTTAAATGTGTGCAGAACACTGTACTAAGTGCTTGGGAAGTACAATTTTTATGGCATTTATTAAGCGCTTACTATGTGCAAAGCACTGTACTAAGCGCAGGGGAGATTACAAGTAGATCAGGTTGTCCCATGGTGGGGCTCACAGTCTTAATCCCCATTTTACAGATGAGGGAACTGAGGCCCAGAGAAGTGAAGTGACTTGCCCAAAGTCACACAGCTGACAGTTGGCAGAGCCGGGATTCAAACCCATGACGCCTGACTCCAAAGCCCAGGCTCTTTCCACTGAGCCACGCTGCTTCTCATTTGGCCAAGTTGGCCAGATATAGAGATGGTTCCTACCCAACAGTGGGCTCACAGTCTAGAAGGGGGAGACAGACAACAAAACATATTAACAAAATAAAATAGAATAAATATGTACAGGTAAAATAGAGTAATAAATATGTACAAATATATACACACACACACACACACACACACACACAGAGAGGTGGTTCAGATCTGTGGATCCTCCAGCTTAGTATTTTGTCTCCACTACTTGATGCTTGGAGGTTCAAAGTGACCATTGCCCTTCCAGATCTCCATTCCAATAATAATAATAATAATAATAGTATTTGTTAAGCATTTACTATGTCAAACATGTTACCTGTCTACATGTTTTGTTTTGTTGTCTGTCTCCCCCTTCTAGTCTGTGAGCCCGTTGTTGGGTAGGGACCGTCTCTATATGTTGTCGACTTGTACTTCCCAAGTGCTTAGTACAGTGATCTGCACACAGTAAGCACTCAATAAATACAACTGAATGAATGAATGAATAAGAACTGGGTAGAAATAAAGTAATCAGATTGGACACAGTCCCTGTCCCACATGGTGTTCATAGTCTTAATTCCCATTTTACAGATGAGGTAAGTGAGGCATGGAGAAGTGAAGTGACTTGCCCAAGGTCACACCTTGTAGTGGGAGAGGCATGATGATAGGGAGGAGAGAGAGAGTTGACTGAGTGCCTTAAAGCAGATGGTGAGAAGTTTGTGGCAGAGATGGATTCATTCATTCATTCAATCGTATTTATTGAGCGCTTACTGTGTGCAGAGCACTGTACTAAGCGCTTGGGAAGTACAAGTTGGCAACATATAGACACGGTCCCTACCCAACAGTGGGCTCACAGTCTAGAAGGGGGATGGGCCCCCACTGCGGATTTTTAAGGAGTGGGGAGACATATGCAGAATGATCTTTTCAGTCTGCTTACTATGTGAAAAGCACTGTACTAAACCCTTGGGAAAGTGATCAAACAATGGTACTTTTTGAGCACTTACTATGTTCAGAACACTGTACTAAGCACTGGGGAGAGTATAATACAACAGAATTAGCAGATATGTTCCCTACTCAAAATGAATTTACAGTCAGAAATTAATACAGGTATAATTAATAATGTACAATTTTAAGTGTTGTGGGGTGATCATCAAATGTTCCAAGGGTCACAGTGGTGACAGACATTAATATAAATAAATTGTGGCTATGTACTTAAGTGCTGTGTACCCTTTGGGCACTTAGTATTCTCCCTACTCTCAGCCCCACACCACTTATGGACATATGCATAATTTATTTATATTAATGTCTGGCTACCCTTCTAGACTATAAGCTCTTTGTGGGCAGGGAATATGTCCACCAACTCTGTTGTAGTATACTCTCCCAAGCCCTTAATACAGTGCTCTGCACACAGTAAGAGCAGTGTGGCTCAGTGGAAAGAGCCGAGGCTTGGGAGTAAGAGGTCATGGGTTCTAATCCCAGCTCCGCCACTTGTTAGCTGTGTGACTTTGGGCAAGTCACTTCACTTCTCTGTGCCTCAATTACTTCATCTGTAAAATGGGGATTAAGATTGTGAGCCCCATGTGGGACAACCTACTTACCTTGTATCCCCCCCAGCGCTTAGAACAGTGCTTGGCACATAGTAAGCACTTAACAAATGCCATCATTATTATTACTATTAAAATAGCAATGATAGACCAAACCCGACTGATACTGATTGCTCCATGTTAAGGAAGTGTGTTTCCAATCACACAACAAAGAAGTGTGAGATGCATAAACAGTGGAGTCATTTTTTTCAAATCATTCATGTCTTGATGCATCCTTCCAATTTTGCTAATAAAACTAGAATTATTTTTGCTTCCTGTCTTCTTCGGTAATACTTTATATTACAGATGCATTCGTTATGGTATTTATTAAGCGTTACTGTTTGCTAAGCACTGGGGAAGGAACAAGATAATAAAGTCAAATGTAGTCCCTGTCCCCCATGGGGCTCACATACTAAGGTCATTAAAGATGATAGTTCCTTGAAATAACCATTTTATATCTCCCACAGGACATTTTTATGAGGATTGAGGCACTCTAGTCCAGAAGATATAAACAGAGAAAGCAAACATTCCTCTCAGTTTAAGATCCTAGAGATCCTGCATGTTCATACATGTTCTTCCCAGCAAAACTGCTTCTTCCTGGGTATCTGTTCTCTTTTGTTACTGCAATACTTGTACTCTGTGTGTTGTCTGCCCCACTGAGAAATGAACTACATTTAAATATTCCCAATCAGTTGTGACCCAGAAAGTTTCCATCCATGACAGGTTTTCCCCATCATCAGGTTATTGGGAAGGAGAGTGGTCTAGGGGAAAGAGCCTGGGTTCTAGTTCTGGCTCTATCATTTTCCTGCTGAATGACTGTGGGTAAGTCACCTAACTTCTCTGTGCCTCAGTTTTGTCATCTGTAAAATGGAGAATGTTTGACCTCCCTCCTGCTTAGATTGCTGAAAAGCAGCATGGCTTAGTGGATAGCCCTTTAAAGCCGTACTGAGAGCTCACCTCCTCCAGGAGGCCTTCCCAGACTGAGCCCCCTCCTTCCTCTCCTCCTCCTCCCCCTCCCTATCCTCCCCACCTTACCTCCTTCCCCTCCCCACACCACCTGTATTTATGTTTGTACATATTTATTACTCTATTTTACTTGTACATATTTATTCTATTTATTTTATTTTGTTAATATGTTTTGTCTTGTCTGTCTCCCCCTTCTAGACTGTGAGCCCACTGTTGGGTAGGGCCCATCTCTATATGTTGCCAACTTGTACTTCCCAAGCGCTTAGTACAGTGCTCTGCATACAGTAAGCTCTCAATAAATATGAATGAATGAATGAATGAATGAATGAATAAATAGACCATGGGCCCGGGAGTCAGAAGAACCTTGTTCCAATCCTGGCTACACTACATGTCTGCTGTGTGACCTTGGGCAAATCATTCCGTGCCTCAGTTACCTCACCTGTAAAATGAGCCCCATATGGGACACGGGCAGGGTCCCACCTGATTAATTTATACCTACCCCAATGTTTAGAACAATGTTTGGCACATAGTAGGTGCTTAACAAATAACATAATTATTACAATTATGATTATTGTGAGGACCACGTGGAACAGGGATGGTCTGATCTGACTGGCTCTACCCCAGTGCTTAGTACATCATTATTATGCCATCAAGTCATTTTTGATTCACAGTGACTCCATGGTTATACTTTCACAAGAAAGTCCTGTCCTCTATCATAATATGCAAACTCTCTAATGGTTCTTCCGTTATTGTCTCTCTAGCCATCTAGCTGCCAGTCTGCCTCTTCCACATTTCCCCTGGACTTCTCTTAGCATTAGTTTTTTCTCCAGAGAGTTAGTCCTTCTAATTATGTGTCCAAAATATCCTAATCTAAGTGGAGTCATTTGCCCTTTCAAAGACCACTTTGGTTTAATTTGCTCCAAAATCCATGTTTGTCTTTTGGGCAGTCAATGGTTTTCACAAAAGCCTTCTCCAATAACACATTTCAAAAGAATCGATGGTCTTAGAACATAGTAACTGTTTAACATACCATTATTATTACTTTATCAAATCAATAAAAAGACTGCAATCAAACGACCACTCAGGTCTTCCAGAAGCATGGTTTAGTGGATGAGAGCACAGGTCTGGGAACCAGAAGAACCTGGGTTCTAATTTCAGCTCTGCCACATGTCTGCTGTGTGACCTTGGGCAAATAACTTTTCTGTGCTTCAGCTACCTCATCTGTAAAATGGGGATTAAAAGTGTGAGCCCTACATGGGACAACCTAGTTACTCTGTATCTACCCCAGCACTTAGAACAGTGCTTGGCACATTGTAAGTGTTTAACAAATACCATAATTATTATTATGTGGGACTGATTCTGGGCCCAACCTGATGAACTTGTATCTACTCCAGGACTTAGAACAGTGCTTGGCACATAATAAGCACTTATAAGCACCACAATTATGCAATTATCAGCATCTCCTGGGCCTTCTAAATTAAACCTACTCTTCCCCCAAGCAGAATAAGTCAGATCATGCCACAGGGTTGGCTCCCAAGCCACCTGTGCATCCCAGAAAGTGTCAGATGTCCAGGCTATTCACCTAGTTCTGCATCCAGACTAGCCCCTCTAGAACAGACAGGGGTTTTAGTAATGCTCATCTGAATAATTATTCCTGAAAAAATTTCTCCATGCAGGCTCTCAGTCTTGAAATCTTAAGACCAAAGCTCATCTGACATTCTCAATGGGAGACTCCACCAATAATCCCGGATTTAAAGCTGAAGGTTTAATTGAATAAATTCTATGATTTAAAAAAAAAACAACAACCAACTAGCCTTTCCTCAGTCCTTTGGAAATTGTGTGTGGCAGCAATGACTCTTCGGGTGGGAGCTCTTCTATCTTCCTTTTGGTTTGTGGGAAGTAAAGAGCTATATTTTTTTTCTACTTCTGCTATAGCAGAAAGGCTCAAATTGACTCCATGACCAATATTTAGTAAATTTCTAATGTCCTGGTGCTTCCAAGGTTCCAATAGAACCTGTTGTTCCTTAGCCAGACTGCCCACTCTTTCACCCTTCTCAACCTTTTTTTTTTTAAATCATATTTGTTAAGTGCTCACTATAGGACAAACGCTGTTCTAATTGCTGGTGTAGATACAAGTTAATCAGGTCACAGTCCCTATCTCAAATGGGGTTCACAGTCTAAGTATTGAATTCCCACATAATAGTTGAGGAAACTGAAGCAGAGGGAAGTTAAGTGACTTACCCAAGGTAAGACGGCAGACAAGTGGCAGAGCTAGGATTAGAACTCAGTCCCTTTGATTCCCAGGACCATGTTCTAGCAGACATTTGGATTGAGTCCCTTTTCTTAGCTACTCTGGCCTCCTCTCGTGGTCTGCTCTGAGTTCCGGCTTCACGCAGATACACCCAATTCAGTTCCGCTCCCCACCACTTCCACCTCCAGCCCTTTCCCAATCTTCCTGTAGAAGATACTGCATCACCCTCAATTTACTATCCCCCTCTCTAGACTATAAACTCACTGTGGTCAGGAAACATGTCTAACAACCCTGTTGTATAGTACTCTCCCAAGCACCGTTCTCTACACACAGTAAGCACTCGATTTAAGAATTTTAACTTTGAAAATGAGGCTGGCTGCGCCATCTATCATAATGCTATATGTGAATCATCACGCTATCATTTCTGGAGCCTAATCCTATAGGCTAAATGAGTCAGAGTGTTGGCTAAAAGCCAAAGCTTCAAAAGACCAAGTACTTAACAAGTGTCAAAAAACAATTAAGGCCAGCAATCTTGAAAAATTAGGCCCTTTAGCATCGCCTCAAGATGATGTATTAAAAGGATTGCCATGCGTCAAATGTCTCATTTGGTAAATATTATGTCAGGTCCTATAAAAACCCAATGGGCTGGTTTTTTAAAGAGTTTAAATATAGCTGTTTTTAATAAGCTTTGAATCAACAGAGTGAAACAGCTGCTTCCAATAAACTGGAAATGAATAGAAATGAGAGCTTTAAATCCATGATCCTGGTTTAGAGATATGATCAGAATTGATCTGCTTTCAAGGATAGGTGTAACATTCTGGCATTATTTTTTATCTGCCAGGACAGACGCTCTTTCAGAGGGGGTCTAGTCATTATGGAATTTGGCTGCCTGAAAGGCAATAAGTTTTAAGTGAAAATAAAACAAAATATGGTCTCAGATGGCCACCATGTGCTCCCTGGCACAATTTCATATCATCAAGGCCATGTTAGAAAAGGTTTTTCATTTTGGTCACTTCTTAAGGCCACTTGGACAATCTTAGAGCATTCCAATACTCCATGAGGCTGAGGAGTTTTCACACAGTCCTTACATTAGTGAATCCCTGGGTTTCTGTCATCTCTTGGGGTGCCCCTGAGCCAGATCCATAAGTCCCATGGATCAGATGAAAATGACCAGAATCCTGATTAGGATGGGAGTCTATCACATTTTGTGAGAGAGTTCATCCTGCCACCCAAAGACCTAAGGCAAGACCTACAAAAGATTCCACTTTACTGAACAATGCCCCATCTATCAGCTCTTCCTTTGCTTATCTCAAAGGTATGGATCCCCTTATCTGCTCAATTTACCTTAAATCCCATGCCATCAACTACTACTTCTACGGGGATGGCTCCCAAATCCGACTCCCATATCTGGCTCCCAATTCTTCCTCACCAGTCTCGACCTGTCTCTTCCCCTCTATTTTATCACCTCCTTCTGCCTCCAAGACATATCTTCTTGCATATTTGACAGGCCCTTGGACCACATTCCATCCAAAGCTGAATTTCTTAATTTTCCTTCCCAAATCTGCTCTACTCAAACTCAGCATTGTCCATGACTTGTCTTCTCTTTCAACGCCTTTCCTCAGTCAGTTGCCATAATCTCTTGATTTTTCCTCCAAAATATTTCTAGTATCCTTCCCTTTCAGCCAAAGAGCCACTTGTCTTATCATGGCTTGACTATTGCACCAGGTTCCAGATTAATGTCCTTGTCTGCCATCTCTCCATACCCAAGTTCATCCTTCACTCTGCAGCCTGGACAATTTTTGTTAAACATCCTTCTGAACATTCATTCATTCAATCGTATTTACTGAGCACTTACTGTGTGCAGAGCACTGTACTAAACCCTTGGAAAGTACAATTAGGGAACAAAGAGAGATGATACCTACCCAACAACAGACTCAGAGTCTAGTAGGGGGGAGACAGAAAAGACAAAGCGAAACAAGTAGACAGGTATCAATAGCATCAATATCGAGTTATAGATATATATGCATCATTAATGAAATAAATAGAATAATAAATATATAGATAGATACACAAGTGCTGAAGGGCAGGGAGGGGGTAGAGCAGAGGGAGGGAGTTGGGGCCAAGGAGCAGAGGAAAGGGAGGATTCAGGCTGGGAAGGCCTCCTGAAGGAGGTGAGCTTTCAGGACTCCGTACCCCTCAAAAATCTCCAAGAGAGTTGCTCATTCCTTTCGCATCAAGGAGAAATTTAAAACCTTTCACGTCTTCAAGACTTTACAGAACTCATGCAGCTCTTCCTACTTATCCACTCTCTTCTCCCACTATACCCCAGCTTGCAGTCTTCAGGCTTTTAAAACAGAAGAGAAGCAGCATGGCTCAGTGGAAAGAGCCCGGGCTTTGGAGTCAGAGGTCATGGGTTCAAATTCCCGCTCTGCCAATTGTCAGCTGTGTGACTTTGGGCAAGTCACTTAACTTCTCTGGGACTCAGTTACCTCATCTGTAAAATGGAGATTATGACTGAGCCCCACGTGGGACAACCTGATCACCTTGTATCCCCCCAGTGCTTAGAACAGTGCTTTGCACATAGTAAGTGCTTAACAAATACCATTATTATTATTATTATTATTATTACTGTGGAAAGAGCACAAGCCTGCCAATCAAACCTGGGTTCTAGTTCCCACTCTGCCACACGACATTGTGCAAGCTACTTAAGTTCTCAATGACTCAGTTTCCTCAACTATGAAATGGAGATTCATTATCAGCTCACTGATCTTTTAAACTATGAGTTCCCCATTGGATAGGAACTGTCTGACCTGATTATCTTGCATCTATCTATCCCAGCACTTAGAACAATATTTGGTAACAAACCTACTCACTGTTTATTCGTCTCATCTCTCCCACTGCCCATCTCTTGTTCACATCCTCCTCCCCTCTCTGGAACACCCTATTCCTTCAAATCTGACAAATAATAGCTTTCCTATTTATCCCATTAATCTCTAATATTCCTACCTGCAGCACTTCTGCACCTATCTTACATATCAACCAATTGTATTTATTGAGCACTTACTGTGTATAAAGCACTGTACCAAACACTTGGGAGAGTACAAAATAACAGAGTAGATGCATTCCCTGCCCACAAAAGCTCTCACTTCCCTGTAATTGGAAAGAGCATTGGCTTGGGAGTCAGAGGTGGTGGATTTTAATCCCAGCTCAGCCACTTGTCAGCTGTGTGACTTGGAGTAAGTCACTTAACTTCTCTGGGCCTCAGTTACCTCATCTGTAAAATGGGGATTAAAACTGTAAACCCCACATGGGACAACCCGATTATCCTATATCTACCCCAGCGCTTATAACAGTGCATGGCACATAGTAAGCCCTTAACACATACCATAATTCCAGCACTTAGAACAGTGCTTGGCACATAGTAAGCCCTTAACACATACCATAATTCCAGCACTTAGAACAGTGCTTGGCACATAGTAAGCACTTAACAAATATCATCATTATTATTAAGTGTGTGTTTCCCATTGAAGTTCTACTGTTCTCTCCAGAAGACATAGTACTGTGCTCTGCATGCTGCAAATGCTGTATAAACAATTGAGTGACTGATGTAAGCTGTAAGTACTACTAATGCTGAAGAAGGGGTAAAAAAAAAAAATCAGCATTATTATTTTCCCAACCATTGGACTACAACTAATAACCCGGTCTTTCAGGCCAGGAACATTTTAAGTTCCTGGTGCCTCCAGAAAAGCACAACCCCAGTGCACCCAAAACTCTTAATACATTAACTCTTAACACAAAATTCCTAATACATCATTTATTGAGTGCTTACTGTGTGCAAAGAACTGTAAAAAGTGCTTAGGACAACACGATATAACAAAAGCATTCCCTGTCCACAATGACCTCACAAATCAGTAAATCCAGAACAGTGGTAATCTCCCAAGCCTGCCCCAGTGTAAACCAATATCCCTTGAATTCTGGAGATCCTAAATTCAGTTCAGATTCATAGCACATAGTAAGTGCTTAACAAATACCAACATTATTATTATTATTATTCAGCTGTTAGAAGCCACAGAACAAAGAAAATGGCCCATGTACCTTTCATTCTGATGAAGTAAAAAACCATAGTGCTGCCCCAATGAGTTACAGAAGTAAACTACTTATCTCAGTTTTTAAAGATTTTTTTTTAAGATATCTCAGACCTCACTTTCAAACCCCTGTAATTCCTAACCATGCAACAATTTGGCGAGAGTTGGTCTGTTCGGGTTATAGAGAGAGGAATCTGAAACAAATTCACAGCACCTCCAGACATTTCCTAACATCCACAACTAAGACACAGAAATTTGGTTCAGTGCGCAAGGAAAGAAAAAGGGGACAGCTAAATGAGAGCTAAATGCCCATACACACAAAAAAAACCAGGCTTTGATATACCAAATGGCATAATAAATATGCAAGCAAGTACTCATTGATACACAGACAAATTTCTGAGCGTTGGTACTCACAAGTCAGGAACAGAGCTAGTCAGTGTTTCAGTTGTTGGAAAGAAAGATAACCAGCTAGGCTTCTCACTCCTAAATTTAAAAGGTAACACCTGGTGTGCTGATTGGTAATCAATCCCAGCTGGTTTGGGAAATGTAGGCTACTGGGAAATGCCATTTCCATGTAGCATAGTGCTGCCAGAAAAAGTTTCTACTTTCTCCTCAAATCACTTCAGTACTCACTCCTCAAAGGGCCACTTAGGTACTAGTTTATAATAATAATAATGATGGTATTTGTTAATTGCTTACTATGTATCTAACGCTGGGTTAGATACAAGGTTATCAGATTGTCCCATGTGGGGCTCACAGTCTGAATCCCCATTTTACAGATGAGGTAACTGAGGCCAAGAGAAGTGAAGTGACTTGCCCAAAGTCACACAGCTGACAAGTGGAGGAGTCGGGATTAGAACCCACGACCTCTGACTCCCAAGCACGGGCTCTTGGCTTATACTGCAGTACATCCCTTCTACCTTAATTTATTTTAGAGTCTATTTCCCCTGCTTGAGTGCAAGCTTCTTCAGAGTTCATATAATAATGATAGTAATAATAATAATAATAATAATAATGTAAATATATTTATTAAGAGCTCACTAGGTGTCACAGCAATCCATCAATTGTATTTATTTATTGAGCATTTACTGCAGAGCCTTGTCCTAAGTGCTTAGGAAAGTACACTCTAAAAATATAACAGACACATCCCCTGCCCATAGCGAGCTTACAGTCTGGAGGGGGGAGACAAACATTAATATAAATGAATAATGGATATAATAAATGAATTATGGATGTGATATATAAATTATGCATACAATAATTCAAATAAGGATATACTAAGTGCCTGGGTATATACACGATGATCAGGTCAGATACAGTCCCTGTCTCATATGGAGCTCACAATTTAAGTAGAAAGGAGAGTAGATATTGAATTCCCATTTTACAGATAAAGAAACTGAAGCACAGAGAAATGATGACTTTCCCAAGGCCACTATTCTATTCTTTTTCCCAACCACTTAGTATAGTGCTCAGTAAATAGGGGTTCAGTAAATACTATTAATTGATTGATCGATTGATATTTTAGGTTTACCTCCAGCACCAGGCTGAACATCGTCAAAATGAGACTCTACCAGCTGCTTGCTTTGCCTTCTCTAAAATTTAGGTGTGTTTACATAAGCAGGGCCAAAACCAACTAGGATGCTTGAAGAATTGGTAGAGGTTGCTGAAGAACTACTATTTATCTTAAGGCTTTGGGGGAATGGGAAAAATATATTTTGTGGCCATATAGAAAAGGCCAACATGGAACATGGCTATAATGACAAAACTGAGTACATCTTATAAGACAGCAGGATTAATCCTTACCCTGAATTCTACATTAGTCAGACTTTATTAGCTTATCATAACCTTTTTAGATCAATCTAAATCAATCAATCACTAACTCCTGTCGGTTCAGCCACCTCGGCATGGCTAAAATCTGTCCTTTCCTCTCCATCCAAAGTGCTACCATGTTTATTCCTTGGCTTCACAGACTCCGTCCTCTCCTGGTTCTCCTCTTATCTCTCCGGTCGTTCTTTCTCAGTCTCTTTTGCAGGCTCCTCCTCCCCCTCCCATCCTCTTACTGTGGGGGTTCCCCAAGGTTCAGTGCTTGGTCCCCTTCTGTTCTCAATCTACACTCACTCCCTTGGTGACCTCATTCGCTCCCACGGCTTCAACTATCATCTCTACGCTGATGACACCCAGATCTACATCTCTGCCCCTGCTCTCTCCCCCTCCCTCCGGGCTCGCATCTCCTCCTGCCTTCAGGACATCTCCATCTGGATGTCCGCCCGCCACCTAAAGCTCAACATGTCGAAGACTGAGCTCCTTGTCTTCCCTCCCAAACCTTGTCCTCTCCCTGACTTTCCCATCTCTGTTGACGGCACTACCATCCTTCCCGTCTCACAAGCCTTGGTGTCATCCTCGACTCCGCTCTCTCATTCACCCCTCACATCCAAGCCGTCACCAAAACCTGCCGGTCTCAGCTCCGCAACATTGCCAAGATCCGCCCTTTCCTCTCCATCCATACCGCTACCCTGCTCATTCAAGCTCTCATCCTATCCCGTCTGGACTACTGCACTAGCCTTCTCTCTGATCTCCCATCCTCGTGTCTCTCTCCACTTCAATCCATACTTCATGCTGCTGCCCGGATTATCTTTGTCCAGAAACGCTCTGGACATATTACTCCCCTCCTCAAAAACCTCCAATGGCTACCGATCAATCTGCGCATCAGGCAGAAACTCCTCACCCTGGGCTTCAAGGTTGTCCATCACCTCGCCCCCTCCTACCTCACCTCCCTTCTCTCCTTCTACTGCCCGGCCCGCACCCTCCGCTCCTCCACCACTAATCTCCTCACTGTACCTCGCTCTCGCCTGTCCCGCCATCGACCCCCGGCCCACGTCATCCCCCGGGCCTGGAATGCCCTCCCTCTGCCCATCCGCCAAGCTAGCTCTCTTCCTCCCTTCAAGGCCCTGCTGAGAGCTCACCTCCTCCAGGAGGCCTTCCCAGACTGAGCCCCTTCTTTCCTCTCCCCCTCGTCCCCCTCTCCATCCCCCCGTCTTACCTCCTTCCCTTCCCCACAGCACCTGTATATATGTATATATGGTTGTACATATTTATTACTCTATTTATTTATTTATTTTACTTGTACATTTCTATCCTACTTATTTTATTTTGTTGGTATGTTTGGTTCTGTTCTCTGTCTTCCCCTTTTAGACTGTGAGCCCACTGTTGGGTAGGGACTGTCTCTATGTGATGCCAATTTGTACTTCCCAAGCGCTTAGTACAGTGCTCTGCACATAGTAAGCGCTCAATAAATACGATTGATTGATTGATTGATTGATTGATTCAATCACTTATCCTATCCTTCCTTTATATACTGTAACAGCCGCCTCGCTGACAGCCCTGCCTCCTGTCTATCTCAAGTCTGGATGATATTTCACTCTGTTGCCTGGATGATTTTTATACATAAACGTTCAGACCATGTTTCCCCACTCCTCAAGAACCTCCAGTGGTTGCCCATCCACTTCCACATCAAAGAGAAACTCCTTACCGTTGGCTTTAAAACACTCAATCATCTTACCCCCTCTTAATTCACCTTGCTACTTTCCTCCTACAACCCAGCCAGCACACTTTGCTCTATGGGCTTTGAGTCAGAGGTCAAGGGTTCAAATTCCGGCTCCGCCAATTGTCAGCTGTGTGACTTTGGGCAAGTCACTTAACTTCTCTGTGCCTCAGTTACTTCATCTGTAAAATGGGTATTAAGACCGTGAACCCCCATGGGACAATCTGATCACCTTGTAACCTCCCCAGCACTTAGAACAGTGCTTTTCACGTAGTAAGCTCTTAATCAATCAATCAATCAATCGTATTTATTGAGCGCTTACTGTGTGCAGAGCACTGTACTAAGCGCTTGGGAAGTACAAGTTGGCAACATATAGAGATGGTCCCTATCCAACAGTGGGCTCACAGTCTAGTAGGGGGAGACAGAGAACAAAACCAAACATATTAACAAAATAAAATGAATAGAATAGATATGTACAAATAAAATAGATAAATGGAGTAATAAATATGTACAAACATATATACAGGTGCTGTGGGGAAGGGAAGGAGGTAAGGCGGGGGGGAGGGAGAGAGGAAGGAGGGGGCTCAGTCTGGGAAGGCCTCCTGGAGGAAGTGAGCTCTCATTAGGGCCTTGAATAGAGGAAGAGAGCTAGCTTGGCAGATGTTGGGAGGGAGGGCATTCCAGGCCAGGGGGATGGTGGGCCGGGGGTCTACGGCGGGACAGGCGAGAAGGAGGCACAGTGAGGAGATTAGCGGCAGAGGAGCAGAGGGTGAGGGCTGGGCTGGAGAAGGAGAGAAGGGAGGGGAGGTAGGAGGGGGCGAGGGGATGGACAGCCTGGAAGCCCAGGGTGAGGAGTTTCTGCCTGATGCGCAGATTGATTGATAGCCACTGGAGATTTTTGAAGAGGGGAGTAACATGCCCAGAGCGTTTCTGGACAAAGACAATCTTGGCAGTGGCATGAAATATGGATTGAAGCGGGGAGAGACAAGAGGATGGGAGATCGGAGAGGAGGCTTATACAGTAGTCCAGACGGGATAGGATGAGAGCTTGAACGAGCAGGGTAGCGGTTTGGATGGAGAGGAAAGGGCGGATCTTGGCAATGTTGCGGAGCTGAGACCGGCAGGTTTTGGTGACGGCTTGGATGTGAGGGGTGAACGAGAGAGCAGAGTAGAGGATGACACCACGGTTGCGGGCTTGTGACATTGGAAGGATGGTAGTGCAGTCAACAGTGATGGGAAAGTCAGGGAGAGGGCAGGGTTTGGGAGGGAAGGCAAGGAGTTCAGTCTTGGACATGTTGAGTTTTAGGTGGCGGGCAGACAACCAGATGGAGATGTCCTGAAGGTAGGAGGTGATGCGAGCCTGGAGAGAGGGGGAGAGAGCAGGGGCAGAGATGTAGATTTGGGTGTCATATCATCATTATTATTATTCTTATTATTATTATCTACCTTGCCACCTACTTCTCACCCAAGTCCTGCCTCTGGCCTGGAGCACCCTGGAACATTCATTCATCCATCAGGCAATTACCCTGCCCCAACCTCCTTCAAAGCCTTATTGAAGGCACATCTCCTTGATGGGGACTTCCTTAAGCCCTCTTTTCCTTTTCTTACACTCCTTTCTGAGAGCCCTGACATGCTCACTTTATTCATCCCCCTTCCAGCCCCACAGCATTTATGTACATATCTATAATTTATTTATTTCTATAGGGACTGTCTCTACATATTGCCAACTTGTACTTCCCAAGTGCTAAGTACAGTGCTCTGCACACAGTAAGTGCTCAATAAATATGATTGATTGATTGATTGATTGATTTCTATTAATGTCTGTTTCTCCCTCTGGACTGTAAGCTCATATTGGGCAGGGAATATTCATTCATTCATTCAATCGTATTTATTGAGCACTTACTGTGTGCAGAGCACTGTACTAAGCGCTTGGGAAGTATAAGTCAGCAATATATAATATGTCTTTTATATTGTTATATTGTACTCTTCCAAGTGCTTAGTACAGTGCTCCACACACAATAAGCACTCAATAAATATGATTGATTTAGATGACTGCACTTTAAATAGCTTGTAGAGAAATGGGACAGAGTTCAGAGATGAGCAGAAACAATGATGAAAGGGATGGAAACTAGAAGCTAAGAGGAAGCATTATGGAATTAGGGTTGTTTATCCTAGAGGACAGAAGTCTTTGTTTATTTGGTTTTGTGGTGTTTTTCTATTAAAAGCATTTCATACAATCAAAAGTACGTTAATAAACTGTTAGAAAGCTGAACAGTTCTTCCTGATTTCTCCAGTCTTCTTTTCCAGCCTACCACTGCCCATATCAACATCCCATAGCCCTTAGTCAATCAATCGTATTTATTCAGTGCTTACTGAATAAATACGATTCAGTAAGCAGCAGCGATTCAGGGAGAAGCAGCATGGCTCACTGGAAAGATCCCGGGCTTTGGAGTCAGAGGTCATGGGTTCAAATTCTGACTCTGCCAACTGTCAGCTGTGTGACTTTGGGCAAGTCACTTAACTTCTCTGTGCCTCAGTTACCTCATCTGTAAAATGGAAATTAAAATTGTGAGCCCCCCGTGGGAGAACCTGATCACCTTGTAACCTCCCCAGCGCTTAGAACAGTGCTTTGCACATAGTAAGCACTTAACAAATACCATCATCATTATTATTAGTAGTATTACTGTATGTAGGGCACTGTACTAAGTGCTTGGGAGACCAAAATTTAGCAATAGAACAGAGTTGGTGGACACGTTCCCTGACCACAATGAGCTTACAGTCTAGGTGGGGAGACAGACATAAATATAAATAAATTATGGATATGTACCTACTTGTTGTGGGGCTGTGTAGGAGTGAGTAAAGGGAGCAAATCCAAGTGCAAGGGTGATGCAGAAGGGAGTGGGGGAAGAGGAAATGCGGGCTTAGTCAGGGGAGGGCTCTTGGAGGAGATGTGCCTTCAATAAAGCAGCAAAGCCTGCCCCCTAAAAACCTCTCCATTCCAGCTCATTGATGAAGTATTGATGCCCAGAACAAGTTTCAATTGCAATTTGCAGATCTTTGTTTTAAATATATCACATTTCCTGTCCTTAAGTACCCCTACTCTGGATCCCCCGAATCCTAAACTCAAATTCTCCAAAAGCCTTTTGCCATGTGACATTCATTCATTCATTCATTCAATCGTATTTATTGAGCGCTTACTGTGTGCAGAGCACTGTACTAAGTGCTTGGGAAGTACAGGTTTGCAACATATAGAGACGGTCCCTACCCAACAGTGGGCTCACAGTCTAGAAGGGGGAGACAGACAACAAAACATTCAGATTAAAGGTGTTCTTGTGTTTCTATTCCTTCCATTTTTCTTGGAGCAAGGTTGCTCAGTGTTTCTCTTCTCCTTCATGTTGACGTGAACCCAGGTAACCTTTCATTCATTCATTTATTCAACTGTATTTACTCATTCATTCAATCGTATTTATGGAGCGCTTACTGTGCGCAGAGCACTGTTGAGTGCTTATTCATTCATTCATTCATTCAATCATATTTATTGAGCACTTACTGTGTGCAGAGCACTGTACTAAGCGCTTGGGAAGTACAAGTCGGCAACAAATAGACACGGTCCCTACCCAACAATGGGCTCACAGCCTAGGAGGGGGAGACAGACAACAAAACAAAACGGTGGACAGGTGTCAAGTCATCAGAAAAATATGGAGCACTTCCAAATATGGACTTTGCATGTCATCCTTGTGCAGGTGTGCAAAGCACTGTACTAAGCACTGGAGAGAGTAAAATACAACAACAGACACATTTCCTGCCTAGAACAAGCGCACAGCCTAGAGGATGAGACAGATTTAAATAAAAATAAATGAAGAAATAAATAAAGAAATAAATTACAGATAAGGTCAGTCCCAGTCTGAATGCAACACCCTTCCCCCTCTCTTACAGGCCCATAACCTTGGTGTTATCCTCGACTCATCTCTCTCATTAAATCCACATGCCCGATCTGCCACCAGATACTATCAGTTCAGCCTTTAGAGCATCACTAAAATCTGTCCTCTCCTCTCCATCCAAACTCCTACCATGTTAATCTAGGCACTTATCCTGCCTTGATTATGGCATCGGCCTCCTTGCTGACTTCCCTTCCTCCTGTCTCTTCCCATTCCAGTCTATACATCACTCTGCTGCCTGGATCATTTTTGTTCAAAAACATTCAGTCCATGTTTCCCCATTCCTCTAGAACCTCCAGTAGTTGCCCATCCACCTCCACGTCAAACAGAAACTCCTTAGCATTGGCTTTAAATAACTCAATCACCTTGCCCCCTCCTACCTTACCTCCCTGATTTCCTATTACCACCCAGCTCGCACATTTCACTCTAATGCCAACCTCCTCAATGTACCTTGATCTTATCTAACTCACTGTAGACCTCTTGCCCACATCCTGCCTCTGGCCTGGATTGCCGTCCTTCTTCACATCTGACAATCCCTCTCCCCACCTCCAAAGTCTTATGAAGAGCACATCTTTTTCAAGCCTTCCCTGACTATGCCATTATTTCCCCTTCTCCCATTCTCTTCTGAGTCACCCTTTCATTAGGATTTGTTTTCTTATTCTTATTATTGGATTTTGTCCTAGCAAATTATCGTTCTAATGGATTTCCCAGGTGAGCTCGTTGTGAGCAGGAATATGTCCGTTTGTTGTTATATTGTACTCTCTCATGAGCTTAGTACAGTGCTTTGCACACAATAAGCATTCAATAAATAGGATTGAATGAATGAATCAGCCACACAAAACTTATGTACACATCCAAAATTTATTTATATGGATGTCCGTATCCCCCACTAGACGGTAAGATTGTTGTGGGCTGGGAACATTTTTGCTAACTCTGTTATATTGTACTCTCCCAAGTGCTTAGTATAGTGCTCTACACACAATAGGAGCTCAATAAAGACAATCGATTAATTGATTGGCCTAGATAGTGTCATTGGTCCTAGAAGTTTGGTCACTCACCTGCTTGGGGATAGGGGTGGAGACTATGTGCCAGTGCGCCTTCTATATCTGTGATATTATGAGTCGGTAATCCCTGCACCTACATTCCTCCCAGGGATAATGTGATCATAAATGAGATTGCCCTTAGAGAAGCAGCGTGGCTCAGTGGGAAGATCATGGGCTTGGGAGTCAGAGGTCATGGGTTCTAATCCCAGCTCTGCCAATTGTCAGCTGTATGACTTTGGGCAAGTCACTTAACTTCTCTGGGCCTCAGTTACCTCATCTGTAAAATGGGGATTAAGACTATGAGCCCCCCGTGGGACATCCTGATCACCTTGGTACCGCCCCAGTGCTTAGAACAGTGCTTTGCACATAGTAAGCACTTAATAAATGCCATCATTATTATTATTATTCCGTAGTACCTTTCTCATTCATCCATTCATTCAATCCTATTTATTGAATGTTTATTGTGTGCAAAGCACTGTACTAAACTCTTGAGAGAGTACAATATAACAACATATTATAGTTATACAATATATAACAACAATTATAATATAGCTATAATTCTATTTGTTCTGACAATTTTGACACCTGTCTACATGTTTTGTTTTGTTGTCTGTCTCCCCCTTCTAGACTGTGAGCTCATTGTTGGGTAGGGACTGTCTCTAAATGTTGCTGACTTGTACTTCCCAAGCACTCAGTACAGTGCTCTACACACAGTAAGTCCTCAATAAATGCGATTGAATGAATGAATGAATGAACTGTCAGACAGAAACTCCTCACCCTCGGCTTCAAGGCTGTCCATCACCTTGCCCCCTCCTACCTCACCTCCCTTCTCTCCTTCTCCAGCCCAGCCCGCACCCTCCACTCCCCTGCTGCTAATCTCCTCACCGTGCCTCGTTCTTGCCTGTCCCACCGTCGACCCCCGGCCCACGTCCTCCCCCCTGGCCTGGGATGCCCTCCCTCCCAACATCCACCAAGCTAGCTCTCTTCCTCCCTTCAAAGCCTTACTGAGAGCTCACCTCCTCCAGGAGGCCTTCCCACACTGAGCCCCCTCCTTCCTCTCCCCCTCCTCCCCCCTTCATCCCCGCCGCCTTACCTCCTTCCCTTCCCCACAGCACCTGTATATATGTATATATGTTTGTACATATTTATTACTCTATTTATTTATTTATTTTACTTGTACATATCTATTCTATTTATTTTATTTTGTTAATATGTTTTGTTTTGTTCTCTGTCTCCCCCCTCTAGACTGTGAGCCCACTGTTGGGTAGGTACCATCTCTACGTGTTGCCAACTTGTACTTCCCAAGTGCTTAGTACAGTGCTCTGCACACAGTAAGTGCTCAATGAATACAATTGATTGATTGATTGAACAACAAACAGACATATTCCTGCTCACAATGAGCTCACCTGGGAAATCCATTAGAACGATAATTTGCTAGGATAAAAATAGCCAACCCTCTAGGCGGTAAGCTCCTTTTGGGCAGGGAATGTGGCTACAAACTCTGCTATATTGTACTCCTCCAGTGCTTAGAACAGTGCTTTGCACATAATAAGCACTTAATAAATGCCATTATTATTATTATTATTATTCCAATCACTTAGTAGAATCTCTGCACATAGTAAGCACTCAGGTGGCATGGTCTAGTGGATAGAGTACAGGCTTGTGAGTTAGAAGGATGTGGAGTCAAAGCCCAGCTCTGCCACATGGCCACTGTGTGACCTTGGACAAGTCATTTCAATTCTCTGAGTGTCAGTTCCCTCATCTGTAAAATGGGGATTAAGACTGTGAGCCCAATGTGAGATATGGACCGTGTCCAACCTGATTAACTTGTAACTACCCCAGATCTTAGTACAGTGTCTGGCACATAGTAAGCACTTAACGAATACTATGAAAAGAAAAAAAGATTTACTGTTGATTGATTACCTTAGGGTTGCTAATCCACACCACCGATTAAGCAGAATGTGCCAAATAGCATCGAGAAGTTACAGTTAAAACTTCAAAAGAAAGATTTAAGCTGAACACAAGCAGAGCTATCCTTCCTGAATGAAACATTCATGATCAAGCATTAAGCATTCTTGAAGAGTCAGTGAATTAGCTTAGTTATGATGGTACTATATAGTTGTTTGATGGTACTATATAGTTGTTTTGACATAGAAGCTGAATCACCCCTCACTGTAAATTGCCAAGAAAATAAAAAAGGGCAAATAAAATGATTTATTGTTGAAGGGATGTTTCATCTTCCTCATCTATATTTCCAGAGGCTTTAGGCTAATAATGCCTTGTCCAGTCTTGCTGGTGTAATATTGTTTTGTCTGCTCTTGTTTTGGCTGGGGCGGGGGGTTGGGGAAGGCGGGGGTCTGTCTTGTTTCAGTTTATATTGCATAGGGGACAAGCATGAATAAACACAGACAAATTCTTCCCATGCCTTAAATCCACTGATGGATTAACAACACTTGATCTTCAGTGGGGTAAAATTGGCTATTAAGGTCTAAGACATCTGGCCCTCTGGGACAAACATTGACCCTTCTAATTCTCTAAGAAAAACTCATTTGGGAAAGGACCATAGTATTACCCTCCAGGAATTCTCTGGGGATTGAATGGAGTGTCTACTGCGCTTTACAGATATAACTCCAGGGATGGAACAAATGCAACATCAGGTTCAAAGCAAACTTCCACATCAGCTTTCTTTCTCCCCAAACACTGGATGATGAGTTCACAGGAGACGGGAGACCTGCGTACTTGAGGAAGCTACCTGAACTTGCAGGTCACAAACGGGGGAAAAGTAGTTTAGGCATTTGTGGATAAGGCTGAAGTGGTCCTTCTTGATGGGTCATACCAATTTCTGGCCTGGAATGCCCTCCCTCTTTATATTCAACAGACAATCACTCTCCCCATCTTTGAAACCTTGTTAAAAGTATACCTAATAATATAGGAGAAGCAGCGTGGCACACTGGAAAGAGCCCGGGCTTTGGAGTCAGAGGTCATGGGTTCAAATCCCAGCTCTGCCAACTGTCAGCTGTGTGACTGTGGGCAAGTCACTTCACTTCTCTGCGCCTCAGTTACCTCATCTGTAAAATGGGAATTAAGACTGTGAGTTCCCCGCGGGACAACCTGATCACCTTGTAACCTCCCCAGCGCTTAGAACAGTGCTTTGCACATAGTAAGTGCTTAATAAATGCTATTATTATTATTATTATTATATAAATGATAATAATTATGGTATTTGTTAAGCACTATGTGCAAGGCACTGTACTAAGCCCTGGGGTGAATACGAGGAAATCATATTGGACACAGTCCCTGTCCCACATGGGGCACACAGTCATAATCCTCATTTCACAGATGAGGTAACTGACGCACAGAGAAGCAAAGTGACTTGCCCAACGTCAAAGAGCAGACAAGTGGTGGAGCCAGGCTTGGAACCAAGGACCTTCTACTCCCAGGCCCATGTTCTAACCACTAGGTCACACTGCTTCTCCTCCTCCACACCTCCTCCATAAGGCCTTCCCTGACTAAGCCCTCATTTCCTCTTCTCCCACTCCCTGTGCATCACCCTTGCACTTGGATCTGCATTTTTTATTCACGCCTCCCTCAGCCCCACAGCAGAAGCAGCATGGCTCAGTGGAAAGAGCACAGGCTTGAAAATCAGAGGACATGGCTTCTAATCCCGGCTCCACCACTTGTCTGCTGTGTGACCTTGGGCAAGCCATTTAATCATAATGATGGCATTTGATAAGCGCTTACTATGTGCAAAGCACTGTTCTAAGCACTGGGGAGGATACAAGGTGATCAGATTGTCCCGCGTGGGGCTCACAGTCTTCATCCCCATTTTACAGATGAGGTAACTGAGGCCCAGAGAAGTTAAGTGACTTGCCCAAAGTCACACAGCTGACAATTGGCAGAGTTGGGATTTGAACCCATGACCCAGTGACTCCCAAGCCCGTGCTCTTTCCATTGAGCCACACTTAACTTCTCTGTGCCTCAGTTATCTCATCTGTAAAGTGGGGATTAAGACTGTGAGCCTCACATGGAACAACCTGATTACCCTTTATCTACCCCAGTACTTAGAACAGTGCTCGGCACAGTAAGCACTTAACAAATACCATTATTATTTCCATTATTATTATCATGTACATATCCATAATTTCTTCATTCATGTCTTTCTCCCCTTCTAGACTGTAAACTCACTGTGGGCAGGAAACACATCTATCAACTCTGTTCTGTTGTACTCTTCCAAGTGCTTAGTACAGTGCTCTGCACACAGTGCTTAATAAATATGATTGATTGGATTAATTGATTGCTTGATACCCCTCAGTGGAGAGTACAGACCCATCATAGGACTGCACATGAACTCCTCCTTCCCTCATGGCAGAGATTGGACTTTGGATGACCAAATGATAATTACACCCCTTTTTAGCAGTCTCTTTGTAGGTCCCCCCACTAATAATAATAATATTGGTATTTGTTAAGCACTTACTATGTGCAAAGCACTGTTCTAAGCACTGGGGGGGATACAAGGTAAAGATGTTGTCCCATGTGGGGCTCACAGGCTTCATCCCCATTTTACAGATGAGGTAACTGAGGCACAGAGAAGTGGTGTGACTTGCCCAAGTTCCCACAGCAGACAAGTGGCGGAGCCGGGATTAGAACCCATGACCTCTGACTCCCAAGCCTGTGCTCTTTCCACTGAGCCACGCTGCTTCAGACTGTAGACTGTAAGCCTGCTGTGGACAGGGAATGTTTCTCCCAAGGACTTAGTGCAGTCCTCTTCACAAGGTAAGTGCGCAATAAATATGATTGGTTTACATCACAAAACACCTTGGCTGGACTACTGTTTTAACCTCTAGTCTCTCCCTCTTCCAGTCTAATACTACACATTGCTAAACAGATAATCTTCTTGAATCTTCCCTTGGCATGTGTCTCTCATTTGGCTTCTCACCTCCCTCTGCACCTAGCAAAAACTCCTCAAAATCAGTCAATAGTATTTATTACTAAGTGCTTCCTGTTTGCAGAAGGTCATGGGCTCGAATTCCAGTTCTGCCACTTGCCTGCTATGTGACCTTGGGCAAGTCACTTCGTTTCTCTGGGCCTCAGCTACCTCATCCGGAAAATGGAGTTGCGACCGTGGGCCCCGCGTTGGACAGGGACTGTGTTCCTGAGGCAGAGAGAAGTTAAGTGACTTGCCTAAGGTCACACAATGGGTAAGTGGTGTACTTCCCAAGCGCTTAGTACAGTGCTCTGCACACAGTAAGCACTCAATAAATACGATTGAATGAAGTGGTGAAGCCTAGTTTAGAACCCAGGTCCTCCGATTTCCAGGCCCTTTTTCTTTCCGCTAGGTTACACTGTCAAAAGACCAGAGGCGTTTATCTAAACGCTGGAGTAGATAAATTTCATCAGGTTGGACATAGTCCATGTCCCATATGGGGGTCACAGTCTTAATCTAGGAGAAGCAGCGTGGCTTAGTGGAAAGAGCCCGGGCTTGGGAGTCAGAGGTCGTGGGTTCTACTCCCAACTCCACCACTTGTCAGCTGTGTGACTTGGGCAAGCCACTTAACTTCTCTGTGCCTCGGTTACCTCATCTGTAAAATGGGGATGAAGACTGTGAGCCCCTCGTGGGACAACCTGATTATCTTGTATCTACACCAGCACTTAGAAAGCTGCTTGGCACACGGTAAGTGCCTAACTAATACCATCATCATCATCATCAATCGTATTTATTGAGCGCTTACTAGGTGCAGAGCACTGTACTAAGCGCTTGGGAAGTACAAGTTGGCAACATATAGAGACAGTCCCTACCCAACAGTGGGCTCACAGTCTAAAAGGGGGAGACAGAGAACAAAACCAAACATACTAACAAAGTAAAATAAATAGAATAGATATGTGCAAGTAAAATGAATAAATAAATAAATAGAGTAATAAATATGTACAAACATATATACATATATACAGGTGCTGTGGGGAAGAGAAGAAGGTAAGATGGGGGGGATGGAGAGGGGGATGAGGGGTTACCTCAGTTACCTCATCTGTAAAATGGGGATGAAGACTGTGAGCCCCTCGTGGGACAACCTGATTATCTTGTATCTACCCCAGCACTTAGAAAGCTGCTTGGCACACGGTAAGTGCCTAACTAATGCCATCATTATTATTATTATTGATCTCCGTTACACATATGAGGTACTTGAAGCACAGAGAAGTGAAGCTAAGATCTCACAGCACAGAAGTAGCAGATCCGGAATTAGAACCCAGGTCCTTCTGACTTATAGGACTTTGCTTAATCTACTAGACCACACTGCTTGTCTATCCTACTCCCTCCTACTTAGACTCTGTACCCCGTGTGGGACAGGGGCTTAATCCAACCTGATTATCTCGTATATACCTTATTGCTTAGCATAGTGCTTGGCACCTAGTAAGCACTTAACAAATACCAGAATTTTAATTTTGATTTATTGTCTCTCCCTTTCTGCTCACCATACATTAGCTGTTTGAATACTTATGATGGCATTTATTAGGTGTTGACTGAGTGCCAAGCACTAAGGTAGATATAGGATAATCTATATCCTTCTAGACTGTGAGCCCGTTGTTAGGAAGGGACCGTCTCTATATGTTGCCAAATTGTACTTCCCAAGCGCTTAGTACAATGCTCTGCAAACAGTTAAGTGCTCAATAAATACGAATGAATGAATAATCAGGTCAGATATATTTCCTTTCCCATTCAAGCTTCAAAATTCCTAGTGAAGGCAGGAATCTTAGCCCTTTCAACAACTGAGGGAACTGAAACCCAAAGAGATTAAATGATTTACCCAAGGTCACATAGCAGAGCAGTGGCAGAGCTGGATGCGAACTTAGTAGTTATTTCATTCATTCATTCATTTGATCATATTTATTGAGCACTTACTTTGTGCAGACCATTGTACTAAGCACTTGAGAGAGTACAATATAACAATAAACAGACAATATTCCCTGCCCTCAGTGAGCTTACAGATTCCCAGTTCCATGTCTTTCCACTGGACCATACTGCCTCTTTGACACTGATGCTGACGCTTTACCTTTTAGACTGTGAGCCCACTGTTGGGTAGGGACTGTCTCTATATGTTGCCAACTTGTACTTCCCAAGCACTTAGTACAGTGCTCTGCACACAGTAAGCACTCAATAAATATGATTGATTGATTGATTGATTTACCTGAAGTTTAATGATCCATTAGTGTTCGTTTCTAAAAAGCAATACTAGCATTCTTGACTTCTTCCTCTGCTTTTTGTCAAGTTTAATGTCATTGGATAACAAAGTACTTTCAGTAGCAGAATTCAGTCACAGCATTCAACTCTCTTTTGCCCACAAATTCCCTTGGTTGGTGCAGACCTTGAGAAGTGCAAACTGCGCCATAAATTTGGTCTTGTTCTGCATAATGGCCAGTCCATAGTGCTTTGCTGATTCTCTCTCTCTCTCACACACACACACAAACACACACACACACACACACACACACACACAAATCCCGCAAACTATTTTCAAAAAATGAAGGCACATCAAATAATTTTTCAAATTTTCTGTAGTAACTTAATAGAATGCATTTAGTCACTCATTCAGTCATATTTATTGAGCTCTTACTGTGTGCAAAGCATTGTACAAAGGGCTTGGGAGAGTACAATAGGACAAAAACAGAGACACAGCCCATGACAACCTCTCAATCTAGAAGGGGAGACCTACTTTCCTGCTCTTTAGATTGTAAATTCTGTCTGGACAGGGATTTTGCCTAGAGAAGCAGCATGGCCTAGTGGATAAGAGTATGAGCCCGGAAGTCAGAAGGACCTGGGTCCTAAACCTGGCTCTTCCACTTGTCTGCTAGTGTGATCTTGGGTAAGTCACTTTACTTCTCTGGGCCTCAGTTACCTCAACTGTAAAATGGGAATTAAGGCTGGGAGCGCCATGTAGAACGGGGACTGGGTCAGACTTTGAGCCTGTTGTTGGGCAAAGATTGTCTCTGCTGCCGAATTGTACTTTCCAAGCGCTTAGTACGGTGCTCTGCACACAGTAAGCGCTCAATAAATACAATTGAATGAATGAATGAACCTGCTTATCTTGTATCTACCCCAGTGCTTAGTACAGTACCTGGAACACAGTAAGTGCTTAAGAAATACCACAATTATTATCATTACTAATTCCACTGTATTGTACTCCCCCAAGAGCTTAGTATAATGCTGTGCACTCAGTAAGCAGTCAATAAAAATCATTGATTGATTGATTTTACAAACAGCTTATTGTAAAAAAGACTGTTAGAAGCAGCCCTATTGGGAACTATTATCTGTGCTTTCCAGACCATTCATTCATTCAATCGTTATTTATTGAGCACTTACTATGTGCAGAAAACTGAGCCCCTTCCTTCCTCTCTGCCTCGTCCCCCTCTCCATCCCCCCATCTTACCTCCTTCCCTTCCCCACAGCACCTGTATATATGTATATATGTTTGTACATATTTATTACTCTATTTATTTATTTATTTATTTATTTATTTATTTATTTATTTTACTTGTACATATCTATTCTATCTATTTTATTTTGTTAGTATGTTTGGTTTTGTTCTCTGTCTCCCCCTTTTAGACTGTGAGCCCACTGTTGGGTAGGGACTGTCTCTATATATTGCCAACTTGTACTTCCCAAGCACTTAGTACAGTTCTCTGCACAGAGTAAGTGCTCAATAAATACGATTGATGATGATGATGATACTAAACACTTGGGAAGTACAAGTTGGCAACATATAGAGATGGTCCCTACCCAACAATGGGCTCACAGTCTAGAAGGGGGAAACAGACAACAAAACAAAACATGTGGACAGGTGTCAAGTCGGCAGAACAAATAGAAGTAAAGCTAAATGCACATCATTAACAAAATAAATAGAATAGTAAATATGTACAAGTAAAATAAATAGAGTAATAAATCTATACAAACATATATACAGGTGCTGTGGGGAGTGGAAGGAGGTAGGGCAGGGGGATTGGGAGGAGGAGAGGAAAAGCGGGGGGCTCAGTCAGGAAAGGCTTCTTAGAGGAGGTGAGCGCTCAGTAGGGCTTTGAAGGGAGAAAGAGAGCTAACTTGGTGGATGTGTGGAGGAAGGGCATTCTAGGCCGGGGGAGGACGTGGGCTGGGGGTCGATGGTGGGACAGGTGAGAACGAGGTACAGTGAGGAAGTTAGCGGCAGAGGAGCGGAGGGTGTGGGCTGGGCTGTAGAAGGAGAGAAAGAAAGACTACACAAATACGTGTAAATTTTAGGAATCCATATATTCACAAGCATAAATAGGTTGGGCATCAGGCACACCAGAATGCATCCGCCAAGCTAGCTCTCTTCCTCCCTTCAAGGCCCTACTGAGAGCTCACCTCCTCCAGGAGACCTTCCCACACTGAGCCCCCTCCTTCCTCTCCCCCTCACCCCCCTCTCCATCCCCCCCATCTTACCTCCTTCCCTTCCCCACAGCACCTGTATATATGTATATATGTTTGTACATATTTATTACTCTATTTATTTTATTTGTACATATCTATTCTATTTATTTTATTTTGTTAATATGTTCGGTTTTGTTCTCTGCCTTCCCCTTCTAGACTGTGAGCCCGCTGTTGGGTAGGGACTGTCTCTATGTGTTGCCAACTTGTACTTCTCAAGCGCTTAGTACAGTGCTCTGCACACAGTAAGCGCTCAATAAATACAATTGATTGATTGATTGATTGATCAAAAAAGCTTTGATCAAATTAATGCCTAAACAATCTAAGAGTGTAAGGGCGTTCCGGGAGATGTGTGCCCATGGTGTCGCTGTGGGGCGAAGATGACTCGACAGCTCAAGACAATAATAATAACAATGGTATGTAGTGCTTAATACACCGTTCTAAGCACTGGGGTAAATACAAGGTAATCAGGTTGTCCAACATGGGGATCACAGTCACAATCCCCATTTTTCTCTGAGGCACAGAGAAGTTAAGTGACTTGCCCAGGGTCACGCAGCAGACAAGTGGCAGAAGTGGGATTAGAACCCACGACCTCTGACTCCCAAGCCCCTGATCTTGCCACTAGGCCATGCTGCTCCTCGTACGACAGGACAAGGCACCATTCACAGTCATCACTGCTGTAGCATAAGGCAGGTAAGAAAGGGAGCTGTCGGGCTCAGCTGCTTGGGGGAGGACAGGGTTGGAGGGAGGAGCAGAGAAGTCTTTGTCCTCACGTCCTCCCACCACCTCCCATCATCACCTAGCCATCTGTCCACCACTGCGTATGGAAGAGAACCTGTCTTGTCACTAACCTTCTCACAGTACCTCCATCTCACCTATCTTGCCGCCAACCTCGCGCCCACATCCTGCCTCTGGCCTGGAGCGCCTTCACTCCTCCTTTCGTTCATTCATTCAATCGTATTTATTGAGCGCTTACTGTGTGCAGAGCACTGTACTAAGTGCTTGGGAAGTACAAGTTGGCACCGTATAGAGACGGTCCCTACCCAACAGTGGGCTCACAGTCTAGAAGTCTATCTGAAAGATAACTGCTCTCCCCGACTACAAAGCCTTATTGAGAAGCAGCATGGCTCAGTGGAAAGAGTAGGGGCTTTGGAGGCAGAGGTCATGGGTTCAAATCCCGGCTCCACCAATTGTCAGCTGTGTGGCTTTGGGCAAGTCACTTCATTCATTCATTCAATCGTATTTATTGAGCACTGTACTAAGCGCTTGGGAAGTACAAGTTGGCAACAACTTCTCGGTGCCTCAGTTCCCTCATCTATAAAATGGGGATTAAGACTGTGAGCACCACGTGGGACAACCTGATCACCTTGTATCCCCCCAGTGCTTAGAACAGTGCTTTGCACGTAGTAAGCTCTTAATCATCATTATTACTTATCATGTTATATATAATTGTTATATTATGTTATGTTATATAATAATAATATTAATTATTAATTATAATTAATTATTATTATGGTATTATTATTACCATCATTATTATTATTATTATTATCTCCTCCAAGAAGCCTTCCCTGACTAAGCCCTGCTCTCCTCCTCTCCCACTACCTTTTCCATCACCCTGACTTGCTCCCTTCATTCATCCTACCTCCCAGTCCCACAGCACATATGTACATACCTGAAATTTATTTATTCATTCATTCAGTCATTCATTTATGAATAATAATGTCTGCCTCCCCCTCTAGACTGTGAGCTTGTTGTGGGCAGGGAATGTGTCCGTTTGTTGTTGTATTGTACTCTCCCAAGTGCCTAAGCACAGTGCTTTGCACACAGGAAGTGCTCAATAAATCTCATCGAATGAATGAATGAATAATAATAATGATGATGGCATTAATTAAGCACTTATTATGTGCAAAGCACCGTTGGAATGAATATCTTCCCAATTTGATGACCTCTGGGAGGGCTGTAAAAACCAGAGTCTAGCACAGCCTGAGGAGAACCTCCTCCCTGCCCACTGCACTGCATTACCAATTTTCTTGCTGCCCTTGCTGAATTTTGTCAAATAATTCTTCGATTTTATTGAATTCACTCACTCATTCACTCACTCAATCAATCAATCAATCAATTATTCATTTATTGACTGTAGGAACAACCCTGTAGTTCTTTCTCTATGAGTGTTGTGGGGTATGGGGTGCGGCGGATACCAAAAGTCCGAAGTTCACAGATCCATGGACACAAGGGAGAGTGACCTGAGGAAAAGAGGGATTAATCGGGGAAGGCCTCTTGGAGATATGGCTTTAATCATGCTTTGAAGGTAGAGAGAGTGGTGGTCTGTTATAGTGCCTGGAACATAGGAAGTGCTTAACAAATATCATAATTGTTATTATTATATGGAGGGGAGGAAGAGTTGTGGGTTAAAAGGAGGACATGGAAAATGGATCGGTGGCAAGATAGACGATTTCGGAACACAGTAGGTGTCGATCCAATCTCTCCAAAAGTGGAGGAGGCAGCATCTCTCCTTCACCATCCTCACTTCAGCAGCAGAGAGCAGAGCTCTGAGCTACAGTGGTGAGCAGCAGCATTCTCCTTTTGGTTGCTTTCTCCTCTCATTTCTTCTGCAAAATGGCTCAGTTGACCTTCGTTATTTGACTACCCTGCTCAGGCAACTCAACTCAGAATCCCTTCACTTTACAGCCCTTAGCATATCATTACATACCCTACAGATATTCAGAATATTGGCAAATAATGGTGACTTATGAAGGACATTCTTTTTACTGAGAAAAAAAGTGGTGAGGATGCTTAAGGGAAAATTTCACCATTCTTAAATCGAAAGGATCTGTTTATGGTTATAGTGTGCTCTCCCAAGCACTTAGTACAGTGCTCTGTACACAGTAAGTGCTCAATAAACATGGTTGAGTGAATTAATGAAAGGCAGAAGGACAATTCTAGTAGAATTATGCAGAACTTCAAATTTGAATAATTGTTGTCTTATGCTGTCGAGTCGCATCCGACCCATAGCAATGCCATAGATACATCTCTCCTAGAACACCCCTCTTCCACCTGAAATCGTTCAGATAGTTCTAGCTCTACTAGTGTATCCACAGAGTTTTCTTGGTAAAAATACAGAAGCGTTTTACCATTGCCTCCTTCCGTGCTGTAAACCTGAGTCTCCGCCCTCGATTCTCTCCCATGCCGCTGCTGCCCATCACAGGTGAGCTTTGACTTGTAGCAGATTGCCTGGCCAAGCTAGGAATGGAATGGATAGGCCTCTGCTTTACTCTCCCTCCCATAGTCGAGACTGGCAGAGGACTGGAAACTCTCCAAGTGCGACCCTGAGAGTGTTAAATTTGAATAAAAATTATAAACATCATTAAATTTTTATTTATATCAACGAGTAGGTTGGCCGGATATTAGTATGCAAACAACAAGATAATGAGAAATGCAAATAGTACAGTAATTTGTGTCTGTTTTTCTCTTAGTTTTTGAATCAGCCTCTTGTCTCTGGGTTTTTGCTGAAATGTTGGGCTCAGTTACACTGAGGTTGTGGGACTTTTTCCGTATTCATTTTTACTTCTTTACAAGATGTGCACTTTCAAGCACTCGGCACTTTTTCTTATAATCAATGTGAAAATGAGATGAAAATGAAGAAAACAGCTGAAATGTTTCTGTTATGCTGTGTATTGGGGGCAGTTACGCCTTGAAAAGAAAAGACAACGTAGAAGACTGAATTCTGGAAATAACATAGAATGCCAACCTAGCATTTTTGGACTTCAAAAATGTCTTCAGTTTTTCTGCCAAACATGATTTTAAAATTGAAGCTGTTAAAAATACATGTTTAATTTGGTAGCTTATAATTCACGGAGGCCTTCTTGTGGGTGGGGCTGTAAAGTGGCAAGAAGCTTTCTGCCACAGGGGAATATGCTACATCTCTAAAAGTTGAACTTTGGCTAAAAATAGACTTGTGGGTTGGGTGATAATTAAAAAGTGCTTGGCATAATTGACGTTCTGGGGAGGAAACGATTCAAGTTATGGCCATGGGGACTGGGTGTGTAAAAGCTACTTTAAAAATTGGATTGAATGCATGGCCTTAAAAGGATTGTATTAAGGTGAAACACATTCAATGCCACTGAAGGATGAGTTTCCACTGTTTATTAAAATTACACCCTGTAAGATCATATACAGATTACAAACAAAATGGAACGTTAAATATTTATCAGAATGGTAAGGAAATTCTCAGAAATTCTCTTGTCAAAAATGAAACAGGAAGAAAGCCCTGTTTAATAATAGTTTCAAACTCCTTTAGAGGAAAAGCAGCTGTGAAAATATAGATGGAGAGAGGGCGATGGACAGAGAAGGGGAAGGGTGGAGAGGAGAGAAGGAGAGAGAGAGGGACAGGAAGAAAGAGGAGGAAAGAAGGAGAAAGAGGGAGGGAAGGGGAAGGAGAGGAAAAGAAAGAGAGAGAGAGGAAAAGAAGAAGAGAGAGGAAGAGGGAGAAAGAGGACATATGCTTATTTTCCCTCAGGTTCAAAGATGACTCTCTTAATCACTGAATGATATTCAGTGAGCACTGACTGTGTGCAGAGCACTATAGGAAGCATTTGAGAAAGTACAATACAATAGAAGTAGGTAGACATGATCCCTGTCCACAAAGAGTTTAAAGTCTAGAGGGGGAGACAAACATTAAAATAAGTTACAGATATGGGCAATGGTAGAGTAAAAGGATATGTAAATAACTGCTTTGTGGCAGGGAGAGGGGTGAGTATAAAAGGGCTTAATAGATGCAAACCCAAGAACATGGGCAATGCAGAGAGGAGGGAAGATATGGTGGGGAAATGAGAGGTTTGTCAAGGAGGTTTGTCAGTCTCTTGTAGGAGATATGATTTTAGTATGGCTTCGAAGACAGGGAATGTGGTGGTCCGTCAGATTTAAAGAGGGAGGGAGATACAGGCCAGAGGGAGGGCAAGAGATTGGCAGGGAGACAGATCAAGCAGCGTGGCTCAGTGGAAAGAGCCTGGGCTTTGGAGTCAGAGGTCGTGGGTTCAAATCCCGGCTCCGCTACTTGTCAGCTGTGTGACTTTGGGCAAGACACTTCATTTTCTCAGCTCCTCAGTTCCCTCATCTGTCAAATGGGGATGAAGTCTGTGAGCCCCCGTGGGACAACTTTGTATCTCCCCCAGCACTTAGGACAGTGCTTGGCACATAGTAAACGCTTAACAAATACCGTCATTATTATTATTATTATCAAGTTAGAGTGACTAGGTTCATGCATTCAATCAAATTTGAGTGCTTACTGTGTGCAGAGCACTTTAGGTTCACATTAGAGCATGGCATTGTTGATGAGCATGGGTCTGGGTGGGTTCTAATCCTTGCTTCACCACTTGTCTGCTGTGTGACCTTGGTCAAGTCATTTCACTTCTCTGGGCCTCAGTTCCCTCATCTGTAAAATGGGGATTAAGACTGTGAGTCCCATGTGGGACAGGGACTGTGTCCAGCTCGATTTGCTTGTGTCCACTCCAGCCCTTAGTACAGTGCCTGGCACACAGTAAGCACTTAACGAATACCAGAATTATTATTATTATTTGAGGAGCAAAGTGTGTGGACTGGGTAATAGTAGGAGATTCTTCTAGACTGTGAGCCCACTGTTGGGTAGGGACCATCTCTAGATGTTGCCAACTTGTACTTCCCAAGCATTTCGTACAGTGCTCTGCACACAGTAAGCACTCAATAAATACAATTGAATGAATGAATGAATGAGATTAGCAAGGTAGGAGGGGTTGAACTGATTGAGTGCATTAAAGCCGACGGCAGGGGGTTTATTTGATAGAGCTATTTATAGGCAACTGTTGGAGATTTCTGCAGAATGGGGAGAAACGGACCGACTGTTTTTGAGAATAATGGTATGGGTTATCATTATTCGAAGTGAAGTAAGGGATTGAAGTGGGGAGAGACAGGAGGCAGGGAGGTCAGTGAGGAGGCTGATGCAGTAGTCAAGGTCAGAGAAGCAGCGTTGCTCAGTGGAAAGAGCGCGGGCTTAGGAGTCAGAGGTCATGGGTTCTAATCCCGACTCCGCCACATGTCAGCCGTGTGACTTTGGGCAAGTCACTTCACTTCTCTGGGCCTCAGTTACCTCATCTGTAAAATGGGGATGAAGACTGTGAGCCCCACGTGGGACAACCTGATCACCTTGTATCCCCCCAGAGCTTAGAATAGTGCTTTGCAGATAGTAAGCACTTAACAAATGCCATCATTCATTCATTAACGTGGGACAACCCGATTACCTTGTATCCCCCCCCAGCACTTAGAACAGTGCTTGGCACATAGTAAGTGCTTAACAAATACAATCATTATTATTATTATTATTAATAAGTGCCTGGATCAGCATAGTAGTTTGGATTCAGAGGATGGGGAGGATTCTAGAAATGCTGTGAAGATAGAACTGACAGGATTTGGTTATAGATTGAATAGGTGGGTTGAATGAAAGAGGAAAGTCAAGGATAATGTCAAAGTTATGGGCTTGTGATCTAGGGAGGATGGCGGCATTGTCTATGGCAAAGGAAAATTCTTGGAGAGGACAGGGTTTGGGTGGGAATATGTGCAATTCGGTTTTGGACATATTAATTTGAGGTGCTGGTGGAACATCCTGAAGGAAGGAAGAAATGTGAGACTCAGAGAAGAGGGGTCCTTGGAGAGATAGATGGGGAGATTTTAGGGAGATCATGACTGATGGTTTCAATTATTTTGATAGACTAGGTGACAAGATCATTGGGGCAAGAGATGAGGTGGTAGGGAGTCAGGGGCTTTGAGGAGGAAGTAATAATAATAATAATGATGGCACTTACTAAGCACTTACTATGTGTAAAGCACTGTTTTAAGCGCTGGGGAGGTTACAAGGTGATCAGGTTGTCCCATGGGGGCCTCACAGTCTTAATCCCCATTTTACAGATGAGGTAACTGAGGCCCAGAGAAGTGAAGTGACTTGCCCAAAGTCACACAGCTGACAAGTGGCGGAGCTGGGATTTGAACCCATGACCTCTGACTCCAAAGCCCGGGCTCTTTCCATTGAGCCACGCTGCTTCTCTGTAAAAATTCTGTGATAGCTAGTGCAGGCAAAGGATGGAAAAGCATTGTTGCTAGGCAGAGGAAAGGGCATAGTGAAAGCCGGAGAGGAGTTTGAGATAGATGAGTTTGGGCTGGAGTCTGGATTTCTAAGCGGCGCTTGGGGGCTCGTGCACAAAAGTGGAATTTCAGGGTTGTGGGTTGGTTGTATGAGATCAGTGGAAGGACAGGAAAACGTAATGGTCAGATGTGGGCGAAGCAACATGGCTTCGTGGATACAGAATAGGACTGGGAGTCAGAAGGTCCAGGGGTCTACCCCGCCACATGTCTGCTGTTTCACCTTGGGCAAGTCACTTCACTTCTCAGGGACTCAGTTACCTCATCTGTAAAATGGGGATTAAGACTGTGAGCCCTATGTGGGAAAGGGACTGTGTCCAATCTAACTTATATCAACCCCAGTGCTTACAATAGTGCTTGGCACACAGTAAGCTCTTAACAAGTACCATCATTATTATTATGTGGGCTGAACATTATTCTAGAAAAATGATCCGGGCAGCAGATCGATGACGTATGATCTGGAGAAGGCAGACAGGAGCCAGGGAGGTCAGCATGAAGGCTAATGCTATATTCAAGGTGGGTAATGATGAGTGTTTGGATCAGCATGGCAAAGTTTGGTTGGAGCAGAACGGGTGAATTCTAGAAATGCTGTGAAGGCAGAACTGACAGCATTTGGTGACAGACTGAATATATGGGTGAAATGAGAGATATAAGCTGAGGATAATATCAAAGTTATAGGTTTGTGAGAAATTGAGTACGGAGGTGTTGTCTACAGTGGTGCAAAAGTCAGGGGGAAGACGGGGGCTCTAGTGGGAAGATGAGGAGTTCTGTTTGGACATGTTAAGTTTGCGGCATCAGTGGAACATCCAAGTAGAGATGTCCCGATGGCAGGAGGAAATGTAGAACTGCAGAGGAGCGAGCTCAGGGTGAAGTGGCAGATTTTGCTACTATCCACGCAGAGATGAGTTCTCCAAGGGAGGAGGTTTAGTTGGACAATAGAAAAGGATCTGGAACTGAGACTTCAGGGACTCAGATAGAGGGTGAGAGGCAGAGGAGAAACCTACAAAAGACAGTGAGATTCAATCAATCAATCATATTTATTGAGCACTTACTGTGTGCAGACCACTGCATTAAGCGCTGGGGAGAGTACACTATAACCGAGTTGGTAGATGCATTCCCTGCCTGCAAACAAGCATATATTCTAGAGGAGTGTGAGAAGGAGTGAGAAGAAATGTAAGCTCGGTGTGGGCAGGGATTGCCTCTCTTCATTGCTGAATTGTACTTTCCAAGTGCTTAGAACAGTGCTCTGCACACAGTAAGCACTTAGTAAACACTATTGAATGAATGAAGAGATGGGCAGAAAAATAGGAGGAGATTCAGGAGAGGACAGAGTCAATGAAGTCAAGTTTCCAGGAGAGGAGTTTTCAGGAGAATGGGGTGGTCTACAGTGTCAAAGGCAGATGAGAGGTTCAGGAGAATTAGGAGTAGAGGCCATTGGATTTGGCAAGAAGGTCGTTGGTGACATAGAGAGGTCAGTATTTATAAGGTGGAGGAGACAGAAGTCAGATGGCAGGGGATCAAAGGAAGATTTGGAGGAGAGGAAATGGAGGCAGTAGGAATTAGGCAGCGGGAACTACTCGCTCTAGGAGTTTGGAAAGGAAACGTAGAAGGGAGATGGGGCAATAACTGAAGGATGGGTCAAGAAAGTTTTTTTTTTCAGTTGGATGTTGAAGTCCTCACAGATTGATAGAGGGGTGGAGAAAGAGAGAAGGAATGTGAGAAAAGGATCAAAATGGTTTGGAAAATTGGGGTTAGGGCCTGTGGCGGGGGTGGGAGGCAATAGATAATTGGAGCAGGTGGTAGAGGTGGAGGATGTAAGCTTCAAAGGAAAAGGAGGAGAGGAATTGCGGGGTGGGATAATGTAAAGTGACACTGGAGGCTAAGAAGGAAGAAGATCCCACCCCTTTCCTACTTAAGTCTTGGAGAGTTTGGGAGAATCTTGGGAACCCTATTGATAGTGAAATTTTTTTCAGTGTGAGTAAGGCTTACAAGGCCAAAGGGGCCAGACAATCCCTTCAACATCATACATGTTTAATCTTGATTGATTAAATTGTCCCTTGCTACATTATTCTATTCATTAATCACTTTACCTGGCCTCTCTTTTCATGTAATGATCTGCCCCAAGACAGTCACTCCAACTTTTCATGTATCTGCTCTCCCCCACATCTTGCCTCTGGCCTGGAACACCCACCCTCTTAATATGTGACAAACAATAATGATAATAATAATGGCATTTATTAAGTGCTTACTATGTGCAAAGCACTGTTCTAAGCACTGGGGAGGTTATAAGGTGATCTGGTTGTCCCACGGGGGGCTCACGGTCTTAATCCCCATTTTACAGATGAGGTAACTGAGGCACAGAGAAGTGAAGTGACTTGCCCAAAGTCACACAGCTGACAATTGGTGGAGCTGGGATTTGAACTCATGACCTCTGACTCCAAAGACTGTGCTCTTTCCACTGAGCCATGCTGCGGTACATCTTTTTCAAGAAGTTGCCCTAATTTGCACCGTTTATTCCCCCCCCCACCACAGCCCCACATCATGTGTGTAAATATTCATAATTTATTCATTTCATTCATTCATTCATTCATTCAATCGTATTTATTGAGAGCTTACTGTGTGCAGAGTACTGTATATTTATATTCATTTATATTCATATCTGTCTCCCCCTCTAGACTAAGCTCACTGTGGGCAGGGAACATGTCTATAAATTCCATTATATTGTGCTCTCTCAAGAGCTTAGAACAGTGCTCTGCACACAGTAAGCTCAATAAATGATTGTTTGATTGATCAGCCTGACTCTCGCACTATTCACTATGTGCAGCGCTTCTTGTAATGTACGAATCACTTCAAATGTAAGTGTGTAGGAAATGGGGAAGAAACATCTTCTCTTGTGAGACTTATGCGACACTAAAACCTTCACCTAATCTGAACTGCATAACCCCTGCTATTGTTAGAAGCAGTATGACCTAGTGGAAAGAGCACAGGCTCCGCCACCTGTCTGCTGCGTGACCGTGGTTAAGCCCATTCACTTCTCTGGGCCTCAGTTCCCTCATCTGTAGAATGGGGGTTAAAACCGAACCCCCCCCGTATATACGTTTGTACAAGTTTATTACTCTATTTATTTTACTTGAACATATTTACTACTCTATTTATTTTGTTAATGATGTGTATCTAGCTTTACTTCTATTTATTCTGACACCTGTCCACATGTTTTGTTTTGTTGTCTGTCCCCCCCCTTCTAGACTGTAAGCCCACTGTTGGGTAGGGACCGTCTCTATATGTTGCCAACTTGTACTTCCAAGTGCTTAGTACAGTGCTCTGCACACAGTAAGCATTCAATAGATACGACTGAATGAGTGAATGAATGAATGAATTTCCTCATCTGTTTAAATGGGGATAAAATACCAGTTGTCCCTCCCCTTTGGTACTGTGAGCCCTATGTGGGAGTGCGTCTGACCTGATTACCTTCTATCTACTCCAGCATTTAGTACAGTGTTTGGCACATAGTAAGTGCTTAATGGATATCAGCATTGTGATTACAAATTAGGTGTTCCTGTGCAGTATTCGGGTAAAAAAAAAAATTCTACTAGAAAATTCCATAAGAAAGTAAGTCTGGTATCATATACACTTCATTAGTGAGCAAGATTAAGCATTGACATTAAGGAAGATGACTTCATTAGAAACATGAGACACAGCCCTGCACACAGAAAGAAAATAAATTATAGCATCATTTGGTCTAAATCTAGATTTTGGATTGGCACATTCAGAACAAAAAGGAAAGACCTTAGGAGACGGAACGTTATTCTATGTCGGGAGATCAATTTTTCAAACCTATTCTTAAATTAAGAGACGCAAGCTTCCTGCAAACACTGTTATAATCAGGAAACACCAGTTTCTTAATTAGTAAATATACTTAACCGTCTCAAAATAGTTACTTTGAAGCCTTCATTAAATGGTTTTAATTAGTGTCAGCCAGACAGTCCCAAGATAGTATAGACAGCTTACTGTGTGGGTGAGTAGTAGAATAGCTTCAAAATAGCCAGCATCACAATGAGTCTTCGGGAACAAAAAGGAAATGCAACTTTTGTAAACTTTTGTAAATGTAAATGCCTCTTTTACAGCCTTTGCTGAAATTATCATCAAATTTTGAAAAATATCAAACTTCTCTATGAAAAAAATTACTAGATGATTAACTCGATCCTGCGCATAAATTCAGGGACCATCACCAGACTCCAAGGCCAATCGTTTGAAGAAAGACGTTTGGCATGAACGTCAATACATTTGGAAAGTATTTGAGCTGTGGTTTAGCTATTCTGAACTTCACATTTTGGTGACCATATAATTTGTGTCAGCTTTGAAGGTTTATTACAAATGCGAAAAAGTCGTAATTGGTGATGAATGGTTAGAGAATTAAAGTTAAAAAAAGGTGGGGCAGGGCTTGATTTTTGAAAAGATAAGAATGCCTGTTGACATTTCCTGACAGAAAGAGGTCCGGCTTTATGCAAAACAAAACAAAAAACCTACGTGGAATATCATATTAATCAGGTCGAGTCCCCCCACTATCTCCAAACCTGCCCACAGCTGTTTGTTGTTGTATTGTACTCTCCCAAGCACTTAGTTCAGTGCTTTGCACTCAATAGGTGCTAAATAATTATGATTAAATGAATGAAAGGAAGCTTCAGTTTCAGAGGGTGGGCGTTGGAGGTGAGCAGGAGCCCTTGTATGACTCCCCACATCAGAAAGGGGGTCAAAATTTCCCCAAAATCTAGGGAAAAAGGCAAGCATCTTTCTAGACTTACTGGGCCTCTCAAAGGTTTTGTACAGGTAGCAGGAAAAGTGGGTCAAACTTCTTTGAAGAAGGCAGAGTGAAGTAGCCATTGCCTCTGGAGGAAAAGTGGAGGAGACAGACAGCGGCCCAGGAGATTCATTCATTTATTCATTCATTCAATCCTATTTATTGAGTGCTTACTGTGTGCAAAGCACTGTACAAGTGCTTGGGAGAGTACAACAAAGTGGAGAGGGAGGGCGTATCGGGGAATGGAGTGGGACAAAGCCCACTTGACCCCTGGATACACTGAGGTTTCAATTTGCCTTGTAGAAATCCACAGAGGAAATCCTGCTTCTGATGATTTAATATGGTGAATTATCTCACCTTTAGAAAATGACCGTTACCATGCTAACATTTATTAAGCACTTACTGGCTAAAAGGTAATAATAATAATAATGATAATGACATTTGTTAAGTGCTTACTATGTGCAAACCACTGTTCAAAGCGCTGGGGCGGATACAAGGTGATCAGGTTGTCCCACGTCGGGCTCACAGTCTTAATCCCCATTTTACAGATGAGGTACCTGAGGCACAGAGAAGTTAAGTGACTTGCCTAAAGTCACACAGCTGACAACTCGCAGAACCGGCATTTGAACCCATGACCTCTGACTCCCAAGCCCGTGCTCTTTCCACTGAGGTACTGCAGTAAGCACTGGGGTAAATACAAGGTCAAACAAGCACTATCTACAATGTGTTGCACTAAGTGCAGGGGTAAATCCAAGATAAAAATAATTACAATAATGATAATAACAATAATAGTGTGGTATTTGCTAAGTGCTTACTATATGTCACAGTTCTAAGCACTGGGTAGAGAGCTTAGAACAGTACTTGGCACAAAGTAAGTGCTTAACAAATACCATCATTATTATGCAAGATAATCAGATGAGACATAGTCTCTGTCCCACATGGGGCTCACAAAGTGGGAGGGAAAACAGGAATTGGACCCTCACTTTACAGATGAGGAAACTGAGGTACAGAGAAGTAAAGCGATTTATCCGAGGTCACAGAGCAGACCAGTGATGGAGCTGTATTAGAACCCAGGGCCTCGGATGCCCAAGCCTGTGTTTTTTCCACTAAGTCACGTTGCTGCTCCAAAATAAAGACAAGAACCTCAACCCACAAGGGACACTGAACAACACACATATATAAGAAAGTTGTCAGGGGATCACGATGAAAGGAAGTTTCTGTAAAACAATGAAGTTTTCATTCATTCAATTGTACGTATTAAGTGCTTACTCTGTGCAGGGCACTTTACTAAGCACTTGGAACAGTAACCGATCATTTAGACCTGTGGCAGAGGAGCAGTGTGGCTCAGTGGAAAGAGCCCAGGCTTGGAAGCCAGAGGTCGTGGGCTCTAGTTCCAGCCCTGCCGCTTGGCAGCTGTGACCTTGGGCAAGTCACTTAAGTTCTCTGGGCCTCAGTTCCCTCATCTGTAAAATGGGGATGAAGACTGTGAGCCCCACGTGGGACAACCTCATTATCTTGTATCTACTCCAGCACTTAGAACAGTGCTTGGCACTTGGTAAGCACTTAACAAATACCAACAAAATTTAGACGAGGCTTGAAAAGGATCCTCTAAATAATAATGATGGCATTTGTTAAGTGCTTACTATATGCCAAGCACTGTTCTAAGTGCTGGGGGTGGGGGGGGCGGTTCAAGGTAATCAGGTTGTCCCACATGGGGCTCATGATCTTAATCCCCATTTTACAGATGAGGTAACTGAGGCACGGAGAAGTGAAGTGACTTGCTCAAGGTCACACAGCTAACAAGTGGGGGAGCCGGAATTCATTTATTCCTTCCTTCATTCATTCATTCATTCAATCGTATTTATTGAGCGCTTACTGTGGGCAGAGCACTGTACTAAGCGCTTGGGAAGTACAAGTCTGCAACATATAGAGACGGTCCCTACCCAACAGTGGGCTCACAGTCTAGAAGGGGGAGACAGACAACAAAACAAAACATATAAACCAAATAAAATAAATAGAATAAATATGTACAAGTAAAATAGAGTAATAAATATGTACAAACATATATACATATATGCAGGTGCTGTGGGGAGGGGAAGGAGGTCTAGAAGGGGGAGAGAGACAGCAAAATGAAACATATAAACCAAATAAAATAAATAAATATGTACAAGTAAAATAGAGTAATAAATATGTACAAACATATATACATATATACAGGTGAGGGGAAGGAGGTAAGGCGGGGGGGATGGGGAGGGGGAGGAGGGGGAGAGGAAGGAGGGGGCTCAGTCTGGGAAGGCCTCTTGGAGGAGGTGGAGGAGTTCACGATGTAATAATAATAATGGCATTTATTAAGCACTTACTATGTGCAAAGCACTGTTCTAAGCACTGAGCACTGTTCTATTGCCACAGAATTGGCAAAAGATTAGAACCCATGACCTCTGACTTCCAAGCCCGTGCTCTTTCCACTGAGCCATGCTGCTGGCTATCTCCCGGCCAGGCTCCTGTTAAGCAGCCAGTCGATCGCATTTACTGAGCACTTACTGTGTGCGGAGAACTGTACTAAGCACTTGGGAGAGGACAATAAAACAATATAACAGACATATTCCCTGCTCACCAGGAGCTGAGAGGGCAGCTCTGTCTGGCCCCCGAGGAACAGAGGGCCAGGTTTGGGGGGCTGGAGGAGCAGGTGATGGAGGAGGGAGGGGACCCGGGAATGGGAAGAAAGAAAATGAGGGTTGCAGCAGTTGGGACGGGGGCGTCTGGTGGACAGTGGGCAACTAAGGTGAAGAGGACAGGTTGTGCTCAATCACTGCCAGAGTGGGTCGGGTGAGGCCTAAGGGAAAAGCCCCATGACCCTCCAGGCGGGAAGGAGGGTGGCAGACTGATTTTTTCTTTTTTAATCAATCACATTTAAGGAGAGCTTATTGTGTTCAGTTCCCGGTACTAAGAGCTTGGGACAGTACAATCTAAAAAAGTTGGCAAACATGTTCCTTTGCCCACATAGAGTCTGAGAAGCAGCGTGGCTTAGTGGATAGAACCACCGGTCTGCAAGTTAGAAGGACCTAGGTTTTGAACCTGGCTCTGCCATTTGTCTGCTGTGTGACAATGGGCAAGTCACTTCACTTCTCTGTGCTTCAGTTAGTTTATCTGTAAAATGGGAATTAAGACTGTGAGCCCCATCTGGGATATGGACTGTCAAGCCTGATTTACTTGGATCTACCCCAGATCTTGTTACAGTGACTGGCGCAGAGTAAGGGCTTAACAGATACCATACAGTTTTGAATTATATTGGTTGCTAGTGGTTCTGCTCAAATATTCTTTCCTTTCCCAGTTCTGAAAAAAAAGAGGGCTAGATATTCAAATAATTGGACATAGAAAAGGAATTAAGGAAAAGAGTTATCAACCTATAGTAGCAAGTTTTTGCTTCGCATGAAGAAAAAACTCACTATTGGCTTCAAAGCTCTCCATCACCTTGCCCCCTCCTACCTCCCCTCCCTTCTTTCCTTCTCCAGCCCAGCCCGCACCCTCCGCTCCTCTGCCGCCACTAACCTCCTCACCGGGCCTCCTTCTTGCCTGTCCTGCCACTGACCCCTGACCCACGTCCTACTTCTGACCTGGAATGCCCTCCCTCCACACATCCGCCAAACTAGCTCTCCTCCTCCCTTCAAAGGCCTACTGAGATCTCACCTCCTCCAGGAGGTCTTCCAGAGTGGCTCTGGGGAAAGAGCATGGGCTTTGGAGTCAGAGGTGATGGGTTCAAATCCCGGCTCTGCCAATTGTCAGCTGTGTGACTTTGGGTAAGTCACTTAACTTCTCTGGGCCTCAGTAACCTCATCTGTAAAATGGGGATTAAGACTGTGAGCCTCTGTGGGACAACCTGATCACCTTGTAACCTCCCCAGCGCTTAGAACAGTACTTTGCACATAGTAAGTGCTTAATAAATGCCATCATTATTTATTCCGACTGAGCCCCTCTTTCTCCTCTCCTCCTCCTCCTCCCCATCACAGCCCTCCCTCTGCCCTACCTCCTTCCCCTTCCCACAGCACCTGTGCATATTTGTATAGTTATTACTCTATTTTATTAATAATGTGTATATATCTATAATTCTATTTATTTTGATGATATTGACACCTGTCTACTTGTTTTGTTTTGCTGTCTGTCTCCCCCTTCTAGACTGTGAGCCCATTGTTGGGTAGGGACTGTCTCTATACATTGCCGAATTGTCCTTTCCAAGTGCTTAGTATATGTTCTGTACAAAGTAAGCGCTCAATAAATATGATTGGATGAATGAATTGAAGTAAACAGTACATCAGATTGATCTGTACAATTAATTTAGCCAAAGTTTAAAAAAAATTGGGAGTAGGTGTTCATGAGGTAACATAAGGGAAAATAAAATGGAATAATAATGATGGCATTTTGTTAAGCGCTTACTATGTGCCAAGCACTGTTCTAAGCGCTGAATGGTTACTATACCACTAGTAATTCTACATTTTATGTAAAGAAAAGAATCAGAATTCTTCCAACCTTCAACGAAGCATTTTACGACAACGGATGTCACCCAAAAGGGAAATAGAGATACATTTGTACAAGTGGTCTTTTCAAATCTTAGTTACAACTTTCACAGCAGTTTACCCCTTGTGACCACTACTTTTACTGCAGAAGATCAACGTGATTATTATTATTATTATTATTATTAAAACCAAAACAGAATACTAGACTGGATGAGCTGGTGATGTGACCTAGAAACAGTACTGTTGCAGTTAGCTTTCATCTACTCACAGTAGTTCATTGACATGGTTAGTTTATTTAATCAGGACAAGATCTTCACTCTAAAATAATTTAATGGTTATGTTCATTATAAATTTTTTAAAAAAAAATCTTATAATTCAAGCATACTGGCCCACTATGAGGATTATAGGTACAAAAGTTTCCAATAGAGAATTCCAGTTTCTTACCAATCGGTAACATTTACTGAACACCTATTATTCATTCACGCTGCTAGAGAAGCAGCGTGGCTCAGTGGAAAGAGCCCGGGCTTTGGAGTCAGAGGTCATGGGTTCGAATCCCGACTCCACATGTCTGCTGTGTGACCTTGGGCAAGTCACTTAACTTCTCTGCCCCTCAGTTCCCTCATCTGTAAAATGGGGATTAAGACTGTGAGCCCCACGTGGGACAACTTGATCACCTTGTATTCCCCCAGCGCTTAGAATAGTGCTCTGCACGTAGTAAGTGCTTAATAAATGCCATTCTTATTATTATTATTAAATCCCATTTACTGAGTGCTTACTATGGGCAGAGCACTGTACTAAGCGTTTGGAAAGTATAATTCAGCAATAATAATAATGATGGCATTTATTAAGTGCTTACTATGTGAAAAGCACTGTTCCAAGTGCTGGGGAGGTTACAAGGTGATCAGGTTGTCCCACATGGGGCTCACAGTCTTAATCTCCATTTACAGTTGAGGTAACTGAGGCCCAGAGAAGTGAAGTGACTTGCCCAAAGTCACACAGCTGACAATTGGCAGAGCTGGGATTGGAACCCATGACCTCTGACTCGAAAGCCCGTGTTCTTTTCCACCGAGCCATGCTGCTTCTCTAACTAAACAGACCCTTTCCCTGTTCACAATGAGCTTGCAGTTTAGAGTAGGGGAGACAGACATCAATGCACATGAATAAATTACATCATCATCAATCGTATTTATTGAGTGCTTACTGTGTGCAGAGCACTGTACTAAGCGCTTGGGAAGTACAAGTTGGTAACATATAGAGACAGTCCCAACCCAGCAGTGGGCTCACAGTCTAAATATGTACATAAGTGCTGTGTGGCTGGGGGGTGGGGGAGGGTAAAAGGAGCAAGTCAGGATGAAGCAGAAGGGAGTAGGAGATGAGAAAAAGTGGGGCTTAATCTGGGAAGGCCTTTTGGAGGAGATGTGCCTTCAATAAGACTTTGAAAGGGGGGAGAGGAATTGTCGGATTTGAGGAGGGAGAGCGTTCCAGGCCAGAGGCAGGACGTGGACTAGGGGTCAGCGGCAAGATAGGCGAGATGGAGACACAGTGAGAAGGTTCAGTCATTCATTCAATCGTATTTATTGAGCGCTTACTGTGTATAGAGCACTGTACTAAGTGCTTGGGAAGTACAATTCGGCAACAAGTACAGACAATCCCTACCCAACAATGAGCTCACAGTCTAGAAGGAAGCAGCGTGGCTCACTGGAAAGAGCACGGGCTTTGGAGTCAGAGGTCATGGGTTCATATTCCGGCTCCGCCAATTGTCAGCTCTGTGACTTTGGGCAAGTCACTTCACTTCTCTGGGCCTCAGTTACCTCATCTGTAAAATGGGGATGAAGACTGTGAGCGCCCCCCCCCACCCCCACCCCGTGGGACAACCTCATCACCTTGTAACCTCCCCAGCCCTTAGAACAGTGCTTTGCACATAGTAGGCGCTTAATGAATGCCATCATTATTATTATTAGAAGGGGGAGACAGACCAAACAAAACAGTAGACAGGCATCAGTACCATCAAAATAGAGATGCAACTTGGCTCAGTGGAAATGATCATGGCCTTGTGAGTTAGAGGTCATGGGTTCTAATCCCATCTCTACCATTTGTCACCTTGTGTGACTTTGGGCAAGTCACTTCACTTCTCTTCTTCACTTTAGAGAAGCAGCGTGGCTCAGTGGAAAGAGCCCGGGCTTGGGAGTCAGAGGTCATGGGTTCTAATCCCGGCCTCGCCAAATGTCTGCTGTGTGACCTTGGGCACGTCACTTAACTTCTCTGAGCCTCAATTACCCCATCTGTAAAATGGGGATTAAGACTGTGAGCTCCACATGGGACAACCTGATCACCTTGTATCCCCCCCAGCGCTCAGAACAGTGCTTTGCACAATAGTAAGCGTTCAATACAATTGAATGAATTGACACAAAATAATTTACAGATGGGGGGAAACATGTCCGTTGTATTCTCCCAAGAGCTTAGTACAGTGCTCTGCACACAGTGAGCACTCAATAAATACTACTGATGAATTGAGGGATTGAAGGAAGAAGTGCTGCAATAGTGCTGAGAAGCAGCATGGTGTAATGGACAGAGCATAGGTCTGGGATTCAGGTGGTCATGGGTTCTAAATCCCAGCTCTGCCACTTGTATGCTGTACGATCTTGGTCAAGTCACTTCACTTCTCTGTGCCTCAGTTACTACATCTGCAAAATGGGAATTGAGGCTGTGAGCCCATGTGGGACAGGGACAGTGTCCAGCTCAATTTGCTTGCATCCACCCCAGTGTGTAGTACAGTGTCTGGCCCATAGAAAGCACTTAATACCTTTATTATTATTATTATTATTATTATATAAATCAATGTGGACTAGAGTGCAATGGGAGATTGTGGGGGCAAAAATGTGGAGACTACAGTTGGGAGAAAGTACTATGAAGAGAAGATGAATTAATCAGGAAAAGACTCCTGGAAGAGATGGGATTTCAGAAGAGGGGGAGAGCTGTTCTGGTAGCATTGAAGAGGGAGGGAATTCCAGGCAGAAGGAAGGGTGCATGTCAGGTAGGGGTGGAGGAATGGGATACACAGCCGATGCTTCAGTCAATCAACCAATCTTATTTATTGAGTGCTTACTGTGTTCAGAGCACTGTACTAAGCCCTTGGGAGAGTACAGTATAACAGAGTTGGCAGACACATTCATTCATTCATTCAAGTCACTTCATTTCTCGGGGCCTCGTTGCCTTGTCTGTAAAATGGGGATTAAGATTGTGAGCTCCACGTGGGACAACCTGGTCACCTTGTATCCTCCCCAGCACTTAGAACAGTGCTTCTATTTATTCAATTTATTTCATTTCGTTTATATGTTTTGTTTTGTTCTCTGTCTCCCCCTTCTAGACTGTGAGCCCACTGTTGGGTAGGGACCGTCTCTATGTGTTGCAAACTTGTACTTCCCAAGCGCTTAGTACAGTGCTCTGCACACAGTAAGCGCTCAATAAATACAATTGATTGATTAACTGATTGATTGATTCATTCAATCATATTTATTGAGTGCTTACTGTGCGCAGAGCACTGTATTAAGCGCTTGGGAAGTACAAGTCGGCAACATATAGAGACGGTCCCTGCCAACAGGCTCACAGTTTAGAAGGGGGAGACAGACAATGAAACAGAACATGTAGACAGGTGTCAAAACCATCAGAGTAAATAGAATTATAGCTATATGTACATTTGAGACGTGTTCGAATCCCACTCTGCTACCTGTCAGCTGTGTGACCTTGGGCAAGTCACTCCACCTCTGTGAGCCTCAGTTCCCTCATCTGCAAAATGGGGATTAAGACGGTGAGCCCCACGTGGGACAACCTGATCACCTTGTAAACTCCCAGCGCTTAGAACAATACTTTGCACATAGTAAGCACTTAAAAATACCATTATTATTATTATTAATAATAAAATAGCGTAGTAAATACATACACGTAAAATAGAGTAACAAATTTGTACAAATTCCCTGCCCACAACAAGCTTGCAGTCTAGAGGAGAAAAGGAACTGTTTGTGCTGAAACCTTATTACCACAGAAACAATACCAGAAGGAGAAACTTGTAAATTCCTGATCAAAAGGTTGACAGGAAAACAGAAAAAAAATTCTAAGAATGAAGTTCTGATAATACAGAATGTTTCTATGAATATGCTGCCTTTGTCCCTATAGTGAAAGCAATGTGGCTCAACAGCCTTTTTAATTTAGGTGAGATTATACTCAGGAATATTTTCAGGAAGCTCTTGTTAAGGTATTCAATCAATCAATGGTATTTATTGAGCCCTTATTGGGTGCAGAGCACTGTACTAAGAGCTCAGGAGAGAAGCACATAACAGAGGTGGTAAATTCCCTTCCCAGTATATGCCTACCAACTCTGTTGTCTCTAGTTTCCCAAGCGCATAACACAGTGCTCTGTGTGAATTAAGCGCTCAGTATTATCATTGATTGACAGAATTTCCTGACTGGACACCCAAGTAGAACAAAAGAGATGACTAGACAATGATGCCAAGATTACAGGAATCTGAGACGGGGAGGACGGTGGTGCTTTCTACAGTGACGGGAAAATGTCATGGAGGACAGGGCTTGGGTGGAAGATGAATTCTGTTTTGGACATGTTCAGTTTGAGGTGACAGTGGGACATGTGAAGCAGCATGGCATAGTGGATAGAGCACAGGCCTGTGATTCAGAAGTTCATGGGCTCTAATCCCACCTCTGCCACTTGTCTGCTGTTTGGCCTTGGGGAAATCACTTAACTTCTCAGTGCCTCAGTCAACTCATCTCTAAAATGGGGATTAAGACTCTGAGCCCAATGTGTGACAGGGACTGTGTCCAACCCAATTACCGCGCATCTACCCCAGCGCTTAGTACAATGCCTGGCACATAGTAAGCACTTAACAAATACTACAATTATTATTATCCAAGTAGAGATGTCCAGAAAGCAGTAGGAAATGCGAGACTGAAGGAGAGAGGTCAGGACTGGAGAGCTGATAGTAGAAACCGTAGGAGTAAATGAGTTCTCCTGTAGGTTTACAAAGCCATAATGGTGTTCATCCTTCTTTATGATTATGAGACCTGACACAAAACAACTTGAGCAGTTCCAAAATTCATTTATGGGATGAACTTGACATCAGGGGGAAAGACAGGATCTCGCAAAGCAGAGTTCTCAAACAAAAGCAGTTTACTAAAGCTGAAGCAATGCTCACTTTAACACAGTTTCACAATGAATCCTCCCCATTCTAAGCTCTCAAGAAGGGATGTCTTCCATAGTCTGGTTTCCAGCATCAGGCAGATAATAATAATATTAATAGCAGTATTCATTAAGTGTTTACTATGCGCCAAGGACTGTAATAAGCACTGGGGTAGATACAAGGTAATTGAGTTGGACACAGTCCCTGTTCCACATAGGGTTCACGGTCTTAATCCCCATTTTACAGATGAGGGAACTGAGGCACAGAGCAGTGAAGTGACCTGCCCAAGTTCGCAGAGCAGACGAGTGGAGGAGCCAGGATTCAAACTCAGGTCTTTCTGACACCCAGACCCGTGCTCTATCCACTAGGCCACACTGCTTCTCCACTCATTCACAGAAATCTAAGACTTCTCCACACATTCATAGAAATGAGGGCCATCTCCCATTGCTGTCTTTGTGGTGATTTTGCCCTAAACAAAAACTCTCTGAACTGCTCCGTGTTGGCAAAGTGCGGTAATGAATTTGGAACGTACCTCCTCATTCACCAATGGGGAAGAAGTCCACAGTTCCTGGAGAACTGTTTAAAAGGGACTTTTCAACCCTGTTACTCCTAGGCTTATCATAATTATCTATATTTAACCTTCCAAATCGATACTTTCAAATCTCATGAGAAAGGGCAGGAGGTTGGAGATCCAATTCAATTTTTAAAATACGGTCAAATGAAATGAAGTGCCAACTGGAAAAATGTATAGCATATGAGATTTGGGGCTGTGCTTATAAAGATCTGGTCTCTACATGGAAAGAATGCATTTTCACAACATGTTTTCAGTTGTTATCAGTTGATATTTAACAACTAAAACTTCAAAGTTTGTATGCAAAACAAAATATAAACTATATTAAAGTTTAGCTTACGTCTGAAACAAAGCACTGGGATTTTTAGACCACTTTAAATAACAGAATTTATTTTTAGACATTCTCAATGCTTGGAAAGTATGCTACTGTAACGGAAAGCCAATGTCCATATTCATTATGTTCAGTATGTATTGTATGAGCCAAAATCCATGTTTCCAAGTGTTGGATAGAAAGCTGTGGTGGATTTGGGGAATATTTTCAAAAAATATACCTCCATATGTAAACAGCATGATGCATTGTTGGGAGAAACAGATTTGTGCATTGGTTTGGACACGATGTGAGGACTATAAAACAAATTTTTGTGAGTGTGACATTCTTCAGGTTTACAAACCCTCATTTTGGAAGAACAGAATATCTGTATGTGTGGGCGCATGTTTAGGTCTCATGAGCCAGATTCTTTGGCCATGATGGACTTCATCTCAGGTTCAGTTACACAGAGGAAGTACAAGAAAACTGACTTGTGTTATTTTAACTGCTTAAGATGTCTTTTATTACTAAAGCTTCCTAGCAGATATTTTCAAACAGGAAAGCAAAACGAAACACATATTCCTCTTTTTCCAAAAAGAATGATCAAATTATCTTCCAATATTGCACAAGAAATATATCCTAGTCTTCGACAGTGTACATACTGATAACTAATGCAAAACTATAGGTTATTTTCTGTTGTAGTGGGTTTTCAATGTCCACTTTGTAGTGCTTGACACTGCACTATCATATGAAAAACTTAAATCTTTGAGAAACCACCTGAATTGCTTCATCCAAACATTGTTATATATGATGTTTTGAGAAACTGTACGTAATTCTGGATACTCTTATTCTGGTTCTCTGATTTTTCCAGGCTGTGTTGCATTTCTTTCAAACACACTTCCTGATATTGCTCTTTCTGAAGAAAAGGAAACATTATTGCAAGTTAGCTGGAAAAAATACAGCACAAACAGCAATAAACCTCATGCATGGGTTCATGATTTACTAAATACAGTTCATACACTGATCTTGAAAGGATCAATTCAACTTTGTAGGCAAATCACTGTTGAAAGATTATTAACAAAGCTTCCCGTTTCCAAGGACTAACTCTCAGAGCATTCAGGACAGTCATCACAGAGTGACACTGGGATTTGTCAAATCTGATCCCCAGGAGTCTCAGTGGCAGTGGATTCCACAGGGAGAAGCTCAGATTTATTGTCCAGGATCAATAATTGTAGTATTTGTTAAGTGCTCACTATGTGCCAGGCATTATCCTAAGCTCTGGGATAGATACAAGATAATCAGGTTGGACACAGTCCCTGTCCCACACAGGGCTCAGCATCTTAATCCCTATTTTGCAGATGAGGTAACTGAGGCCAATAGATGTGAAGTGACTTGCCCAAGGACTTGCCCTGTAGTAATAATAATAGTAAAATGTATTTGTTAAGCGCTTACTATGTGCCAATCACTGTTCTAAGTGCTGGGACAGATACTAGGTAATAAGGTTGTCCCATGTGGGGCTCACAGTCTTAATCTGCATTTTACAGATGAGGTCACTGAGGCACAGAGAAGTTAAGTGACTTGCCCCAAATCACACAGCTGATAAGTGGCAAAGCCGGCATTAGAACCCATGACCTCTGACTCCCAAGCCAATGCTCTTTCCACTAAGCCATGCTGTCTCTCAAGTAAATGCTGTAGTAAATGCTTGGGAGCATAACATAGGGTGAGTAGACATAGTCCCTGCCCTAGAGGAGCTTACCATCTAGAGTAGTGGGGAAAGAGGATGGGAAACCGCCTGAGTCTCAGATAGCGGGCTCGGGAGTCTTGATAGACAAAGGAAGAGCAATTCCATCTCCCACAGCTCTGGGACCCCAAGAACACAAACTGTCCCATGCTGTGAGAAGATTTTTTTTAAATGGCATTTATTAAGCGCTTACTATGTGCAAAGCACTGTTCTAAGCACTGGGGAGGTTACAAGGTGATGAGGTTGTCCCACAGCGGGCTCACAGTCAATCCCTATTTTACAGATGAGGTAACTGAGGCACAGAGGCGTGAAGTGACTTGCCCAAAGTCACACAGCTGACAATTGGTGGAGCGGGGATTTGAACCCATGACCTCTGACTCCAAAGCCCAGGCTCTTTCCACTGAGCTATGCTGCTTCTCTGCTGATTCTCCACACCCAACTGGTTAATGTCTTAACATCAAAAGCAGTTTGAGCTTTTAAATGCAAAATGCCTTGAATTAGAAGCAGTGCGGTCTCGTGGAAAGCGCACATGGGCCCCGGAGTCAGAGGACCAGGATTCTAACCCCGGCTCCACCACGTCTGCTACGTGACCTTGGACAAGTCACTAACTACTTCGTGCCTCAGTTCCTTCATCAGCAGATTGATGATTCGATATGTTGTGAGCCCCGTGAGGGATCTGATTATCGTCATGGCTTGATACAAGCCATCATTATTATTACAATCATTATTACTACAAGGTAAGGCCTTAAAAATGCCATTATTATCATTATTATTATTGAACCATTTTTGAACCCAAGATTAATCTTCTAGATCACTTTGTAATAATTAATCTTTACCTAATTTTTATTGGCTCTCCATGTGAGTTTCACTTAATATACTTGCTGATTTAAAAACACCTGTAAGCTTCTCCCTTAGGAAGGTAGTCTGACACTGGGACTGGGCTATTCCCCAGACCTCCCTCATGTCTACGCCATTGCCTACTAGGATATATTGGAATAATAATAATTGTGGTATTTTTTAAGTGCTTACTATGTGCCACGCACTGCTCTAAGCAAATTGGGTTGGGCCCAGTCTGCCGCCCCATCTAGTAAGGTCACTGTGGGCAAGGAATGTATCTACCAACTCTGTTATATTGTACTCTCCCAAGTGCATAGTACAGTGCTCTGCACACAGTAAGCGCTCAGTAAGTTTGATTGACTGATACAAGTCAAGCTTCACCCAAGCAGGAGCATAGAGAAGCAGCATGGCTCAGTGGAAAGAGTGCAGGCTTTGGAGTCAGAGGTCGTGGGTTCAAATCCTGGATCCGCCAATTGTCAGCTGTGTGACTTTGGGCAAGTCACTTAGCTTCTCTGGGCCTCAGTTACCTCATCTGTAAAATGGGAATTAAGACAGTGAGACTCCCCAAGCGACAACCAGATCACCTTGTAACCACCCCAGCGCTTAGAACAGTGCTTTGCACATAGTAAGCGCTTAATAAATGCCATCATTATTATTATTATAGGCATCGTTTCAAATGATTTTACCAGAGCATGGTTTTTCCAGAACTTCTGAGGTGCCTGAAGACCACCCCCCTTCAATCAGTAATTCACTTTCAAATAATAATAATAATAACGATGATGGTATTTGTTAAGTGCTTACTATGTACAAAGCAGTGGTCTAAGCGCTGGGATAGTTACAAGGTCATCAGGTTGTCCCACGTGGGGCTCACAGTCTTAATCCCCATTTTACAGATGAGGTAACTGAAGCACAGACAAGTTAAGTGACTTGCCCACGGTCCCGCAGCAGACAAGTGGCAGAGTCGGGACTAGAACCCACGTCCTCTGATTCCCAAGCCCGTGCTCTTTCCACTAAGCCAAGCTGCTTCCCTAGGATGAAAGGTTTGCTATCTGGCATGCCTGGAAAATGGGAGAGGTGGCTAAAGTGGCTAAAATACCAATTTTCCTAGAGTCAGGAAGGCCCCTTTAGGGTACTTCACTATCACTCAGAAGGATATGATTATCCAGAAATCCTACCAAGATTTCTACAAGGTTAGGATTAGTCTGTTTATTGGGGGGCTGGATAACATGTTTTTATTATATATTTTTATCAGGGGTATTAATCATTTAATTTTACCAACTGTATTGCCATTTTAATCATCCCATTTACCTGTACTTCCCCATTGAGAGTGAGTCTCTAGTGGATTAGGTTCCACATCTTCATTGATTTTCAAGAAATAAGCAAGAGTTACGTGGAGTTGTTTGTACCTTGTAAGTCTTTAATGACGCTGCTGACAAGATTCATAGATAGTGACACATGTTCCTTATATCCACTGGAGAAACCGTGTGGCCTCAGGGAAAGAACCCAAGCCTGGGAGACAGAGAACCTGGATTCTAATTCTGGCTCTGCCATTTTTCTGCTCGGTAACCTCGGCACTTAACTTCACAGTGCCTCAGTTTTCTCATTTGTAAAATGGAGATTAAATACCAGTCCACCACCAAAATGAGACTGCCCATGTTGGGCAGGGACTGTGTCTAACTGATTATCTTCAAACGATGGCACTTATTTAGCACATCCTGTGTGCAGAAAGCTACACTAAGTGCTTGGAAAAGTACCATACCATGGAGGTGGTAACCACGATCCACGATCCGTCCCTACAAGGCACTTACAATTTCCAAAGGTAGACTGTATCTAGCAACAGTCTTTTTCAAAATCTCCTTTGTGGGCTTCTTTTAAACATTTAATTGGCCTAGACAATCATTTCCCTTTCAGTCTTTTTTCCCCAACACCAACTGATGGGAAAAAGTTTAAAATAGAAAGGAGTTTCTTCAGATAACAAGCCTGTTCATACTCGGTATTAGGTAAAATGGGCAGGGAGGAGAGCTTAAGGAGCAAAACTAAAACAAAAAACCCTGTTTTTGCTATGTGGAGTTACTATGTTGGTGGTAGAATATGTACGAAGCGGAGTGGCTCAGTGGAAAGAGCCCAGGCTTTGGAATCAGAGGTCATGGGTTCAAATCCTGGCTCTGCCAATTGTCAGCTGTGTGACTTTGGGCAAGTCACTTCACTCCTCTGGGCCTCAGTTCCCTCATCTGTAAAATGGGGATTAAGACTATGAGCCCCCCCGTGGGACAACCTGATCACCTTGTAACCTCCCCAGTGCTTAGAACAGTGCTTTGCACATAGTAAGTGCTTAATAAATGCTATTATTATTATTATTATTCTGAGGTGCCGAAATATGGCATAACCTCAAATAAATAGGATAAAGTGCCTATTTATGTAGTTTAAAGACAGAATTAAATTTATCTGTAGTGCCTTAAGCGCTTAGTACAGTGCTCTGCACACAGTAAGTGCTCAATAAATACGACTGAATGAATGAATTAAACTGTTATTCCTTTATAACCAGTTTACTTTTGAATCTCATATTTTTAGACTCAAATTATAAGTTCCCAACAGTAATGTATTTCATTGACTTCTCAAAGAAAATGATACTTATTTTGTCATGTTAATATAGCACTGATCTTTTACAGGAAGACTGTATATCTTTTAGACTGTGAGCCTACTGTTGGGTAGGGACTGTCTCTATATATTGCCAATTTGTACTTCCCAAGCGCTTAGTACAGTGCTCTGCACATAGTAAGCGCTCAATAAATACGATTGATGATGATGATGATATCAAACCAATTTAATATCCAGCGCTTCTCTTGTTATCTTATGATTCACGTGAGGCAAATAAATAGTTAAAAAGGACTGCCTGTGTAGAATCAGTTTTTTGTTCTGATTTACTGGCACCCCGGGCCAAAATCTCTGAATATTCATTTAAAATAAAACCATAACATGCTAAAGATCTCTTAAATCCAATATATGCCAGCCTAGTCCATTAAAGATATAAATACGTGGCTTGGAATGATAAAGTTTTAAGTATTGCTTTTTTTTCCAAAAAGAGTCTTAACTCAGAAAATGTTCCCTGCTTCTATGGAACAAAATCCAACAAATCTTTGATTCTAGGCAACTGTCCCACAACAGTAATGTTTAGGGAAAAGAAGCAGCCATAAGCAGCCATGGAAATACTGTAGTGGTTGCTATTGAGGATGAAAAGAAAGCCAAAGAAACTGTACAATGTATCGCAAGAAGACCTGGATGGATTAAAAATACATCAATATAACCTGCTCTCACCTAATCTGCTCAGCACTTTGAAATACATTATTCTAACACCTTAAATATACTTCATGATTTGCATATTAAAAGTCCATTTGCCTCACTTGGGAACAAATCAAAATAAACTTGACTCACATTGTTCAATTGGCAAACGAGCTGCTTCTGCTCTTCGGTTTTTCTTCTTAGCTCAGTTTCCAGATCGAATATTTTTATCTGTAGTGCCTGTTCCTTGGAAGATATTCTCTCCATCTCTTCAGAAACCTGAAATTGTACCAGTTTAAATAAAATGATAACTTATTCCATAAAAAGATGTACTATGTTAACAATTTTACACTTTTCTTCAAATGTGTATATCTGAAACTCAGAGGGGCAATTCTTAAAACACATATTTGGGAACCTCCTAAACCCCATGGTGTTGGAGTGGCCCTCCATCTCGCTGAATAGGTTAAAAATTAGGATCCATTCTGGGACCTCTGGAAAAGCAATATGAAATTCCTTTACTGCTGTATCCTGAAATGATAAACACCCCTAATTAAATGTCTACTCTTTCCTAATAATAATTGTGGTATTTGCTAAGCACTCACTATGTGCCGGACACTAAGTGCTGGGGTGGACATGATTCAATCGGGTTGGACATAGGCCCTGTCCCACGTGGGGCTCACAGTCTCAATCCCCATTTTACAGATGAGGGAACTGAGGCACAAAGAAGAAAAGTGACTTGCCCAAGGTCACTCAGCAGATAAGTGGTGGAGCTGGGATTAGAACCCATGACCTTCTCACTCCCAGGCCCGTGCTCTATCCACTATGCCACTCTGCTTCTCCTAATGTAATTTAAAACACAACAGCATAATATTAAGTAACATTATTAAATAGCTGTTAATGGTATGAGTTTTGAAGAACCTTATAATTTGTTCCTGGGTCACTAAGGAGTTTGACAGTTTAAAGGATTTTCCTAAACTCTTCCCAGTGAACAGCTCCATGGGGGTGGAAACTTTTTCTGTTAATCTTCATTGCATAACTCCCAGAGCTTCGTTCTGGGCTCGGCACACTGCAGTGTGGTTAGTAAACTGTGGTGGAGATGATGCCAATCTTAAATAGCAATCAATGCGCTTAGTACAGTGCTCTGCACACAGTAAGCGCTCAATAATTACGATTGATTGATTGATTGATCAAGCATTTACTGTATGATGATGATGACGGCATTCGTTAAGCACTTACTATGTGCCAAACACTGTTCTAAGCACTGGGGGGGGATACAAGGTAATCAGGTTGTCCCACATGGGGCTCACGTTCTTAATCCCCATTTTCCAGATCAGGGAACTGAGGCATAGAGAAGTTAAGTGACTTGCCCAAAGTCACACAGCTGAAAAGTGGCGGAGCCGGGATTAGAACCCATTACCTCTGACTCCCAAGCCCATGCTTTTTCCTCTAAGCCACGATGTATGCGGAGCACTGAACTAAGCACTTGGGAGAGTCCAGTATAACTTTACCTTGGAGAGGTTGCTACCCTCAAAGATCCAACTGCTCTGCCAGGATGAAATTACTCACTTTAGAGAGGTAAGATTAGGATTTAGCAAACATCCATGGCTGAAAAATAATTTTTAGACTTAATTTTCTTATTGTTGACCTGGTGAGTTTTAAATGAGGACTTCACTAGATCCCTTGGCAATTGTGCTTTCTGTTTTCCTATCATTTCACCAGTTTTCAAAAATTGATCCTGTCAATTTACTTGGCTCTCCGAAAAAGGGTAGAGAGATGTATAAAGACTAATGTTCTGGCTCATCCATTCAGTCTCTGCCATCAGTGTATAAAAACAACATTCCAGAAACTCGTTGGGCAAAATAAACTTATCATCATAAAAAGAGATTTGTATAAAGCCAAGATAAAGTACAATTATACCTTTTGCCTTCCTTCCTCTAACGTAGCTTCCAATTTCCTGGCCAAGGCTCCGTATTCTGCAGATTTCTTCTTAAGTTGCAATTCACTGAATTTAAGATGTTCTTCTTGGCTCGCCAGTTTATTTTCTAGCTCGGCATTATCTGCATCCATCTGTTCCAGTTTCCTTTACCCCCAAAATATACATTTATAAAATCATATCACAATGAAAAAATATTACAAAAATGACTGGTCAAACTCACACTTACCTTTTGAGGTTTTCACATTTTAACCGGATGTGACAGTTTTCCTCTTCCAAAGACAGTGCTTTCAAAAGACTGTCATTTTCATCAACCTGCGAGGGGGGGAAATATTATAGCTATCTTGGATTCATAACTACCTTAGGTATTTACAATACTTCAATTCAATGCAGTCTCATTTGTTTCCAAAACATCTTTATGAAGCCCGAATTAGTATCACTTTGTGGATGGGGAAACTAAAGTTCCAAGGCTATTTATTCTAAAGGAAGATTCAGGATTCAAACCCAGTCTCCTGGCTTCAAAGTAACAAGACTTTGTTCCTTCACAGATATTATTATGAACATTTTTACCCCTTAGTTTACAATTTTCAGTAACTGACACATATTCTCAGCTAATTTACTTTCAAAGTCAATTATATTACTTTACATGCGGGGTTTAAAAAATTACAAATCAATCAGCTATTTCCAAGGAAGGTCTAATGAAACCAATGGTATTTTGGGGGCACACTTCACTGTACTAAGCGTGTTTCTTCAGCCATTTCCACAGAAAAATATAAATAGGTTTCAATGTGGTGCTAGTATTGATCATGGTTTACTACGCACTTTGATGGCTTAAATAAAATCCACTATGTATTTCCACTGGAAATTCAGCACCAAATTTGTTTTAACAAAAATATAATCAAAATGTATGAAAGCAAAGCAATATTTGTGAGACATTAAGAACACTTTATGTAAAAGCCTTTAAAATTTAACATAGCCTCTGTATCATTCCCTCATGTACTGGTACGAGAAATGAGATGTAATCACCGGTACCCAAAGAACACATCAATTTTCGAAAGATCTGATGTGCTTGGGTATTTGTAACAAACAGCCATATAAAAGTTTTAATTTCTCTTGAGGAAATTTGACGTACAAAATATTTTGCCACGTACCTACAATCAATCAATCGATCAGGAGAAGCAGTGTGGCCTAGTGGACAGAGTACAGGCCTGGGAGTGAGAAGGACCTGGGTTCTAATCCCAGCTCCGCCACTCGTCTGTTGTGTGACTTTAGGCAAGATGCTTCACTTCTCTGTCCCTAAGTCACCTCATCTTTAAAATGGGGAGTAACACTGTGAACCCCCTACGGAACATGAACTGTGTTCAACCTGATTAGGTTCTATCTATCCCAGTACTTAGTACGGTACCTGGCATATAGTAAGCACTTAACAAATACCATAAAAAAGAATCAACTAATGGCATTTAAAACAAAGAAGATCGGCTGTTCTGATAAATAGAGTTTCTTTAATCCCAACAATGTACATGTCCTCTAGACTATAAGCTCACTGTGGGTAGGGAATATGACTACCAACTCTGTTGTATTGGACTCTCCCCCTTAGTATACTGTGCTGTGTATACCGAGTGCTCATTAAATAATAATAATAATTATGGTATTAAGCACTTACTATGTGTTAAGCACTGTTCTAAGTGCTGGGGTAGATACAAGGTAATCAGGTCCTCCCACGTGGGGTTCAATACATACCACTGACAGATTGATTGCTTAAAACAACCTAATGGTCTCACAAGGGATAAATGATAGGGATTCTAAGGTCCTTGTGTTTCTGTTGAGCAGTGGTCTAGAAAATGCTCAGAGAACAATATCCCAAAGTGGATCCCAACATCTGCCCAAGAAACTGATTTTCCAGCAGCCGACTCCGACAGGCCGTGGACAGCAATCCACACTGAAAGCCAACATGGAGCCGAGTGCCCTCAGCTGGTCAAGTCGCTCCCAAGCCTTTCTCCCGCGTTTCCCAAGAATCCAAACTCATTCTCTAAGCACCTGAACCTGAAGTTCCCTAACCATTTGGGTCTGGTCTGCACATCTCCCTTTGAAGTACAGGAGGCTTTTCTGACACTCCTGCAGCCTCAGTTCCGCTGCCTTCGGTAAACCGCGAGCTTGCTCTAATTCCTTAAAATGCGCTTCCTTCTGGCTTCTCACCTGGGAGACAGCATTGAAGAAAAATTAGTGCAAGACCACAAATACAGTCAGTATCTTTACTGTTGTCTATGAGGCTGACAAGCGCAACGTATTCTGTTAAAAATATTTTTTATACACATAGGCTGTTATTTCGTTGTGGGCAGGGAATATGTCTGTTATATGGTTATATTGTACCCTCCTAAGCACTTAGTCCAGTGCTCTGCACACAGTAAGTGCTCAATAAATCCGGCTGGCTGACGTTTGGTTTGAAGATACACCCAGTTCTGGTATAAAATGGAGGTTGGGATCCTGCAGAGTCCCATTTAAGGGAACTCTCATTCTGTTGTACTCTCCCGTTCCAAGGCTGCTAGCATGGGTAGCATATTGTCTCTCTTTACTGCTGTATTGTACTTTCCCAAGTGCTTAGTACAGTACTCTCCATACAGTAAGCCCTCCATAAATGATTGAATGAATGAACCTCCTTCCCTGTCTAAGCACCCCTTCTCATCTCCCACTCCCTTCTGCATCACCCTGACTTGCTCCCTTTATTCTCCCTCCCCTCCCAGCCCCACAGCACTTATGTACATATCTGTCATTTATTTATATTAATGTCTGGGTCCCCTGCTCAAGCCTGTAAGCTCATTATGGGCAGGGAATGTGTCTGTTTATTGTACTGTAGTCTCCCAAGTGCTTAGGACAGTGCTCTGCACACAGTAAGCACTCAACAAATGCAATTGAATGAATGAATGAATAGGAGTAAACTGGTTGTTTCAACACTGTTGTGTGCTTAGTGCAAACAGGCTCAAGCTGTTGGATGAATGTTCCTGAGTTCCCGGGCAAAACTCACAGTGAATCAATCAGTAGTATTTACTGAGCACTTATGGTGTGCAGAGCACTGGACTAAGCACTTGGGAGTGTACAAAATAAGAAATTTGGTAGACCTGTTCCCTGCCCATAATATAGGGAGTATGTCTGTTTATTGTACTCTCCCAAGTTCTTAGTACAGTGGTCTGCACACAGTAAGTGCTCAATAAACACTATTGAAGATGAATGAATGAAAGTATTCATCATGGAAGAACTAAGGGCGCTTTCATATTAATGTAGCTTAATATGCTCTTTTTTGTTACTAGTAACTGTCCTCCTCTACTAAGTGAATCTTCCTCAATCAATTAATCAATGGTATTTACTGAGTGCTGACTGAGAACTGTAGTAAGCGCTTCAGAAAGTACAATTCAACAGAGGTGGCAGATATGTTCCTTGCCCACAGGGAGCTTACGGATTAGAGGGGAAGACAGACACCAAAATAAATTTCAGATGAGTACGTGTACTGGGGCTGTGGAGCCGAGGGAACAGTCTCTACTGCATAGGTGATTCAGAAGAGAGGGTTTAGACAAGGAAATGAAGGTTTATTCGGGGAAGGCTTCTTGAAGGAGATGTGATTTTAGAAGGCCTTTGAAAATGGGGAGAGTGAGAATCTGTTGGATAGGAAGCGGGAGGGACCCTGTAGACTGTGAGCTCATTGTCGGCTGAAAATGTGTCTGTTGCTATATTGCATTCTCCCAAGCACTTAATACAATTAGTACAGTGCTTTGCACACAGTAAGCGCTCAATATGTATGACTGAATGAATGAATGAGGGACAATAATAATAATAATAATAATAATGATGGTATTTGTTAAGCGCTTACTGTGTGCCAGGCACTGTACTAAGCACTGGAGTGGATACAAGCAAATCGAGTTGGACACAGTCCCTGTCCCACATGGGGCTCACAGTCTCAATTCACGTTTTATAGAAGAGGTAACTGAGGGACAGAGAAGCAAAGTGACTTGCCAGGCATCACACAGCAGACTAGTGGCAGAGCCAGGATTAGAACCCATGACCAGCGGACTCCCAGGTGAGCGCTCTATCCACTACACCATGCTGCTTCTCTTCTCCTTCAAACCAGAAGGAGGATGTGGGGAAGGGGTCAGAGGTGACCCAGATGAGATCAAGGAGGTGTGAGTAGGTTGGCATTAGAAGAGCTAAGTGAGCAGACTATTCATTCACTCATTCAATCGTATTTATTGAGTGCTTACTGTGTGCAGAGCACTGTATTAAGCGCTGGACTATGTAGTAGTAGTGGATTAATAAGGTTAGGGAGGAAGGAGAGAGTTAATTGAGTGCATTAAAGCCAATGGTGAGGAGTTTCTCTTTAACGTGGAGATGTGTGGGCAATCATCGGAGGTTTATGTGGAATGGGGAGTCATGGACAATTTATTTTTTTTACAATGATATAGATAGCAGTGTGAAGTAAGAGCTGTGTTAGGGAAGACAGGAGGCAGGGAGGTCAGTGAGGTGGCTGATATTGTTGCCAACTTGTACTTCCCAAGCGCTTAGTACAGTGCTCTGCACACAGTAAGCACTCAATAAATACGATTGATTGATTGATTGATATAGTCAAGGCAGGATCAGGATCAGCAGAGTAACAGTTGGGGTGGAGAGGAAGGGTCAGATTCTAGAGATTAGAAGGTAAAACTGACAGGATTTGATGACAGACCAAATATGCAGGTTGAACAATGGAGATCAATCAAGGATAATGCCAAACTTATAGATCTGTGAGACAGGGAGGATGGTGGTGGTGTCTACAGTAATGAGAAAGTGTTTGGGAGGACAGGGTTTGGATGGGAAGATAAGGACTGTTGTTTTAGATATGTTCAGGTTGAGGTGGCCCCTTCTAGACCGTTAGCCCACTGTTGGGTAGGGACCGTCTCTATATGTTGCCAACTTGTACTTCCCAAGCGCTTAGTACAGTGCTCTGCACACAGTAAGCGTTCAATAAATACGACTGAATGAGTGAAAGTGAGACATCCAGAAAGAGATGTCTTGAAAGCAGGACAAAATGCAAGACTAGAGAAAAGAAGAAAGGTCAGGACTGGAGAGGTAGATTTGGGAATCATCCGTGAAGAAATGGTGTAGAAATACTTCTCGAATCAAACGTTTACATATAAATTTCAAATACTTCCAAGAATCAAAATTAATCGAGAAGCAACACGACCCAATGCAAAGAGCACAAGTCTGAGAGGTGCTAATCGCCGCTCTGCCACCCGCCTGCTGTGTGACACTGGGCACTTCCTAAGGTGCTTCCAGAGAATCAAGATTTTCGATGATTTCCATATCATTGCTAGAAAATACGTAGGTTAAATTTCTTTGGCAACTGTGTGAAAAACCTCAATGCTGAGAAATGTAGATAATCAATAATATTTCTAAACTACGAGAAATTATAAAATCCAGACAGTGCACTACACATTGAATATTAGCACTGATAGAAAGATGATAGACTTCTGGTTATTGAGATGCAACAATACGATTTACTCCAAAATGCATTATTTTATCATTTACCAAATACACTTCTAAAGGAATTCAAATAATGACATAAGCACTTCAGTCCTATTGCTAAGCCTATAAATCTTCACAAAGATAAAAGGTTCCTGCAGAGTTAAGGCTCTTACAAGGAAAGGCTACAGAATCAGATTTTTGTAGCTATTGAAAACAGTTTGCATATTGTATTAATTGTAAATACTTCACTGTATTTATAAACTATGTTCTGCAAAAATCTGGCTTGGGTATACTAGAAAAGCAATCTTACCTCTTCTAATTCTAAATCCTTATTTGCTCTCATTAGTTTATTTTCATGCAATACTTTTTCATATCTGCTTTTCACTTCTTCAGCTGCTGCTTGTAACTTTTGTACCTGAGGACAGACCACATTTGATTATCCTGTTACACCCCCCGGGGCTCCGTCATTTATGACAAACAATAATTCCTGTCCAAGAAGCACCTATTTACCGCATAGTGGGAGCAAACCGTTATACTGTTAGAGGTATCACTTTTTAACTCTTAAATTTAACCAAACAGAAGTCATTTAATAGACTGATCCTTCCATGCTAAATCTGTGTCACTGCATTTTCATGTTAAACACCACAAGATTAAATGGTAAATAACGGAATATGGCTATTATTTAAATCATTACTTTTACCTCGAGATCAATTTTAAACATAAAATCCTCTCACTGGAAATCCAATGTTCACAATGCAGTGCCTACTTAAATATGTTATCCCAATAAACCATGAGAATGAGAAATTCTAACAAGTCGATAGAAAAGCAGCATGGCCTAGCAGACTGACCATAAACTCGTTATGGACAGGGAATGTGTCTGTTTATTGTTTACCGTACTCTCCCAAGCATTTAGTACAGTGCTCTGCACACAGTAAGTGCTCAATAAATATGACTGAATGAATAGAGCACAGGCCTTTGAGTCAGAAGGACCTGGGTTTTAATCCCAGCTCCGTCACCTGTCTGCTGTGTGACCTTGGGCAAGTCACTTCACTTCTCTGGGCCTCAGTTACCTCATCTGTAAAATGGGGTTTAAGAATGTGAGCCCAAAGTGGGATAGGGACTGTGTCCAGTCTGATTACCCTGTATCTACCTGTGTTGCCAACTTGTACTTCCCAAGCACTTAGTACAGTGCTCTGCACACAGTAAGCGCTCAATAAATACAATTGAATGAATGAATGAATATTACCTGATTACCTTGTATCTACCCCAGCGCTTAGTAAAGTGCCAGGCACATAGTAAGTGCTTAACAAATACTATAAAAAAAACATTCAAATAGACCCTCAGAAGGGATCCGGAGGGAGAATTCAAATTCAGAAATGTTGAGGAGCTAATTCTAAGAAAATGATGCTCATTCATTCATTCAATCATATTTATTCAGTTAATCATATTTAGTGCATGCAAAGCACTGTAATAATGATAATAATAACAATGATGATATTTGTTAAGTGCTTACTATGTGCCAAGCACTGTTCTAAGCACTGGGGTAGATACAAGTGAATCAGGTTGTCCCATATGGAGCTCACTCTTATCATCATCATCATCATCAATCGTATTTATTGAGCGCTTACTATGTGCAGAGCACTGTACTAAGCACTTGGGAAGTACAAATTGGCAACATATAGAGACAGTCCCTACCCAACAGTGGGCTCACAGTCTAAAAGGGGGAGACAGAGAACAAAACCAAACATACTAACAAAATAATCCCCATTTTACAAATGAGAGAACTGAGGCACAGAGAATTGAAACAACTTGCCCAAGGTTATACAGCAGAGTGTATAACTTATACAGATAAGTGGTGGAGTCGGGATTAGAACCCACGACCTCTGACTCCCAAATCCTTGCTCTTTCCACTATGTCATGTGATTAATAATAATAATGATGGCATTTATTGAGTGTTTACTATGTGCAAAGCACTGCTCTAAGCACTTATTAAGCATTTATACGGCTAATGCTGCATTTTGTACTGGCTTAAGCATTCTGAACCTCCAAACATAAAGTACTGCCAGTATTCACCTGAGTTTTATACTCTTCTGCAAGAGATTTCTGCTGTTTCTCAACTTCTTGCAATTCTAAGAGCTCCTCTTCAACAGAAGCAACCTTGTCCTTCAAAGCAGCAAATGTGCTCTATGAAGGAATTGAATAAAATAAGAACAATTACATTTTTGTAGTAAAGTATTAGAAAGAACAAATAAATAAGGTAAAAACTGTCAAAATACAATCATAATTTTCTAAAGCTCTAATTGTGGAAATTTAGAAATTTAACCTGAAAAGACTGGTTACAAGATTTGGGTCAACTATATTTTTGTAACTATGACATTTTACATTGCAGTGATATCACATTAGCTAAAATTATAACAACTAAATAAATTCACACAGTGGATATGATACATTCAATGATGAAAATTTTCCTTGGATTCAACAAGCTCATTCATTCATTCAATCATTTATTGAGCACTTACTGTGTACTAAGCCCTTGGAAGAGTACAATATAACAACGGACACATTCCCTGCCCATAGTGAGTTTACAGTTCAGAGAAAGTGAATGATTGCATTAAATTGAATAAGGACTAATGAAATGCTCATCAGATGTCATAAAACAATATTGATGGAACTTTTTAAATAATCATATTTATTATTAAAGTATGCCAAGATTGTTTTAATAGAGAAGCAGCGTGGCTCAATGGAAAGAGCATGGGCTTTGGAGTCAGAGGTCATGGGTTCGAATCCTGACTCTGCCAATTGTCAGCTGTGTGACTTTGGGCAAGTCACTTCATTTCTCTGTGCCTCAGTTCCTTCATCTGTACAATAGGGATGAAGACTGTGAGCCCCCTGTGGGACAACCTGATCACCTGGTAACCTCCCCAGCGCTTAGAACAGTGTTTTGCACATAGGAAGTGCTTAATAAATGCCATTATTATTATTATTATTATATTTAAGGGGTCACTCTTTATTGTATTTTGTAGCGTTCTTTGAATAATATTCCAAAGCTTTGGTAAATGTAACATTGTATGAATTACTTCATTCATTCATTCATTCCATCGTATTTATTGAGTGCTTACTGTGTGCAGAGCACTGTACTAAGCGCTTGGGAAATACAAGTTGGCAACATATAGAGACGGTCCCTATCCAACAACGGGTTCACAGTCTTCGATCAAAGGTGAAACTTCAAATGTCTAGAATGAACATATAGCTTTGTAGTAGGGCCGGAAAAGTCATGGATTATGACAAGGGAGAAGTATCATCCATTACTGAGAAGCAGTGGGCTTAATGGAAGAGTTTACTATGTGCCAAGCACTGTTCTAAGCACTGGGGTAGATACAAGTGAATCAGATTGTCCCATACGGAGCTAACTCTTAATCCCCATTTTACAAATGAGAGAACTGAGGCACAGAGAAGTGAAACAACTTGCCCAAGGTTATACGGCAGATAAGTGATGGAGTCGGATTAGAACCCACGACCTCTGACTCCCAAATCCTTGCTCTTTCCACTACATTATGTGATTAATAATAATAATGATGGCATTTATTGAGTGCTTACTATGTGCAAAGCACTGTTCTAAGCACTTACTAAGCATTTATACGGCTAATGCTGCATTTTGTATTGGCTTAAGCATTCTGAACCATCAAAAATGTCGCCTGGAAGCCAGACGACAGGGGTTCTAATCCCGGCTCTGCCACCTGCCTGCTGTGTGACTTTGGGCAAGTCACTTAACTTCTTTATACCTGTTTCCTCACCGGCTAAAAAGGGATTAAGTAGCCATTCTCCCTCTCATATAGACTGTGAAACCCATGTGAAACAGGGACAGGGTCCGACCTGATCATCTGGCGCTTACCTCGGAGCTAGCACAGTGTTCGGCACATAGTACAGGCTTAATAACACAATTCTTATTCTTCTCATTTTTATTGATAGTTATTACCTACCTGAAAATGGAAAGAGCACTAGGTAGAATGCAATGCCAGCACTACGTAGCTGGAACTAGAGATGTCCATATTACAGAAAAGAAAGATAATGAATGATCCAATATCATTCTTCCAAGTAAAGGACACTCAATAGTTCACTAGCCCTTGGGAAATTTAAGTCCTTGAATAGGAATTTAATGTGCCATTATGAAACCAATGAAAAACTTTTATGTAAAATCATCCCAGGAAATATTTTGTACCCAATGGATTGACAGTGAAACATTTCAATTGCACATTTTCTCTGAGATTTTTAAATCATCCCAATCTACTTTATATAAGGACATCTCAATAACTGCACTGAGGGGCAATGATATTCGAAACTCCATATATATCTGCACATTTTGTAAGTCTAACCTGTATACAAACCAATTGATCATTTCAAATGAAGGGAGCTGAATAGCCCCTTTTTTGTTCTCTAAAAGTAATTAACTAAAATAATTCCTCCTGTCAAATGATGCTGACATTTCCTGATGATGATGATGGTATTTGCTAAGTGCTTATTATGGGCAAAGCACTGCTCCAAGTGCAAGGTGATCAGATTGTCCCAATTGGGGCTCACAGTCTTAATCCCCATTTTACAGATGAGGTAACTGAGGCACAGAGAAGTGAAGTGACTTGCCCAAAGTCACACAGCTGATAAGTGGCAGGGTCGGGATTAGAACCCAGGACGCCCAAGCCCAAATGCTTTCCACTGAGCCACGCTGCTTCTCCTGATGTTTTAGTGAATCCCTATAGCTTTTCTTTCAATTTTGAACTGGCCTAGTTAATAAGCAGCAGAGAAGCAATGTAACCTAGTAGAAAGAATGTGGGAGTCAGAGGACTTGGGTTCTAATCCTGGATCATCAATCGTATTTATTGAGCGCTTCCTGTGTGCAGAGCACTGTACTAAGCGCTTGGCACTGTACTAAGCTGGCACCTCTTGGCAGGGTGACTTTGGGAAAATCATTTATGGGGATTAACACTGTGAGCCCTATGTGGGAAAGGGAGTGTGTCCAGCCCAATTCGCTTGTATTCCCCCCCCCAACATCTAGTACAGTGACTGACACATAGTAAGTGCTTAACATCACAAGTATTTAACTTCTCTGTGGCCCAGTTCCCTCATTTGTATGATAGAAAGTCAGTACCTCTTCTCCTTCCTACTCAGACTGTGTGAGGCTCATTTGGGACAGGGACTTTTCTGACCTGATTTTCATATCTATCCCAGTGTTTCACTATCCTGCTGGGCACATAGTAAGTGCCTGACAAATACATCAGTATTACTATTACCATCGTCATCATTCCTCAGCTGATAGAAGTGAGGTAGCCATTAAATGCAGTGGTCCAAGATAAATTCACTGCCTTCATTACTTTTTTCCCCTCAATTAATCACTTCAGAACTTATTGCCAACTCCATATTACACTGTTATTCCAAAAAGGTCACACACAAGCTAACATACTCATAACGTTTAAAACCAAACTCTCTCCCACAATTTGCATGCGGATTTGCATTTTTGTGTATTTCCTGACATTGCAATTTGCAAATTTCATTGCACCTGAAAATTTGACATTGTTTCATATTCTGGAAAGGTAGAAAAAAATCATCCTGGGGACTCCAAGATAATATGACATCTTTGGGCCCCCTCAACTTGGAAGAAAGAAAAGGATTCTAACAGCAGGCACTAAGTGCTTAGTAAGTGCTCAATAAATATGACAATGAATCACTCTCAATATTACTACCCTAATATAAATATTCTGTACCTTTATTTTTTCATTCTCATGATTAATGCTTTCATTTTTTGTGTCACTGGAATGAAGCTTTTCAAGAAGTTCTTCAGTTGAATTTCTTCCACTGTCTTGTATTTTTTTCAAATCCTCCAAAAGACTCATGATTTGTCTTTATACGAGATAAAAAAAAATTGGGGGAATATCCCAGAAATATGTTAAAGATGATCTACACTAGCATTTTGATCATATTTTGCAAGCTAGGAAAAGACTTCTCCTCAAAGGATTATAACAGTTCAAAGAATCCCTGGCAAACAGTTGATGAAATGACAATATTTAAAAGCGATCAATACAATTAATAAAGCTAATGCATATTAAAAACATAAAACCACATGTAAATATTGGTTAGTCACTTCTAACATATACTGGGTTAGCACTGAGAAAAGGCAGTGCAAAATGAATCAATTTTCAGGGATACCCTAATTAAAGCTTTTAATTGGTTAAACAAAATTGTTAATAATAATAATAATGATGGCATTTATTAAGGGCTTACTATGTGCAAAGCACTGTTCTAAGTGCTGGGGAGGTTACAAGGTGATCAGGTTGTCCCAAGGGGGGCTCACAGTCTTAATCCCCATTTTACAGATGAGGTAACTGAGGCACAGAGAAGTTAAGTGACTTGCCTAGAGTCACACAGCTGACAATTGGCAGAGCCAGGATTTGAACCCATGACCTCTGACTCCAAAGCCCGTGCTCTTTCCACTGAGCCACGCTGCTTCTCAGAGTTAACCCCAGAGTGCTAAATAAAATATAGTTTCCCATAGGAAGTAATGTAGAATATAATTAATTTATTTCCAAGATCCTGAAATATAACCAAAGTCATATGAATATGTTAAAAAGCAGTGACAAAATCAATATAAAAATAATCTAAAAAAAATGTATTGATAATAAATATTCACAATATTTAAGTTTTCAAAGTGTTACTTTTCACAACCTAATCGGCAAAATGAAAGATTGGCGTCAACATACTAAAGGCCTAATAAATACCACTGATTGACTGATTGATCACTCATATCCTTGAGTCCATCCCCTCTAAGCACTTAGCTACTCCCCTAAGCACCCACAGTACTTACGTTCATATTTTTATATTTTTAGTAGCTTCCCCCACCCTGTAATTTATTGGTATTTAATGTCTATTACTCTGGTCTTCTCCTCCAAGCACTTAGTTCAGTTCTCTGCATAGAATAAGCAGTGTGGAGAAGCATCGTAGCCCAGTGGAAAGAGCCCGGACTTTGGAGTCAGAGGTCATGGGTTCAAATTCCGGCTACACCACTTGTCAGCTGTGTGACTTTGGGCAAGTCACTTCACTGGGCCTCAGTTCCCTCATCTGTAAAATGGGGATTAAGACTGTGAGCCCCACATGGGACAACCTGATTACCCTGTAACCTCCCCAGCGCTTAGAACAGTGATTTGCATATAGTAAGCACTTAATAAATGCCATTATTATTATTATTATTAATAAAATAAGTTTTCAGTAAGTACCATCATCATCATCATCATCAATCGTATTTATTGAGCGCTTACTATGTGCACAGCACTGTACTAAGCGCTTGGGAAGTACAAATTGGCAACATATAGAGACAGTCCCTACCCAACAGTGGGCTCACAGTCTAAAAGGGGGAGACAGAACAAAACCAAACATACTAACAAAATAAAATAAATAGGATAGATATGTACAAGTAAAATAAATAAATAGAGTAATAAATATGTACAAACATATATACATATATACAGGTGCTGTGGGGAAGGGAAGGAGGTAAGCTGGGGGGGATGGAGAGGGGGACGAGGGGGAGAGGAAGGAAGGGGCTCAGTCTGGGAAGGCCTCCTACCAATAATTGTTTGATTGAGAGCAGGGATCCTAACAACGTTATTGTACTGTACTCTCCCAAGTGCTTAATACAGTGCTCAGCACATAGTGAACACTCAATAAATGTTTAAATTGATTGACCGACAGCTGGAAAATTTAGCTCTTTTAGGAGGTGCTAAATAGCTTCCCACAAATGAGATCCAACACAGACAATGTATGTTCCCTGAATGTAAAGGGTAACAAAAGTTGTCCTGCCATGAGCTCGTTGTGGGCAGGGAATATGTCTGTTGTGATAGTGTACTCTCCCAAGCGCTTACTACAGTGGTTTGCACACAGTTAGCGCTCAGTTAATACGACTGCATGAATGAATGAACTGGCTTCCTCCCATAACCTCTCTTCTATGAGAAATGGTCAGTTACCTGCACATGCTCCTAGCACACCCATTGTGTACCCAGCACACAATGGTTGGCAGAAGGAATCATTCATATCTGCACAAAGGGTTTTCATGTAACGAGGACAGGGTGGAGAAGGAGACGTACTGTGAACTTGTGGCCTAATGGCTAGAGCACAGGCCCAGGAGTCAAAGGAGCTGGATTCTAATCCCAGCTCTGCCACGTGTCTGCTGTTGATCTTGGGCAACTCGCTTCACTCCTCTGGGCCTCAGTTCCCTCCTCTGTAAAATGGGGATTAAGACTGGGAGCCCCACGTGGGACAGCAACTGTATCCAACCCAATTAGCTTTTTTCCTTTTCCTCTTTTATCTGATAAGCACGTACTGTGTGTCAAACTCTGTTCTCAGCTCCGGAATAGATACAAGTTGATTAGGATGGACACAGTTCCTGCCCCACGTGGGGGTCACAGTATGAGGGAGAACAGGAGAACTGAGGAAAAAAGAAGTTATCTGTCCAAGGTCACACAGCATGCAACTGGAAGAACCAGGATTAGAACCCGGGTCCTCTGACTCCCACGTGTGGGCTCATTCCATTTAGGCCATTCTGCTTGTATCTACCACAGCACTTAGTACTCTGCCTGGCACATAATGAATGTTTAACAAATACCATTAAAATAACAAAACAAAAACACTCCAGGATTACTAACTCTCAGTTCTGGCCCTCTTCTTTACTCTCTGTTCCTCATAAAGGCTGGATACTGAGTCAACTGTATTTACTGAGCACTTACTGTGTGCAAAGCACTGTAGTAAGCACATGAACTGCATTATTACAAATTGCAATATTGTGAATCCAGCTATTGCAGCAAACCTCCATGGACAGGATGGGGAGGGACAGATTTTTCAGCTCCTGCTATGAACTATACCTTATGTGCTCCATCACCAAATTAGGGGTGCTAATTGAGATCTTAATAATAATAATAATGGTATGTGCCAGGGACTGATGTAAGCCCTTGGGCAGATAAATGATAATTGGGTTGGACACAGCCCATGTCTCACATAGGGCTCACAGTCTTAATCCCCATTTTACAGATGAGGCGATTGAGGCACGGAGAAGTGAAGTGACTTCCGCAAGGTCAAACAGCAGACAAGTGGCGGAGCTGGGATTAGAAATCAGATCCTTCTAGCCCATGCTCTATCCACTAGACCATGCTGCCTCCGCACTGTGATAAGCACTTGGGAGACTACAGTAGAACCAATCCTTACTTGGGAATTTTTAAAAAATTGTTTCAGCATAAAGGAAAAACAGAAGAAAGGTTCAAGATAAAGCCTAGATAATCAAAATGGATTCCAAATTACCAACTGTGCATTATAAATTCTGGATGCACTCAGAAGTCTAAAAGGAAACATTTAATTACCACGTATTTCCCTAAATTATACGTGCTGAAAAAAATATAAGGTGCTATAATGACAAGATTTCACATTAGGCAGTGAAAAGATTTTTTACAGTGTTTCTTACTTTTGCAAGGTTTCAATCTGAACTTCTAGTACAGTCTTTTCTTCTACAACCTTCTCGTAATGACTTTTCCAGATACTAGAAGCTGAAAAGGTCTCAGACAACTTGGCTTCCTGGAAAATGGTTGAAGTACATACAGATCATGTAGCAGAAGAACTTCTTGTCTTGTTCAGCCCTCCAGACAAAATTTAAACAAATTCATCTTACAGAATACCCAATATGGTTCCCGACCCAAGATGATCCTGGTTTAAAGGTGACTTTCTAAAACTGAATGGCTTTTGAGTGGAAAAATAATCTCCCCACCACATCCAACGCTCCTGTTACCTTTTCTCAGACTTTTGTTTAGGATTCCTTGCCTCCTAACTCATCGTCCCTCTCAGAACTGTTATCCCTGAAGGCTCATCAAAGGGGAACATCAAGAGGTGACATAGATGGGGAAACAGAGACAGAAAACATCCCAGATAGAGAGGAGGCAAGATCAAGGTAATAAATGGGAAACTACATTAAATATTTGTGGTCTAGTGGACTAGTGGAAATCAGTCAATCATATTTATTGAGCACTTACTACGTGCAGAGCACTGCACCAAGCACTTGGGAGAGTACCAGACAGGTTCCCTGCCCATAATGAGACTGCAGTCTAGAGACGCACTTCGAGTCTCAAGAGGATACATGTGAAAAGCAATCTTCCCTGACCAGGAATCAAACCTGGGCTGCAGCGGTGAATGCACCAAATCCAAGCTGCTGAACTGCCAGGGAAACAACACAGGTTGTGAGTCAGAGCATCTGGGTTTCAACTTTTGCCTGCTTTGTTACCCTGGCCAAGTCACTGAACTTCTTTGAGCCTCAGTTTTATCGTCCGTTAAATTAGGATTCAATATTAGTTATACCTCCCCACCTTGACTGAATTCATTTGGGACGGGGACTGTGTTCGACCTGATTATCTTTGCATATACCCCAGCACTTAATACAGGGCTTGGCATATAGTAACTGTTTTACAAACACTGTCAATATTACTATTATTATTCCTACCCTAATCTTACTTAAGCAATAGGCAGGACTTAAACTAAGCATTTTTTTTCACTTAGATCCTAGATAAGCTATTGCAAATTTTGCTCTCTGCAGGACTCTGTAAAGGCGGAAAAGGAGATCTTCTAAAGCAGCGATGAACACTGCAGGCTTGTGAGATGCACCAGGCCAAACCAAAAGCATTCTAAAATTGAGAATTTCTTCTCTGTGAATTAAATTTTACAAACACTCTGAAAGAGAAGGATAGTGGTCCTTCAGTTGAGGGTGAGATTGTAGCCATGACCTGAATATCACTGAGATTAAATAAATCTCTGGCACATTTTGCATGTTGAGCCCTTGAAAATATTACAGGGAAACTTTTCTGACCTCTGGTCATTGCGCATGAGAATAGTTCAAACACCTAGAACACTGCTAATAAAAATAACAATAATAATAATGTTATTTGTTATAAGCTCTAAGTGCTAGGCACTGGTCTAAGTGCTAGTGTGGATACAAGCAAATTGGGTTGGACACAGTCCCTGTCCAACATGGGGTTCACTGTGGAGTGGCACTGTTGTAAAGACATCAGATCGAGGCCACCTCTGTTTTATAGGACTTTAATTTAGGGACAAGAGAATAAAAGAGATACATCCTACCTCGCCAGTAGGACAACATAAGATTGTGTAGTATTTAAAGGAATAGTGGTGTGCATTGAGGGACTCCCTCTTTGATAATAATAATAATGATGATAATAACAATAATAATGATGGTATTTGTTAAGCACTGGGGTATTTGTTATGTGCCAGGCACTCTCTAATGAGCACTGGGGTAGATATGAGATAATCAGGTTGGACGCAGTCCATGTCCCAGATATGGCTCTCAATCTTAATCTCCATTTTACAGATGAGGTAACTGAGGCCCAGAGAAGTGAAGTAACCAGCCCTAGGTTGCAAAGCAAACAAGTGGCGGAGTCATCATCATCATCATCATCAATCGTATTTATTGAGCGCTATGTGCAGAGCATTGTACTAAGCGCTTGGGAAGTACAAATTGGCAATACTGGAGTCCGAATTAGAACCCAGGACCTTCTGACTCTCAGGCCTGTGGTCTATCCACTACGCCATGCTGCTTCTCACTCAGTCCTCACTCACTCTTTTGCTCAGTCCCCAGTGTCAATAATAATAACGATAATAATAACAATAATGGTTTTGTAAAATACTGACTATGTGTCAAGCACCATTCTAAGCACCGAAACAGATACAGTTTGTCTCTCATCAAACTCACTAAGGAGGAGAGAGAAAACAGGCATTAATCCCCATGTTACAGATGAGGTAATATGCCCAGAGAAGTTAAATGACTAGCCCAAGGTCACACAGACACAACAGACAAGTGGTGGAACCAGGATGAGATCCCAGGTCTTCTGACACTTGAGCTCATGTTCTTTCTGTTCACTAGGTCACACACTGCTTCCTTTGCAAGACGGCTGGCAGTAACAACAGGGACAGACTGTGGTCACAGAACAAAAATCTGCTGTGACAACAGCAGCGGCACCTTTGTATCCGCTCCCACTGTGTAAGCCATGTTCAAGATGCGAGGAAAAAGCATAACAGTAGTATTCTTAAGAGGATGTTAGGCAGTCAGTCAGCTAAAATTGAGATTCCCCCAATGGGAAACGAAGAAAATATGTTCGAAAGTGATGTAAGACTTTAAACGAAACTGCAGAGCAGAAAGCTGTTCCCAGTGACAAGCAGACAATCCAACTTGGCATGTTGCAACCACGAGGGAGATGTCACTCCATAAGCAGAGGACAGTTTGAAAACGGTGCCAATGATACAAAAACGTAGCAAGCAATGAGTTCTATGCTTCTCCAATGTGGAAAGGACTGCCAAACATGCATTTCAACAGCAAAAATGAACATGTACATGGATTACTATCTCAAGTAGACTCTCAGGCCTGTGGTCTATCCACTACGCCATGCTGCTTCTCACTCAGTCCTCACTCACTCTTTTGCTCAGTCCCCAGTGTCAATAATAATAAAAGCTGAAGGAAGATTATATAGGAATCCTTATCATCTTGCATGAAGTGCTTTACAGCGTAGATCGGGGATAGATCAGATACTCACCCTATCCCTAATTTGGGAAGTTAGACTTCCGATATCTGCTGCAAGGCATTCAGCTCTTTGTTTCTGCACTTTCGTTGCCTTTTTCAGACCAATCTTCTTTGGCTCATTCGTTTCTTTCCAAGTCAGAGTTTGATGCTTATGTTTTCTCAGTTGCATATTCCACTCTGCTATTTTAGTTTCTAGGTTCTGAAACAAGAATTATTGACAAATGAAACCTTCTTACTAAATTATAGTCGAAAACTGGCCAATCACAATTTTCTGACCCATATTCTTTTCCTAAAATATTGTGCTATAAATAACTGCAAAAAAGCTTCTTCCCAACAATAATTTTACATTTCAACAGTTAAATGGCATAAACAAGCTACTTAAACATTTCTTGATATTTGGTAGTGTTAGTAATAATTACAGTGCAGTATCAGTGTCCTTTTTCTGTGGAGAAAATTTACCAGCTTTGAAATAAATTACATTTAAATCATTTTTCTCTTTCATCAATTAACATTATTTGAAAGCATTATAAAAGCATTAATGGCGGACCCATTAAAATTGCTTAATATTTTTATCTGCAATTTTGCAATTATATCGTCCCCCTCTCCGTCCCCCGTCTTACCTCCTTCCCTTCCCCACAGCACCTGTATATATGTTTGTACATATTTATTACTCTAGTTATTTATTTATTTATTTTACTTGTACATATCTATTCTATTTATTTTATTTTGTTAATATGTGTGGTTTTGTTCTCTGTCTCCCCCTTCTAGACTGTGAGCCCACTGTTGGGTAGGGACTGTCTCTATATGTTGCCAACTTGTACTTCCCACGCGCTTAGTACAGTGCTCTGCACACAGTAAGCGCTCAATAAATACGATTGACTGATTGATTGATTGATATTAGGAATACTTTGTACTGAAAAAGGTATAGAGATGCTTATGAATTACTTCGCAACGGGCACCGAGGCTCTAGACTGGAAATAAGGTCTTCCTATTTTCTCTCCTACTTCACTGAGCTCATTGTGGACAGGGAATGTGTCTGTTTATTATTCAATAATAAATATTATTATTTAATATTAAGTATTTAATATTAATTAAATATTAAATATTATTAAATAATTATTATTTATTACCAAGCACTTAGTACAGTGCTCTGCACATAGTAAGTGATCAATAAATACGACTGGATGAATGAAAGAAGTATGTCGTCTTTGAAAAAATATGACTGACTGAATGAAAGAAGTATGTCATCTTTGAATGGAACAAAAGTTTACCAAAGTACTACTAAACAAAAAGTCAACAAATCGAAATAAAATGGCAAAAAACTCTTGGGGATACCAATAGTAATATCTACATCACACCACACGGTGGCACTATTGGACCTCAAATAACAATTCCAGCTGCACAGAAAGTCTCTTTTCAACCCAAAAATAAAATTGAAGTTTTTGGAAAAGTCTTAATTTGGAATAATTCTATTTATATTGACGTCTGTTTACTTGATTTGATGTCTGTCTCCCCTCTTCTAGACTGTAAGCCCGGTGTGGGCAGGGATTGTCTCTCTTTATTGCTGAATTGTACCTTCCAAGCACTTAGTACTGTGCTCTGCACACAATAAGCGCACAATAAAAACCATCGAATGAATGAATGGATACAAAAAAAAATCCAGATTCCTTCTGAATTTTCTGTTAGGAATTGAAGCTACTAGTTTGGCTTTTCTCCATATTCATCAATGTCAATATCGTTTTGAATAATAATAATAATAATGGCATTTGTTAAGCGCTTACTATGTGTGACCACTATTCTAAGCACTGGGGTGGATACAAGGTGATCAGGTTATCCCATGTGGGGTTCACAGTCTTAATCCCCATTTTACAGATGAGGGAACTGAGGCACAGAGAAGTTAAGTGATGCCCAAAGTCACACAGCTGACAAGCGGCAGAGTCAGAATTAGAATCCATGACCTCTGATTTCCAAACCCGTGCTCCTTCCACTGAGCCACGCTGCTTTGAAGACTGCTTGCTGCCATATTTTAAAACTAGTGACATATTCCTAAAAAATTACTAGTATAAAGGAGGGGGTGAAACCATGTGACTACTGGTCAAAAATCACAAGATGTAGAAAATTTTGCCCTTGGTAAAATTTCCATCTACATTATTGTTCTTTGTTTTCCCACTTCAATTTACACAGCTAAGCTAAGCGATGAGTTTTCCAGGTTAATAATTATACCCCAAATATTGTGTCCCAATAAATATGATTGACTGATCTCACAGTGAGAGATCCCCAAATAAGTTATAAAGAGCAGCATATTCTTCAAAAAAGCAATCTATTCAGTAAAATGCTCTATAAAAATGGATTTATTCACTAGTGGATTCTTTGTTTCTAGCCAGAAATGTATTAACATGTTTTATCCTTATATTTTGGTTTTAAAAGTTTACTAGGCCACATATCTATCCACAGGAACCACAGATGAGGTTTGATGACCTTCAGAATTTGTTTCCATATGATACAAATGATAAAGGAGAATACTCCTTAGTGATATAAGAAGTAATGTGCAGAGGGAAAAATAAATCCACCTGCTCTGTGGGAAGACCATTTCCCTATACTGACCCTATCCATAGTTCTATCTTAGCAGCTTCAATAAGTTTTAATTTCAAGCTACATACTCCTTCCAAAGGGTGATTTAAGCTCAGGTGGGAATTATTTTTGCCCTTGATTTGCTTTTATGAAATAAAAATTGCCTGTGAGTGGCTAATTGACCAAGAGAACTGACATTAATATTAGGCTTGGGAAAGGATCTTTCCATGTCATTTCCTAACTTCCATCGCTGACCCTGACCAATATTAATAAACAAAGACTTTCAGCCTCGAATTATTTTCCATAAGTAATTAGGGCCACTCTCCGAAGGCTCTTTCCCCACTGTTTTCAAACATGCCCATGAATCCTCCAAAAATTTTTTTTTAAAAAAAACCTCCCCCTTGACCACATGGAACCCTGTAGTGATCACTCCGTCTCCCTCCTACCTTTCCTTTCCAATCTTGAGTGAGTTGTTCTCCCATGCCGGCCACTTCCTCTCTTCCAGTTATCTCCTTGACCCCCTGAAATCTGGCTTTTGTTCCTTCCACTCTATGGAAACTGCCCTCTTTAAGGTCATTGATGACCGCCTTCTTGCTAAAAGCTACCTTCAATACTACGGACCTCCCACATCTCCTGGCTCCACTGGCAATGTCATCTCTTGGTTCTCTTCCTCTTTCTCTGGTTGCTCCTTCTCAACCTCTTTTGCTCTCTCTGCCTCTTACTCCGTAATTGTGGGAGTCACTCAAGGCTCAGTTCTATGTTCCTTCTATTCTCTATTTACACCCACTTCCTTGGGAAACTCATTTACTCCCATGGCTTCAACTATCATCTCTACAAGGATGATTCCCAAAATCTATCCTTCCAGCCCTGTCCTCTCAGTTTTGCACTTTCTCCTTCCTTCAAGACATCTCTTCTTGGATGTTCCACTGACACCTCACACTTAACGTGTCCAAAACAGTACTCCTTAAAGCCCACCCAAACCCTCTCCTCCCCTAGACTTTCCCATCACTACCACCCTCCCCGTTTCACGAGCCCATAAACTTCGCATTGCACTTGACTTACTTGTCTCATTTAACCCACACTCTCAGTCTGTCACCATATCCTGTAGTTTCACCTTCCCGACATCTCTAGAATCCACCCCTCCCTCTGATCCACTTACCAAATCCTGCCTCAGCTACTGAATCAGCCTCCTCACTGACCCTTCTGCCTCAAGTCTTTCCCATCTCCAGCTCATACTTCACTCTAATTCCAGGATCATTTTTCCGAAAAAAAAAAAAAAAACATTCAGTTCATGTCTCCCCACTCCTCAAAAACCTCCAATGGTTGTCCATCCATCTAGTATTATTATTGCTAATATACAGAGGGGCAATCCATTTCCCCATCAATCAGAAACTCCTTACCAGTAGCTTCAAGGCAATCAATTAGCTCACCCTTCCTACCTTACTATGCTTAATTTAGCCCAGACACTTTGCTCCTATAATGCCAGCCTACTTACTATGCCAAACCCTTGCCCACATCCTCCCTTCAGGCATGTACACCCTCCCCAACTTAAATCCCACTGATCACCAAATCACAGAACGCGAATTGCCCAATGTTCAGACAGGAGTCCGGAAAAGACGAGAGACGTGAGATATTACTGCTGATGTCCGCTGAATAATTGAAAGGACAAGAGAATATCAAAAGGAAGTCAGCATGTGCTTTATTGACTATAGTATGGCCTTTGACTGCGTGGATCACAAGAAACTCTGGAGCACATTAAGGAAAATGGGCATACCAGATCATTTAATTGCATTAATAAGGAACCTGTATGACAAACAGCAGGCTACAATAAGAACAGAATATGGAGAAACGGATTGGTTTCCCATTAGTAAGGTGTAAGACAAGGAGGTATCTCATCACTTATCTGTTCATCCTTTATACCGAATACCTAATGAGAGGAGCCTGACTGGATGAAGACAGGGGGTAAAGATTGGAGGAAGGAATATAAACAACTTTCATTATGCTGATGAAACAACCCTATTAGCAGAAAGTGAAGAAGACTTAAAGGGCTTATTAGTAGAAGTTAAGGAACAGAGCAAAAAGATGGGCCTTTATTTGACTGAAAAGAAAAAGATCATGACAACTGGAAGTTTTAACACAATTGTAGTAGACATAGAGAAGACTGATATAGTTGGCAATTTTTCTCTCCTGGAATCGATAATCAATAATATAAGGAACTAGTAGCCAAGAAATATACTAAAGATTAAAGTTAGGAAGACTTGCGATGAAGAGCCTGGAAAAAAAGTCTGGAAAAAGATGTAACAATTGCCACAAAAATGCAAATTATCAACTCTGGGATGTTTCCAGTGATAATGTATGGATCTGAAAGCTGGATGGTGAAAAAACAGGATAGATACAACATTGAGTCTTTTGAAATACAGTGTTGAAGAAGGTTTTTGTGAATACCATGGACTGCCCGAAAAACAAACAAATGGATTCTGGAGCAAATTCAGCCAAAGTGGTCTTTGGAAGGCCAAATGACTTGGTGTAGATTAGCATATTTTGGACACATGATCAGGAGAACTAATTCTCTGGAGAAGACACTAATGCTAGAAAATACCCAGGGAAAGCGTGGAAGAGGCAGACTGGCAGCTAGATGGATAGAGACCACAACAATGATAACGGAAGAACCATTAGAAACATTGCGGATTATGGCAGAGGACAGGACCTTTTGGAGAAAGTATATCCATGGAGTCGCTATGAATTGGAAATGACTTGACGTCACTTAATAATAAACCAAATCGTAGCTCCTTCAAAATGCATTCCCTAACCAATCCCTCATCATTTCCCCACCCTATTTGCTGTCTCTCCCGTGTCACCTAAGCACTTGGAGCTGTACCTCTTAAACTCTGTCATCTTCACTCCACTCCCAGCCCCAAAGCACTTCTGTACATTTCTTTATACTCCATTTCCCCAATCTGTAATTTATTTTAACATCTGTCTTCCTCCCTAGACTGTAAGCTCCTTGTGCTTACAGGGATTGTGCCTACCTAGCTATATTCCACTCTCCAAAGCCCACAGATAATTGCAGACAGATAATTGCTCTACCCCACTTCAAAACCTTATTGGAGGCACATCTCCTCCAAGAAGCCTTCCCTGACTAAGCCCTCCTCTCCTCTTCTCCCATTCCCTTTTGCGCCACTCTTACTTGCTCCTTCATTCATATGCTCCCAACCCCACGGCACACATGCATATATCTGTAATTTATTTATCTATTTATACTAATATTTGTCTCCCCCTATACACTGTGAGCTCATTGTGGGCAGGAATGTGTCTGTTGTTATACTCTCCCAAGTTCCTAGTACAGTGCTTTGCACACAGTAAGCGCTCAATAAATACGATTGAATGAATGAATGAATGAATGAAAGAACAGTGCTCTATATACAGTAGATGCTCAATACCTCCTTCCCCTCCCCACAGCACCTGTATATATGTATATACGTTTGTACATATTTATTACTCTATTTTATATGTACATATTTATTCTAATTATTTTATTTTGTTAATATGTTTTGTTTTGTTCTCTGTCTCCCCCTTCTAGACTGTGAGCCCACTGTCGGGTAGGGACCGTCTCTATATGTTGCTAACTTGTACTTCCCAAGCGCTTAGTACAGTGCTCTGCACACAGTACGCGCTCAATAAATACTACTGAATGAATGAAAGAATGAATGAATAAATACCACTGACCGATTAAAAACAGTACCTAATCAAATAATTACATTTGTACCTTCATATATTCTTTCAACTGATCATTCTCAACTTCCTTCTTCTGAATCTGTAGTTGCAGCCTGGTTTGTACCACTTTTACCGATTGTGAATGATTGGTCGCTTTCAAATTATTTGCCTAGGAAATAATTGAATATGAAGCAAATATTAGCCTTTCATGAATCGCTTTAGCTTTGCAGCTTCAATTACGATCCTGCTACAAATGTGGATTCATTACCATAATCACGAGTTGAATAATCTTTTGTCTCCCATAATTACTCAATTTATTCTAGGCAAACTATATAAGGAGCCTTTGGTTTATTTCTTTTACCTCCGTAATGTTTGATAATTATTTCATCTCTCAGTGAAAGGCAGCACTGCCTACTGGAAAGAACACAGTCCTGGGACCAGGTTCTAGTCCTGGCTCCACCACTTGCCTGCTGTGTGACTTTGGGCAAGTGACTTAATTTCTCTGTGCCTCAGTTTCCTCATCTGTAAAACAGAGATTAAACAGCTGTTCTCCCTCCTACTTATACTCTGAGTACCAGGTGGGACAGGGACTGTACCCGACATGATTATTTTAGCAGTTAGTGCATTTCCTGGCACATGGAAAGCACTTAAATTCCACAACTATTAATTATTATTAAGGATTATTAATGATCAATCATTTGAGCACCTTTTATATGTGGAACACTATTTAAGATTTGGGGAGAGCACAACCGAACAAGTAGACACAGTCCCCTCCCTCAAGGACTGAACAATCAAGTGGGGAAATCAGGCACAGGGACAAAAAGCGAAGGGAGAATGTGTATAAATTCCCCAGTAGATTTTAAAATTCTCCACTAAATTGTAATCTTGAGGGCAGGGGCCATAACTTCCAACTCTACTATACTTTCCAAAGCACTTAGTACAGTGCACTGCACACAATAGAGCTCAAGAAATATCACTGATCAAGTTAGCGCTTAAGTAATGGGGTATGTAAGGTATTTATATAAGGGCTTTGGAAGATCAAAATGATTAGGTGGCACAGAAGTGATGAAGTGACACTGGGGACTCACGAGCAGAGTCGATTAAAAAATAACTCAGGGAAGGTTTCCTGGAGGAGCTGTGATGTCAGAAGCGTTTTTAAGATGGGGAAAGCAGTGATCTAATGGACTTAGACTGCAATTACCTTGTGAGCAAGAAAAATGCCTACCAACTCTATATTACACTGTATTCTCCCAAGTGCTTAGTTTGGTGTTCTCCATATGGTAGTGATTGATAGGAAAGAGAAAGGAATTTCAGGCAGGAGGGAGCAAGAGGTCAGCAGTGGTAAATGAGAAGTTGGCACAGGGAAGTTAGCTTGAGGGGAATGCTGTGGGAAAGCTGGGGTGTAGTGACGACGATGATGATGATGGTATATGTTAAGTGCTTACCATGTGCCAAGCACTATTCTAAGCGCTGGGGGAGATACATGGTAATCAGGTTGCCCCACATGGGGCTCACAGTCTTTATCCTCATTTTACAGAGGTAACTGTGGCATAGAGAAGTTTGTACGTATTTATTACTCTATTTATTTTACTTGTACATATTTATTCTATTTATTTTATTTTGTTAATATGTTTTGTTTTGTTGTCTGTCTCCCCCTTCTAGACTGTTAGCCCGCTGTTGGGTACGGACCGTCTCTATATGTTGCCGACTAGTACTTCCCAAGCGCTTAGTACAGTGCTTTGCACACAGTAAGCGCTCAATAAATATTATTGAATGAATGAATGAATGAATGAATGAATGAATGAATGAACTGGTTTGCCCAAGGTCACACAGCAGACAAGTGGTGGAGCCGGGATTAGAATCTACGCCCTCTGACTCTCAAGCCCTTGCTCTTTTCACTAAGCCACGCTGCTTCTCACTTACCCATTCTCTTTAAGTGAGAGAAGAGAGTGGATAAGTGGGAATGAGAGAACTGATAGCCAACTTGTACTTCCCAAGCGCTTAGTACAGTGCTCTGCACACAGTAAGAGCTCAATAAATACGATTGATTGATTGATTGCCTTAAAACCACTGAGTAGCAATTTCTGTTTGATATGAAGAGGAATGGGAAGCAACATGGCCTAGTGGATAGAGCACAGGCCTGGGAATCAGAAAGACTTGGGTTCTAATTCTGGCTCCGCCACTTCTCTGCTGTGAAACCTTGGGCATGTCACAACTTCTCTGTGCCTCAGTTACCTCATCTACAAAATGAGGACTGTAACCAAACTGATTCACCTGTATCTACCCCAGTGCTTAGTACAGTGCCTGACACATAGTAAAAGCTTAACAAATACCATTTACAGAAATGAGTGGGCAATATTTGAGGTATATATGGTGGGGAGGAACGTATTCAGAACATTTTATATAAACAATCTGGAAAGCAAAGTGAATCAATAAATGGGATTTTACTGAGCGCTTACCATGTGCAGAGCACCATACTAAATGCTTGGGAAAGTACAGTACAGTATAGTTGGTAGACCCAATCCCTGCCCACAAAGAGCTACAGTCTGGAGGGAGAGATAGATATTAAAAAATTATAATAATAAAATAAATTACAGAAAGCGAAAATTGAAGAACTAATAACAAGTACATAAGAGAAGAATGGATGGGAGAGAGGAAAAACTAGAAGCCAGCAGATCTGAGAGAAGACTGCACTTAAGCACATTCCATAATTACTTCATTTTTTTCTTGAAAAATCCCAACTTAAAGAACAAGATGTCCTTACTTTTTCTTTTTGAAGCAGACAAGAAAGCTCTTGGACGCATTTCTCCTTTTCCAGCATTTTTCTCTTGAGGTTCTTCAGCAAGAAAATTTGGCCCATTAAAAATATAATAATCGCGACGTTTGGTTACAATTACAAAATTAAATACAGTTCACGATGCAATGCCACAGAATTGGCCAAGGATACATGAAGAACAACATTACTCACAGTATTTTCAATTTCCAACTCGGTTAGCTTCACCAACAAAATGTCAGCCGCAGTGCTGCTATTCTCCTGGAAATGAAAAACAAGTTAGGAACCAAGATTCAAAGCCAGAGATGGGTTCATCAGGAGCCAAGCCAAGGGGAGAGCTGAGCAATCATCCTGAATAGCTGATGTGGGTTGGGGTGTTAGGTGGTTTGGGAGCTATTAGGAGGCTCTGCCTGATTATCTGGGGGGATGAGGGAGCCAAAAATATGTCTTCTAGTCAGACTGCGCCTTCCTGGCAGCATCTGACTGGCAACGATGGAACTGTATAACCACTACTACTGTAGCTAGCGAGCCCAGACATTTACTCTGCTGGTATTGTTCTCTCTCAAGCGCTTAGTACAGTGTTCTGCACGCAATGAGTGCTCAATAAATACCTTTGATGATGATGGTGTCTCGGGGCTTGGTGGCTTCTGGTGGATTACAGTCCTTGGAAGAGTGAAAGCCCCAGACAATCTCTACCCCCTCAAAATTCCCCTTTGGCCCAAAGTGAACCCCAGTCATTCAGTCAATCGTATTTATTGAGCACTCACTGAACTCACTATGTGCAGAGCACTGAACTAAGCACTCGGGAGAGTACAACGGACACATTCCCTGCCCACACTGAGTTTACAGTGTAGAGGGAGAGACAGACATTAAAATCAAGAAATCAATTACAGCTATGTACATAAGTCCTGGGGGCTGGGAGTGGGGATGAATACAGGGGGCAAGTCAGGGCAACACAGAAGCGATTGGGAGAAGCAGAAATGAGGGCTTAGTCAGGGAAGGCCTCTTGAAGGAGATGTGCCTTCAGTAGGGCTTGCTTTGAAGTAGAGGGGGAGTAATTGGATGTCAGATATGAGGATGGAGGGAATTCCAGGCCAGAGGCAGGATGTGGGTGACAGGTCGGCGGCAAGACAGATGGGATCGAAGTACAGTGAGAAGGTTGGCATGAGAGGAGTGAAGTGTGCGGGCTCGGTTGTAGTAGCAGAGTAGCAGGTGAGGCAGGAAGGGACAAGGGGATTGAGTGTTTTAAAGCCAATGGTGAGGAGTTACAAGGAACTGCTGTGCATTTAATCTCACAACTCAAGAGCTGGGGAGCATCAACTTAGCAACGGAAGCTGTACCTTCCCAACAGACAAATGGAAAGCCTTATTCACTCGAGAAGTGAAAAAAAGGGAATTTGATGACAGTGAAAGAGGTACAGCCTGGCAATATCAATGTATACACTTAGATTTCAACACAGCTTGTTCCATAAACTGGCGTCTCATGGGGGCAACGTTTATAAAGGGGGCATTGGTTCCCAAACCAAGGCTGGATACTCTAACACTTCCACAATATATGTTATGGTCATATGTTCTTTGTGGGAAGGGATTGTGTCTAACAGCTCCATTTTATTATATTATACTCATAAGTTCACTGTGGGAAGGGAACGTGTCTACCGACTCAGTTGAATTTACCCTCCCTAGCTCTGAGTACAGTGCTCTGCACATGGTATGAACTCAACAAATATAGCTGAGTGTTCCCTCAGTAATCCTTGATGTCTTTGCTATTCATTTTACACATGTGAGGTCAGGCGGATAGAGAGGTCAGGTTCAGGGAAAATGAAAAAATGTGGAGTCCTCTACCTCTGCCATAAGCAGTTTCATGGGGTCACCTGGCTCTCTTCCCATGGGAAAGAGGTTGTGGAGAAGTGAAAGAGCAGAATTAGAAACTACTATCAAACAACACTCTTGTTCCTCACTGGCAGGCTAGTCGCACTGGACTAGCGTTACCTTACTTCTTTGTACTCTGTCTTTCTAAGTAGGCGTTCTAACACTTCCTTTGCACGTTTAAAAGTCTCTATTTCCTTGGAGAAGATATCCTTCTGGTTGGAAATCTTTAGCACAGTGGCTGTGAACAGATGATTAGCCTGATAAAATACAAAAACACATCTTTTAAAATTACAATTCCTACAGTATTTCTCCAATTACCCTACCAGGATGAGAAGGCGTGGGGAACTTCATACGTCAGCAGGTTTTCTACTCAGACACTGGTAATGAAGCTGTTTCAAAATGTAATACTGTATCACGTTCTAACACGGTGCAATCAAAATAATCCCTTAGCCATTGTTCAAGCCCTAAGCAAAAGAACACAGTCAGTGGACTAAAATGTAACCTTTTTTCAGACTCAGTCACGGCCATGTATCGACATGTGAATGAACCACTCTCCGTTCACATTTTAAAAAACCAAGTATGAGTTCTACCAGGTTTCTCATCTGAGATTTTGGAATACCGTGCGTTGTGAAATCATGTTTTATGAATCAGACTCCTGATTCCCTCTTTATATCTTACAGACTTCCTTTCTCCCCATTTTCAAAGCCCTACTAAAATCCTATTTCCTCCAAGAGGTCTTCCCTGTCTCATTCATCCATTCATTCTCAAGCCTTCCTTCTTTGTCACCTATGCACTAAGGCGTGTACCCCTTAAATATTTTGATATGTACCCCTCCCTGTCCCATAGCCCTTATCTACATATTCATCTGTAATTTATTTTAATGTCTGTCTCCCCCTCTGGTTTGTAAACTCCTTATCTGTATCTGCCCCAGCACTTAGAACAGTGCCTGGCACATAGGAAGCACTTAACAAATAACATAATAACTATTATTATTATCATTATCATGGGAAGGGATCACCTATACCTACTCTTTTATATCATACTCTCCCAAGCACTTAATACAGTGCTGTGCACACAGTAAGCATTCAAAACTACTACTGATTGATTCTGCAGGTAAAAGGCGTACTGTGCCAAGCACTGTAGTAAGCACTGGGTTAGATACGTGATAATCAGGTAGGATACAGATCCTGTCCAATATAGGGTTGACAGTCTAAGGGGGAGAGGAGATGGGTATTTACATTTAAGGATACTGAGGCAAAGATCAGTAAAGTGACTTGACCAAGATCATGCAGCAAGAAGATGACAGCATATGAAGAGTGAATTATTTATGGTTCTGCTGAGCCGGGATTCTCAGATATGCTGATCCTTTGGGAAGAAAACCTTCCTGCCTTGTAATAATACTCTCCTTCCTTCAGCAGAAAAGGCTCGGAAGTGATAATAAGCAAGGAAAACCCCTAATTTGATCCATAATATCGAGTGCCTACTGTGAACATAGCATTGTACCGTGGATTTCGAAAAGTACAATACAATGGTGTTGGTAGACACGATCCCTGCCCACAGAGACCGTACAGTCTACTGGGGGAGACAGCCCTACTGAGAGCTCACCTCCTCCAGGAGGCCTTCCCACACTGAGCCCCTTCCTTCCTCTCCCCCTCGTCCCCCTCTCCATCCCCACATCTTACCTCCTTCCCTTCCCCACAGCACCTGTATATATGTATATATGTTTGTACATACTTATTACTCTATTTATTTATTTTACTTGTACATATCTATTCTATTTATTTTATTTTGTTAGTATGTTTGGTTTTGTTCTCTGTCTCCCCCTTTTAGACTGTGAGCCCACTGTTGGGTAGGGACTGTCTCTATATGTTGCCAACTTGTACTTCCCAAGTGCTTAGTACAGTGCTCTGCACACAGTAAGCGCTCAATAAATACGATTGATGATGATGATGATGATGAAATAAATTACAGATGGGGAAACAGTAGAGTGTAATGATATGTACGAAAGAACTACAGGTCTGGGGTGAGTTTCAAAATGCTTAAGGGGTACAAAGAAAAGTGCATAGTCAGTGGAAAGAGGAGGGCGGAGAAAGGAAATGAGGTCTCAGTTAAGGAAGGTCTCTTAGAGGAGATGAGATTTTAAAAGGGTTTTGAAGGTGGAGAGAGTAGTGGAATGCTGGAAATGAAAGGGGAGGGACAGCCCCACAGGAGGATGTGGGAAACGAGATCAAAGTACAGTGAGTAGGTTGATGTGAGAGGACGGAGGTGTCGGGTTGGACTGCGGGAGGCCAGGGAGCTGAGGTAGGAAGGAGGGAGATGATTCAAGGAATGAGTCAGGAAGGGAAAGGTCAGATATCAGTTGGGTTATGTTGAAACAGTGTTATGTAACTTCCCTTCATACAAAGTTCTACTCTATCTGGAAGGTGCTCCCAAGAACCAAACTTAACTTCTCCGTTCCTCAGTTACGTCACGCGTAAAATGGGGATTGAGACTGTGAGCCCTATGTGGCACAGGAACTGTGTCCAACCTAATTACCTTGTGTCTTCTTGTCTTCTGTGTGACCCTGGGCAAGTCACTTAACTTCTCTATGCCTCAGTTACCTCATCTGTAAAATGGGGATTGAGACTGTGAGCCCCATGTGGGACAGGGATTGGGTCCAACCTGATTGCCTTGTATCTACCCCAGTGCTTAGAACAGTGCTTGGCACACAGTAAGTGCCTTTTAGACTGTGAGCCCACTGTTGGGTAGCGACTGTCTCTATATGTTGCCAACTTGTACTTCCCAAGCGCTTAGTACAGTGCTCTGCACACAGTAAGCACTCAATAAACACGACATTGATTAACAAACACCACAACTATTACTGTTATTAGTATTATTATTATCTTCCACAGTGCTTAGTACATTACCTGACACACTGTAGGCGCTTCACTAATACCATTAAAGAAAACCCTGCTTAGAGGCAGAACTGTGAGAGCGACATTGGGCAGTGTGGTCCTGCCCCTACCTATCTCTGCTGATTTACCAATCCAGCAACGTGTTATAGTTTCAAAATTATGAGGTTTATGTCACTGATACACATTTTATCAACATGTATATTGAAATATTGTATTGAGAAGCAGTGTGGCCTACAGGAAAGACCAAGGGCCTGGGAGACAGAGGAAATGAGTTTCTAATCCCAGGCCCACCACCTGTCTGCTTTGTGGCCTTCTCTGTGCCTCAGTCACTTTATCTGTAAAATGGGGATTAAGCCTGCGAGCCGCACGTGGGACATGCACTGTGTCCAACCTGATTAGCTTATATCCACCATTATCATATTGTATTGTACATTGTATATTGATAAGCACGAGAAGCAGCGTGGTTTAGTGGAAAGAGCATGGGTTTGGGAATCAGAGGATGTGGGCTCTAATCCCGGCTCTGCCACTTGTCTGCTGTGTGACCTTGGGCAAGCCACTTAACTTCTCTGTGCCTCAGTTACATCATCTGTAAAATGGAGATTAAGACTGTGAGCCCCATGTGGGGCAACCTGTTTACCTTATATCTACCCCAATGCTTAGAACAGTGCTTGGCACATAGTAAGCACTTATATACCACCATCATTATTATAAGCAGCATGGGCTAGTGGAAAGAGCAAAAGGACCTGGGTTTTAATTCTGACTGCCACTTGTCTGTTGAGTGCCTCAGTTTCTCTGTGTCTCAATTTCCTCACCTGAAAAATGGGGATGAAGACTGTGAGCCCCATATGGGGCAAAGACTGTGTCCAACCTGATTATCATGAATCTAACCCATTAATTCATTCATTCAATCATAATTAATGAGCGCTTACTGTGTGCAAAGCACTATACACAGCACTTGGAAGAGTACAATACGACAACCGACACATACCCCAGCACTTAGTACCATGCCTAGCATATAGTAAACGCTTAACAAGTACCATTAAAAAATTGTGGGGTTTTTGTCATTGATACATATTTTACCATCAAAAAACTAGCTACATACTTTGACCTGCACTAAAATTGTAGATAAGTCATATGTCGATTGAAAGAAATGACTTTCTTTCATTCCACTCCCACCCACCAGAGTGTCTGCACTTACTACTCACGTTTGTAAAACTGATTCCAGCAATAGCACCTTTAAATAGTGTCAAAAATAATGCCACAGCATTTGATGCTCTTTCAAGTTCCTGAATTTTTGCCTGAAATTCAGCTTTTTCACTTACGATGTCTCGTTTCAGCCTATTCACAAGAATAATAAAAATCAAATCGATTACACTCATCATCCTCTCTTGTTTTAACTAAAATAAATATAGAAGAGAGATGGATCACAGTTCATAGTTTCCATTTATTTAGACTGTGAGCCCACTGTTGGGTAGGGACTGTCTCTATATGTTGCCAATTTGTACTTCCCAAGCGCTTAGTACAGTGCTCTGCACATAGTAAGCGCTCAATAAATACGATTGATGATTTATTCAAATATTTTCTGACAGACCACAGCATGGCCCCATGAAAAAAAAGTATGGCACTTAGAGTCATAAGACCTGGGTTCTTATCCCAGTTTCACCTCTTTTCTGTTGTGTGGTCTTGGGAAAGCCACTTAACTTCTCTGTGACTTTTCCGTGCCTCAATTTCCTCATCTATAAAATGGGAAATACCTGTTCTCCCTCTCCTTTAGACTCTGAGCTCCTGGTAGGATAGGGACTGCCTAACCTGATTGTTCCGTCTCTATCCCAATGCTTAGTTCAGTGCTTATTTGTGCAATATTAGATGCTTAATAAACACCACCCTCTCTGAAACATTTACAAATTGTTAAGGTTGACAAATGTCAGCTCATGGAGGTTTTCTCTCCAGGATTATGAAAGACTGTCTTCAGCTATTGGGGGATCCTAACTGGAAGAAACCACTTCCATATCTTTGCCAAGGAAATTCTATGGATACACATACCAGAACGACTTTATGACCGAAGATGGCACGTTCTGAAGAGGGGGTGTCCGTGGAGTTGCTATGGGTCGGAAACAACTCGCCGGCATTTGAAGAAGAATGGGGGGCCCCAGAATTTGAAAAGACTCCCTCTTTAGGGTGTATCTGCTGCAGTTCGGAAGAAACGGGATTCAAGAGTGAATATTGGAGAATGAGTGGGTTGGGGTTTTAGAGGGACTTTATCCCTCCCCTCACCACTGTCAGCCTCCCTGAGGCAGGAGACTTTACAGAGCACAGAACTAGGCACTTGGGAAATATACTAGAAATCCCCACCTTGAAAGGCTTCCAGTCATGCCTTTCAACTACAATCTCAATTAATCAATCAATCAACGGCATTTATTGCATAGAGTTGAGAAGCAGCGTGGCTGACTGGAAAGAGCCCGGGCTTGGGATTCAGAGGTTGTGGGTTCTAATCCCGACACTGCCACTTGCCAGCTGTGTGACTTTGGGCAAATCACTTAATTTCGCTGGGTTTCAGTTCCCTCATCTGTAAAATGGGATTAAGACTGTGAGTCCCACCTGGGACAACCTGATAACCTTGTATCTCCCCCAGTGCTTAGAACAGTGCGTGGCACAAAGTAAGTACTTAACAAATACCATCATTATTATTACTGAGCACTTACTATGTGCAGAGCACTGCATTAATGATCTGTTACATCCTGGGAAGTTTCTGCTATATAGCTATTAGATTTTCAAAATATTTTCATCCAATTCTGTCAAATACACGCACACAGCACTTTTCTATTATTATTAATATAAAAACATGGACTCAAAGTCCTCTAACTTTGCTGGAGTTGTAAATGTAAACTTCAATAAAAATTAAATGAAATAGAGAGATTTGATTTTCACTGTCATTTAGCATACCAACTCATTTCGCTTTGATTTATGCTTCGTTGTAGATGCTTTTCCTGTGAACTATTTTTGCGATGTGTGGCTAGTTCCAAACCCTGAGGGTGATGATTTTCTGATGCCTCCATAACTTCGGTACATGGATTTAGAGCTGGTTTCAGGAGTTCCTCATTCATGCAGGCTGAAATCTTAGAGACAATTTTTTTTAAAAAAATATGCCATGTCTTCCCTCTTCATTTCACAATAGGCATTGTTTTAGTTTACTATGCGTTTAGGTTAAGCGCTAAAATATTGGATTTATTTCATAACCTGAAAATAGAAGTGTTCTACTATCTTGACTTTACTTGGTGGGACTCAAATGGCAAATCCCTAGTGCCTGCCACTTAGGCAGTCATAGTAGTAATAATAATAATAATAATGATGGCATTTATTAGGCACTTACTATATGCAAAGCACTGTCCTAAGCACTGGGGAGGTTATAAGGTGATGAGGTTGTCCCATGGGGGGCTCACAGTCTTAATCCCCATTTTACAGATGAGGTAACTGAGGCACAGAGAAGTGAAGTGACTTGCCCACAGTCACACAGCTGACAGTTGGCAGAGTGGGGATTTGAACCCATCACTTCTGACTCCAAAACCCGGGCTCTTTCCACTGAGCCACGCTGCTTCTCTAGCAGTGTGGGAAGTGGCGTGGCCTAGTGAATTGAGCACGGGCCTGGAAAAGTCAGAAGGACCCGGGTTCTAATTTCGGCCAGGCCAATGTGTTTGCTGTGTGACCTTGGGCAAGTCACATCACTTCTCTAGGCCTCAGTTACCTCATCCATAAAATGGAGCTGAAAACTGTGAACCCCATGTGGGACAGGGACTGTGCCCAGCCTTATTAGTTTGGATTTATTCCAGTGCTTAGAAAAGTATTTGTCACATAGTAAGCACTTAACTATCATTCATTCATTAGTAGTAGTAGTGATAATAATTTTGGTATTTGTTAAGCGCTTACTATGTGCCAAGCACTGTTGTTCTAAGTGCTGGGGGAGATACAAGGTCATGAGGTTGTCTCACGTGGGGCTCACAGTCTTAATCCCCATTTTCCAAATGAAGGAACTGAGGAACAGAGAAGTTAAATGACTTGCCCAAAGTCACCCAGCTGACAAGTGGCAGGGCCGGGATTAGAACGCATGACCTCTGACTCCTAAACCCGGGCTCTTTTCCACTGAGCCACGCTGCTTCTCCTAGTAGTAGTAGTAATACTGTGGGACAAGGGACTGTGGCTGACCTGATGATCTAGTATCTCCCCTAGTGCTTAGACCAGTGTTTGGCACACAGTAAGGACTTAAATACCACAATTACTATTTTTTTGTGCAATGTACTGTAATAAATGCTTGGTAGTCAGAAAGACCTGTTTCTAATCATGGCTCTGCCACATAATAATAATAATAATAATAATAATAATGATGGTATTTGTTAAGTGCTTACTATGTACCAGGCACTGTTCTAAGTGCTAGGGTGGATACAAGAAAATCATGTTGGACACGGCCCATTTCCCTTATGGGGCTCACAGTCTTAATCCCCATTTTACAGATGAGGAAACTGAAGCCCAGAGAAATTAAATTATTTGCCCAAGGTCACACAACAAACATGTGACCCCACGTGCAACAACCTGATAACCTAGTATCTACCCCAGTGCTTAGAACAGTGCTTGGCACATATAAGCGCTTAACAAATACCACCATTATTATTATTATTATTATCATGTGTCAGAGCAATGATTAGAACCCAGGTCTTTCTGACTTCCAAGCCTGTGCTCTATCCATTAAGTCATGCCGCTCCTCTAAACTACTGGGAGAGGTGATTCCCAGATCCATGATTGGCATTTCTCATTTTCTTTTCTTTTCTAAAGTTACTTTATTAGTAATTTCTGAACACTTTGCTTCCTGAAGACCGAAGAGTATTGTCAGAAATGCAATAGGGCTTAAGGACATTTAGCCCATGTATACAGCTAACTAATATCACCATTGAAATTATGGCTGGGCAGGCTTCTTACCGCAGTTTTGCTTCCATTGTATATTAATGCTTCAACAGATTACTTACTTGGCACTGTGAATTTTCAATCACTAAATAATCTTCTTGACCACTTGAACCATGGGACCAAATCACAGAACAGAGTTTGTCTGCTTCACCAGGTGTGATAAGTACATATCTTGTTTCCCAAAATGATTACATTCGACATAATAGAATGGCACTGTGCCACCTCCCAAGGCCAGCATTAATCTTTCTCCCCATCTAGAATGATGATGATAGTATTTGTTCAGCGCTTACTATGTGCAAAGCGCTGTTCTAAGCGCTGGGGAAGTTACAAGGTGAACAGGTTGTCCCACGGGGGGCTCACGGTTTTAATCCCCATTTTACAGATGAGGTAACTGAGGCACAGAGAAGTTAAGTGACTTGCCCAAAGTCACACAGCTGACAGTTGGCGGAGCTGGGATATGAACCCATGACCTCTGACTCCAAAGCCCGGGCTCTTTCCACTGAGCCACGCTGTGTCTCCAATGTAAGCTCATGATGGGCAGGGATGGTATCTACCAACTCTGTTGTATTGTACTCTCCCAAGTGTTTAGTACAGTTCTCAGCACCCAGTAAGCACTCAATGAATACCTCTAATTGATCCAGTTGAGGTTGCTCCAAATGATCCTAGAACAAGATTCATTCATTCAATCGTATTTATTGAGCCTTACTGTGTGCAGAGCACTGTACTAAGCGCTTGGAAGTACACTTTGGCAACAGATAGAGATAATCCTTATCCAACAACGGGCTCACCGTGCTCGCCAAACTCCGAATGATCTCCTCAGCTGCCAAAGATCTCAGGAACTTCTCTCCAAACTAAAAGAAAATGCCCTAGAAAATAGACTGGGATATCAGGAAGACCCACTCATTTCACATGGTTCAGATGAAACCTTAACTGAGAGCAGCTCATATGTAAGCAGCCTCATGAGTTTAAGAAAAAAAGCATAAAGAAATAGAAAGGAAATATGAGGTTCTGTTTAATAACTCGCAGATTGCATAAAACTTTTTTGGATGAACTGAACACTGTTGAAAATTGCATTATGAGAGTCAGGATTGAATTGGCCTGCCAAATGATGATTTTCTAAAAAATGTCTGAGTAGAGTAAGTGCACATAAGAAACTCTACATTTTAATGCAAAGCATTCCAAATAACGTCTTATGGGAGGCTTCCAGTTGTAGCCCTAGAATTTTGGAATCCCTCAGCGGCAACTTCATTTGGCTTTGGAATTTGGGAACCCAAAGTGCACTCAATCAATCAATGGTATTTCTTGAGTGCTCACTTTGTGCAGAGCACAATACTAAGTGCTTGGAAAAGTAAAGCACAAGACTCAGCAGACATGTTTCTGACACCCAAATCTACATCTCTGCCCCTGCTCTCTCTCCATCTCTTCAGGCTCGTGTTTCCTCCTGCCTTCAGGACATCTCCATCTGGATGTCTGCCTGCCATCTAAAACTCAATACGTCCAAGACTGAATTCCTTATCTTCCCTCCCAAACCCTGCCCTCTCCCTGATTTTCCCATCACTGTAGATGGCACTATCATCCTTCCCGTCTCACAAGCCCGCAACCTTGGTGTCATCCTCGACTCTGCTCTCTCGTTCATCCAATCCATCACCAAAACCTGCTGGTCTCACCTCCATAACGTCGCCAAGATCCGCACCTTGCTCTCCATCCAAACCGCTACCTTGCTGGATCAATCTCTCATCCTATCCCGACTGGATTACTGCATCAGCCTCCTCTCTGATCTCCCATCCTCCTGTCTCTCCCCACTTCAGTCTATACTTCACGCTGCTGCCCAGATCATCTTTGTACAGAAACGCTCTGGGCATGTCACTCCCCTCCTCAAAAATTTCCAGTGGCTGCCAGTCAACCTATGCAACAAGCAAAAACTCCTCACTCTCGGCTTCAAGGCTGTCCACCACCTCTCCCCCTCCTACTTTACCTCCCTTTTCTCCTTCTACAGCCCAGCCCGCACCCTCCACTCCTCTGCCACCACTAACCTCCTCACTGTACCTCGTTCTCGCCTGTCCCGCCACTGACCCCCAGCCCACATCATCCCCCTGGCCTGGAATGCCCTCCCTCCCCACATCCGCCAAGCTAGCTCTCTTCCTCCCTTCTAAGCCCTACTGTGAGCTCACCTCCTCTAAGAGGCCTTCCCAGACTGAGCCCCCTTTTTCCTCTCCTCCTCCCCATCCCCCCGCCCTACCTCCTTCCCCTCCCCACAGCACTTGTATATATATTTGTACAGATTTATTCCTCTATTTATTTTACTTGTACATACTTACTATTCTATTTATTTTGTTAATGATGTGCATACAGTTTTAATTCTATTTATTCTGACGACTATGACACCTGTCAACATGTTTTGTTTTGTTGTCTGTCTCCCCCTTCTAGACTATGAGTCCGTTGTTGGGTAGGGACCATCTCTATATGTTGCTGACTTGTACTTCCCAGCCCTTAGTACAGTGCTCTGCACGGAGTACCTGCTCAATAAATATCACTGATAGACTGACTGACTGAATCTCCAGGCTTCTGTGAGAAGGGATGTCCACAAGTAGTCTGTGTTGGGTTGAGTCTGCCCTCTGACAAAACAGGTTAAGTAACCAGAACCAAAATGCTTAAAATCACATTTCAGTTTGGGATGCTTCCAGAAGCCACTCTCCCGGGTACCATCGCCACAGGGCATACAGAGCTTCTTGTGTGTTTGGCAAGTGAATTGGAAATAAGTGTTGGGTACAGACAGGAGGGTACTGTGGTTGTGAACCTTCTCCAGAAATCCCGGTGGTCTGCAGAGGTAGCCAGCTTGGAGGACTCAGGATCTACAGCTCTGGAAAACTTTCGCCCTCACGTCTGTGAATGGTTTTGTTGATGGTCAGGTGCAAGCTAAGAATGTTATTTGCTCTTCCAAAGCCTCATGAGAAACGCACTTGCCTCTGCAATTTTTCCCACAGAAAACCTCAAAATGCTTCTACTTTCTGATCACCTTCTAACCCCCACTCTAACCCGGACCTTGTGGTGGCTTCTGTTCTTTTATTTCCCCCTTGCCTGCTTTTATAGCTATTTCCTCCTTGGAATGGTTTTCCCTTTCCCACTTCTTCTCTATGCTGAGCATCTGAAACTGGCAGTTTACAATGCACCTCAACCTCAATCAATCAATCAATGGTCTTGATTGAGCGCTTACTGTGTGCAGAGCACTGTAAAAAGCGCTTGGAAAGGACAATCTGAGAAGCAGCGTGGCTCAGTGGAAAGAGCCCGGGCTTGGGAGTCAGAGGTCATGGGTTCTAATCCTGCCTCTGCCGCTTGTCAGCTATGTGACCTTGGGTAAGTCACTCGACTTCTCCGTGCCTCAGTTACCTCATCTGTAAAATGGGGATTAAGACTGTGAGCCCCACGTGGGACAACCTGATAATCCTGTACCCTCCCCAGCACTTAGATCAGTGCTTGGCACATAGTAAGCACTTAATAAATGCCATTATTGTTATTATCATTATTATTATTACAATTTGGCAATAAAGAGAGACAATCCCTGCTCACACTGGACAGTCTAGAAGGGGGGAGACAAACATCAAAACAAGGAAACAGGCATCAATATAAATAAATAGAATTATAGATATGTTCACATCAAAACAAGTAAACAGGCATTAATATAAATAAATAGAATTATAGATTATGTACAACTACACACTTGTGGGGCGTGAAGGTGGTTAGAGAAAAGGGAGCAAGTCGGGGTGGCAGAGAGGGGAGGAGGAGCTGAGAAAAAGCGGGGGCTTAGTCTCCTCTCTACCAACATTGTTCTCCGTCCTCCTTTGACTGTGAGCCCCACACGGGATCTGGTTATATTTTATTTACCCCAGCACCTAGTGCAGTGCTTGGCACATAGTTGGCACTTAAATACCATTATCATTATTATCACTAATAATAATACTACCTCAAATTCAGACTGCAGACGTATACTAAACTTAATATCTCTTAGCAAGGTAGATCAGGAAAAAATTCTACATCTAAGAAGCATTCCTGAGGCATAACTGCACTGTAGTCATAATTATTCATTCAACTGTATTTATTGAGTGCTTATAATTATCAAGATGTTCCCACCGGTTTAGTGGTAATGTAATTAGCAAAGCGTGACAGTGACATGAAGGCAATTTATTCCCATATTCCTCCATTCTTTTCCTTCTTTCATCTCCCATTTTAGGCGAATGGCAACTGACAGCTATGAGAGACACAGAAAATGGGAATGAAAGGATGAATTATTTTTCCATTTTTTCCCGTTCCCAAGAATTGGGATTCTGGGAGAATCCAGGGCAGTTTCAGAATATGCAATAATCTTGGGAGAATAGCTTTTAAGAAGCAGTGTGGCCTAGTGGAAGAGCACAGGACTGGGAGTTAAAGGATCTGGGTTCTAATCCCGGCTCCACCAGTTATCTGCTGTGTGACTTGGGGATGTCACGTCACTTCTCTGTGCCTCAGTTACCTCAGGTAATGAGACTGTGAGCCCCATGTGGGACATGGACTGTGTCCAACCTGACTAGCTTGAACTACCCCAGTGCTTAGTATAGTGCCTGGCATATACTTAACAAATACCATTTTTTAAAAAGTTACAGTATGTGGAAGAATACATTGAAGAGAAACCATTTTTATCTTCTATTAAACATATCAAAATAAAAAGCATAAGAATCCTACAAACTCTTCACCCTTTAGAAACAGCTTCCAATCAGGCATTTCGCCAGAAAATCACAAGATGATCATTAACAGCAATGGAGAGGGCTATTCATGAATTATCAGGAGGGTGGAAAGTTGTAAGTGGATTATCATCATCATCATCAATCGTATTTATTGAGCGCTTACTGTGTGCAGAGCACTGTACTAAGCGCTTGGGAAGTACAAGTTGGCAACATATAGAGACAGTCCCTACCCAATAGTGGGCTCACAGTCTAAAAGGGGGAGACAGAGAACAAAACCAAACATACTAACAAAATAAAATAAATAGAATAGATATGTACAAGTAAAATAAATAAATAAATAGAGTAATAAATATGTACAAACATATATACATATATACTACAGAAGGATTGGAAGCTAGCCATAAAAACAAAACAAAACAGACAAGCCAGCCAAAGGCTAAACATACTCAAGAGCAGATGAAAATGATGGGGTCTATTTGATAAACTAAATTAATATTTCTGGGTCCTATCTCTTCTACACTTACTATAGAAATGGTCAGAGTTCCAGGCTCGAAATTTAAACAGAATGCAGAAAGCAGGGAGAAGATTATGAAAAGTAGCATGGCTCAGTGGAAAGAGCTCGGGCTTTGGAGTCAGAGGTCGTGGGTTCAAATCCCGGCTCCGCCAATTGTCCGCTGTGTGACTCTAGGCAAGTCATTTAACTTCTCTGGGACTCAGTTACCTCATCTGTAAAATGGGGATGAAGACTGTGAGCCCCCCGTGGGGCAACCTGATCACCTTGTAACCTCCCCAGCGCTAAGAACAGTGCTTTGCACATAGTAAGCGCTTAATAAATGCCATTATTATTATTATTATTATGAAGGGAGCAATAAGACTCCCTTAAAGTTTAGAAAAAAAGCCTATGAAGAGAGAATTGAGGGAAATAGCACAAGCAGCATGGCCCAATGGACAGAGCACTGGCCTGGGAGACAGAAAGATCTGGATTCTAATCCCAGCTCCACTACTTGTCTGCTGTGTGACCTTGGGCAAGTCACTTCACCTCTCTGAGCCTCAGTTACCTCATCTATAAAATGGGGATTAAAACTGTGAGCCCCATGTGGAACAGGGACTGTGTCCAACATGATTAGTTTGTGTTTACTCCAGCACTTGGAACAGTGCCTGGCACATATTAAGCGCTTAACAAAATATGATAAAATATTAGGATCTAATCCCTTACAGTACACGAATAAATAGCAACTGGAAGATACCCACCAGCTCTTTTCTGTCTCCAATGAGTATATAACGAGAAACAGGTTTATACTGAAACACAGGTGGCTTCTACTCCCATGGTGATTTCAAAAGATTAGATGATTTTTTTTTTCCAAACAGGAGAAAGACCAAGGGTTTTTTTAGGTGCCTAAAGTTAGGGGACAGATTCAATCCAGCCCTTTCTGGCCCTTCAATTCTAAGAAAATTAGCTAACCTCAGACATTCAGGCCAGCAGCCTTCAAAAGCTACATTCTTCCTTCCTTCTCTCCTCCCCACAGAAGGAAAATGTTCACCTCAAGAAAATCATGTGCCTCAAGAACAAACTTACTTTAGAAAAATCAGGAAGTAACATCTTTTGTTGACTCTGAGAACCAGCTGAGAGTACGTCACCATCATCGGGTTCATGAAGCGGTAATGACATTCTAACAGTTGTTTCTGCGGAAAATGTAGAGAAATCAAAGGAAATTTATCCCCGCCACAAAAAGGGAATAATCATTCATTCAGTCGTACTTGATAAGCGCTGAGTGCAGAGCACTGTACTAAGCGCTTGGGACGGTACAATCTAATAATAAACAGACACATCATCATCGTTATCACCGGGAATTAATTAGCACCTGTGTGAAGGACACTGTACTAGATTCTTTGGAACTCACAATGAAAGGGATATGGCTCCTGACCTCAAGGAAATTATCCTCTAATGGGGAAGGGAAGATAAGATGAAGTGCCAACGTCCACTAGGGATGTGAGCGTTGGTATGAGTGGTAATCAACCAATCAATCAATGGTATTTATTGAGTGCTTACTATGTTCCCAGCTCATAATGAAATGATAAAAACCAAAGCAGGCAATTAAAGAAATAGAGTAGATACACATGGGACTGCTGAAGGTGGCTGACAGAATATTTTGGGTAAAGAGATAGAGATCTTCTTTTAAATGTTACTGGTTAAGCACTTATTATGTACATGCCAAGGACACTGTTGTTAGTGCTGAGGTAGACATAAGTTATGGAGGTATGACATAGTCCCTGTCCCCCATGGGCTCACAGTCAAAGTAGGAGGGGGAATAGGTATTGAATCCCCATTTTACAGATGAGGTAACTGAGACCCAGGGAAGTTGTGACTAGCCCAAGGTCACACGGGAGATGAGTGGCGGACCAGGGATTACAACTGCCAGGGCCCTGCTCTTTCCACTAGGCTTCCCTGGATGATTGGGAAAATGCCTCTTGGAGAAAGTGCCTTAAACGAATCATGGATAGTGTACGAACAAAGATAATGAAAAATCAAAAAAAAAGAAGAAATGTCAATTAGAGAAGCAGTGTGGCTCAGTAGAAAGAGTCAGAGGTCATGGGTTCAAATTCCGGCTCTGCCAATTGTCAGCTGGGTGACTTTGGACAAGTCACTTCTCTGTGTCTCAGTTACCTCATCTGTAAAATGGGGATGAATACTGTGAGCCCCCCGTGGGACAACCTGATCACCTTGTAACCTCCCCAGCATTTAGAACAGTGCTTTGCACATAGTAAGCACTTAATAAATGCAATTATTATTATTATAACATTTGTGTATGCTATCCGTCAGGTAAGGGATCGGGTCAAGTGTCTACTGTGTGTTCAGAGCAATGTACAAAGAGCTTGAGAGAGTAGAATAGAATAAGTCTGCAAAATCTCAGTCCTCCACCTAACAGCGGAGACAGACACTAAAATAAATTAAAAGTAGGGGGAAGCAACAGAGTTTTTAGGTCTGTACATGAGTGGGTGAGGGAGGTTGTATATTTATGTGCTTAGGCAATCCAGCAGTAGTTGGGGAGATAGGGTAGGGAGATGGGAGATTAATCGGAGAGGGCCTCCTTCTCACTGTGCCTCAATCTCACCTGCCTCTGGCCTCTAAAACCCTCCCTCCTCAAATCCGAGGATTAATCACCTCCCCTTCAAAAGTCTTACTGAAGGTACATCTCCTCCGAGAGGCCTTCCCAGACTAAGCACCACTTTTTCTCATCTCCCACTCCCTTCTACGTTACCCTGACTTGCTCACTTTGCTCTCCCTTACCCTCCCAGACCCACAGCACGTATGCACCTGGCTGTAATTTTATTTATTGGTTTTGAGGTCTGTCTCAACACCTCTAAACTGTAAGCTCACTGTAGGCAGGGAATGCCAGTGATGGACTTTCCCAAGTGCTTCATACAGTGCTCTGCACACTCTAAGTGCTCAATAAATACAACTGAATGAATGAATTAATAACAATAAAAATAAATAATAATAATAGAGGTATTTGTTAAGCTTTAACTAATGTGGCAAGTTCTGCTCTAAGTGCTAGGATAGATATGAGATAATCAGGTTGAACACAGTCCCTGTCCCACGTGGGGCTCAAACTACAGGAGGTTGGAAGAACACAACTCCATTTTACAGATGAAGAAACTGAGGTACAGATAAGTAAAGTGACTTGAAAAGACTGGAACCCAGAGCCACCAATTCCCAAGCCCATACTCTTTTTACTAGGCGACAGTGCTTTCTCAATCAGGCACTGTTGCTTCCTGAAAATATGTTTTGCAGGTTGGCAGCGCCTTGTTTTCTTCACTTTTTAACCATTTTCCTTTCCAAGCACATTACAGAGTGGTAGCCATGGAGTCAATTCTCGCTCAAACGGTACTTATTGATTCTCCTTGGTACAGACAATTGAAGGTGATTATACGGTCTCCCTTTCTATATGTTTCTCACTACTCATTTATTTGATCATATTCACAGTGCTTTGCACATAGTAAGCGCTTAATAAATGCCATCATCATTATTATTATTATTATTATTATTACTATGTGCAGAGCACTGTACTAAGTGCTTGGGAGGGTACACTACAATGCAACAATAAACAGACACATTCCCTGCCCACACAAGTTGGCCCTCCCTTGCTATGCCATCATTTAGAGAAGCAGCTTGGCTCAGTGGAAAGAGCACGGGCTTTGGAGTCAGAGGTCATGGGTTCAAATCTCCGTTCTGCCAATTGCCAGCTGTGTGACTTTGGGCAAGTCACTTCACTTCTCTGGCCTCAGTTTCCTCACCTGTAAAATGGGGATGAAGACTGTGCACCACCCGTGGAACAACCTGATCACCTTGTAACCTCCCCAGTGCTTAGAACAGTGCTTTGCACACAGTAAGCGCTTAATAAATGCTATCATTATTATCATCATTATTTACCTATACTTATTAAGACAGGCCTACGGTCACCAAACAGCTGTTATTCTTCATGGTCAGCACAGTGTTAATCTAATATTGCTGAGAAGAGCATAACCGTAATTACAAATAGCTAATTAAATAATGTCGGTCACAAAGATTCTCCCAAATAAAATTCTTACCAAAATATTGTACGTTGAGATATATTTGGTTTCAAAATTAAAATAATATTCTAAGATTAAGTTATTTTAAAAGATGTGAGCAGAAGTTATTAAGGTCCTTATAGTTGATCCCTTAATTAAATCTCTAAAAGGAAAGAAACTGAAAAATCTACTCCTGCTCTATGTGTAGGGTAGATATGAGATAATCAGGTTGAACACGGTCCGTGTCCCACATGGGGCATATAGTCCAGGATTGGAAGAACACAAATTTTATCTCCATTTTACAGATGAAGAAACTGAGGTACAGATAAAATGACTGGAAAACATTAGAAACCAGAACCACCAGTTCTAATCCTGACCCCGCCACTTGTCTGCTACATGAACTTGAGCAAGTCCTTTGCTTCTCTGTGCCTCAGTTACCTCATCTGTAAAATGGGGATTAAGACTGTAAACCCCATGTGGGACAGGGACTGTGTCCAAACTGATTAGCTGGTATCTACCCCAGCACTTAGATTAGTGCTTGACACATAGTATTATTATTATCGTGTCATCGAGTTGTTTCCTATTCATAGCAACTCTATGGCTAGGTTTTCTCCAGAATGTCCTGTCTTCTGCCATAATCTGTAACTTTCTAACAGTTTTTCCATTATCGTTTGTATGGTTTCTGTCCATCTAGCTGCTGGTATACCTCTTCCATGTTTTCCCTGGAAAACATTTCCTAACATTTGTATCCTCTCCAGAGAGTCAGTCCTTTTGGATAATGTGTCCAAAATATGCTACTCTAAGTCGAGTCGTTTGGCATTTTAAAGACCACATTGGCTTAATTTGTTCCAACACCTGTTTGGTTTTCGGGCAGTCCATGATATTCACAAAAGCCTTCTCCAACACTACATTTCAAAAGAATTGATGCTCTTTCTATCCTGTTTTTTCACTGTCCAGGTTTCAGATCCATATATTGTCACTGGAAACAGCATAAAATAAGCAATTAACAGATACCATAAAAAAACTGTAAAATGAGGATTAACTCCCACTCCCCACTATACTGTGAGCTCTGTGGAACTGGAATGAAAACTAAGCTGATTACCTTGTATCTACCGCAGCACTTAATATAGTGCTGGACCCTTACTGAGCACTTAAGTAGTATAGGAATAATAATATTCTGTTGATTTTTATGTAAGACACAACAGTGCAGTTGTGCTCCTTGCTAGAACACGGAAATTAAACTTGTACCCGCCTCACTCCTGTCAATAAACTAGTGCTTTCAGTTTGCCTTTTCTCCAGGTAATCTTTCCCAAGGAAGGGGCTTTATCTGCTGGAGAAGATGATATTTTCAAGCTGATTTCAGGTTGGGGAAGGCACGCTTTGCTATGTTACAAAGGAAGTTTTACCCAGGCTGTCATCACCCAGGGTCTCCTGTGGACCACTATCAACATCATTTCTCCTTTGGACTGTGTTGGAGATGATGATAATAACAATGTTGGTATTTACTAAGTGCTTACTATGTGCCAAGTGCTGTTCTAAGCGCTGGGGTAGATACAAGGTCATCAGGTTGTCCCACATGGGGCTCACAGTCTTAATCCCCATTTTACAGATGAGGTAACTGAGGCCCAGAGAAGTTACGTGACTTGCCCAAAGTCACACAGCAGACAAGTGGCAGAGGCAGAATTAGAACCCACGACCTCTGACTCCCAAGCCCATGGTCTTTCCACTGAGCCACGCTGCTTCTAGGAGATGCCCTAGGAGAGTGTGGCAGAGTCCCTGCTGTTGGACCCCAACATTCCTATGGCTTAGCTAGACTCCTCTAGAATGTAAACTCATTCATTCAGTCAATTATATTTATTAAGTGCTTACTAGGTGCAGAGCACTGTAGTAAGTGCTTGGGACAGTACAGTAAAATGATAAACAGTGACATTCCTCTTTTAGACTGTGAGCCCACTGTTGGGTAGGGACTGTCTCTATATGTTGCCAACTTGTACTTCCCAAGCGCTTAGTACAGTGCTCTGCACACAGTAAGCGCTCAATAAATACGACTGATGATGGTGATGATGATACAATGAGCACACAGTCTAGAGGCGGGGAGACAGACATCGGTACAAATAAATAAATTTACAGACACCTACGCAAGTGCTGTGGGTCTGGGGTGGAGGATAAAGGGAGCAAGTCGGGGTGATGCAGAAGGGCTTGGGAGATGAGGAAAAGTGGGGCTTAGTCTGGGAAGGCCGCTTGGAGGAAATGTGATTTCAATAAGGGCTTTGAAGCCTGGGAGGGTCATTGTCTGTTGGAATTGAGGAGGGAGGGTAGTCCAGGCCAGAGGCAGGACGGGGGCCAGCAATGGGGAGTGAGACAGGGGAGAACAAGGCACAGTGAGAAGGTCAGAACTACAGGAGCGAACAGCCTGGGATAGAGGAGAAAAGAAACGTGAGGTAGGAGGGGGCAAGATGATGGAGAGCTTTAAAGCCAGTGATGAGGAGTTTTGGTTTGATACAGAGGTGGATAGGCAACCACTGGAGATTTTTGAGGTTGCGGGGAGACATGTCCTGCATGTTTCTGAAGACAGATGATCCAAGCAGCGGAGTGAAGTATGGACCGGAGTGGGGAGAGACAGGAGGCTGGGAGGCCAGCAAAGAGGCTGATGTAGTAATCCAGGCGGGATAGGATGAGTGATTGTATTAACATGGTAGCAGTTTGGATGGAGAGGAAAGGAAGGATTTTAGCAATGCTGTGAAGTTGGAACTGACAGGATTTGGTGATAGTTGAACATGTGGGTTGACTGCGAGTCCCCCTTTTGGACTGTGAGCCCACTGTTGGGTAGGGACTGTCTCTATATGTTGCCAAATTGTACTTCCCAAGCGCTTAGTACAGTGCTCTGCACACAGTAAGCGCTCAATAAATATGATTGATGATGATGACTGAGAGAGGGGAGTCAAGGATAATGCCAAGGTTACGGGCTTGTGAGACGGGAAGGATGGGGTGCCATCTACAGTGATGGAAAAGTCAGGGAGACGACAGGGTTGGGGGGGGAAGATAAGGAGCTCAGTTTCGGACATGTTAAGTTTGAGGTGACAGGAGGACATCCAAGTAGAGATGTCTCGAAGACAGGAGGAGATGTGAGCCTGGAGAGAGGAAGAGAGAGCAGGGGAGGAGATGTAGAGCTCTTTGTGAGCAGGGAACATGTCTACCAATTCTGGTATATTGTACTCTCCCAAGAGCTTAGTACAGTGTTCTGCACGTAGTAAGTGCTCAACAAATACGATTGGTTATCCTAACAGTTTCTTGGCATCCCTAGATTGGGGCTCGCTGCATCTTCCCATCCTGGCAACGCCAGGGCACTATCCCGGGCCAGGGCTGCTTGGGCTCCTGGGTCCCTCCATCCAGGCCTGGGGTTCCTCGGTTTCTAGGGGTGCCACTCCATCAGCATGGCCCAGTGGGTAGAACTTGGGCCTGGGACTCGGAATGTCTTGGGTTCTAATCCCAGCCCCGCCACTTGTCTTCTGTGCGACCTTAGGCAAGTCACTTCACTTTTCCGGGCCCCAGTTACCATATCGGTAAAATGGGAATTGAGACTGTGAGCCCTGAGTGGGACAAGGACTGTGACCAATCCAATGATCTTCTATCTACCTGAGCGCTTAGAACAGTGCCTGGCACATAGTAAGCACTTAACAAATACCATAATTATGAATTATTATTATTATTAACCCTGCCCCAGAGCTTCTCAGGCTAAGGGAGTCCCTGCATACCAGCCTGGGGCTCCTCAGAGATGCTCCCCAACCCCCAAATCTGGGACCAGGGCTGCTTGGACTCCAGGGGTCCCTCCACCCTGGCCTGGAGCTGCTCCTGGGCGACCCTCTCCCTTCCACACACATACCCCTCCCCACCTCCACTGTCCCAGGGGTCCTGTTGTGGGGCAGGCCCATTTCCTTGAGCTGGGCTGGGCTTTGGGGTGGGGATTGGGGGGCCCGGTGCCCAGCACTTAGAACAGTGCTTTGCACATAGTAAGTGCTTAATAAAAAAATGCCATTATTATCTTACCCGTTGGAGCGGTTGGATGCAGACTGGGAGGGGGCTCAGGGCAAGGCAAGGTCCGCGAGCTCACAGGGAACCACACATCTCCGTTATTTGGGGCAGGGGCAGGGCCCGGGGCAAGGGCAGCAGCAGGGGCAGGGCCAGGACCAGGGGCAGGGGCAGCACCAGGGCTAGGGCCAGGGGCCTGGAGAGGCTCCAGGGCAGGGGCAGGGGCCAGAGCAGGGGCAGGGCTAGGGCCAGGGGTCTGGAGAGGGGCCAGGGCAGGGCTAGGGCCAGGGGTCTGGAGAGGGGCCAGGGCAGGGCTAGGGCCAGGGGTCTGGAGAGGGCCCAGGGCAGGGGTCTGGAGAAGGACAGGGCTCAGGGCCAAGAGCAAGGGTAGCACCAGGGCTAGGGCCAGGGGCCTGGAGAGGGATCAGGGCAGGGCCAGGGGCCTGGGGCGGGGCTGAGGCAGGGCCAGGGGCAAGATCAGGGGCAGGGACCTGGGCAGGGGCAGGGCTCAGGGCCTGGGGCAAGGGCAGCACCAGGACTAGAGCCAGGGGGCCGGAGAGGGGCCAGGGCAGGCCCAGGGGCAAGACCAGGGGCCAGACCAGGGCAGGGGCCTGGGCCGGGCAAGGCTAGGGCCAAGGGTCTGGAGAGAGGGCAGGGCCAGGGGCCTGGGGCAGGGGCAGGGGCAGGGACCAGGGCCCGGGCAGCACCAAGACTAGGGCCAGGGGGTTGGAGAGGGGCCAGGACAGGCCCAGGGGCAAGACCAGGGGACAGACCAGGGGCAGGGGCCTGGGCCGGGCAGGGCTAGGGCCAAGGGTCTGGAGGGGGGCAGGACGGGGCTAGGGGCAAGATCAGGGGCAGGGCTCAGGGCCCGGGGCAAGGGCAGCACCGAGACTAGGGCCAGGGGGCTGGAGAGGGACCAGGGCAGGCCCAGGGGCCAGACCAGGGGCCTGGGCTGGGCAGGGCTAGGGCCTTGGCCAGAGGACTGCAGAGGGGCAGGGCAGGGCAGGGGGCTAGGGCCAGGGGGCTGGAGAGGGGCCAGGGCAGGGTCGGGGGCAAAACCAGGGGCAGGGGCCTGGGGCGGGGCTGAGGCAGGGCCAGGGACCTGGGCAGGGGCAGGGCTCAGGGCCCGGGGCAAGGGCAGCACCAAGACTAGGGCCAGGGGGCTGGAGAGGGGCCAGGGCAGGCCCAGGGGCCAGACCAGGGGCCTGGGCTGGGCAGGGCTAGGGCCAAGGGTCTGGAGAGGGGGGCAGGGCAGGGCCAGGGGCCTGGGGCAGGGGCAGGGCTCAGGGCCCGGGGCAAGGGCAGCACCAAGACTAGGGCCAGGGGGCTGGAGAGGGGCCAGGGCAGGGCCAGGGGCAAGGCCTGGGCTGGGCAGGGCTAGGGACTAGGCCAGAGGACTGCAGAGGGGCAGGGCAAGGGGCAGGGGGCTGGGGCCAGGGGCCTGGGGCAGGACCGGGGAAGGAGCAGGGCCAGGGCCAGGGCCAGGGCCGGAGAAGGGGCAGGAGCAGGGATGGCGGCCACAAGAGCGCAAGCGGCGTCTCCCAGCAACGACGGGCAGACTACCGCCCCTCCGTGACGTCGAGCCCTCCGCCTCCGCCCATTGGCTGTCACCGTCCGCCGCCTCCGCCTATTGGCTGATCCTGGTTACAGGGGTCGTCCGGCGGCTGCGGCCATTGGCGGAGGCGGAGAGGGGGCGTGGCCGGGGTCAGAAGGGCGGGGCCGGGGAGAAAACGGCCGCCCGTCCCGCATAGCTCCCATCCTTCGTTCATTCATTCATCCGTCCATCCACTCATTCATTCAATCGTATTTACTGAGCGCTGACTGTGGGCAGAGCACTGTAGTAAGCGCTTGGGAAGTACAAGTTGGCAACATAGAGAGACGGTCCCTACCCAACAGCGGGCTCACAGTCTAGAAGGGGGAGACAGACAACGAAACAGAACATATTAACAAAATAAAATAAATAGAATAAATATGTACAAATAAAATAGAGTAATAAATACGCACAAACATATATACATATATACAGGTGCTGTGGGGAGGGGAAGGAGGTAAGGCGGGGGGATGGGGAAGGGGCTCAGTGTGGGAAGGCCTCCTGGAGGAGGTGAGCCCTCAGTAGGGCTTTGAAGGGAGGAAGAGAGCTAGCTTGGCGGATGTGCAGAGGGAGGACATTAATACATTCATTCATTCAATCGTATTTACTGAGCACTTACTGTGTGCACAGCACTGTACTAAGCGCTTGGGAAGTACAAGTTGGCAACATATAAAGATGGTCCCTACCCAACAGTGGGCTCACAGTCTAAAATCAATCAATCAATCGTATTTATTGAGCGCTTACTATGTGCAGAGCACTGTACTAAGCGCTTGGGAAGTACAAATTGGCAACACATAGAGACAGTCCCTACTCAACAGTGGGCTCACAGTCTAAAAGGGGGAGACAGAGAACAGAACCAAACATACCAGCAAAATAAAATAAATAGGATAGAAATGTACAAGTAAAATAAATAAATAAATAAATAAATAAATAGAGTAATAAATATGTACAACCATATTTACATATATACAGGTGCTGTGGGGAAGGGAAGGAGGTAAGATGGGGGGATGGAGAAGGGGACGAGGGGGAGAGGAAGGAAGGGGCTCAGTGTGGGAAGGCCTCCTGGAGGAGGTGAGCTCTCAGCAGGGCCTTGAAGGGAGGAAGAGAGCGAGCTTGGCGGAGGGGCAGAGGGAGGGCATTCCAGGCCCGGGGGATGACGTGGGCCGGGGGTCGACGGCGGGACAGGCGAGAAGGAAGTACGGTGAGGAGATTAGCGGTGGAGGAGCGGAGGGTGCGGGCTGGGCAGTAGAAGGAGAGAAGGGAGGTGAGGTAGGAGGGGGCAAGGTGATGGAGAGTTTTGAAGCCCAGGGTGAGGAGTTTCTGCCTGATGCGCAGATTGATTGGTAGCCACTGGAGATTTTTGAGGAGGGGAGTAATACGCCCAGAGCGTTTCTGGACAAAGATAATCCGGGCAGCAGCATGAAGTATGGATTGAAGTGGAGAGAGACACGAGGATGGGAGATCAGAGAGAAGGCTGGTGCAGTAGTCCAGACGGGATAGGATGAGAGCTTGAATGAGCAGGGTAGCAGTTTGGATGGAGAGGAAAGGGCGGATCTTGGCAATGTTGCGGAGCTGAGACCGGCAGGTTTTGGTGACGGCTTGGATGTGAGGGGTGAATGAGAGAGCGGAGTCGAGGATGACACCAAGGTTGCGGGCTTGTGAGACGGGAAGGATGGTAGTGCCGTCAACAGAGATGGGAAAGTCAGGGAGAGGACAGGGTTTGGGAGGGAAGACAAGGAGCTCAGTCTTCGACATGTTGAGCTTTAGGTGGCGGGCGGACATCCAGATGGAGATTGTCCTGAAGGCAGGAGGAGATGCGAGCCTGGAGGGAGGGGGAGAGAGCAGGGGCAGAGATGTAGATCTGGGTGTCATCAGCGTAGAGATGATAGTTGAAGCCGTGGGAGCGAATGAGGTCACCAAGGGAGTGAGTGTAGATTGAGAACAGAAGGGGACCAAGCACTGAACCTTGGGGAACCCCCACAGTGAGAGGATGGGAGGGGGAGGAGGAGCCTGCAAAAGAGACTGAGAAAGAACGACCGGAGAGATAAGAGGAGAACCAGGAGAGGACGGAGTCTGTGAAGCCAAGGTCAGATAGCGTGTTGAGGAGAAGGGGGTTGTCCACAGTGTCAAAGGCAGCTGAGAGGTCGAGGAGGATTAGGACAGAATATGAGCCGTTGGATTTGGCAAGCAGGAGGTCATTGGTGACCTTTGAGAGGGCAGTTTCCGTGGAATGAAGGGGACGGAAGCCAGACTGGAGGGGGTCGAGGAGAGAGTTGTAGTTGAGGAATTCTAGGCAGCGCGTGTAGACAACTCGTTCAAGGAGTTTGGAAAGGAATGGTAGGAGGGATATGGGACGATAACTAGAAGGTGAGGTGGGGTCAAGAGAGGGTGTTTTTTAGGATGGGAGAGACATGGGCATGTTTGAAGGCAGAGGGGAAGGAACCAGTGGATAGTGAGCGGTTGAAGATGGAAGTTAAGGAGGGGAGAAGGGATGGAGCGAGAGATTTCATGAGATGAGAGGGAATGGGGTCAGAAGCACAGGTGGCCGGAGTAGCACTTGAGAGGAGTCCATCAATCAATCAATCATATTTATTGAGCGCTTACTGTGTGCAGAGCACTGTACTAAGCACTTGGGAAGTACAAGTTGGCAAAATATAGAGACGGTTCCTACCTAACAGTGGGCTCACAGTCTAGAAGAGGGTCACAGTCTAGAAGTCCATCCATCCGTTCATTCATAATAATAATAATGATGGTACTTGTTAAGCGCTTACTATGTGCAAAGCAATGTTCTAAGTGCTGGGGGATACAATAACAATAATAATAATAATAATAGTGGCATTTATTAAGTGCTTACTATGTGCAAAGCACTCTCCTAAGTGCTGGGGAGGTTACAAGGTGATCAGGTTGTCCCACGTGCGGCTCATAGTCTTCATCCCCATAATTATAATAATAATAATAATGATAGCATTTATTAAGCGCTTACTATGTGCAAAGCACTGTTCTAAGCTCTGGGGGATACAACAATAATAATAATAATGATGATGGCATTCATTAAGCACTTACTATGTACAAAGCACTGTTCTAAGCACTGGGGAGGTTACAAGGTGATCAGGTTGTCCCACGTGGGGCTCACAGTCTTCATCCACATAATCATAATAATAATAATAATGATAGCATTTATTAAGCACTTACTATGTGCAAAGCACTGTTCTAAGCATTGGGGGATACAATAAGAATAATAATAATAATAATGGCATTTATTATGTGCTTACTATGTGCAAAGCACTGTTCTAAGAGCTGGGGAGGTTACAAGGTGATCAGGTTGTCCCACGTGGGACTCACAGACTTCATCCACATAATCATAATAATAATAATAATGAAAGCATTTATTAAGCGCTTACTATGTGCAAAGCACTGTTCTAAGCACTGGGGGATACGATAATAGTAATAGTAATAATAATGATGGCATTTATTAAGTGCTTACTATGTGCAAAGCACTGTTCTAAGTGCTGGGGGATACAATAATAATAATAATGGCATTTATGAAGCACTTACTATGTGCAAAGCACTGTTCTAAGCACTGGGGAGGTTACAAGGTTATCAGGTTGCCCCACGTGGGGCGCACAGTCTTCATCCACATAATAATAATAATAATAATAATAATAATGATGGCATTTATTAAGCACTTACTATGTGCAAAGCACCATTCTAAGCGCTGTGGAGGTTACAAGGTGATCAGGTTGTCCCACGTGGGGCTCACAGTCTTCATCCACATAATAATAAGAAGAAGAATAGTAATGATAGCATTCATTAAGTGTTTACTATGTGCAAAGCACTGTTCTAAGCACTGGGGAGGTTACAAGATGTTCAGGTTGTCCCACGGGGGGCTCACAGGTTTAATCCCCATATTACACATGAGGTAGCTGAGGCCCAGAGAAATGAAGTGACTTGCCCAAGGTCACACAGCAGACATGTGGGGGAGCGGGATTCGAACCCATGACCTCTAACTCCAAAGCCCGGGCTCTTTCCACTGAGCCACGCTGCTTCTCTAAGCATTCATCCATTCGTCCATTCATGCATTCATCCATCCATCCATTCATTCGTTCGTTCTTTCATCATTCATCCGTCAATTCATTCATTCGTTTGTTCAGTCATTCGTTCATTCATCCGTCCATTCATTCATTCGTTCATTCGTTCCTTAGTTCTTTCATTCATTCCTCATTCGTTCATTCGTTCATGTCAGCTGTGTGACCTTGGGCAAGTCACTTAACTTCTCTGGGCCTCAGTTCCCTCATCTGTAAAATGGGGATGAAGACTGTGAGCCCCCCGTGGGACAACCTGATCACTTTGTATCCCCCTCAGCGCTTAGAACAGTGCTTTGCACATAGTTAGGCGCTTAACAAATGCCATTATTATTATTCAGCCGTCCGTTCATTCATTCGTTCATCATCATCATCATCAATCATCATCAATCGTATTTATTGAGCGCTTACTGTGCGCAGAGCACTGTACTGAGCGCTTGGGAAGTACAAGTTGGCAACATATAGAGAGAGTCCCTACCCAACAGTGGGCCCACAGTCTAAAAGGGGGAGACAGAGAACAAAACCAAACATACTCACAAAATAAAATAAATAGAATAGATATGTACAAGTAAAATAAATACATAAATAGAGTAATAAATATGTACAAACATATATACATATATACAGGTGCTGTGGGGAAGGGAAGGAGGTAAGATGAGGGGATGGAGAGCGGAGTCTTCATCCATCCATCCATTCATCCATCCACCCATTCATTCGTTCATTTATTCATTCATTCGTTCCTTCCTTTGTTTTTTCATTCATTCATCATTCGTTCATTCATTCGTTCATTCATTCAATCGTATTTATTGAGCGCCTACTGTGTGCAGAACACTGTGCTAAGCGCTTGGGAGAATACAATACAACAATAAACAGACACATTCCCTGCCCACAAGGAGCTCACTGCCTAGAGGGTTTACTGTGTGCAGGGCACTGTACTAAGCACTTGGGAGAGCACTGTACTAAGCACTTGGGAGAGGACACTAACAGAGTTGGTAGACACGTTCCCTGCTCACAAGAAGTGCTTAGTACAGTGCTCTGCACACAGTAAGCGCTCAGTAAGTACGAATGAATGAATGAATGAACAAACAGCATGGAGAGGGCCTGGGAGCCACAAGGACCTGAGTTCTAATCCTGCTCCGCCATTATTCAACCATTCATTCAACTGTATTTGTTGAGCACTGTGTGCAGAGCACTGTACTAAGCGCTTGGGAAGAACAAGTCGGCAACATATGGAGACCATCCCTACCCAACAACGGTCTCTCACAGTCTGCTAGGTGACCTGGGACAAGTCACTTCACTCCTCTGTGCCTCAGTGACCTCATCTGGAAAATGGGGATTAGGTTTGTGAGCCCGATGTGGGACAGGGACTGTGCTTAACCTGAGGAACTGTGTCTACCCCAGTGCTTAGTATAGTGCCTGGTATAACAAATACCATTATAGTAATAATAATAATAATAAGTCCAATGTTGGGTAGGGACTGTCTCTATACATTGCTAACTTGTACTTCCCAAGCGCTTAGTACAGTGCTCTGCACACAGTAAGTGCTCAATAAATATGATTGAATGAATGAATAATAATCATCATCATCAATCGTATTTATTGAGCGCTTACTATGTGCAGAGCACTGTACCAAGCGCTTGGGAAGTACAAATTGGCAACATATAGAGATGGTCCCTACCCAACAGTGGGCTCACAGTCTAAAAGAATAATAATGTTGGTATTTGTTAAGCGCTTACTATGTGCAATGCACTGTTCTAAGCGCTGGGGTAGATACAAGGTGATCAGGTTGTCCCCCGTGGGGCTCACAGTCTTAATCTCCATTTTACAGATAGGGTAACTGAGGCACAGAGAAGTTAAGTGACTTGCCCAAAGTCACACAGCTGACAATTGGCAGAGCCGGGCTTTGAACCCATGACCTCTGACTCCAAAGCCCGGGCTCTTTTCACTGAGCCACGCTGCATTTATTAAGCGCTTACTATGTGCAAAGCACTGTTCTGTGCAAAGCTAAGTACCGTTACCATTAATAGTAAGTGCTTAACAAATCCAGCGCTTAGCACAGTTCTTGGCACATAGTAAGCTCTTAACAAATACCATGATTATTAAATACCACAAAAAAAGGAGCTTACAGTCTAGAGGGGGGATATCATGACATCACCCTGATTGAAAGCACACATGTCTAATTCATTCATTAATTCAATCATATTTATTAAGCGCTTACTGTGTGCAGAGCACTGTACTAAGCGCTTCTGTGGGAGACATCATGACATAGCCTTGATTGTGTGCACATGTGTTTGGGGGGGACATCATGACATCACCTTGATTGTGAGCACACGTGTGCACAGGCACACAGAGATTCCACAGGATGCTTGTGATTCATTCATTCATTCAATCATATTTATTGACTGTGAGCCCACTGTTGGGTAGGGACCGTCTCTATGTGTTGCCAACTTGTACTTCCCAAGCGCTTAGTACAGTGCTCTGCACACAGTAAGCGCTCAATAAATACGATTGATTGATTGATTGAGTGCTTATTGGATGTAGAAGCAGCATGGCAGGTGGCTACAGCATCATCATCATCAATCGTATTTATTGAGCACTTACTGTGTGCAGAGCACTGTACTAAGCGCTTGGGAAGTACAAGTTGGCAACATATAGAGACAGACCCTACCCAACAGCATGCACCTACAAGTCAGAATGTCATGGGTTCTAATGCCGCTCCACCACTTGACTCCTGTGTGACCTTGGGCAAGTCACTTTACTTCTCTGTGCCTCAGTTAACTCATCTATGAAATGGGGATTGAGACTGTGAGCCCCACGTGAGACAGAGATTTTGTCCAAATCGATTTGCTTGCATCCACCCCAGTGCTTAAGTACAGTAGCGGCGTGGCTTAGTGGAAAGAACACGGGCTTGGAAGTCAGAGGTCATGGGTTCTAATCCTGATTCCACCACTTGTCAGCTTTGTGACTTTAGGCAGGTCACTTAACTTCTCTGTATCTCATTTACCTCATCTGTAAAATGGGGATTAAGACTGTAAGCCCCACTTGGGACAACCTGATAATCTTGTATCTTGAGAAGCAGCGTGGCTCAGTGGAAAGAACACGGGCTTTGGAGTCAGAGGTCAAGGGTTCAAATCCCAGCTCTGCCACTTGTCAGCTGTGTGACTTTGGGCAAGTCACTTCACTTCTCTGGGCCTCAGTTACCTCATCTGTAAAATGGGGATGCAGACTGTAAGCCCCACATGGGCCACCGTGATCACCTTGTAACCTCCCCAGCACTTAGAACAGTGCTTTGCACATTGTAAGTGCTTAATAAATATTATTATTATTACCCCAGAGCTTAGAACAGTGCTTGGCACATAGTAAGCACTTAACAAATGCCATCATTATTATTATTGTTATGATTACAGGGCTTGACACGTAGTAAGCATTAGCATGGCTCAGTGGAAAGAGCACGGGCTTTGGAGTCAGAGGTCATGGGTTCGAATCCCGGCTCAGCCACCTGTCTGCTGTGTGACCTTGGGCAAGTCACTTCACTTCTCTCAGCCTCAGTTCCCTCATCTGTCAAATGGGGATTAAGACTGTGAGCCCCCCAGGGGACAACCTGATTACCTTGTATCCCCCTCAGTGCTGAGAACAGTGCTTTGCACATAGTAAGTGCTTAACAAATGCCATCATCATTATTATTATTATTATAAATAAGTGCTTGGGAAAGTACAATACAACGGTAAACAGACGCATTCCCTGCCCACAGCGAGCTTTTAGTCTAGATGGGGCAAGACAGACGTTAATATAGATAAATAAATAACAGTTATATGCATAAGTGCTGTAGGGCTGGGAGGGGGAAAGAACAAAGGGAGCAAGTCAGGGCAATGCAGAAGGGAGTGGGAGAAGAGGAAAGGGGAGCTTAGTCAGCGCTCAATAAATACGATTGAGTGAATGAATGAATGAAGATGTCATATGAATAACTGTTCTTGCCATATAGGCATTTCTTTACCATGTTCTCTGGGCAGATTTAGCTCTGAAATTCCAATTTATCATCATCATCATCATCAATCGTATTTATTGAGCACTTACTGTGTGCAGAGCACTGTACTAAGCGCTTGGGAAGTACAAGTTGGCAACATATAGAGAAAGTCCCTACCCAACAGTGGGCTCACAGTCTAGAAGGGGGAGACAGAGAACAAAACCAAACATACTAACAAAATAAACTAAATAGAATAGATATGTACAAGTAAAATAAATAAATAAATAGAGTAATAAATATGTACAAACATGTATACATATATACAGGTGCTGTGGGGAAGGGAAGGAGGTAAGATGGGGGGATGGAGAAGGGGACAAGGGGGAGAGGAAGGAGGGGGCTCAGTCTGGGAAGGCCTCCTGGAGGAGGTGAGCTCTCAGTAGGGCCTTGAAGGGAGGAAGAGAGCTAGCTTGGCGGAGGGGCAGAGGGAGGGCATTCCAGGCCAGGGGGATGACGTGGGCCGGGAGTCGACGGCAGGACAGGCGAGAACGAGGTACGGTGAGGAGATTAGCGGCAGAGGAGCGGAGGGTGCGGGGTGGGCTGTAGAAGGAGAGAAGGGAGGTGAGGTAGGAGGGAGCGAGGTGATGGAGAGCCTTGAAGCCCAGGGTGAGGAGTTTCTGCCTGATGCGCAGATTGATTGGTAGCCACTGGAGATTTTTGAGGAGGGGAGTAACATGCCCAGATGGCCCTCTATTATATTATTTCTATCCCTCACCATTTTTAGAAAAAACACACGGCTACCATTTGGAGAAGGTCCAGGTCATCTCCCCTTTGGGAGGACGCAAATGGCCCTCACCTTGGGGACATCCTAAATGGCAACCCTGCTGCCCGATTTACCCAATAGTAATATTAATTGTGATATTTGTTAAGTGCTTACTATGTGCCGGGCGCTGTTCCAAGCACTGGGGTAGATCCAAAAGAAGCAGGTTGGACAGAGTTCCTGCATAGGGCTCATAGCCTTAATCCCCATTTTACAGGTGAGGAAACTGAGGCTCAGAGAAGTGAAGTGACTTGCCTAAAGTCAAACAGCAGAGAAGTGGTGGAGCAGGGATTAGAAGTCATGTCATTCTGACTTCTGGGTCCATGGTCCTTCCACTAGGCCACACTGTATTTCTGTTGCCACCGAAAACTGCCCCTGCTTGGATGGAGAAGCAGTGTGGCTCAGTGGAAAGAGCACGGGCTTTGGAGTCAGAGGTCACGGGTTCAAATCCCGGCTCCGCCACTTGCCAGCTGTGTGACCTTGGGCAAGTCACTTAACTTCTCTGTGCCTCAGTTACCTCATCTATAAAATGGGGATTAAGACTGTGAGCCCCCCGTGGGACAACCTGATCACCTTATAACCTCCCCAGCGCTTAGAACAGTGCTTTGCACATAGTAAGCACTTAGTAAATGCCATCATTATTATTATGTGTGGTGCCACAAAGACCTGTACCATTCATTCATTCATTCATTCAATCGTATTTACTGAGCGCTTACTGTGCGTAGTGCACTGTACTAAGTGTTTGGAAAGTGCAATACAGCAATAAAGAGAAACAATCCCTGCCAACAATGGGCTGCACCCTTCAGTGGGGACTTCAGCAAGGACTGTTGAATAGTGTCAAGATCCCGGGCTTGGGAGTCAGAGGTCGTGGATTCTAATCCTGCTCCACCACTTGTCTGCTGTGTGACCTTGGGCAAGTCACTTAACCATAATAATAATAATAATGATGGCATTTGTTAAGTGCTTACTATGTACAAAGCACAGTTCTAAGCGCTGTGGGGATACAGCGTGATCAGGTCGTCCCACGTGGGGCTCACCCTCTCCACCCCCATTATACAGATGAGGTAACTGAGGCTCAGAGAAGTGAAGTGACTTGCCCAAGGTCACACAGCTGACATGTGGCGGAGCTGGGATTAGAACTCATGACCTCTGACTCCCAAGCCCAGCCTCTTTCCACTGAGCCACACTGCTTCTCCACTTCCCTATGCCTCAGTTCCCTCATCTGTAAAATGGGGATTAGGATTATGAGCCCCACATGGGACAACCTGATTACCTTATATCTAGAGAAGCAGCGTGGCTCAGTGGAAAGAGCATGGGCTTTGGAGTCAGAGGAGATGGGTTCAAATTCCAGCTCTGCCAATTGTCAGCTCTGTGACTTTGGGCAAGTCACTTGACTTCTCTGTGCCTCAGTTACCTCTTCTGTAAAATGGGGATTAAGACTGTGAGTCCCCGTGGGACAACCTGATCACCTTGTAGACTCCCCAGTGCTTAGAACAGTGCTTTGCACATAGTAAGCGCTTAATCAATGCCACCATTATTATTATTATTATGACTCCAGCGCTTAGAACAGTGCTTGGCACATAGTAAGTGCTTAACAAATACTATCATCATCATTATTATTATTGTTATTACTGAAAGCCTTCTGCAGCAGATACAAAATGTACAGAAGGCTTATGGTGTGTCAGATCCATTTCATGGGCTCTAAAAGCCCTGAGGAGCTGACTACGCACCAGAACCAGACTACTCTTTGATCTGGAACTGTGTCCCTCCCCAATTAGCCCAGCTTCCATGGGCAGTGGACTGCCACTCTAACTCCCCAAAATTAAACGATCAAATCTGGGGAAATGGATGTTCTCTAACAACCTGCAGAGAGACCGGTTTAAGGTACTGCCCAACCACAGACAAAATCATTTCAAACATAACTCTGCCAATCTGAAGTTGGAATCTTCAGATTAATTCTGAATAACTCTTCTACTTCTTAAGTGTGTTATAACGGAAAAATTAACAAAAATAGAATACATTTTGAAATACATGTGAATGGCAGTAAAAACCCTGGAATAATAATAATTATTATTATGGTATTTGTTATGTGCTTACTATGTGCCAGCCACTGTACTAAGCGCTGGGATGGATACAAGCAAATCTGGTTGGACACAGTGCCTTGTCCCACTTGGGGCTCACAATCTCAATCCCCATCTTACAGGTGAGGCAACTGAGGCAAAGAGAAGAGAACTGACTTGCCCAAGGTCACACAGCAGACAAGTGGTGGACTAGAATATATAAGAATAGAAAGCAAGAGTCTGTTTTTCTCTTCTGTACTCTATCTGATTTCAGTAATTACCCTAACTTTGGAAAATTACAAAACGTTGGGCCAGATATATTAAACGTGGCAATCATTAACATGAATTGTAGCATAGGTAATGCATCCTCACTCAAAGAAATTTGCTTACGTTTGGAATCATTCTTTAATAAATCATTTGTTTGGAGTCATTGTGCTTTACTATTTGGCCATTTTTTGATGGGAAAGTTGTTCGTATTGCAATTTTCAGGATATGGTTCTTTTCTTTTGTCATTTAGGTTCTCTTCTGCAAGGTTTAACAGTTCTTTGGCAAGCCAAGCTTCCTGAGGTGCAACTACAATACATTTTCTGATTCTTCCCTTTTGGCTGACCTAATGATCAATTATTGCTTCTGTGGATATAATGAATGATCCAATTGTATATTATGCAGTCTAGTCTGAACAACTGTATCATCAAATAATGATCTGATCTGAATATTCTCTATCTACCGCAGTCCTTAACACATGGCTTGGCACGTACTAACAAATTCCTCTATTATTATTATTTATTAGCTCCATGTGGGAAAGGGACTGTGTCTTTCCTGATTATCTTTAATCTACCCCAGTGCTTGGCACAAAGTAATCTCTCATTAATGCATTTTAAGCATCACTGCAAAGCTGTTTTATTGTCATAAAGATACACTGTCATTGCTATTGTAGTTCGGTTGAAAATACTCTGTTGCAGATAGCCACCCTCACACTGGTAACTGTCTTCTAAAGAAAAAGTGATGAATTCTAATTTTTCTGCGTGCGTAAGGAGATTTTCTGTAGTTGAGACAGTAGGAACAGCGTTTTGAGAACAGAAACATGAATCTTCAACACTACAGGCATGAAATAAAGACCTTTGGCACAGTTCTATGGGACAACAATCTATGGTTAATTTAAAGAAGACTCAGGATTTAACTGATTTCAGTTTCTGGTGGAGATTAAGGAACGACTAACTTTTTGGTTTTCATTAGAAGTTCAAGACCAAATTAAGTGGGTCAGAATACTCTTTCAGTGGGGTCCAGGGGATTTCGCACTAAACTGTGTGTTATACAGTGTGTGCATGTTCTTATTTTCATAGGGAGCAATCTGAGCAGGAAAGGAGATTCCAAAGAAGGAGGAGAGAAGGACGTGGAGAGAAGGATATGGAGGAGTGGAAGAGGAGGAGAGAGGGCCCTTTCTCTCTGGGCAGACAGGAAACAACAGGCAATCAGTTGTCTTTTATAGGCTGAGGCCAGAAAGGAAAAGGGCAGTATAACTTCTGCTTCCCCAACTCTTTCTGGGGCTGACATAATCAAGGGAAGAGGGGAGTCCTGGCACTTGCAAGATTCTCCATGGAAGTGTAGAGCCAGAGGACTGGAGCTCATCCTCTAGGCTGTAAGCTCACTGTGAGCAGGGAACTGTCAACAAATGCTTTTCTACTGTACTCTCCCAATGCTCTGCACACAGTAAGCACTCAATAAATATGATTGATTCTTTGATTGAGTCTCTGACCAGCAAATGAAAGAGGCAGATGTCAGAGGGCTCCTTTACCCTCAAGCTGCTGGAAAGAAAGTCCGTTGTTGGGTAGGGATTCTCCCTATCTTTTGCTGAATTGTACTTTCCAAGCGTTTAGTACAGTGCTCTGCACACAGTAAGCACTCAATAAATACAATTGAATGAATGAATGAATGTGCAGCTTGTTAGGGTCATAGGGAATCAAGCAAAAATTGCTCACTCTCGGCTTCATGGCTCTCCATCACCTCGGCCCCTCCTACCTCACCTCCCTTCTCTCCTACTCCAGCCCAGCCCGCACCCTCAGCTCCTCTGCTGCTAACCTCCTCACTGGGCCTCGTTCTCGCCTGTCCCGCCATGGACCCTTTTGGTCCACGTCTTTTTTGACCCCCGGCCCACGTCCTTCCCCTGCCCTGGAATGCCCTCCCTCCACACATCCGCCAAACTAGCTCTCTTCCTCCCTTCAAAGCCCTACTGACAGCTAACCTCCTTCAGGAGGCCTTTCCAGACTGAGCCCCCTTTTTTCTTTCCTCCTCCCCATCACCCCACCTCTGCCCTACCTCCTTCCCCTTCCAACAGCATTCACATATATTTGTACATATTTATTACTCTATTTAACTTGCACATATTTACTTACTCTATGTATTTTAGTAATGATGTGCATATAGCTATAATTCTATTTATTCCAACAGTTTTGACATCTGTCTACTTGCTTTGTTTTGTTGTCTGTCTCCCCCTTCTAGACTGTGAGCCTGTTGTTGGGTAGGGACAGTCTCTATACATTGCCAACTTGTACTTCCCAAGCGCTTAGTACAGTGTTCTGCACACAGTAAGTGTTCAATATATACGATTGAATAAATGAATGATTGAATGAGTCCTCACCCCCAAGGAATTGGCCCACTGGTTTATGCCCTCAAAGCACTTAGGCCAGAACAGGAGGTACATCTAGCCCACTTCACCCCAAGGATCTGGATGGGTCCTGAAAGTGAAATCAATCAATCAATTAATCAATCGTATTTATTGAGCGCTTACTGTGTGCAGACCACTGTACTAAGCGCTTAGGAAGTACAAGCTGGCAACATATAGAGACAGTCCCTACCCAACAGTGGGCTCACAGTCTAAAAGGGGGAGACAGAGAACAAAACCAAACATACTAACAAAATGAAATAAATGGAATAGATATGTACAAGTAAAATAAATAAATAGAGTAATAAATATGTACAAACATATATACATTTATACAGGTGCTGTGGGGAAGGGAAGGAGGTAAGATGAGGGGGGTGGAGAGGGGGACGAGGGGGAGATCAAGATGGTGGCTCCATTTTTTGTCCCCTGGCAGCAGGCATGGAAAGTTGCAGGGGTTCTTTCCCCACCACCAGGTTCAAAGGGCAGGTCAGAGGCTCTCATCATTCCCAGCTTGGCCAGCCAGGTGATCTCACAGGATTTTTGAGGAATTTCTTCAGAAGCATATAATAGTAATAATGATGATGGCATTTATTGAGAAGCAGCTTGGCTCAGTGGAAAGAACATGGGCTTTGGAGTCAGAGGTCATGGATTCAAATCCCGGCTCCGCCAATTGTCAACTGTGTGACTTTGGGCAAGTCACTTCACTTCTCTGTGCCTCAGTTCCCTCATCCGTAAAATGGGGGATTAAGACTGAGAGCCCCCCGTGGGACAACCTGATCACCTTGTAACCTCCTCAGTGCTTAGAACAGTGCTTTGCACATAGTAAGCGCTTAATAGATGCCATTATCATTAGTATTACTTATTAAGTGCTTACTATGTGCAAAACACTGTTCTAAGCACTGGGGAGGTTACAAGGTGATCAGGTTGTCCCACGGGGGGCTCACAGTCTTAATCCCCATTTTACGGATGAGGTAACTGAGGCACAGAGAAGTTAAGTGACTTGCCCAAAGTCACACAGCTGACAATTGACGGAGCCAGGATTTGAACCCATGACCTCTGACTCCAAAGCCCAGTAGAGCATATCTACCAACTCTGTTGTATCACACTTGACCAAGCACTTAATGCGATGCTTGACACACAGTAAGTGCTCAGTAGATACCATTGATAGATTGATTAGTAAAAATAGTAATCTTTTGCAAGATAGCTTTGTCCCATGTTGTGTAAAAACTTTGGAGAGGGCACCATTTTATTTGAACACTCGGGATCAGAAACCCACAGGAAAAAAGCTGACTTGAACCATTCGCTCCATCATCATTGTTCCAATCTCGAATAAAACGTTTACAGTTCTCTCCAAAATGCTCTTCTCTGTTCTGTGTTTCTCAGTTACAAACAAGTTTCTTAACAAAAGTGAAAGTCCTAAAAGCCAGAATCTGTTTTTCCGTCTCTTTTTCTTTTTCTAAAGAGAGCTTATGACTGCAGAACTTTGTCTTCCAGAGAAACTTAATAAAAATAAATTGATGTTGATGCTAACAACATGTTCCTGAATGCCTAAGTCTACCTAAATGCAAATATGGGAAATCCCCTAAGTAGTATAAAATATTGGTTAATAACAGTCATTCTTTCAATAGTATTTATTGAGCGCTTACTGTGTGCAGAGCATTGTACTAAGCACTTGGAAAGTACATTTCAGCAATAGAGACAATCCTTGCCCACAATGGGCTTAGGGGAGTCAGAGAACACACCCTCACATTTGAAAGGCAAAGTTGGAGAATGGTTTATAAACTCTTTCATGTGAGTCAGAATTCATTTGACACAATACCTAAGAGATTTTAGCCATTGCACTGAATATACGTAAGTGCTTTGCTCTCTGAGGGTGACTAGACATATTCTTTCATGGAAATTTAAGCCAGTGTCTTCTGAGCTACTAGGAAGAAATTTATTAAGATTTCACCTTGCACCCAAAAGAGAACCAGGCTTTGAAAACAGGTTGTACGCAAAAGCACAATTAATCTACAGTGCGGAGCGTTCTGAGGAAATACCAAAGCTTCCTACAAACAGCCTCGGCTTCGGGTGGGTGGTGAGTAAATGAGGAGATTGGCACTCAAGGAGCATGATTGCACATAGTAAGCACTTAATAAATGCCATTATTATTATTATTATGATTAATCAATCAATCAATCAATCAATCGTATTTATTGAGCACTTACCGTGTGCAGACCACTGTACTAAGCGCTTGGGAAGTACAAGTTGGCAACATATAGAGACAGTCCCTACCCAACAGTGGGCTCACAGTCTAAAAGGGGGAGACAGAGAACAAAACCAAACATACTAACAAAATAAAAGAAATAGAATAGATATGTACAAGTAAAATAAATAAATAAATAAAATGATCAATGGGGAAGTTGCGGGGGATGGTGGGGAAATTGTCCTTTGAGAGACCTTAGTCAAAGATGCAAAAGTGCCCAACCTTTGGAAGTGAAAGTCCTGTCAACAGGGACTTACCAGGGGAATGCAGTGGCTCTAGAGTAAGGACTCTAAGTCTCCAACCTCTTTAAGTTTGAATGAACTCACGTGTGACATTATAAGTGCTCAATAAATGCAATCAAATGATTAACTACATTACCTACCATGCAACCTGGTGCACTCCACGATCCCTCTGGGTCTCAGTCTCTCCATCTGTAATGCTGTGAGTTTCTTGTTTGTCCAATCACATCACCTATCCCAGCACTGCCATAATAATTATTGAAATGTCATGACGTTACACGGCATCTGTAACTATATGCAGCATGAGGTAATGACATCACACAGAATGTCATGAGAACATGAGAGGTAGTGGAATGATGTCATCCAAATGGGAGGAGGCAACTTTTCACTACCTCAAATGACCAAAAATCTGAAGCCAGCCTCACAGCTAAAGGACAAAGGATGCGTCGACTTCCTGTCTGTATGCTATGAAAACAATCCACAAAATGGACTCCTCGTGGACAGGAAATGTGTCTACCAGTTCTGTTATATTGCACTTTTCCAAGCCCTCACTACAGTACTCTGAACATAGTAAATATGATTGATTTAAAAAAGCAGAAGAAAATTTGAGTGGCCATTTTGTCATTCACCAGTTTCCAGCAGTACACTATCCAGAAAAATAACCATTTGCTCATTAAAAAGAACCCAAAACTCTAATAATAGGAAACTCAGACCAGCTAATGCAATCTTAAAAGCCAAGACACTCTTCCTGCTGTTTACCCCAAACTCTCCTAATGTGTTTTAAATCTGTTCCATCTTGCCCCGAGCTCTTCAACTTTTGAGCTGGCAGAGTTCCCTACAAATTCACTGGATTTTTCTGATCTCCTATATTCTTTGAGTAGCTTAGCTTTCTTTATTATTTCAGTTAGGTTGCTTGTTATTATTAAGTTTCTTTCATTCTGTTTCAAAGCCCTGTTGTGGGTCCAGTGGAAATAACTCTGCTCCCAAATCAATAAGAATAATAATTATGGTATTTATTAAGTGCTTATTATGTGCCAGGCACTGTTTTAAGCATTCTAGTCTTGTCACAGACATGGCTATTGGGAGCAAAGAGGGTCTGTAGACTTCTCAGTGAGCTTCATTTTTGTGCACTTACTCTCTTATCACACTCCGTGTTCAAGCGGGAACCTGAGTGGCAGGGTTGACAGATTGTGGGTTCTGAAATCTCAGAATGAAGCTCATTCATTGTTCCTGGAAGGAGACTACATCGTTTCTGTTTTACATTCTTACGTAAAAGAAAACTCAATTAAGGTATGCCTGGCCCATAATAAGCACTTAAATATCATTAAAAACATGGGTGAGGGGGTGAATTTCAGTATGTATAACCCGAAAAGTCCCTTGTTTCGGCTGGGAAAACTGAAGCAGAAGCTTGGAGAAGAACTAAATGCATAGCGTACTTTTGGGGAGAAAAAAATTCCCACAGAAGGCCACTGAGCTTTCATTAGACTAGAAGCATAGCTAATTCATTTGATCTTCAACTTTCTGCTTGCAGACTCAATGAAAAGGAAATAGGATTATAAATCATTTTATTTAGATTGTACTGTCAGATTGAGACAGTGAACGAAGACCTGCTTTAGATTCTTCTAATTCTAACACAGAAATGAGCACACTCTTCCGTTCTAGAAAGCTAGTGCCAATCGGAACGATTTTTCACACAATTGTTAACAAAATATTGAAATAACTTTTTTCAGTTTTTATTTAATTGATTTTTTCATGATTAATTAATTATCTCATGCGGGTATCTAATTGTTAACCCCAGAAAGTGAGGTCTACTTTATGCCCTCAGGAGTAGCGGGAAAATATTTTGCCCAACGACATCCGCCATTCATTTTCATTTATTCAATCGTATTTATTGAGCACTTACTGTGTGCAGAGCACCGTACTAAGTGCTTGAAACAAAGTTGATCACTCAACCTAATTTCCCTAGCCAAACCACATCTGTACCACCAAAGCAAAGCAGAGAACTATGACAACTAATGGAAATAATTTAATAAAAAAGTCACTTGTCATCTGTATTATCCAATTCTGTATTTTTAGATACCACTCTCCACTGGCCACATCCATTTGTTTTTTGATGGTATTTGTTAATTACTTACTATGTGTCAAACACTGCTTTAAGCTCTGGTGTGGGTACAAGTTAATTAGGTTGGACACAGTCTCTGCCCCTCCATGGAACTCACAGTCTAAGTAGGAGGGAGAACAGGTATGCCCGTTTTACAGTTATGACTGACTGCAAAGCAGAGTTGGTGACAACAGGGCACAAAACCTAAAGCCAAATTCATTGTCTATAATACTGTGCATTAATGATGGCATTTGTTAAGCAGTTACTATATGCAAAGCACTGTTCCAGGTGCTGGGAGATTATAGGTAATCAGGTTGTCCCACATGGGGCTCACAGTCTTAATCCCCATTTCACAGATGAGGTCACTGAGGTCCAGAGAAGTTAAGTGACTTTCCCAAAGTCACACAGCTAACAAGTGGCGGACTTGGGATTAGAACCCATGACCGCTGACTCCCAAGCCCTTGCTCTTTCCATTGAGCCTCTCTGCATATGTGTATATACATAGAGTTCTTCTATATTCATTTCAATTATACTCCTGAAAGTCCATCTTAGCATCTTCACTCTACTTCCTTTCTGATTTTTTTTTCTTTCTCCTACTCCCAATGCATGTAAATATATATTTTTGGTTTTGGTGTTTGTTAAGCACTTTACTATGTGTCAGACACTGTACTAAACACTGGTGTAGATACAAGATATTCAGGTTGGATATAGTCCATGTCCCACAGAGGGCTCACAGTCTTAATTCCTGTTTTACAGATGAAGTAACTGAGGCATGGAGAAGCTAAGTGACTTGCCCAAATTCACACAGCAGACAAGTGCAAGAGCCATGATTAGAACCCATGAACTTTTGACTGTCAGGCCCATGCTTTATCCACCAGACCTCTAATTTCTGTCTCCTTTCTTAGAGTATAATAATAATAATAATAATAATAATAATAATAATAATAATGACATTTATTAAGCACTTACTATGTGCAAAGCACTGTTCTAAGCACTGGGGAGGTTACAATGTGATCAGGTTGTCCCACAGGGGGCTCACAGTCTTCATCCCCATTTTACAAATGAGGGAACTGAAGCACAGAGAAGTTAAGTGACTTGCCCAAAGTCACACGGCTGACAACTGGCAGAACCAGAATTCGAACCCATGACCTCTGACTCCAAAGCCCGGGCTCTTTCAACTGAGCCATGCCACTTCTCTATGGTTCTCTAAGCTCATTGTCATCAGGAACTGTGTGTTCTACTTCTATATCATATTTTCCAACCACGTAGTACAGTACAGTATGCTTAGAACAGTGCTTTGCACACAGTAAGCACTTAATAAATGCCATTATTATTATAATTATTATTATTATTATTAGAGGGGACACAGTACCACCTTAATAAATACCATTACTGCCTTTTACTCAATGTAACTTTAAGCCTACTAGTCTACCTCCATCCTTGTTGCTAGGAATACAAAAGATCATCCATCCCAACTTTGACCATGAGCGTATAGTGGGGAGTGGGAGTTAATCCTCATTTTACAATTTTTTTATGGCATCTGTTATTTGCTTATTTTATGCTGTTTCCAGTGACAATGTATGGATCTGAAACCTGGACAGTGAAAAAACAGGATAGAAAGAACATCAGTTCTTTTGAAATGTAGTGTTGGAGAAGGCTTTTGTGACTATCATGGACTGCCCGAAAAACAAACAGGTATTGGAGCAAATTAAGCCAATTTGGTCTTTAAAATGCCAAATGACTCGACTTAGATTAGCATATTTTGGACACGTTATCCAGGAGGACTGACTCTCTGGAGAGGATACAAATCTTAGGAAAATGTTAGGAAATGTTTTCCAGGGAAAACATGGAAGAGGCATACCAGCAGCTAGATGGACAGAAACCATACTAACAATAATGGAAGAACCGTTAGAAGGTTACAGATTATGGCAGAAGACAGGACATTCTGGAGAAAACCTGACCATAGAGTTGCTATGAATTGGAAAAAACCCGATGACACGATAATAATAATACTATGTGTCAAGCACTAATCTAAGTGCTGGGGTAGATACTAGCTAATCAGTTTGGACACAGTCCCTGTCCCACATGGGGTTTACAGTCTTAATCCCCATTTCACAGATGAGGTAACTGAGGCACAGAGAAGCAAAGGACTTGCCCAAGTTCACATAGCAGACAAGTGGCGGGGTCAGGATTAGAACTGGTGGTTCTGGGTTCTAATGTTTTCAAGTCATTTTATCTGGACCTCAGTTTCTTCATCTGTAAAATGGAGATAAAATTTGTGTTCTTCCAACCTCCTGGACTATATGCCCCGTGTGGGACACGGACCGTGTTCAGCATGATTATCTCGTATCTACCCTAGCACATAGAGCAGGAGAAGATTTTTCAGTTTCTTTCCTTTTGGAGATTTAATTAAGGGATCAACTATAGGGACCTTAATTACTTCTGCTCACATTTTTTAAAATAACTTAATCTTGGAATGCTATTTTAATTTTGAAACCAAGAATATTTCAACGAACAATATTTTGGTAAGAATTTTATTTGGGGGAATCTTTGTGACTGACATTATTTAATTAGCTATTTGTAATTACGGTTATGCTCTTCTCAGCAATATTAGATTAACACCGTGCTGACGATGAAGAGTGACAGCTGTTTGGTGACCACAGGCCTGTCAATAAATATAGATAAATAATAATAGTAATGATAGCATTTATTAAGTGCTTACTGTGTGCAAACCACTGTTCTAAGCACTGGGGAAGTTACAAGGTGATCAGATTGTCCCACGGGGGGCACACAGTCTTCATCCCCATTTTCCAGATGTGGGAACTGAGGCCCAGAGACGTGAAGTGACTTGCCCAAAGTCACACAGCTGGCAATTGGCAGAGCGGAGATTTGAACCCATGACCTCTGACTCCAAAGCAAGTTCTCTTTCTACTGAGCCAAGCTGCTTCTCTAAATGATGGCATAGCAAGGGAGGGCCAACTTGTGTGGGCAGGGAATGTGTCTGTTTATTGTTGCATTGTAGTGTACCCTCCCAAGCGCTTAGTGCAGTGTTCTGCACATAGTAGGGGCTCTACGAATATGATTGAATGAATGAGTAGTGAGAAACTTATAGAAAGGGAGACCGTATCAGCACCTTCAATTCTCTGAACCGAGGAGAATCAATAAGTACCGTTTGCGTGAGAATTGACTCCATGGCTACCACTCTGTAATGTGCTTGGAAAGGAAAATGGTTAAAAAGTGAAGAAAACAAGGCATTGCCAACCTGCAAAACATATTTTCAAGGAGCAAGAGTGCCTGACTGAGAAAGCACTGTCACCTAGTAAAAAGAGTATGGGTTTGGGAATTGGTGGCTCTGGGTTCCAATCTTTTCAAGTCACTTTACTTATCAGTACCTCAGTTTCTTCATCTGTAAAATGGGGTTGTGTTCTTCCAATCTCCTGTATTATGAGCCCCATGTGGGACAGGGACTGTGTTAAACCTGATTGTCTCATATCTACCCTAGCACTTAGAGCAGAACTTGCCACATTAGTTAAAGCTTAACAAATACCGCTATTATTATTATTTATTTTTATTGTTATTAATTCATTCATTCAGTTGTACTTATTAAGTACTTACTGTGTGCAGAGCCCTGTATGAAGTGCTTGGGAAAGTCCATCACAACAATAAACACTGACGTTCCCTGCCTACAATGAGCTTACAGTTTAGAGGTGTTGAGACAGACCTCAAAACCGATAAATAAAATTACAGCCAGGTGCATACGTGCTGTGGGTCTGGGAGGGTAAGGGAGAGCAAAGTGAGCAAGTCAGGGTAACGTAGAAGGGAGTGGGAGATGAGAAAAAGTGGTGTTTAGTCTGGGAAGGCCTCTTGGAGGAGATGTACCTTCAGTAAGACTTTTGAAGGGGAGGAGATTAATTGTCTGCCGGATTTGAGGAGGAAGGGTTCTACAGGCCAAGCCCCGACATCTAGTGAAAGAAGCTCGGGCCTGGAACTCAGGGGACCTGGGTTCTAATCCTGGCCCCCCACTGCTTGCCCTTGCGCCGATCCTTAAACCTCTCTGGGCCTCAGTTTCCCCATCTGGAAAAATGGGGATTAAATCCTCCTCCCTCCAACCGTGAAACAGGGACTGGATGCCAACTGGATTATCTCGTATTTGCCCCAGCTCTCAGAGCAGGGCTTGGCGCACTGGAAGCAGTCAGCCAGTACCATAATTTCTGTTATGATTATTTTGAATCCACTCAAGAGATCAGCCGTGTTTATTGAGCGCTTACTTTCATTCATTCATTCAGTCGTATTTGTTGAGCGCTTGCTGTGTGCAGAGCACTGTGCTGAGCGCTTGGGAGGTCCAGGTCGGCAGCATCTGGAGACGGTCCCTTCCCAGCAGCAGGCTCGCAGTCTAGAAGCGGGGGACGGACAACAGAACAAAACATGTTAGCAAGGTGGAATAAATGGAATAAATATGTACAGGTAAAATAAATAAATGGAGTAATAAATATGTACAAACATATATACATATAGAGACGCAGTGTGGCTCAGTGGAAAAGAGCCCGGGCTTTGGAGTCAGAGGTCATGGGTTCAAGTCCCGGCCCCTCCAATTGTCAGCTGTGTGACTTTGGGGAAGTCACTTAACTTCTCTGGGCCTCAGTTACCTCATCTGTAAAATGGGGTTTAAGACTGTGAGCCCCCCCGTGGGACAACCTGATCAGCGTGTAACCTCCCCAGCGCTTAGAACAGTGCTTTGCACATAGTAAGCGCTTAAGAAATGCCATTATTATTATTATTATTATTATTATTATTATTATTATTATTAAAGCTTAAGAAATATATACATTCATGGGGCCTGTCCATTTATCCAAGGATGCACCTTTGATTGAGGATTTAAAATCTTTATTGGTTATTAAGGTGCCTCCTAAAATATCAGTGACTGTGTAACAGTCAATCAATAAAGAAATGGTATCTATTGAGAGCCTTCTGTGTGCAGTGCAGTATACTAAACACTTGAAATACAGTAGAGTTAGTAGGCATCATCTCTGCCCTAAAGGAGCTTACTATCTAATTGAGACAACACACTGAACTAGTCTTCAGATAGAGGGAAAAAGACAAAATGGTTGTATGTTAGTTGCGATTAAATAGTAAAGCATACACATCAATACGTACAGGGTGGTTGTTAATACGCAAGTGTGTAGCTTGTGCAGAAGTGCTGAAATGGTAACTGAGGGGATAAAACCTGTTGCAGGGGATCAATTAATTAGGGAAGGGAGTGAACCAGCAAATATACACATTTATATTCTAAGAGGTCCCAGAGTCCTTTTTATCTTCTTCCATACTTAATGACAGATAATTAATGATGATTAATGATTAGTGATAATTAATGATGGCACAGGAGATCAAGGATCCTTGATAAGGGAAAAACTTTTGATAGTGTTTTAATTATTATAATTATCAGTAAGGTTTGTTGAGACCTATAATGAACACTCTGAATTTGTACTTTATAATTAAAGATGAAGGCAGTGGGGTAAATCAGGGGTACAATTATTTGATAATATACCTGGAGACATTTAAGGATTGAAATAGAATTAGTTGCATTTTCAACAAGTTATGCTTGGAAAACATATCCTTTTGATTCACAATCCAGGAAGAGGTTTTGTTTAAACTAATGTGAGACTTCACATCTGGTTTTTAATTTTCTGTCCATTTCCCATGCCTCCAACATTTCTGATCTCATTAAAAACAAATTTGTAACTCCCCGCTTGAATCATGTTCTCAGAAAATGAGTTTCAGAGTTTCTTTTAGTAGGCAAGGAGACCGTGTTATTATCCAAGGGTTATCAGGCTTCCAGGGATAGTTTGGGGGTTGGCTAAATAGCATGTCAAATGGGGACTGCCATTTTGAAAGAGCTGCTACTTGTGTCCCACCTCTTCCCCACCAACAGTGGAGCCTCGACGGGATGGGCCGTAATCCTGAGGGGGATCTTCCTATCTCCCTTTCCTCATCCTGGTAGTTCCAAGATCAAGTGAGTGGGAGAGGAGTGAAGTTTGAGGAATGGGAAAACCCTACCTCGAAATGTTTCTGCTCTTTAAACTGTTCTCTTCCTAGATTGAGCTCCAGACAGGGTGAAATCTGAAACTATAGGTCCCTGAGCTTAGTTCCTGGACAGATACCACAAAGAGAAGCCCCGTGAGCTAGTGGATAAATCACAGGTCTGGGCATCAGAAGGACCTGGGTTCAAATCCCAGCTCTGTCACTTTTCTTCTGTGTGAGTTTGGGCAAGTCAATTAACTTCTCTGTGCCTCAGATACCTCATTTGTAAAATGGGGTTTAAGACTGTGAGCCCCATGTGGAACAAGCAATGTGTCCAACCTGATTAGCTTGTTTCCTCTCCAGAGCTTAGTACAGTGCCTGGGACATAGTAAGTGTTTAATAAATACCATTGACAACAATAACATAAAAAAGAGAGAACTTACTGAAGAGGTAAAGTATTCTGGTCTTCTTCCACCTTTCCCTGGAAGTTGTCAATCGCCTTTCCCAGCCAATCAGCTTTAGCACTGTTTCCCAGATTCGTTTATAAGATATTTGAATGACTTTGAAATCAGGCTTTAAAGAACTGTTTGAGATTGGGCTGTATCTGCACAGAAGCAAGCTCAGAAGAGGTTTTTGTCATTTTTCAAAATGGAAGAACTGGAAATAGTTGCATCAGATTGGGCAGACAGGATCTTTTTCCCATAAAATGGCTTCCTGATATGTGTTTCCTATTGACCAAGAAGTTCATTCAGTTAATAATTGTTGACTGGGCCTCCCTCTCCCAAACATGAACCTGGGCTCAGCAATCCCCTCGGGTGGCAACGGGGTGGGGAAATGGTTGGGAAATGAGGGAAAAATTAGAATTGGAGCCCCACATTTAGGTATAGGTGGTGAAATCAGGTCCCAGAAGCAATCTGGGAGTTGTGACTAGTGTTACTTGCCTCCAAAAACATTGATCTTATCAGCCCAGTATGCTGCAGTGTGGCCTACTGCACAGACCTGAGAGTCAAAAGGACCTGGTTCTCATCCCAGCTCTGCCACTTGTCTGCTGTGTGACCTTGGGCAAATCACTTCACTTCTCTGTGTCTCAGTTACCTATATTGAATATGGGGATTAAGACTGTGAGCTTCATGTGGGACAGGGACTGTGTCCAACCCAATTATCCTGTATCTACCCAGCACTTAGAACAGTGCCCGGCACATAGTAAGCACTTAACAGATACCTATATTATTATATTAATTTAGTTGACCTAATGTTAGGTCTGTGCCATGCAGATTTGAGCTACAGGAAATATTTTCTAAAAGAAAATTCCTTTCCGAAACAGCACTTATTCCAGGCAGATCCAGTCAATGTCTAACCAGGCCAAAGAAAGGAGAGAATCAAGGCAAAGTTCAGGTCATTCAACTCAAAATGCCAGTCATTTTTTGTTTTCTCGACATTGTCACTACTCTCTTTGACCCTTACGCTCAGGTGTCTGTGGACACCTAGATGTTTTTGCTGACATCGTGACCAAAAATCAAGTGGTTTTCTATAGGATTTCAACTTTGATATCATGCCTTAAAGTTACAAAATCAAGTTTCTTCTTTTATTTGCAAAATGTGCCTCATTTTGCGGAGTAGATTTAGACATTTATTCAGCCATTGAAAAATCAGATTTCACTGTCCCCTTGAGCAAGTCTCTGGAAACCATGTAAAACCCACTGCTAAAGGTCCTGCTGACATTGTAACAACAGTTTTGTCATCCCCTTCCACCCTCAAGAACTCGTGTAGTACAATGGTGAAGAAATGATTCAATTAATTTTGAAACTCCTTTTTTTTATGGTATTTTTTAAGGGCTTTATATGTACCAAGAGCAGTTGGAAGTGCTGCTGTAGATACAGGTTTATCAGGTTGAACGCAGTCCCTGTCCCACACAAGGCTTGCAGTCTAAGTTGGAGTATTTTTAGGAGGATTGAATCCTCATTTTCCTGATGTAATAATAATGTTGGCATTTGTTAAGCACTTACTATGTGCAAAGCGCTGGTCGTTCTAAGCACTGGGGGGGATACATGGTGATCAGGTTGTTCCACGTGGGGCTCACAGTCTTTATCCCCATTTTACAGACGAGGGGACTGAGGCTCAGAGAAGTTAAGCGACTTGCCCAAGGTCACACAGCAGACATGTGGCGGAGCCATGACCTCTGACTCCAAAGCCCGGGCTCTTTCCACTGAACTGAGGCAGAGAGAAGACCTGCCCAAAGTCACACGACAACCAATCAGCAGACCTAGGATTAGAGCCCAGGTCCTCTAACTCCTAGGCCTGTTCTGTTTCCACTAGACTATGCTTCTTTTGTAGGGGACAGAACCCAGGTATTTTTCTTCTATTTTACACTATGCAAACACTTGAAAAGCAGTGTGGCACAGGACTGAGAGTCAGAGGGCCTGAGTTCTAATTCCACCAGTTGACTGCTCTGTAACCTTGGACAAGTCACTTCACTTCTCTGTGACTCAGTTAATCCATCTCTGAGGTGTGGAATTACCTGTTCTCTATGTTACTTAGGCAGTGAATCCCATGTAGGTCAGGGAATGTGTCCAACCTAATTACCTTGTGTTTACCCCAGTGCTTAGTAGGGGATATAGTAAGTGCCTAACAAAAGATGCAGTTATTATTAGTATTATTATTCTAATATTATTAGTATTATTCTAGTATTATTAGTATTATTATTCTTTTAGACTGTGAGCCCACTGTTGGGTAGGGACTGTCTCTATATGTTGCCAACTTGTACTTCCCAAGCGCTTAGTACAGTGCTCTGCACACAGTAAGCATTCAATAAATACGATTGATGACGATGATGATGATTAGTAGTAGTATTATTAGTATGACCTGCAGAGTATCTGCAGAGAAGCAGCATGGGCCTAAGGGTCAGAAGGTCATAGATTCCAATCCCGGCTCCTCCACTTATCTGCTGTGTGACCTTGGGCAAATCACTTCACTTCTCTGTGCCTCAGTGACCTCATCTGCCAAATGGGGATTGAGACTGTGAGCCCCACCTGGGACAGGGACAGGGACTGTGCCCAACCCGATTTGCTTTATCCACCCCAGCACTTAGTACAGTGCCTGGGACATAGTAAGCGCCTAACAAATTCCACACTTATTCATCATTATTATCATTATTACCTGTACAGTGCTCTGTTGATGATGGCTTAGTACAGTGCTCTGCACACAGTAAGAGCTCAATAAATACAATTGAATGAATGAATGAATGAAAGATGATGATAGCAATCATTGTTAATTCTGTAGGCTTCTAGATTAAGGAAACCACTTTCTCCCCATTTGGTCCACAGAAAAGAGGCTGAGGAAATATGCTATCACTGAATCTGCTCCAAGAAGAGGGGAAAGGGCAGGGGCTACTTAAGGACTCACAAGAAAGGTGGTGGCGACAGCCTGTCTGTGCACCACCTGAGCGCTGCAGCCCCTGCCATTTGCTGACATTTGACGAGTTGTCCTTTCCAGCCTGAGGAAAAGGCCCCAGGGGCAGGCTGTAGTGTACAACCAAATACTTTGAAAAAAATAAACAGGTAAATTGAAACTTGAAAAGAAAGGTGATAGTTCGAAGGCTGAGGGGACACTGGAAGTCACTTAAGATTTTTGTGTTACTAGACAAATGGAGAGGCTGATCTGTTCAGTTGATCTGGTCTCCACCCCAGGCAGACAAAACCATCCCTCTAGTGACCCAACCTAAAAAATTCACCTCTCTCTCTTTCTCTACCTTTCTCTCTCTCTCCATTTCTCCCCTCCCTCTCACTTTCTGAACTTTCCTACCCATATCTCCCTCTGTCTGTTTGTCTCTTTCTGCCTCTCTTCTCCTCTCCCTCTGACTCTATCTCTGTCCTCATTCTATCTCCTTCTCTGCTTCTCACCTCCTTTTCTCCCTCTTTCACTCTTTCTTTGCCTCCCCATGTCTGCTTTTGTTTCCTCTCACTCTCTTTCCCTCTCTCTCACTTTCTCTCATAGAAAACACGTTAGCAAGTCAGTAAAGGTGCTTTCCTCATCGAGGCGGGGAATTACGGCTGCCTGGCGGGCAGGTTCCAAACTGCTTGGATCGAGGATCTGCAGAGGCAGGTTCTAATTAGTTCCACCCTACATGTTTGAGGAAGCACTTACTTCGCCTCTCAATCCCAGGAGATGATGCAAGGGGAAGAGACGACCAGTGACTCCATTTGGAACCGGGAATGATGCACGCAAGATAGCCAGCCTGAGTGTGTTGGAGCCTTCTCTTCAGCATGATCGAAAGAGAGGGTTTGGCCTCTGTTTCCAGCCTGAAGGTTCTGACCCTCTTCATCTCCCTAAGCCCTGGGCTTCTGCTCTTGGGGTCCGGTGTGACGCTGGAAGAGAATGCATATGATGGGCTGCTTATTGCCATTCATCCGCTGGTACCTGAAAATCAACATCTCATTCAAAATATTAAGGTAAGAAACAAGAACATGAATAATTGAAACTCTCACCCTCGGTAGATTCATTAGAAAATCACACATTTCCATCCTATCCAAGAGTAGTCAAATAATATCAGTGAGACAGGAACATTTCTGCATCGTGGGAGTGAAACGTGAGTTTTGACACAGTGACTTTGTTAACATACTGCCATTTACTCTCAATTAAAATGTCCCCCTTCACTCTCTGTAAAGCCATTTCATATGATTGGCCATTTTTTTCTACAGTTTTAATTGAATCTAATGTAATATAATTTCAGAAATGATAATTGACGGTTTCAATTATTAGGTTTTAGAAATGACTAGAGTATACTTCAAGGACTGCTTCAAAATAATGGCAAGTTTCAGCGGTCTTTAGGTAGTTAATGAAAACCAAGCAGACATGGTTTCTCCTGAGAGAGGAAAGTGATTTAATAGTTATAGCTAGGGACTGAAAAGCAGAAATGAATTTCCTCTTTCTTCCTTGTCAGAAAGCATTTGGGGGTTTTGCCTTAAGAGTATTTCTGAGGACCAAAGTTACAATGCCACAGAGTTTAACTTTACCAAGTTGAAATCAGCACAGTCACCTGAGGTGTGGCACCTAAAACAATCCCCAGGGGAACGGCATAAAATGGAATAATTCAAGAGCAGGTTTGAAGTTGGAAAAACTCATTTATAGAAGCAGGGGATTCACTAAGGCAAGACGTGTGCTTGTCTTATGAAAATGGATCCCAGTGGTTAAGGATAATATTTTAGGAATATGTTGCTATGAACTTCCTCAGCTTAGTATTTCCTTGAAAATGACTTGGCAATTTTTGTCTCGCCAGCTGCTGATAATAATTTCTTCATATACCTCCCCCCAAATCACACTGCAACCCTTTTCCTTTGTTTGTCTCTAGGAAATGATGACTGAAGCTTCTTTTTACCTATTCAATGCTACAAAAAGAAGGGCATATTTCAGAAACATAAATGTTTTAATACCATCTACATGGAAAGCAAATAATTATAGGAAAGCAACACGGGAGACATATGAAAATGTAAGATTTCAAGTTTTCATAAGGTGATAAAATGACTAATCTGATTAGTAAAAGCAATGTATAAAGAGCGTAGCAGATGTCTGAGTTAATAAATGGCTCACAAATTTAGAATATCGCTTATTATCACCAACATTATTGACGGTCTACCATGTACGTGGAGCTAGGCACTTTGGAGCATACAGTACCTAAGTAGAAGAAATAGTCTTTGTCCTCAAGGAGTTTACAGTCCAACAGAGAAGATATAGAAATAATAATAAATGCATGAGAAAGATTATTCATTCATTCATTCATTCATTCAATCATATTTATTGAGTGCTTACTGTGTGCAGAGCACTGTACTAACCGCTTGGGAAGTACAAGTCAGCAGCATATAGAGACGGTCCCTACCCAATAACGGGCTCACAGTCTAGAAGGGGGAGACAGACAACAAAACAAAACATGTAGACAGGTGTCAAAATCATCAGAACAAATAGAATTAAAGATATATAATAATAATGATGGCATTTATTAAGCACTTACTATGTGCAAAGCACTGTTCTAAGTGCTGTGGAGGTTACAAGGTGATCAGGTTGACCCAAGGGGGGCTCACAGTCTTAATCCCCATTTTGCAGATGAGGTAACTGAGGCACATAGAAGTTAAGTCACTTACCCAATGTCACACAGCTGACAATTGGTGGAGCTGGAATTTGAACCCATGACCTCTGACTCCAAAGCCCGTGTTCTTTCCATTGAGCCACGCTGCTTCTCCTGATAATAATGATGACACTTGTTAAGCGCTTACTAGGTACAAAGCACTGTTCTAAGTGCTGGGGAGGTTACCTGATGATGGGGTTGTCCCACGTGGGGCTCACAGTCTTAATTCCCATTTTACAGATGAGGTAACTGAGGCACAGAGAATTTAAAGGACTTGCTTAAAGTCACACAGCTGACAATTGGTGGAGCCGGGGGTTTGAACCCATGACCTCTGACACCAAAGCTTGGGCTCTTTCCATTGAACCACACTGCTTCTCTATATGCACATCATTAACAAAATAAATAGGATAGTAAATTTGTACAAGTAAAATAGAGTAATAAATCTGTACATATATATATATATATATATATATATATATACAAGTGCTGAGGGGACGGGAAGGAGGTAGGGCGGGAGGGATGGGGAGGAGGAGAGGAAAAAGGGGGCTCAGTCTGGGAAGGCCTACCAGAGGAGGTAAGCTCTCAGTAGGTCTTTGAAGGAAGGAAGCAACCTAGCTTGTTGGATGCGGGGAGGGAGGACATTCCAGGCCAGGGGGAGGACGTGGGCCAGGGGTCGATGGCGGGACAGGTGAGAACGGGGTACAGTGAGGAGGTTAGCGGCAGAGGAGTGGAGGGTGCAGGCTGAGCTGTAGAAGGAGAGAAAGGAGGTGAGGTAGGAGGGGGTGAGGGGATGGAGCGCCTCAGTCCTTGACCTTGTATCTAAGCACTTACCTCAGTCCTTAGGACAATGCTTGGCACATAGTAAGTGCTGAATAAAAAACATAAAAAAAGACCGAACAATAAAATTTAAGCCTCCCACACTGCTCACACTGGCTGCTAAAGAGCCATATCACATGGCTGCTGGGGAATTTAGGATGGGAGACCATGAAGGAGAAGGTATGTCCTCTCATTAATACTCCCAATATCCAGTTTTTGTATTTCTGAGAAAGAGGATCAGCAGGGCTAGGTGAACGCTACTTCATTCCCTCCTTAGTTTAGCCCAGGCCTATTCCAGGCCTATTGCTGGACTATCCAGTCCCACTAAGCATTTGCAGGGAATTGGGTAAGTTTGTAATGTAGTATGGTGCCTGGTATATAGCAAACACTTAACAAATACCCTAATTATTTCTAAAATAGACTCTAATTTTATTTTCCTGGCAGTCATAAACTGCCTTGCTTTCCTGACGGAGGATAAATCTGCAATTTGTGGCCAATCTGAAAAGACATTCTAGGAAACTTCATTTATTGGTTTGCTTCTCTTGGTTTACTTTTATTTTTCTCATATTTCTGGCTATAAAAAGAACTTCCATGCCTGAAAATGAGCTCTAACCTCTGCCAAAATCTTAGCCAAAGCTTTGATGGTTAAATATATATATACTGACTAAATATATATATATATATATATTCTGACTAAATATATATATTTATATATATATATATACTGACTAAAGGCTTTTATTTTGCCCTTGCCTGTCTTTTCTTGTCCACCAGTTTCAGCTGTGCTCTTCCTAGTGTTTCTTAGACAGCAAAATCCATGGGAATACTTTATGTGGAAAAGACAACCAAGGAAGCATTGAGCCAAAGCAGACATATGGTTTTACTGGGTTCGTACCGTATGCCTCTTGGCACACACAGCTAAGGTAAACTGGCTAGACATTTTGAGCCTGGCTTTATTTCAGGAATCATTGAGCCAAATTATCCATGGTACCTGGGCTTTTAGGCTCCCCTGGAAGCTACTTTATTGGGTCACCAAGGTATACAACAAAGCAACTTCTTACTCAATACTTCCCTGTCAGCCTAGAGGGAACATGGAAGTTCACTAACTCTACCAGGCCTCAGAGCTTCTAGTGTGTATTGAGTAACTCCCAAATTTCCTAATTCAGAGTCAGATTAAACATTGTCCTGGTTGACTATTAAGCTCATTTAAGAATAATAATAATAATAATAATAATAATAATAATAATAATAATAATGGTATTTGTTAAGCACTTACTATGTGCCTAGCACTACTGTTCTAAGCGCTGGGGGGATACAAGGTGATTAGGTTGTCCCTTGTGGGGTTCACAGTCTTCATCCCCATTTGACAGATGGGGTAACTGAGGCACAGAGAAGTTAAGTGACTTGCCCAAAGTCACACAGCAGACAAGTGGAGGAGCCAGAATTAGAACCCATGACCTCAGACTCCCAAGCCCAGAGTCCACTGCTTCTCTACTTGGGAATCACATAAACTCATTCCGTTCACTGTTTATAAAACTGTCCTTTTTCAAAGGTGATGTTACTGACAGTGAAACTCTATTGGTATGGTTAAGTCCAGCTGAAAAGACCAGTGAGGGACCACAGTCTCTTTTGCAATGTATTTTTTTAACATTATTTGCAAAGCACCTACTATGTGCCAGGCACTGTACTAAGCCCTGGGGTAGATAAAAGGTAATCAGATTGGACACAGTCCATGTCCCACATGAAGTACATAGTCCTAATCCCCATAAAACAGATGAGGTAACTGAGGTTCAGTGAAATTAAATGACTTAACCAAGGTTATCTAGCAAACGGGTGGAGCCCTGATTAAAAAGCAGGTCCTATGACTCCCAGACTTTTGTTCTTTCCACTAAGCCAACCTGCTTCTTATGTGCATGGGAGGCTAGCTCCTTGTTGCTTTTATGCACACAGTGAGCACTCAATAAATACGATCAATCGATTAATTGATTGAATCATGCATTCGCCCCATTCAAGACCCATCTGTGATGTCGAGCTAATCTCTTGGTATAACGATTTTAATGGAGTTTTTGTCAAAAGGACCCAAATTCCTCTCTCAATTGCCGTGTGCCCAGTTGATATGCCTAGGCAGTGGTCACCCTAGCAGTCTGCCATTTCCAAATTTTTCATTGTGTTCTCTCTGCTTGTGTATGCCCCCTTTCAGTCCCTATCCAGTCCCCATTCAGTCCCCTCTTTAGATTGTAAACTCCCTGTGGGCAGGGAATGTGTCTGTTATACTGTTATATTGCACTCTCCCAAATGCTTAGTACGGTGCTCTGAACACAGTTAAGTACTCAGTAAATATGATCAAATAACTGAATGACTGACATCTAGCAGCTGCTTAGGTACTCTGCTGGGAAGCAGCGTGGCTCAGTGGAAAGAGCCCGGGCTTGGGAGTAAGAGATCATGGGTTCAAATCCTGGCTCTTCCACTTGTCAGCTGTGTGACTTTGGGCAAGTCACTTAACTTCTCTGTGTCTCAGTTTCCTCATCTGTAAAATGGGGATGAAGACTGTGAGCCCCACGTGGGACAACCTTGATTACCTTGTATCCCCCCCAGTGCTTAGAACAGTGCTTGGCACATAGTAAGTGCTTAACAAATGCCAACATTATTATTATTATTATTATCCAGTCTCCCCATAATCTGCCCATTGAAGGCACTTGGCTGTGAGTCTTGCTTTAGGGCTGTGGAGCTGAGTATCTTCCAGGGCCTCATTGCTAGTAATTGGCAGCATGGCCTAGTAGATAGAGCATGAGTCTCTAGTCAGAAGGACCTGAGTTCTAATCCTGGCTCTGACACATGTCTGCTTCTGTGACCTTGGACGAGTGACTTCTCCTCTCTGTGCCTCAGTTCCCTCATCTGAAAAATGGGGATTATTTAGACCATGAACTCTATGTAGGACAGGGACTATGTCCAACCTGATTATCTTGTATCTAGCCCACACCTTAGAAGAGTGCCTGGCACATTGTAAGTGTTTAACAAATACCATCATTATTATCATTATCATTATTATTATTATTTAAAGTGGGTTGTGAAACTGCTCACTAATCTGGATATGGCTTTCTAGTGGATCCAGGTCTCCCAGTTATATAATAATAATAATAAGGGTATTTGTTAAGTGCTTACTATGTGCAAAGCACTGTTCTAAGCTCTGGGGGGGATACAAGGTCATCAGGTTGTCCTACGTGGGGCTCACAGTCTTAATCCCCATTTTACAGATGAGGTAACTGAGGCCCAGAGAAGTTGAGTGACTTGCTCAAAATCACACAGCTGACAAGTGGCAGAGCTGGATTATGTTGCCAACTTGTACCTCCCAAGCGCTTAGTACAGTGCTCTGCACACAGTAAACACTCAATAAATACGATTGAATGAATGAATGAAGAAATTAGAATCCATGATCTCCGACTCCAATGCCCGTGCTCTTTCCATTGAGCCACGCTGCTTCTCTATTTGGGAGATTGAACTCTATTATAACAGTTTTACAGATCTTTAAGTTGGCTTGGTGCTTCATTTTTCTTTACTGACTTATCTTCATTCCCTGCCTATGTGGCTGTCGTTGGAGAGTGCACTGTTTTAGGTTGCAGAATCTGGCAACAGAACATTAAATTCTGTGTTGCTGTGGAAAATTCCTTCTTGTGGGTAGGGATTTCTGGTTTTAAGCTGGTACATAGATCCTGTTTTCTTTCACTTGTCTGCTGGGGTAACTTAGGAAAGCCATTTAACTTTTCCTTGCCTCAATTTCTTCATCTATAAATAAGACACTCATTCTCTTCTCCTTAGACTATGAGCCCCGGGCGAGGCAAGCAGCTTATATGATTTGCTTACCTTGTCTCTCCTGAGGTGACTAGGACAGTTTTTGGCAAATAGTAAGCACTTAACAAATTCCACAGTTGTTACTCAGAGTCCATCCACAGCACTGTGTTGAACTTGCAAAGTGATTCATAATCGCTTCTGTGTCTTCCTACAGTACGTGTCTCAAGAGCTCAGCTGTCTGCAAAGAGTAATTTCTGAATAATTGTCTCAGAAAATTTTCATAATTCTCATAAATTGGAACTATGGTATAGTCCTGCTTCCCTCCAATGTTGTTAGAAAAACATCAGTGGTGTAGTCAGAAGGTCATAGGTTCCAATTCTAGATCCGCCACTTGTCTGCTGTGTGACCTTGGGCAAGTCACTTCACTTCTCGGGGCCTTAGTTACCTCATCTGTAAAAATGGGGATTAAGAGTGTGAGCCAAATGTGGGGCCAGAACTGTGACCAACATGATTAACTTGTATCTACCTTAGCACTTAGAACAATGCTTTGAACATAGTAAGCGCTTAGCAAGTACCATTATTATTATTATTGTTGTTGTTGTTAACCTAGCCTAAGTATCTCAGTGAATTCATCAAGATAGGAAACTTTTTTTCACAATGCATGAAGCTGGTTTATTGATAATGTCAAGTATTTTTTTGTAAGGTCTATGGAAACATTGTAGTTTTTGGAACTGTTCAAGACACTTTTTCTGTATGAAACTGCAAAACTCATATCTGCTGAGTTATATTCTGGCCTGAAGCCACATTAGGATTCCAGGAGTACACAGAACCCGTGACCTTTGTTCTTTGTAAATCTGGCTAGAATTTTGTCAGCACAGAAAACTGTCTACTTGTTTCGTTTTGTTGTCTGTCTCCCCCTTCTAGACTGTGAGCCCATTGTTGGGTAGGGATTGTCTCTGTTGCCAAATTGTACTTTCCAAGTGCTTCGTACAGTGCTCTGCACACAGTAAGTGCTCAATAAATGCGATTGAATGAATGAATGAATGAATGAATGAATGAATGAAGAACAAAGAGAGTTGTCTGGTAATTTCTATGATCAGCAATCTTACCCTTCTGCCGCAGCTCTGACCCCATCCATTCTCACCTTCTAAAAATGCTTGTGACCACTCTTCTTCCTTTTCCAATCTCCATCTTCAACTGCTCACTCTCTAATGGAGCCTTCCCCTCCGCTTATAAACATATTCATCTCATCTCATCTACTGCCATTGACTCGTCTCTGACCCACAGTGACGCCACGGACACATCTCTCCCAGAACTCCCCGCCTCCATCTTTAATCATTCTGGTGGTGCATCCAGAGAGTTTTCTTGGTCAAAATATGGAAGTGGTTTACCATTGCCGCTTCCTGAAACATGTTCATATCCCCCCTATATTGAAAATCAGTTTCTGGATCCCATCCAACCAATGTCTCTGGTACCTTTGACACTGGGGACCACATCCTACTCTGGGAAATGCTTCCTACCTTTGGTTTTACTGATCCTGTACTCCCCTGGTTCTCTTCTTTGTCTCTGGCAGCTCCTTCTCAGTCTCTCACGGCCTAACTGTGAGAGAGTCTCAAAACTCTGTTCCAGATCCCCTTCTTGTCTCACTTTACAGTCATTTCCTTGGGTAACTCCCACAGTCTCCTGCTTTCAACTATCTCTTTTCAGAGAAATGACTCCCAAATCTACCTCTCTAACAATAATAATAATAATAGTGGTATTTGTTAAGCACTTACTCTATGCCAGGCACCATATTAAGCGTTAGGTTGGATATGAACAAATGAGATGGGTAACAGTGTCAATCACCATTTACAGATGAGGTAACTGAAGCCCAGAGAAGTGAAGTGATTTGCCCAAGATCACACAGCAGACAAGTGGCGAAGGTGGGGTTAGAACCCAGGTCCTTCTGCTCCCTGGCCTGGCCTGTATCGATTAGGCCATGCTGGCGACTTTTCTTCTCTGCAATCTTGCTCCCCTGAACCTGTAGGACATCTCTATATGGCTGTCCAACAGCATCTCAAACTCTACATGTCTGAAATTGAACACTTCATATTCCCTCCCAAATCATCTCCGCTTCCATCAAGGTTGAAAACACCCTCATCCTCCGCATCTTTGAAATCCACAATCTTGTTAATATCTTTGACTCCTCCCTTTCTGCCAACTCTCACATTCCACTAAATCCTCTTGGTTTTTCCTCCACAACATTTTCTGGACCCATCCCATTCTCGCCATCTAAATAGTTACTGCATTGGCTAGGCAAATGGTGAATCAATCAGTTGTATTTATGGATTGAGTACTGCATGCAGATCACTGAAGGAAGCACATGGAAGAGTACATAGTAAAGTGGGGATTGATAAAGTGAATAGTAATAAATAATAATGATGACATTTATTAAGCACTTTGTATGTGCAAAGCTCTGTTCTAAGTGCTGGGGAGGCTACAAGGTGATCAGGCTGTCCCACGGGGGGCTCACAGTCTTAATCCACATTTTACAGATGAGGTAACTGAGGCACAGAGAAGTTAAGTGACTTGAGCAAAGTCACACAGCAGACAATTGGCGGAGCAGGGATTTGAACCCATGACTTCTGACTCCAAAGACTGTGCTCTTTCCACTGAGCCACTCTGCTTCTAAATAATGATGGCATTTGTTAAGCACTTACCATATGCAAAGCACTGTTCTAAGCACTGGGGGGATATGAGGTGATCAGGTTGTCCCATGTGGGGCTCACAGTCTTAATCCTCATTTTATTCATTCATTCATTCAATTGTATTTACTGAGCGCTTACTGTGTGCAGAGCACTGCTAAGCGCTTGGGAAGTACAAGTTGGCAACATATAGAGATGGTCCCTACCCAACAGCAGGCTCACAGTCTAGAAGATCATTTTAGAAGATCATAGTCTAGAAGTCATTTTACAGATGGGGGAACTGAGGCTCAGAGAAGTGAGGTGACTTGCCCAAGGTCACACAGCAGACATGCGGCAGAGCCGGAATTAGAACCCAAGACCTCTGACTCCCAAGCCCGTACTCTTTCCACTGAGCCACGAGCTTCACGTGAAGCTCACGTGGGACTGTGTCCGCTCCAGCGCTTAGTACAGTGCCTGGCACATAGGAATCATTTAACAAATACCAAAATTATTATTATTATTACAGTATAACAGAGCTGGTAGACACATTCCCCTGCCTACAATGAGGGAAAGACAGGTTTTATTGTGAATAAATAAATTATGGATATGTACGCTAGTGCTGTGGGGCTGAGGGAGAGGTGAATAAAGGGTGTAAATCCAAGTTCAAGGGCATAGCAGAAGGAATATTACTCTATTTATTTTACTTGTACATATCTATTCTATTTATTTTATTTTGTTAATATGTTTGGTTTTGTTCTCTGTCTCCCTCTTCTAGACTGTGAGCCCACTGTTGGGTAGGGACTGTTTCTATGTGTTGCCAACATGTACTTCCCAAGCACTTAGTACAGTGCTCTGCACACAGTAAGCGCTCAATAAATATGATTGATTGACTGATTGATTGATTGGGAAGAGAGAAACTGAGGGCTTAGTCAGGGAAGACCTCTTGGAGGACATGTGTTATTAATATTTTCGAAGGTGGGCAGAATGATCATCTGTTGGATATGAAAAGGGAGGGCATTCCAGATGTGGGAGAGAGGTCAGCAATGATATAGAAGCAATTGAGGTGAGTACATTGACTTTAGGGGAGTGAAGTGTGAGGGATGGGTTAAAAGGCACTTATCATATCCAGGCTTGACTACTGCATCAAGTGCTAAACACTCAGTAAGGTGCTCTGCATACAGTAGGTGCTCAATAAATACCATTGACTGATTGATTCAGGCTTCACCTGTAAAATAGGAATTAAAACTGTGAGCCCCCTAGGAGACCTGGACTGTGCCCAACCTGATTAGCTTGTAATAATAGTAATAATAATAGTGGCATTTGTTAAGGACTTACTATATGGCGGACACTGTACTAGACACTAGGGTGGATATAAGCAAATCAGGTTGGACAAAGATCCTTTCCCACACGGGGCCCAAAGTCTCAATACCCATTTTACAGATGAGTTAACTGAAAACCAGAGACATGAAATGACTTACCCAAGGTCACATCGAAGACAATAATAATAATAATAATTATGGTATTTGTTAAGCACTTACTATGTGTCAAGCACTGTTCTAACCACTGGGGTAGATACAAGGTAATCAAGTTGTCACGTGGGGCTCACAGTCTTAATCCCCATTTTATAGATGAGGTAACTGAGGCACAAAGAAGTCAAGCGACTTTCCCAAAGTCACCCAGTGACAAGTGGCAGAGCTGGGATTAGAACCCATGACCTCTAACTCCCAAGCCCGGGCTCTTTCCACTAAGCCATGCTGCTTCTCAGTGGCAGAGGCTGGATTAGAACCCATGACTTTCTTACTCCCAGGGTCGTGCTCTATGCCGGGCACTTAGGAAGCCTTGACAAATACCTTAAAAAAGAATTTATAGCGGAATTCCTGTTTTTCTACCAGAACCATGTTCTGGGAATTGCCAGTGTACATTCACCTCTGCTCCTATTCCTGTTCCTGCTGCTGCTGCTGCTGCTGTGGTTTTTGCTACGGCTTAATAAATGCCATTATTATTATTATTATTACGGCTTATTTATTCATTCATTCATTCAATCATATTTCTTGAGCACAGTACTAAGTACTTGGGCGAGTAAAATACAACAACAGGCACATTCCCTCCCCATAACAAACTCAGTCTAGAGGGGGAGACAGACATTAATAGAAATAAATAAATAACAGATATATACATATGTGCTGTAGGGCTGGGAGGAGGAGGAGGGGAGTAAGTCAAGGCGACACAGAAGGGAATGGGAGGAGAGGAGGGCTTAGTCATTCATTCATTCATTAAATTGTATTTATTGAGTACTTACTGTGTGCAGAGCACTGTACTGAGCACTTGGGAAGTACAAGTTGGCAACATATAGAGACGGTCCCTACCCAACAATGGGCTCACAGTCTAGAAGGGGGAGACAGACAACAAGACATAACATATGGCTCAGTGGAAAGAGCCCGGGCTTTGGAGTCAGAGGTCATGGGTTCAAATCCTGACTCCACCACTTGTCAGCTGTGTGACTTTGGGCAAGTCGCTTCACTTCTCTGGGCCTCAGTTCCCCCATCTGCAAAATGGGGATTAAGACTTTGAGCCCCCAGTAGGATAAACTGATCACCTTGTAACCTCCCCGGCGCTTAGAACAGTGCGTTGCACATAGTAAGCACTTAATAAATGCTATCATTATTATTATTATTATGTGGACAGGTGTCAAGTCATCAGAATAAATAGAAATAAAGCTGGATGCACATCATTAACACAATAAATAGAATAGTAAATATGTACAAGTAATATAGAGTAATAAGTCTGTACAAACATATAGACAGGTGCTGTGAGGAGGGGAAGGAGGTAGGGCAGGGGGGATGGGGTGGAGGAGAGGAAAAAGGGGGCTCAGTCAGGGAAGGCTTCTTGGAGGAGATGTGTCTTCATTAGGATTTGAGGTGGGGGAGAGAAATTATCTGTCTGATATGAAGAGGGAGGGCATTCCAGGCCAGAGGCAGGATGTGGGTGAGAGGTTGGCGGCGAGATAGACAAGATGGAGATACTGTGTGAAGGTTAGCATTATGGTGTTAGAATCTGCCCCACCCCCTTAGAGATTTGTGGGTCAGGCAGACTGCTGCAAATCTGAGCCCTGTGGGAGACGGCTTCTCATAACGAGACTGCTTTGGGTTAAGCGCTCGCTGTGCTCTAAGCGTATCATCGTTTCACCAAACACCAGTGATGATAAGCGCTGCAATAAAAACTGGAGTAGATATAAGCAAGAGACAGATATAGGCTTTGTCCCACATGGGACGCACAGTTTAAGGGGAAGGGACAACTGCTATTCAGTCCCTATTTTTACAGGAGAGGAAACTAAGGGACAGACAATAATTATTATTATTATTATGGCACTTGTTAATTCAATCACAGGCTGTGAGCTCGTTGTGAGCAGGGATTGTCAATGTTTATTGTTGTATTTTCCAAGCGCTTAGTATAGTACTCTCCACACGGTAAGCGCTCAATAAATACGCTTGCATGAATAAGGGCTTACTGTGTGCAAAGCACTGTACTGAGCACTGGGTGATAATAATAATAATTATGGCATTTATTAAGCACTTACTACGTGCAAAGCACTGTTCTAAGCACTGGAGAGGTTACATGGTGATCAAGCTGTCCCACGGGGGGCTCACAGTCTTAATTCCCATTTTTCAGATGAGGGAAATGAGGCGCAGAGAAGTGAAGTGACTTGCCAAAGTCTCACAGCTGACAATTGGCGGAGCGGGGATTTGAACTCATGACCTCTGACTCCAAAGCCTGTGCTGTTTCCACTGAGCCACGCTGCTTCTCTAAAATTACTTGCTAAGTGCTTACTATGTGCCAAGCACTATTCTAAGCACTAGGGTAGATACAAGTTAATCAGGGTAGATACAGTCCCTGTCCCACATGGAGCTCACACTCTAATTCTCTAATAGGAGAAGCAGCGCGGCTCACTGGAAAGAGCCCAGGCTTTGGAGTCGGAGTTCATGAGTTCAAATCCCGGCTCCGCCAATTGTCAGCTGTGTGACTTTGGGCAAGTCACTTCACTTCTCTGGGCCTCAGTTCCCTCATCTGTAAAATGGGGATTAAGACTGTGAGCCCCCTGTGGAACAACCTGATCACCTTGTAAACTCCCCAGCGCTTAGAACAGTGCTTTGCACATAGTAAGCGCTTAATAAATGTCATCATTATTAATTCCCATATTTACAGATGAGGTAATTGAGGCCCGGAGTAGTACAGTGACTTGGCCAAGGTCACACGACAGGGCTATGTCTCCTGACTTGCAGGCCTGTGCTCGTTCCCCTAAGCCATGCTGCTTCTCTCACCAAAGCAAAATGTCTGATCACTTCAGAGTTAAGACGTACCCTCCGTCTGCTGTGTGGCCTTTGCCAAGCCACTTCACCTCTCTGTACTGCAGTTGCCTTATCTGTAAAATGGGGATTAAGACTGTGAACCCCATACGGGACAGGGACTGTTTCCAACCCGATTTCCTTATATCCACCCCAGGGCTTAGTACAGTGCCTCCTGCCTTCAAAGCCCTACTGACAGCTCACCTCCTCCAGGAGGCCTTCCCAGACTGAGCCCCCTCCTTCCTCTCCCCATCCTTCCCCCCTCCATCCTCCCCGCCTTACCTCCTTCCCCTCCCCACAGCACCTGCATATATGTTTGTACATATTTATTATTCTACTTATTTTACTTGTACATATTTACTATTCTATTTATTTTATTTTGTTAATATGTTTTGTTTTGTTGTCTGTCCCCCCCTTCTAGACTGTGAGCCTGATGTTGGGTAGAGACCGTCTCTATATGTTGCCAACTTGCACTTCCCAAGTGCTTAGTACAGTGCTCTGTACACAGTAAGCGCTCAATAAATACGATTGAATGAATGAATGAACGGCACTCTAGACTGTGAGCCCGTTGTTGGGAAAGGACTGTCTCTATATGTTGCCAATTTCCCAAGCGCTTAGAGAGCAGTGTGGCTCAGGGGAAAAGCGCACGGGCTTCGGAGTCAGAGGTCATGGGTTCAAATTCCGGCTCTGCCAATTGTCAGCTGTGTGACTTTAGGCAAGTCACTTCACTTCTCTGTGCCTCAGTTCTCTCATCTGCAAAATGGGGATTAAGACTGTGAGCCCCCCGTGGGACAACCTGATCACCTTGTAATCTCCCCAGCACTTAGAACAGTGCTTTGCACAATGTAATAAATGCCATTATTATTAGTAGTGGTACAATGCTCTGCACACAGTAAGCACTCAATAAATATGATTGAATGAATGGCACATAGTAAGCACTTAAGAAATACTGCAGTTATTAAAACTTTGTCCTTCTCTTTCAGGTGTTGAGCTCTTATTCCTATCTTGGGTGTCTAGTCAGTGAGTCCTTTGTTGGGTAGGGACCGTCTCTATATGTTGCCGACTTGTACTTCCCAAGTGCTTAGTCCAGTGCTCTGCACACAGTAAGCGCTCAATAAATATGATTGAATGAATGATCCCGGCTCCGCCACTTGTCAGCTGTGTGACTTTGGGCAAGTCACTTCACTTCTCTGGGCCTCAGTTACCTCATCTGTAAAATGGGGATTAAGACTGTGAGCCCCCTTGGGACCACTTGATCACCTTGTAACCTCCCCAGCGCTTAGAACAGTGCCTTGCACATAGTAAGTGCTTAATAAATGCCATTATTATTATTATTATTATTGTGCCCGGACAGTCCTAGGTGACTTTGATATTTTGGCACTGAGTGTCTCTCCACCGTGGCTCCTGCCATCGAGTTAAGTAGCTTGGATCCTGAGCCTGATGTCACGCTGACCTGTGAGGCACACACAGACACCTTGGAGCAGTTGGGGGCCTAAAGATCCCTCTGAAGAAACATCTAGAACTTGGAGAAGCAGCATGGCTTAGTGGCAAGAACATAGGCTTGTGAGTCAGAAGACGTGGGTCATAATTCCAGCTCTGCCACTTACCTGCTGTGTGACCTTGGGCAAGTCACTTAACTTCTCTGTACCTCAGTTCCCTCACTTGTAAAATGAGTATTAAGACTGTGAGCCCCACATGGGACAACCCAATTACCTTGTATCTACCCCTGCAATCAATCAATCAATCAATCATATTTATTAAGCGCTTACTATGTGCAGAGCACTGTGCTAAGCGCTTGGGAAGTACAAGTTGGCAACATATAGAGACAGTCCCTACCCAACAGTGGGCTCACAGTCTAGAAGGGGGAGACAGAGAACAAAACCAAACATATTAACAGAATAAAATAGGATTCCCCATTCCCCTGGCACTTAGAACAGTGCTTGGCACATAGTGAACTCTTAACAAATACTGTCATTATTATTATTATTATTATTATTATTATAATGAAGTTCACTGAATTTTAGAAAATGCTGCCTGTGGCTTCCTGACATTTTGCAGTGTGCCCAACATAACCTGAGAGGCGTCACCTTGTCTTCTATCAGTCAATCGTATTTATTGAGCACTTGCTGCGTGCAGAGCACAGTACTGAGATCTTGAGAGAGTACAATACAATAATCAGACACATTCCCTGCCCATAATTCATTTATTCATTCATTCATTCATATTTATTAAGCACTTACCGTGTGCAGAGCACTGTACTAAGCACTTGGGAAGTACAAGTTGGCAACATATAGAGACGGTCCCTACCCAACAACGGGCTCACAGTCTAGAAGGGGGAGACAGACAACAAAACAAAACATGCGGACAGGTGTCATCAGGACAAATAGAATTAAAGCTAGATGCACGTCATTAACACATTCATTCATTCAATCATTTTTATTGAGCACTTATTGTGTACAGAGCACTGTACTAAATGCTTGGAAAGTACAATTCAGCAACAAATAGAGACAATCCCTGCCCAAAAGAGCTCACAGTCTAGAAGGGGGAAGACAGACATCAAAACAAGTAAAGAGGCATCAATAGCATCAATATAAATAAATGGAATTATAGATATGTACACATCATTAATAAAATGAACAGGATTATAAATATGTACTTATATATATACAAGTGTGCTGTGGGGTGGGGAGGTGGGTAGAACAGAGGGAGTGAGCGGGAGCAGAGGGGGAGCAGATGATTTGACCGTCTTCAGTGGTCACTCTGTTCGCAGATCCTGAGCACTTTACATGTATTGGAGTGCTTTAGAAGTCAATTTAGAATGTCAGGTCCTCATTCTCTGGAATATTTTGTTAAATGCTTAATATGGCTAATACTGATTTGATTTCATGTGCCACTTCGAATCTGTTCACCACCCCTTAAATTCACTTATAATCAACCTCAAAATGGCCGTGTTCAGATGGTGATTAATGAGTGTTTTGTTTAAAAGCACGCAGTGTACTAACACATGCAATACAACCTTACTAAATAACTTGGAACTCTTCTCCTTCGAATTATTCCAGCCCAGCAAGGTTTTTCAGAAATATGCTTCTCATTAGACAATACGGCTTAGCAAGAAAGCGTTATGTAATATCTGAAGTATATAGTGTTTTGGGTCTTTGGGTCGTTTTTTAACCTCAAGCAATTTCTCTGGTAAATATATGATTTACCTAAAGTTTGGGGAAAAAATGAGTATTCATTATTTGCGTGAGGCTGAGACAGTTTTAAAGTGATCAGTAACGTAATTGAAATTCTCCTAATAGTGGAATAAAGGCACTGAAACAGCCCTTTTAATTGGAAAAACTCAAAAAGAAACGAGTCTCATTGGCCTTATGAAACAACCATCAAGAAAATCCTTATTTTGATTTTGCTTAACCCTTCCAGTGATGTTCAGTGTGGTGAGTGTGCACTTCTCAAAATTTTCAAAGCAACACCTTTATTAGATGTACTCAGAGACTACAGCTTTTAATTTAGGTGAATAGGAACTAGTATCTGTCAGGAGCAACACTTGTTGGGGCACTGACTAGAATTTGCAAGACATGGGTGTTTCATGTAGCAAATATTATCTGTCAAGATATTTTGAAAGTTGGCTGCCTGTATACATTCAATTTTATCCACAAAGCAAACTGTCATTTTAGGCAAATGTCATAGTGGCTAGTCGATTTGGGACAAATGCAGACAATCCATATACTCTACAATATGGAGGGTGTGGAGAAGAAGGAAAATATATACACTTCACTCCTAACTTCCTAGTAAATGATAATTTGACTGCCGCCTATGGATCGAGAGGTAAGTTATCTCATTCAGTCTTTATTTTTTACTTGTATATAACCCATACTTCTGGAGATTTTTGAAATTGGGCAAAGTGAAATTGAGGTGAATGAGTCCACGGGAGTGGGAGGGGAAGGAGAGTGAGAGAGAAAGAGAGAAGGGAGAAAAAGACAGAGAGACATTCTTTAAAACAATATTGGTATTTTTAGGTACTTATGTGCTAAGCCCTGTAATAATAATAATAATAACAACAATTACAATAGTGGTATTTGTTAAGCACTTACTGTGTACCAGACACTGTACTAAGCACTAGAGAGGATCCAAGCAAACCGGGTTGGACACAGTCCCTGTTCCACATGGGGCTTCCAGTCTTGATCCCCATTTTCTAGGTGAGGTAACTGAGGCCCAGTGAAGTGAAGTGACTTGCCCAAGGTCACCCAGCAGACATGTGGCACAGATAGGATTAGAACCCATGACCTTCTGATTCCCAAGCCCGTCCTCTATCCACTATGTCATGCTGCTTCTACATACTAAATGCTGAGGCAGTTACAAGATAATCAGGTTGACTTAAACCCTGTCCATCATTGAGCTCACAGTCTAAGTAGGAGAGAGAACAATAAGTACAACTGATGGATTGATCTCCATTTTACAGATAAGGTAACTGAGGCATAGCGAAGTTAAGTGACTTCTTAAGGTCCCATGGCAGGCAGGCTGTGAAGCCAAGATTAGAATGTAGGTCCTCTGAAAGATCCAAACTCTTTCCACTAAGCCACGCTGCTTCCCTGGCCTTTGCATTTAAGGCACAAAAGCATCTACAGTAAATGAAAAAGGTTATTCTTCTTCCACAGGCAGAGTGTTTGTTCATGAGTGGGCCCACCTTCGTTGGGGAGTGTTTGATGAGTATAATAATGAGAAGCCTTTCTACATGGCTGGGGAAAATCAAGTGAAAGTCACAAGGTTAGTATTCTTGGGAGGCCTAAAACCCAGTTTTCCCTTGGAACTCAAATGTTGGTCTTGTTATTCCACACTTTATCTGGTTCCATACTGACTTCACATCTAACAAGACATCCTTCTTTATATATGCTAGTTCCTCATCCTGTCTTATGCTGTCGAGTCGTTTCCGACCCATAGCAATACCACGGACACATCTCTCCCAGAACGCCCCGCTCTCCATTTGCAATCATTCTGGTAGTAAATCCATATAGTTTCCTTGGTAAAAATATGGACGTGGTTTGCCATTTCCTCCTTCCGTGCAGTACACCTGACTTTTCACCCTGGACTCTCTCCCCGGCCACTGCTTTCTAGCACAGGTGAATTTTGACTTGTAGCAGGTTGCCTGCCACTCGCTAGCCACTGGCCAAGCTAGGAATGGAATGGGTAGGCCACTGCTTGACTCTTCCTCCTGTAGCCAAGACTGGTAGAGTACTGGAAACTCTCCAGATGAGACCCTGAGAGAGGAATTCCCCTTTAACCTCTCCAAATGCTGATATTATGAAGAGAATTTGCTCTGCTTTGTGTCTGTTATCTAGTCTCCCCTCTCATTCATTCATTCAATCATATTTATTGAGCACTTACAGTGTGCAAAGCCAGTGCTTAGAACATTGCTTGGCACACAGTAAGCCCTTAATAAATACCATCATCATCATCATCATCATCATCATCATCATCATCATCATCATCATCACTGTACTGTTTGGGAGAGTGCAATATAACAGTAAACAAACACATTCCCTGCCCACAATGAGCTTACATTCTAACCCAAGCCATACACTGCGTTTAATAGATGTATTCATTGTTGAGGGGAAAATACAATAGAAAAAAATTCAGACAATAAACTGAAGTACAATCACTTGAAAGGGCCAGAAGTCTTAAAGTCAAAAGCCAAAGGACTAGAGAATCATTCAATCCAGGATAGAAGACAGGCATAGATTTTTGAAATTCTGTTTCTTTTTCAAGGTGTTCATCCAACCTGTCAGGCATCTTTGTGTGTGAAAAAAGCAACTGCATCCAAGGAGACTGTGTGATTAATGAGCTGACGGGATTGTTTAAAGAAGGATGCATGTTCATCCACAATGACACCCAAACTGCAAGAGGATCCATAATGTATATGCAGAGTTTGTCTTCGGTAAGTATGACTATAGGGAACAAAACCCATTAGAATTTCTCTCATTCATTCATTCAATCATATTTACTGAGCGCTTACTGTGTGCAGAGCATTGTACTAAGCGCTTGGGAAGTACAAGTCGGCAACATATAGAGACGGTCCCTACCCAACAATGGGCTCACAGTCTAGAAGGGGGAGACAGAAAACAAAACAAAGCATGTAGACAGGTGACAAAACCATCAGAATAAATAGAATTACAGCTATATGCACATCATTAACAAAATTGCTATACTATAGAATAGTAAATATGTAGAAGTAAAATAAATGGAGTAATAAATCTGTACAAATATATACAAGTGCTGTGGGGGGGGAAAGGAGGTAGGGTGGGGGGGATGGGGAGGAGGAGAGGAAACAGAGGGCTCAGTCTGGGAAGGCCTCCTAGAGGAGGTGAGCTCTCAGTAGGGCTTTGAAGGGAGGAAGAGAGCTAGCATGGTGAATGTGTGGAGGGAGGGCATTCCAGGCCAGGGGAAGGACGTGGGCCAGGGGTCGATGGCGGGACAGACTGTGAGCCCACTGTTGGGTAGAGACTGTCTCTATGTGTTGCCAATTTGTACTTCCCAAGCACTTAGTACAGTGCTCTGCACATAGTAAGCGCTCAATAAATACGATTGATGATGATGACAGGCAAGACGAGGCACAGTGAGATGTGCAGGACAAAAGGCTGGCTCCCTAGTTTACAGTGCTCTGCACAGAGTCAGCACTCAATAAACACCAGTTGATTGATTAATTGACTGAATATGGCCCCCGACCATTCTAACATGGCTCAGAATTCCAAGAGCTACACCTGTAAAACCCCTTCTACCCCCAACCCACTGGGATTTGTGGTGGAGTAACCTACAAGCCTTTGAGCACAACTATAATGGCCCAGGTTTGAGTGCGAATTAAGACTATTAAAGCTGTTTCATCAGCTCTTTGGATCACTGCCTATGAATCCTAGTTTCTCTGTAACAGTTTTTCAATCTGTAAAGGTGGCCTAATGGAAAAAATGCAGACCTAGAAGTCAAACGACCGTAGTTCTAAAACTGGCTGTGCCATTCGCCTGCTGGGCAAGTCACTTAACTTCTCCATTCCTCTATCTACTCATCTGTAAAATGGGGATTTAATACCTGTTTTCCTTTCTACTTAGACTCTGAGCCCCATAATCATAAATAGTAATAAAAAATAATCACGATATTTGTTAAGCGCTTACTATATACCAGGCATGGTTTTAAGCACTGGGGTATATACAAGGTAATTGGGTTGGACACAGTCCCTGTCCAACATAGGGCTCACAGTCTTAATCCCTATTTTACAGATGAGGGAACTGAGGCATAGAGAAGTGAAGGGACTTGCCCAAGATCACACAGCAGACAAGTGGAGGAGCCAGGAATAGAATCTATGACCTTTGAAATCCCAGGCCCATGCTCTATCCACTAGGCCATTCTGCTTCTCTATGAGTTACAGGGACTATATCCAACCAGATTATTATATATATATATATAATAATATATATATACTCCAATAATATATATATACTCCTACACTTAAGACAGTGCTTGGCACATATTAAGGGCTTAATAAATGCCACTACAAATATCTACCCCCCGTTGAGGTATTAATTGTTATGGAGATTTATTTCATTAATGTCTAAAAATCATGTCATCTTTACGGTGTGGAATGATATCACTGCTGTGGATGGCGATGTTGGGATGGAGATGTTATGTCACCTGGAACTAAGAAAATCATCCCAGGACAATAGGATATAAGGAGTGCCTCAGTTACCTCATCTGGAAAATAACAATTAAAACTGCTCTATGGGAAACAAGAACTGTGTCCAACCTGATTAGCTTGCATCTACCCCAGCCCTTAGTACAGTGTCTGGCACATAATAATTGCTTAATGAGAACCATAAAAAAAAGATGTATCACAGAATGGAGATGTCCCCCACCTTACCTGTGCCATGTGTGTATCTGTATGATTCTGCAATTTACATTTCAAAATTAACATCGTGATCTAAATACTTTGTCCCTTTATGGACCTTACAAAACTCTGCACACACTGTGATATACTATGTACAAGGGTACGTTGTATATCTGTTCTTCAGATGCACAGATGACATGACTGACTAGGAAATATTTTTTTATCAGGTGTGTGTGTGTGTGTGTGTGCATGTGTTTGTTATTAATAGGAACTGTATATGACTAACCATCCTTTCCATATTGTATCTATGCATTTGTCTCCCATGGATCTGACACAATTTTCGTTTTTCTGTTTGGGTGTCACAATTTTCCAGGGGAGTCACCTATTTCTGATTGTTATACATGAACGCATTTGTTCTCCAAAGCAATTCCAGCAACTGATTTAGCATTGCTCTGTAACATTTAGAAGTGCCATGACTGGTCACTGATCTATGATGCAACAGAGAGTGGAAGAAAAGGAAAAGAAAATTTAGTCAGGGAAGGCCTCTTGGAGGAGAGGTGCTTTTAATAAGCTTTCAAAAGGGAGAGCAGTTGTCTGTCAGATATTCATTCATTCAGTCGTATTTATTGAGCCCTTACTGTGTGCAGAGCACTGTACTAAGCGCTTGGGAAGCAGCGTGGCTCAGTGAGAAGAGCAAGGGCTTGGGAGTCATAGGTCACAGGTTCTAATCCCAGCTCTGCCACTTGTCAACTGTGTGACTTTGGGCAAGTCACTTAACTTCTTTGTGCCTCAGTTCCCTCATCTGTAAAATGGGGATTAAAAGTGTGAGCCCCACGTGGGACAACCTGACTACCTTGTACTCTCCCAGTGCTTAGAATAGTGCTTGGCACATAGTAAGTGCTTAACAAATGCCATCATCATCATCAAGAGGGAGGGCTTTCCAGGCCAGATACAGTGAAAAGGTTAGCATTGGAGGAATAAAGTGTGTTGACTGGGTTGTAATAGGAGAGTAGCAAGGTGAGATAGGAGGAGGCAAGGTGATTGATGGCTTTAAAACCAAAGGTGAAGAGTTTCTATTTGCTGTGGAGGTGGATGGGCAACAACCAGAGGTTCTTGAGGAGTGGGGAAACATGGCATGAACATTAAGCTTAAAGGTTTTCTCTCAGAGCACTGTAATTTTATTCTGATACCAGCTTCCAAATTATTGTTCTTGAGCATAGTTTGAACAAGGCCAGATTGAGTACCCAGTCTGGCTTTACTCCACTGGGGATGGGCAAAGGATGTATCAAAGCTTTCCCTGATCTGACATGGTTAGACATATCACTGGAGAATAATCTAATGATCTTGCTAAACTTTTCAGGGAAGCCAAACTGTCTTCATAGTTGTCAGAGTCCAGGTTTACTAATGATACCAAATGATAATAGTAATAGTAATAATAATATTTGTTAAGCATTTATGTGGCAAACACTGTACTAAGCACCGGGGTATATCTAAGATAATCAGGTCAGACACTGTCTCTGTCACACGTAGGTCTTGTAGTCGGAATGCTTTGGAAAGACCTATGTGTTTGATAATCAAGATTGTGTTCTTTAGACTTCCCCTGTATCTGAAGCCTGCAGAAAATGTACAATCAGAGGGGGAACTTTGCTCTTCCTTAATGGTTATAATTGTGGTGTTTGTTAAGCGCTTACTGTGAGGCAAGCTCTGTACTAAGCAATGGGGTGGATACGAGTAAATCAGGTTGGACACAGTCCCTGTCCCATATGGGTTTCACAGTCTCAATTCCCATTTTACAGATGAGGTCACTGAGGCACAGAGAAGTGAAGTGAATTGTCCAAGGTCACATAGCATCAGCCACCTCTCTGATCTCCCATCCTCCTGTCTCTCCCTGCTTCCATCTATACTTCACTCTGCTGCCCAGATTATGTTTGTACAGAAACGCTCTGGGCATATTACTCCCTTCCTCAAAATTCTCCAGTGGTTACCTGTCAACCTACGAATCAAGCAAAAATTCCTCACTTTTGGCTTCAAGGCTGTCCATCCCCTCGCCCCCTGTTACCTCACCTCCCTTCTCTCCTTCTCCAGCCCAGCCCACACCCTCTGCTCCGCTGCTGCCACTAACCTCCTCACTGTGCCTCGTTCTCACCTGTCCCACCGTCGACCCCCAGCCCATGTCCTCCCCCTGGCCTGGAATGCCCTCCCTCCACACATCCACCAAGGTAGCTCTCTTCCTCCCTTCAAAGCCCTACTGAGAGCTCACCTCCTCCAGGAGGCCTTCCCAGACTGAGCCCCCTTTTTGCTCTCCTCCTCCCCATCGCCCCCCCCTCTGCCCTACCTCCATCCCCTCCCCACAGCACTTGAATATATTTGTACAGATTTATTAATCTATTTATTTTACTTGTACATATTTACTACTCTTTTATTAATGATGTGCATATAGCTATAATTCTATTTATTCTAATGGCTTTGACACCTGTCTACATGTTTTGTTTTGTTGTCTGTCTCCCCATTCTAGACTGTGAGCCCGCTGTTGGGTAGGGACCATCTCCAAATCAATCAATCAGTCAATCGTATTTATTGAGCACTTACTGTGTGCCAAGAGCTGTACTAAGTGCTTGGGAAGTACAAGTTGGCAACATATAGAGAGAGTCCCTACCCAACAGTGGGCTCACAGTCTAGAAGGGGGAGACAGAGAACAAAACCGAACATATTAACAAAATAAAATAAATAGAATAGATATGTACAAGTAAAATAAATAAATATATATATAATAGAGTAATAAATATGTACAAACATATATACATATATGCAGGTGCTGTGGGGAAGGTGAGGAGGTAAGACGGGGGGATGGAGGGGGGATGCGAGGGAGAGGAAGGAGGGGGCTCAGTGTGGGAAGGCCTCGTGGAGGAGGTGAGCTCTCAGTAGGGCCTTGAAGGGAGGAAGAGAGCTAGCTTGGCGGATGGGCAGAGGGAGGGCATTCCAGGCCAGGGGGATGACGTGGGCCGGGGGTCGACAGCGGGACAGGTGAGAACGAAGGACGGTGAGGAGATTAGCACCAGAGGAGCGGAGCGTGCGGACTGGGCTGTCGACTTGTACTTCCTGAGCACTTAGTGCAGTGCTCTGCACACAGTAAGAGCTCAATAAATGCGAGTGAATGAATGAATGAATGAATAGCATTTAAATGGCAGAGCAGGATTAGAATCTATGACCTTCTGATTTCCAGGAGCATGGTCTGTCCACTACGTCATGCTGCTTCTATGACTGTGGAGGTGATTATCGCATATAGAGTTTCTGTTCTTAATATTTGAGGAAGAGACCACTGACTGTGAAATTCATATATAGGGGTGTTTGGGGCTGAAAATGTCAATTCAGGACCCAAACAGGAGAGGCCTAAGAAATATAGTAGGAGACCTGGTTTCTAGTCGTCTTTCCACTAGACCATGCAGAAATTAACTGTGGTATTTTCCATTCTATTACAACATAAAAGGCTGAGTTGCATGTTGCAATTAGAGGAAACTGACCTTGAGAGATGAAGCTTCTCCCAGCACTCTATTATTCCCTTTGAATTATGCACCATCAACCCTTGGCCTCTTGAGTCTATAGGAGATCAATCAATCAATCAATCATTTATTGAGCATTTATTGTGTGCAGGCCACTATACTAAGCACTTGGGAGAGCACAACACAACAATATTACAGACATATTCCCTGCCCACAGTGAGCATACAGCTGAGAGGGGGAAACAGACAACAATATGGATAAATAAATTACAGATATGTAAATAAGTGCTGTGGAGCTGGGGGAGTGGTGAATAAATAATAATAATGGCATTTGTTAAGTGCTTACTATGTGCAAAGCAGATGCAGAAGAGAGTGGAAGAAAAGGAAGAGGGCTTAATTAGGAAAGGCCTCTTGGAGGAGATGTGCCTTCAGTAAGGCTCTGAAGGTGGGGAGAGGAATTGTCTTTCGGATATGAAAGGGAAGGGCATTCCAGGCCAGAGGCAGGATGTGGGTAAATTGTCGGCAGAGAGATAGGCGAGGTCAAGGTACAGTGAGTAAGTTGGCACTGGGGGAATGAAGTGTGCTGGCTGGGTTGTAGCAGGAGAGCAGCGAGGTGAGGTAGGAGGGAACAAGGTGATTGACTGTTTTAAAACCAATGATAAGGAGTTTCTGTTTGATAGGGAAGTGGATGGGCAACCATTGGAGGTTCTTGAGGAGTGGAAAAATGGTTGACAATATCAGTCATTCCAAACTCTCTGTCATCCTCTCAGATACTATCGTCTTAATCAAGTCATCCACATAATCACTGAAAACGAAGTGTTCCTCGATTTCTTTTCTTTTTGTTTTTAGGTGGTTGAATTCTGTGATGAAAATACCCACAATAAAGAAGCTCCCAATCTTCAGAACAAAATGTGCAGTCTCAGAAGCACCTGGGATGTGATCAAGCATTCCGCTGACTTCAGCGGCAACCACCCCATGAGCGGGGATCAACTTCCACCCCCGCCCTCCTTCTCGATGCTGCAGATGGGGGCCAGATTGGTTTGCTTAGTTCTTGATGTTTCCAAGAGGATGTCAGAGGTCAGTTTTCTTTAGCCATTTAAAAGCAGAGCGTTTCCACATTACCCCCAACTGCAGGGGAGAGTGTGTGTCATGTGACTCGTTCCAATTACTGCTTCTCCCTCCCAAAACCACTCCTTCCCCACCCTTGGTGTCAACCTTCTGGATATCCCAGAAAATCACCTGGGGAGAGGGGGGTCTAACCCATGGCAGGACAGAGATAGATCAAGGAACAGAGGAGGACAGTTCTATTGGTTCATTCAATCATATTCATTGAGCTCTTAGTGTGCAGAGCTCTGTACTAAGCACTTGGGACACCACAGTACAACAATAAACACATTCCCTGCCCACAACGAGCTTACAGCCTAGAGGTTCTCTGCTGTTTGATCCTGTGGCCTTCTCTACAGATACACATCTCCACTTTAAATCCCCTCTCTGCAGCTCCCAATATCCGTGGTCTCTGTGCATCATCATGATCATTATCAATGCTCTGCACACACAGTAAGCGCTCAATAAATATGACAATGAATCAATGTTATTTCTTGAGCCCTTACTATGTGTAGAACCTCAAAGAAAATGAGAAACACCAATCATGGATCTGGGAATCACCTCTCCCAGTAGTTTAGAGGAGTGGCATGGCTTAGTGGAAAGAGCATGGGCTTGGGAGGGAGAGGACATGGGTTCTAATTCTGGGCCACCACTTATCTGCTGTATGGCCTCAGGCAAGCCACTTAACTTCTCTGTGCCACAGTTACCCCATCTGTAAATTAGGGATTAAAACTGTGAACCCCATGTGGGACAACCTGATTACTCGTATCTACCCCAATTTGTACTTCCCAAGCGCTTAGTACAGTGCTCTGCACATAGTAAGCGCTCAATAAATACGATTGATGATGATGATGATACCCCAGCACTTAGAACAGTGCTTAGCACATAGTAAGCACTTAACAAATACCATCATTATTATTATGACAATGCAACAGTGTTGGCAGACACATTCCCTGCCCACAAGGAACTTACTGTCTAGAGGGGGCGACCAACATTAATACAAATAAATGATTTATGATATATAATTCATAGTTACATAAATTCATTCATTCAATCGTATTTATTGAGCGCTTACTGTGTGCAGAGCACTGTACTGAGCACTTGGGAAATACAAGTTGGATGCTGTGGGGTTGAAGATGGACTGAATATCAAGTGCCCAAAAGTCACAGATCCTAGTACCTAAAGGAAATGGAAGAGAGACAGAGCCGGGGGTGAGCTGTGGTGGGGGAATGAGGCTTAAGTAGGGAAGACCTCTTGGAGGATTGGAAGAGATATGAATTTACAATGTCATATTCATTCATTCAATTGGATTTATTGAGCACTTACTGCGTGCAGAGCATACTGAGCCCCTAGAAAACTGCCCTCTCTTCAACTACTAATGCTTCCTTTGGAGGGCTCATATCCCTAATCTTACCCCTGTTGCATCTATAGTGTAAGATGGTTAGCATAGAAGGAGAAAATCACTTATAGTTGAGGACGGGTTCTGAATGTTTGAAGCACATGGGAGAGAACAATATAATAGAGTTGGTAGGCACAATCCCTATCTGCAAGGATTTTACCATCAATCAATCAGTCAATCAACTGTATTTATTGAGTACTTACTGTGTGCAGAACACAATACTAAGTGCTTGGGAGAGTACAACATAACAGAGTTGGTAGGCACGTCCCCTACCCAGTTTGCTAGTGGCAGAAATCAAGACAATAGGCAGCCAAATAGGTATAAAATAGTCTTTCACCTCCTTATTCTTTATGGTGGGAACATTTGTTCTCAAACTGGAGCAGGATATCTCTCCATGATGTCATTTTGAACACTGCCCAGAAGTGATTGCCTTTGTTTAAAGTATATTATTTCCAGACACTCAGACACAATAAGGAGTAAAACTGTAGCTGTGATTTTTTTCATTTATTTCCCCTTTGGAATGCAGGCTGACAGGCTCCATCGATTGCGTCAAGCCGCTGAGCTGTACCTCCTGCAGATAATTGAAAGTCTTTCCTACGTCGGAATTGTCAGCTTCAACAGCCAAGGGCAGGTCAGGGCCCAGTTAAGCCAAATAACCCATGATGGCGTGCGAAGACAACTTGCTTCACACCTTCCGACCACCGTGACAGCAGATAAGGAGGCCAGTGTCTGTGCAGGGTTAAAGACCGGCTTTGAGGTAAAATATGACACCATGAGTTCTCCTTTTCCATTCACCCTTTTTTTAAAAGCATTCTTGTGGTCATGGGTTCAAATCCGGCTCCGCCAATTGTCAGCTGTGTGACTTTGGGCAAGTCTTCACTTCTCTGTCCCTCAGTTACCTCATCTGCAAAATGGGGATTAAGACTGTGAGCCCCACGTGGGACAACCTGATCACCTTGTAACCTCCCCAGCGCTTAGAACAGTGCTTTGCACACAGTAAAGCTTAACAAATGCCATCTTTTTGTTTTGTACCTGAAGACATTGAGCCTGCTGCCCTTACACAATCTGCGACAATATTTTCCAGTGGTTTCTGTCCCTGAGAGTTGATACACACCTGTAAGTGTACATCAGAATCATAATCAGAATCATAAAATCAGCACCTGTATATATGTTTGTACAGATTTATTACTCTATTTTACATGTGCATATTTACTATTCTATTTATTTTGTTAATGGCGTGCATCTAGCTTTACTTCTATTTATTCTGATGACTTGACACCTGTCCACATGTTTTGTTTTGTTGTCTGCCTCCCCCTTCAAGACTGTGAGCCCGTTGTTGGGTAGGGACCGTCTCTATATGTTGCCGACTTGTACTTCCCAAGCACTTAGTACAGTGCTCTGCAAACAGTAAGCGCTCAATAAATACGACTGAATGAATGAATGAATAAAAATCATAACCAGTCCAGCTCGATACAGAATGCATAGAGAAATTCCTTATTCTTATATTTTAACTTGGCTTGATGTTACATTTCCTTGACTTCCTCTTTAGCAGTTGATATTGTGCTGTTTTGCCAGGTTATTAAAAAACTGAATGGAAACACACACGGTTCTGTAGTGATATTAGTGACCACTGGAGAAGACAAAAGTGAAATCAGCTGTGTCTCCAGTCTGGTTGACAGTGGTTCAACGGTTCATTTGATTACTCTGGGTTCATCTGGATCCGAAAATCTTGAAGAAATAGCGACTCTGACAGGTAAATGTTTCCCATCAATTTTATCTTTAAGCCATCTCTGGAAATGATGTAATGAGGAATAACGTTTAAGACAACCCAATTTTAACCTTAAAAAACTTAGGCTTTCGATCCCAAATGAATCCCAGAGAGCAGTGCTAGATTGTAAGCTCACTGTGGCAGGGAATGTGTTTACCAACCCCGTTGTACTGTACTCTCCCAAGTACTTAGTTTTTTGCTCTGTGCATGGTAAGCACTCAATAAATACCACTGATGAGGATCATGGTGACAGTGGTTCAAGGGTCCATTCAATTATTTTAAATTCATCTGGATCTGAAAATCTTGAAGGAATAGCAGCTCTGACAGGTGTTTCCTATAATTTTCAGAATAGCATATCCACTTTTAATCTGGAAAATCTTAGGTTATCAATTCCAAATTAACCCAGGAAGCAGTACTATCAAGCAATCAATCAATCAATCGTATTTATTGAGTGCTTACTGTGTGCAGAGCACTGAACTAAGCGCTTGGGAAGTACAAGTTGGCAAGTACTAGAGTGTGAAGGCATTATAGATATGTAATGAATCTAAGAACTCTGTTGCATGTATTCTCTCAAGTGCTTTGCACAGTACAGTGCTTTGCAAACAGTAAGCACTCAATAAATACCATTGATTGACTTAGATAGATAATGCACATAGGGAAATGGCTCTAAAATCCTGATCCATGGGATAGAATGAATAAATTATAGTGTTTATGCTTCTATGCTTCATGCAGAGAAGCAGTGTGGCTCAGTGGAAAGAGCACAGGCTTGGGAGTCAGAGGTCATGGGTTCTCATCCCGACTCCACCACTTGTCAGCTGTGTGACTTTGGGCAAGCCATTTAACTTCTCTATGCCTCAGTTACCTCATCTGTAAAATGGGGATTAAGACTGTGAGCCCCATGTGGTACAACCTGATCACCCTGTATCCCCCCAGCTCTTGGAGCAGTGCTTTGCACATAGTAAAGGCTTAAGAAATGTCATTATTATTATTATTTTCCCCCCAGTTTTTTTATTAGTTGTTTTTTTGTTCATGCAACAACACGGGGGGAAAAAATCCAATCACTGTTGTGGGTCATATAAATTACTTGCCAAACTGGTTTCATTATATTTGGTCCCAGGGATGTCTTTAATAGAGAGGTTTCAATTTCATAAATCTAAACGAGAAAATATCTTTTAACATGCCGAGTGCAAAAATGTGATTTTAATTTTCCAGTTGCTGTTTCTGGAGTTTTGTGTCATTTTACATAAAAACAATGTGGTCTGGTGGAAAGAGTACGGGTTTGGGAGTCACAGGATCTGGGTTCTAATCCCAGCTCTGCGATGGGTCTGCTGTGTGACAACTTTTTTGTGCCTCAGTTACTTCATCTGTAAAAGGGGAGCCCTATTGTGGGAGAGGGACTGTGCCCATTCTGATTAGTTTGTATCTTCCCCAGTGCTTAGCACAGTGCCTGATACATAGAAAATGCTTGAAAAATACTTTATATATATGTGTGTGTGTGTGTGCATACATATATATGCATATATATAATACACACACACATATATATATAGTTTTATGGTTATATACACATACCCCATGTATACCACATATATATGTACAGTGCTCTGCACACAGTAAGCGCTCAATAAATACGATTGAATGAATGAATGAGTGTATATATAGCAAGTACCATGTGTTATATATAGAGTATTTGTTTTATACACAAATATATGTGTATATATACACACAAACACATCACATGTATATATATATGTGTGCATATATATATCCATACATATAACCATATATAAAATTGTATGTATTTATACCAGCCTGAATGTAAAAAGGTGGTTTACCCAAAGCATCTCACTGGAGACTAGAGGGTTAGCTTTAGTTGTCTCCCAAGTGCTTAGTAATGGTGCTTGGCACACGTGAAGTGCCCAATAAATACCAGTGATGACAGTTTAAAAGACAAACTAAGGTGTTGGGGCTTGTAACATGCTGATAAGTTCCTTTGCGATGAGCAACAATCATATTTATTGAGAGCTTACTGCGTGCAGAGCCCTGTACTAAGCACTCAGGAAAGTGCAATCTAACAGAGGTGGTAGATACCTTGAAAAGAGTTCCATGAGTGTGTGATAGCGAAAGAGGGTGTGTGTGTGTGTGTGTGTGTGTGTGTGTGTGTGTGCATGAGAGCATGTGTGCATACGTGCGCACACATGTGTTGGAATGGATTGGAATGGAATCCATCCTCTGCAGTGAGAGTTCAGTGGTGAATGCAATTACTTGGTTTTCTAACCCTTAGCAAAGGACAATAAGAGTAAACTTTTCTAGCTAGCCAAACTCAGAAGTGTCCTAATTATTTAGTGTATCACTTTTCACCCCGAGTCTTAACCTTGGCTTGCTTAAGTGCTCAGTAACAAACATAAGCCTTTTACTGAGAATTCTGGAACTAACGATCCACTTCCCTTTGGATCAAGGAATACTCCTGTGCCCGCCTCCAATTCAGCTTCAGCTTACAGGGATAAAACTTGTCCCTTAGCAAAGAACAGAAAGGAAAAGCAGGCCTTACCCTTCACTCTGCTTCCATCCCGCAAACCAAGTTCTTAAGAAACCACCAAATCATCTCTCTTGCCTCTGATGCATGTGATGAGTTACAATTTGGTCTCTAGAGCGAAACCAAGAGCCTGATTCTGTGAGAATTAAATCCTAAAGTTTCAGGAAATCAAATGCAACGAGGACTATGAATATATCCATAATTTATGTATTTATATTCATGTATTTTATTATTTATTATTAATTTTACTTTCCAAGCACTTAGTACAGTGCTCTTCACACAGTAAGCGCTCAATAAATACGATTGAATGAATGAATGAATGATTGTCTGTCTCCCCCTCTAGACTGGGGAACATGTCTCCTAACTCTGCTATGTTGTTATATTGCACTCTTCTAAGTACTTAGTTCAGTGCTGTACAAATAATGTGCTCAAAAAATATGATTGGTTGATTGATAAAACTCTTCTTTCCAATACTGTCCTAATTTACCATCCCTCCCTCCCTGGATGAATCCTCCAACAGAGATAAATCCTAATAACCATCACATCTGGCTAGCAGAGGACCTTCTTTGAATGCTAAATCAGAAACCCAGCTGCAGCGGTTTCTGGTTTGCAGAAAATCAGGAAATTTGGCCAGCTGAAACTCCCTATCGGGAGTCACTGCTTCCTTTATTGGCAAATCCATTTAGAAAGGGAAGAATTCCCAGAAAAGAGCTCCTTCAACATGTAATCTGAACTTTGAGATAGGAACTTGGATGAATAGGAGGGTCATCGATTGAAAGGATCGGTCTGCTTAAGCGTCAGTTTTCCCAGTGAAATTCTTCAACTGTTATGGACACATATTTTCTGTTTGAATCCAAAGGTCATAAAAGCGTACTCTGTTTTTTAAGATTAATGCTGTTACTGCCGAGTTTTCCTTGTGGTAACCTTTGTTTAGTACATTTATTTCTACATATTTATTACTCTATTTATTTTACTTGTACATATCTATTCTATTTATTTTATTTTGTTAGTATGTTTGGTTTTGTTCTTTGTCTCCCCCTTCTAGACTGTGAGCCCACTGTTGGGTAGGGACTGTCTCTATATGTTGCCAACTTGTACTTCCCAAGCACTTAGTACAGTGCTCTGCACACAGTAAGCGCTCAATAAATATGATTGATTGATTGATTGATTATTAATGGAGTTTACATCACATTTCCGGGACTGATTCCGTGTTGGCCCCAAATGATTTCTGGGAGTTTATAACTCTCCCCCTGGGGTTTGTCAGGGTGTTTTATAGCTGTCATTCTGTGGGCTTCAATTTTGACTATGCCCACTAATTCGAATTTACAACTAGGTTCCTGCCTCATTTGGTACATATCCATTTCCACTATATGTAGCTTATTCTAATACCTGTCTCCCTCTCTAGACAAGCACTATATCAAGCCCTGGAGTAAATACAACATAATCAGGTCCCACATGGGCTTACAGGCTAAGTAAGAGGGAGAATAGGTATTGAATCCCCATTTTGTGGATGAGGAAACTGAGATACAGAGAAGTTAAGTGTCTTTTCCAAGGTTACATAGCAGGTGAGTGGCAGAACTGGGATTAGAACCCAGGTCCTCTGACTTCCAGAGTCATGCTCTTTCCACTAAGCTATGCTGCTTGTGTTACTAATTTCTAAATGTTGCATAAAATTGCTAGACTTCATAATCTAGGATGGCTCACTGTCTGAATTTTTAAAGCAGTAGTACCTCCTGGTATTTTGAGCACTCTAAATCAATCAGTGACATTTATTGAGTGGTTAGTATGCAGAGTACTGTACTAAACCCTTTGGGAGACTACACTGCAGTAGCATTTATAGACATAATCCATGCTCTCAAGGATTTTATACTGTAGTGGGCACTTTATAACCCACAATCCATTTTACAGATTACTTCGCAAGTATGTAAGCCCATTGTCCCTTCTAGACTGTAAGCCTGTTGTGGGCAGGGATTGTCTCTCTTTATTGCTGAGTTGTACTTTCCAAGCTCTTAGTACAGTGCCCTGCACACAGTAAGCGCTCAATAAATACGATCGAATGAAAGAATGAAAATTGTTGTCCCCTGGCTCAAAAATTGTAGGTGAAACATCAATAGAAAGAAAGGAGCCTGTGATTGGAATTTCATAATAGTGAAAGAAAACACAATTTCCTTGATAAAGCATGGTCAGAGGGAGAGCTGATTAAAAACCTTAGTGGTGGGTGTGGGGGGTTGTGGGGGAGTGAGGAAAGAGAGGGAGGTTTCCTTCTACCACTCTGTTCCTGAAGAAATTTTTTCAGCTACCTTGTCCCCCATCCTCACCACAATCCACCCAGTAGCAATTTTCCCTCTTCCACTCACTAGCAATACTTTTCCTCCTGCTGAAACTCTTGGAGCTGTCTCCTCCTTACTGCTCCAGGAAGTGTTGGAAATGTCAAAAGGCAGTCAAATTTTGGGTGACTGCCTCTGCCCCTCACTAAACGTGACTCTTAATGCTGGGTCCAGACTCACTTGATATGATCCAAACTTTGACTATGGATGAAACCAATATGTGCCAGCTTCAAATCTGATGATCTGAAAGAAGGAAGAGGAGGTAGAGTTCAAACAATGTGGTGCTAAAATGGAGATCAAAGTGCTTTCAGCACATCAGGAGAGCAGCTTTTAATCATGTGATCAAACAATCAATCAACTGCATTTATTGATAATAACAGTAATGATGGTATTTGTTAAGTGCTTACTATGTGCCAAGCACTGGGGTAGATAAAAGGTAATCAGGTTGTCCCACGTTGGGCTCACAGTCTTGAGCACTTATTAATAATAATGAAGCATTTGTTAAGTGCTTAACTATGTATAAAGCACTATTCTAAGCACTGAGGGGGTTACAAGGTGAGCAGGTTGACCCACGTGGGGCTCACAGTCTTAATCCCCATTTTACAGATGAGGTAACTGAGGCTCAGAGAACATAATTGACTTGCCCAACGTCACACAGCAAACACGGGGTGGAGCCAGGTTTAGAACCCATGACCTCTGACTCCCAAACCCGTGCTCTTTCCACTGAACCATGCTGCTTCCCTGCAGAGCAGGGTATTAAACACTTGGGAGAGTAATATGTAAGAACTGGCAGCCACATTCCCTCTTCACAAGGAGCTCACGGTCTAGGTGGGGAGAAAGACATTAAAATATATTATGGCTATGCACGGAAGTGCTGTGAGGCTGAGTGGGGTGAATAAAGGGTACAAAATCAAGGGCAAGGGTGATGAAGAAGGGAGAGAGTAGAGGAAATGAAGGCTTCATCGGGCAAGGCTTCTTGTTAGAGATAGGATTTTAATGAGGCTGTGAAGGTGGGAAGAGGGGTGGTCTATCAAATATGAAGTGGGAGGGGGTTCCAGGTCAGAGGCAGGCCGTAGATGAGGTGTCAGTGGAGAGATAGACAGCGTGTAGGTATGGTGAATAGATTGGGGTTAGAGGAGTGAAGCCAATGTGCTGGATTGTAGTAGAGAGGGTGTCCTGGGCCAATCAGGTGACATGCCAAGGGATAGCAATCCTATAATAATAATAGCATTTATTCAGTGCTTACTATGTGCAAAGCAGAGTTCTAAGGGCTGGGGAGGTTACAAGGGGATCAGGTTGTCCCCCTGGGGGCTCACAGTCTTCATCCCCATTTTACAGATGAGGGAACTGAGGCCCAGAGAAGTTAAGTGACTTGCCCAAAGTCACACAGCTTACAAGTGGTGGAGCCAGGATTCAAACCCATGACCTCTGACTCCAAAGCCTGTACTCTTTCCACTGAGCCACGCTTCTTCTCTACAGTACTATTCTAAGCGCTGGGGAGGTTACAAGGTGATCAGGTTGTCCCACGTGGGGCTCACAGTCTTAATCCCCATTTTACAGATGAGGTAACTGAGGCACAGAGAAGTTAAGTGACTTGCCCAAAGTCAATCAATCAATCAATCAAATCGTATTTATTGAGGACTTACTGTGTGCAGGGCACTGTACTAAGCTCTTGGGAAGTACAAGTTGGCAACACATAGAGACAGTCCCTACCCAACAGCGGGCTCACAGTCTAGAAGGGGGAGACAGAGAACAAAACCAAACATACTAACAAAATAAAATAAATAGAATAGATATGTACAAGATAAATAAATAGAGTAATAAATATATACAAACATATATACATATATACAGGTGCTTTGGGGAAGGGAAGGAGGTAAGATGAGGGGGATGGAGAAGGGGACGAGGGGGAGAGGAAGGAAGGGGCTCAGTCTGGGAAGGCCTCCTGGAGGAGGTGAGCTCTCAGTAGGGCCTTGAAGGGAGGAACAGAGCTAGCTTGGCAGATGGGCAGAGGGAGGGCATTCCAGGCCTGGGGGATGATGTGGGCTGGGGGTCGATGGTGGGACAGGGGAGAACGAGGCACGGTGAGGAGATTAGCGGCAGAGGAGTGGAGGGTGTGGGCTGGGCTGTAGAAGGAGAGAAGAGAGGTGAGGTAGGAGGGGGCAAGGGGATGGACAGCCTTGAAGCCCAGGGTGAGGAGTTTCTGCCTGATGCGCAGATTGATTGGTAGCCACTGGAGATTTTTGAGGAGGGGAGTAATATGCCCAGAGCGTTTCTGGACAAAGATAATCCAAGCAGCAGCATGAAGTATGGATTGAAGTGGTGAGAGACACGAGGATGGGAGATCAGAGAGAAGGCTGATGCAGTAGTCCAGACGGGATAGGATGAGAGCTTGAATGAGCAGGGTAGCGGTTTGGATGGAGAGGAAAGGGCGGATCTTGGCAATGTTGCGGAGCTGAGACTGGCAGGTTTTGGTGACGGCTTGGATGTGAGGGGTGAATGAGAGAGCGGAGTCGAGGATGACACCAAGGTTGCGGGCTTGTGAGATGGGAAGGATGGTAGTGCCGTCAACAGAGATGGGAAAGTCAGGGAGAGGGCAGGGTTTGGGAGGGAAGACAAGGAGTTCAGTCTTGGACACACAGCTGACAAGTGGCGGAGTCGGGATTTGAATCCATGACCTCTGACTCCAAAGCCCGTGCTCTTTCCACTGAGCCATGCTGCTTCTCTATGGACACACTGCCTTGTTTACATAAATCCAAACCAGCATTTTCCCACCCAACAGGTTGAATAATAAGAATAATGAACTCATGCTAATTGCCAAATCCCCTTTCCTCAACTGAACATAAATCTGTTCACTCGGAATAGCTAAAGGTGCCCCCAAAGTGGCAGTCATTTTCTTTCTTAATTTTTTTCTAAGCTTCCAATCATCAGACACATGAGGTAAAAAGAGATATATGTCACTGAGCTGCTTGTTGGCTAAGGAAGGAAAAAAGTCTCTTGCCCATGGTAAATTTATAAAATTAGCGAATAGGACACACTGCTTCCCATTCGCTAATTTTATAAATTTACCATGGGCAAGAGACTTTTTTCCTTCCTTAGCCAACATTCAGCTCAGTGACTGGGAGTCAAAGAGCCTGGATTCTAATCCCAGCTCCACTCCTGACCCATTGTGTGACCTAGGGTGCATCACTTTCTGGGCCTCAGTTTCTTCACCTGCAAAATGGGGATTCAATGTTTATTCTCCTTCCTACTTAGACTGTGGCCCTCTCGGGGTTGCACCTAGAGAGTTTCCAGTACTCTGCCGGTCTCAACTATGGGAGGAAGAGTTAAGCTGAGGCATATCCATTCAAATCCTGGCTTGGGTAGTACATATCTATTCTATTTATTTACATATCTATTCTATTTATTTACATATCTATTCTATTTATTTTATTACATATCTATTCTATTTATTTTATTACATATCTATTCTATTTATTTTATTTTGTTAGTATGTTTGGTTTTGTTCTCTGTCTCCCCCTTTTAGACTGTGAGCCCACTGTTGGGTAGGGACTGTCTCTATGTGTTGCAAACTTGTAATTCCCAAGCGCTTAGTACAGTGCTCTGCACACAGTAAGTGCTCAATAAATACGATTGATGATGATGATGATGAAAGCAATCTGCTACAAACTCACCTGTGGTGGGCAGCAGCGGCATGGGCTAGAGTAGAGTGTGGAGACTCTAGTTTACTGCATGGAAGAAGGCGATGGTAAACCACTTCTGTATTTTGACCAGGAAAACTCTATGGATCCTCTACCAGATCAATTGCAGATGGAGGTGGGGAGTTTTGGAGAGAGGTGTCCATGGAGTCGCTATGGGTCGGAGACGACTCAACAGCATAAGACGACAAGACTTGGACTATGACCCCATGTGGAACTGGGACGGTGTCTGACTTGATTTACTGTATCCCAGTGCTTAGTGCGGTGCTTGGCACATAGTACCTAAATCCCACAATTATAATTTTGGACAGTGCTCCGGTATCAATTAGAAATCATTTTATATTATAGGAGGTTTGAAGTTCTTCGCCTCAGACCGAGCAGACTCCAATAGCCTGATGGACGCATTCTGTACAATTTCTCCTGGAAGTGGAGATATGTCCAAGCAATTTCTTCAGGTCAGTATTTCAAATGAACATTTATATCTTCTGACTTTTACATACCACTCAATGCTGGAAATTTTATATTATGGTAATACATTGCTCGATGCTCCCCAAGATTCCTGCTAAATAGAGGTCAATAATGAAATGTTTCTTTGAGGAAACTAAAATAAGATGCTGAAGGCTTGGTTTCCAGGACCCTTCTTCCCATAGCAGGTAAAAGTGGAGAGTCTTGTTCTTGTCTCTTGTGGCCATGAAAATGCCTTGTCTGTGTGCTGTCTTAGGAGACAAAAATGTTGAGCAGCATGGCCTAGTGGAAAGAGCTCAGGCCTGGGAATCAGAGAGACCGGGGTTCTAATCCCAGCTTTGCCACATGTCTGCTGTGTGACCCTGGGGCAAGTCACTTAATGTCTCTGTGCCTTAGTCACTTCACCTGTAAAATGGGGATTTTAGGCTGAGCCCCAGATTGGACTGTTTCCAAACTGATTAGCTTGTATCTACCCCAGTGCTTAGTAGAGTGCCTGGCATAGAGTAAGCCCTTAACCAAACTGTACTTTCCAAGCGCTTAGTACAGTGCTCTGCACACAGTAAACTCTCAATAAATACGATTGAATGAATGACTGAATGAAATACCATTTTTAAAAAAGGTCTTTTCTTGGCTCTTTTCCAGGCTAAACAACTCAACAACTTCAATTTTTCCTTCTATTTTATTTTTTACCTTTTTTAACCTTTCCATCAATCAATCAATGGCATTGTGTGCAGAGCACTGTACTAAACACGTGGGAGAGTACAAGAGTTTTCATTCATTTTAATAACTCTTCTACAAATTCTTTCCAGCTTTTACAACTGTCTTAGAACAATAGGAACTTAAATAACAATACTGTTCTAGTGGAAGGGTCCTTTCCCAAGCCTTGCGTATATGTATATGTATACATACACATGTATATTTGTATACATGTAACACATTTCTAGACTGTGAGCCCACTGTTGGGTAGGGACCGTCTCTATATGTTGCCAACTTGTACTTCCCAATCACTTAGTACGGTGCTCTGCACACAGTAATAGCTCAATACGATTGAATAAATGAATGAATGTAATGTATGTATATGCGTGTATATGTATGTATATTTTAATGATATTTGTTAAGTACTTACTATGTGCTTGGCACATACTACTAAGCTCTGAAATAGATATGATAATTAGGCTGGACACAGTCCCTGTCCCACCTGAGGTTCAGAGTCTTAATCCTCATTTTACAGATGTGGTAACTGAGGTACAGAGAAATTATGTCACTTGCCAAGGCCACAAAGCAGATAAATCCCTTCTAGACTGTAAACCTGGTGTGGGCAGGGATTGTCTCTCTCTATTGCTGAATTGTACTTTCCAGGCACTTAGTACAGTACTCTGCACACAGTAAGTGCTCAACAAATAAAACTGAATTGAATTGAATAAGTGGTGGAACAGGAATTAGAATGCAGGTTCTCTGATTCCCAGGCCCGTACTGTTTTCCATAAGATCAAGCTGTTTCCCTATGAGATATATGTATATTGGATATTACTGTTAATCCTATTATTGTATTGGATGCTTTATATAATGAACACCTTCTTTGAGCTCGTATTCAACTTTTTTTTTTTACAGTTTCCGGTCTGCTTTTGTCATTCTTACGTTTTTCTATTATTTCCCTGTCTAGTATGTATATGGTTGTCTGATTTCACCCTATTTTAAATGTACTATTCTTCTCATTTATCAAAGCCATTTTGGGTTATAATCCTGTCTTCCACGGGGTTAGGTATCCCAGTTGATTTCTAAGAGAGGAGAAAGAAAATAGGGCCTACTGCTAATGAACAGTTGTCTGCCATGGGAGTACATATAAGGATAGATGAGGAAAGGAGCCAGCTAAAGCATTTTAATCGGGTCATATGAGAAAATAGTGGACTATTGTCAGACAGTGAAAAAGACCATGGTTAGATTAGGTTGGCATGTCTCTGAATGACTGGCTGACCTGGGCAATTTATTTAGTGCCAGGGCTCAAGTTAGGCTGGGATGCCAAGCTTCAGCCTGATGATGCTGGGCCATAGGATTCATTCATTCATTCGTATTTATTGAGTGATTACTGCGCACAGACCACTGTACTAAGCACTTGGAATAGTACAATATAACAACAGACACAGTCCCTAACCATAATGAGCTTACACTTTAGCGGGGGAGACAGACATAAATAAATAAATCACAGCTATGTATATAAGTGCTAAGGGGCTGGGATGGGGGATGAATAAAGGGAGCAAATCAGGGTGATGCAGAAGGGAGTGGGAGAAGAGGAAAGGAGGGCTTAGTCAGAAAAGGCCTCTTGGAGGAGGTGTGCCTTCAATAAGGCTTTGAAGTGGGGGGAGAGTAATTGTTTGAGGATTTGAGGAGGGAGGGCATTCCAGGCCAGAGAGAAGATGTAGGCGAGGGGCCAGTGGAGAGATAAACAAGATGGAGGTACAATGAGATGGTTAGCATTAGAGGAGTGAAGTTTGCGGGCTGGGTTGTGGCAGGAAAGTAGTGAGGTGAAGCAGAAGAGGGCATGCCTGCCAAGCGCTGCTTTCATTTCTACCAACCTAAGAGGTGCATCCATCCACATTCCAAAGTTCGCCTGGGAAAGCCCTTAGGGTCGTAACCGGGAAAATTCCTCAGTTCAAGGGCTTAGCTCAGGGCCTGAAATTTTGTCCTGCATAGGACTACTCATTCCCCACCTAACCCTGATAAATAATACAGTACATATTTTTATGTTCATCCACTGCAGGTGTAGAAATGCTTAATACGAGACTATTAAACATTGACGAATACCAAATCCGGGATGGGCTGGGGAATTTTATAGATTTTTCAATGTGGACTTAATGATAGTCCTTACTTCTCTTTGCTGCTCAGATCTTTAATAAAAAAAAAGGTTCAGTCTATGTCTCCCCACTGCTCAAAACCTCCACTGGTTCTCCATCCACTTTCTACAAGGCCACGTGACTTTGCACACAGTAACATAGTTCCACTGTGGGCTGGAGAGATGGCCCAGGGCCTCAGCTTCTAAGTGAACACCCAATAAGTACGAAGCTGAGTTGTGTGCCACTGGCTGGGAATGTTCTATTATTCATCTATAGAAGAAAATGTCCAAAATGAGAGGAAACTGGATTTAATAGCCTAAGGAACCCTACTAACCATTTTAAGTCAAGCCCTCAGTTTCCTGAAAACCGAAGAAGGAGTAGCACCAACTTTGGTTTTTCAATAAATCATTTTAAATCTATTTGGATAATTTAATGGGTTTTCAACATGCCTTTTCTGGTGTTAATTGTTGAGAATAAGGCATTAACTTTGAAAACACTCCCAAGGTACCTTTCTATAAAAGCTTCATTGCAGTTGAATAAAATAGTTCTGGCACTTATCTACTCTTTTTGGTTTTACTATCATTAGCCACTTTGTTAGTTGCTCCGGTGGTAAGGACAGGGGATCGGAGTATGTGTGAATTTAAAGGGGGATAATAACGTAATGCCTTTTTTCTTTAGCTTGAAAGCGTTGGTGGAATCACTAAACCCTACCATCACCTTGGGGGGACCGTGACAATTGACAGTGACGTGGGGAATAACACTGTCTTCGTAGTCACCTGGCAGACTGGTGGGCCACCTGAGATTGAAATACTTGATCCAAATGGAGAAAAATACTCCAGAGAGAATTTTGATATCAGCTCAGTTTCTCAACTAGCTTATCTTCGGATTCCAGACACTGCAACGGTAAATATAGTATAAAAATATATATTATAAAATATATATTGTTTTATTCATCTGATTAGGACTTAATTATTGACACACAACAAATTAGACAGGTTTATTTTTGTCCAGGGTTTATCTTTGGAATATAATGAACTGCAAAAAAGCAATAATAATGCGTCATCATTTTTATGTTCAGTTCTGTTTTACTCAGTGGCTAGTCTTGCTGTGTAAATTACGATATACTATAGGTAGCTACATTTTTCAATATTGGAGCTTTATGGGTCCTTATATCTCTCTTCAGCTCTGGACCTTAGGTGACCCAAGATCAAAATAACTTGTTTAAATAATCAATAAATCAATCAATAGTATTTATTGAGTGCTTACTGTATGCCGAGCATTGTACTAAGCCCTTGGGAGAGTACACTACAACAGAAATAACTTTAGATCAGCAAGGCCTAGTGGAAAGGGCACTAGATTTGGGAATCAGAGGACCTAGGTTCTAATCCTGGCTCTGCCACTCGCCTGGCTGTGTGACCTGAGGCAAGTCACTTAACTTCTCTGTGCCTCAGTTACCTCATCTTTAAAACGGGGATAAATTCCTTATTCTCCTTTCCTCTTGGACCGTGAGCCCCAGGTGGGACAGCAACTGTGTCCAATTCTGCTTATCTTATATCTACTCCAGCATTTAGTAATAATAATATTGATGGCACTTGTTAAGCACTTACTATGTGCAAAGCACTGCTCTAAGCGCTGGGGGGATACAAGGTGATCAGGTTTTCCCACGTGGGTCTCAGTCTTCATCCCCATTTTACGATGAAGTAACTGAGGCTCAGAGAAGTTAAGTGACTTGCCCAAGGTCACACAGCAGACATGTGGCAGAGTCAGGATAAGAACCCATGACCTCTGACTCCCAAGCCTGTGCTCTTGCTGCTGAGCCATGCTGCTTCTCATGCTTGACAAGTATGCACCACAAATACCACAGTTATTAAAGTAAAATCATATAATGATGAAATAGTAGTAGTAATAGTATTTATTAAATACTTACTGTGTGCAGTAATTTTGGTATTTATTAAGACCCTACTTTTGGCCAACCCCTGTACTAAGCACTGGGTTGATACAAGATGATCAGTTTAGACCTTGTTCTTGTTTTTCATGGTGCTCACGATCTAACTAGCAGGAAGAACATGTATCACATCCCCATTTTTCAGATGAGGAAACCAAGGCACAGAGAAATTAAGTGACTTCCCCAAGGTCAATCAGCAGCCAAGTGGTGGAAGCAGGGTCATCCCTTGCTGTAGCAACGTGATTGTCCCCGAAGGGCTGAATAGCCAAGTTGGCAGTAGACACTTTGAGCACTCAAGCACGGGTATCACTGGAGCACACCTTCGTGATAACCTTAAGAATGTCTTTGTATCTTTTCCTTTTGATGCTGAACTCAAAATCACACAGTTACCAAAGGATACAAAGTATCTGTAGCTTTCAGTTTTAGCCATGTTTATGATGAGTCACGTTCTTGTCCTAGGAGGAGAGGTAGGAGAAGGGCACAGTAGCAGCAGGGCATGACCCTGACATGATTCCATCAATATGATAATAAAAATAATAATGATGGCATTTATTAAGCACTTACTATGTGCAAAGCACTGTTCTAAGTGCTGGGGTTGTCCCAAGTGGGGCTCACAGTCTTAATCCCCATTTTACAGATGAGGTAACTGAGGCCCAGAGAAGTGACTTCCCCAAAAAGTCACACAGCTCACAATTGGCGGAGCCAGGATTTGAACCCATGACCTCTGACTCCAAAGCCCGGGCTCTTTCCACTGAGCCACGCTGCTTCTCTATGTCTTTGGCAACATGTTGGCATACCCCGGCCCTTTCGCAGATAATCCAGGAAAGCCTTCTGGGTGCAGGGACCTGAAAGGAATCTAGGAAGAGTGAGGTTCCATGGCAGTGAGCCACAGGAATCTCACTTCCCACCCCAAGGGTCTGAAGTAATAATAATTACAATACTAATAATTGTGGTATTTGTTACGTGCTTACCATGTGCCAGGCACTATACTAAGTAAAGGGGTGTATACGAGCAAATTGGGATGGACACAATCCCTTGTTCCACGTGGGGCTCAGCGTCTCAATCCGCATTTTACAGATGAGGTAACTGAGGCACAGAGAAGTGAAGTAGCTTGCCCAAAGCCACCCAGCAGACAAGTTCCTTCAAAGCCCTACTGAAAGCTCACCTCCTCCAGGAGGCCTTCCCAGACTGAGCCCCCTCCTTCCTCTCTCCCTCCCCCATTCCCCCGCCTTACCTCCTTCCCCTCCCCACAGCACCGTATATATGTATATACGTTTGTACATATTTATTACTCTATTTATTTTATTTGTACATATTTATTCTATTTATTTTATTTTGTTAATATGTTTTGTTTTGTTGTCTGTCTCCCCCTTCTAGACTGTGAGCCCGCTGTTGGGTAGGGACCGTCCCTAGATGTTGCCGACTTGTACTTCCCAAGTGCTTAGTACAGTGCTCTGCACACAGTAAGCGCTCAATAAATACGAATGAATGAATGAATGAAAGTGGCGGAGTCAGAATTAGAACCCATGACTTCTGACTCCCAAGTCCGTGCTCCTGCCACTAGGCCATGCTGCTCCAGGGGTGCAATCCTTAGCTCCGCATCTGGCTATTTCCCAGGAGGCCGGGACCCAGGGCATCAGCAAGGAAACCAGAGATGTGGCTTCAGCAGCGTGGCTCAGTGGAAAGAGAAAAGGTTTGGGAGTCAGAGGTCGTGGGTTCTAATCCCAGCTCTACCACTTGTCAACTGCGTGATTTGGAGCAAGTCACTTCACTTCTCTGTGCCTCAGTTTCCTCATCTGTAAAATGGGGATTAATAATAATAATAATAATTTTGAGAAGCAGCGTGGCTCAGTGGAAAGAGCATGGGCTTTGGAGTCAAAGGTCAGGGGTTCAAATCCCGGCTCTACCAATTGTCAGCTGTGTGACTTTGGGCAAGTCACTTAACTTCTCTGGGCCTCAGTTCCCTCATCTGTAAAATGGGGATTAAGACTGTGAGCCCCCCGTGGGACAACCTGATCACCTTGTAACCTCCCCAGCGCTTAGAACAGTGCTTGCACATAGTAAGTGCTTAATAAATGCCATTATTATTATTATTAGAAGAAGAATATGGTTTAAACAGAGTCCTAAACTCCAGGAGCAGCTGTGTATTCAGTGGGACTCTGGCTGACTCCTTTTGTATGTGTCTCTCCACGTAAAGAATAGAGCTGAAAAATGGCAATCCAATTAACATCATAAATTCAGATGGTCAATCTCGATCATTCAAGACTGCAAAATACCTTTTTTAATTTAGGGTATTTGTTAAGTGCTTACTATGTGCCAGGCACTGTACTAAGTGCTGGGGAAGATACACCTAATCACGTTGGACACAATTCCTATCCCACAAGAGGGTTCTCACTCTTAATCCCCATTTCACAGATGAGGTAATTTGGACATAGAGAAGTTAAGTGACTTACTCAAGGGCACACAGCAGACAAGTGGCAGAACCTGAATTAGAACCCATGACCTTCTGATTCCCAGGCCTGTGCTCTATCCACTAGGCCATACTGGGGTTCTTATTAGATTTTAAACTTACTGTGGGCAGGGAATGTGTATGCTATATTTTTCTATTGTTATATTGTACTCTCCAAAGCACTTAGTGCAGTGCTCTGCACACAGTAAGTCCTCAGAAAATATGATTGATTGATAATTCTGTTGTTTATTTGGCCCATGTAAATGGACCCTCAAATTTTTTCACTGAACCGATGATCAGACAAGTAAGAGAGTGGCGTTGTTCAGCTATTGTGGGTAATGATCTTCCAGGTGAATGTTATTATTGAAAGAAATCATTACATTCTAGAAGTAAATGTGGCAACGGAAATCATCCTTGACAAATTATTTCAGTATAGCCTAAAAGCTGTTATTATAATAATAGTATTTTTTTAAGCTCTTACTCTGTTTCAAGTACTGCGGTGGATGCAAGTTAATCAGGTCAGGCAGAGTCCATGTCCCACAGTTTAAGTAGGAGGGAGAACAGTTATTGAATCCCCATTTTACAGATAAGGAAACTGAGGAGCTGAGGAGTCAGAGGTCATGGGTTCAAATCCCCGCTCCGCCAATTGTCAGCTGTGTGACCTTGGGCAAGTCACTTTCACTTCTCTGGGCCTCAGTTCCCTCATCTGTAAAATGGGGATGAAGACAGTGAGCCCCCCCTGGGACAACCTGATCACCTTGTAACCTCCCCAGCGCTTAGAACAGTTCTTTGCACATAGTAAGCACTTAATAAATGCCATTGGTGTGAATAGTCATTCCTGGATCCTTCCCCCCCACAAATAATGCAGCGTGAGACTGGCAACCTGATGGAATATTTGTTTGCCAAATTGCTCCTTTCCACCATATCACATTCACTGTGGGCAGGGATTGTGACAACAAACTATGTTGTATTGTAGTCTCCCAATCGCTTATTAAAGTGCTCAGCACACAGTTAGCATTCAATATATATGATTGATTTTACTATTTTCTAGGCATGCTTCATTAATTCATTCAATCATATTTATTGAGCGCTTACTGTGTGCAGAGCACAGTACTAAGCGCTTATTAATAATGCAAAGCACCAACTGGGCTCAAGCTACTGACTCCTATTAGTTCCAATTTGAAGGCATGATTTTAGCCATCTGTTTGGGAGCTATTTAGTTTAAATCTGCGCCTGTAAATTACCAAATTTATGTTCCAGTTGTAAATGGCTACAAACAGTAATGGATAGAACTGTATTATTTTCAAAATCATATGAACTTTGTTTTTCAGGCCGGGCACTGGACTTATATGATGAATAATACCAACGATTTCTCTCAAGCTCTAAAAATCACAGTGATATCTCGGGCTTCAGATTCCATCACATCCCCAGCAACTGTGAAAGCCCAAGTGAATAAAGATGTCACCCATTTTCCCCATCCGGTGATTATTTATGCAGATGTTAGACAAGGATATTATCCTATCCTGGTAGCCAATGTGACGGCCATTATTGAAACAGAATCTGGAGACCCAGTTTCCTTGGAACTTTTCGATGATGGGGCAGGTAATGAGATATAGTGTGGAAATTTAAAATGATATCGCATGCTTCCACATCCATCTTATTGTATATGCTTGATTTGAGGAATTAACAGTGAGTCCATCTTTAAATAATAATAATAATGGTTGCATGTATTAATTCCTTAACAGGTGTTCCGATCTGTTGTGTTGTACTCTCCCAGGTGCTTAGTACAGTGCTCTGCACACAGTAAGCACTCAGTAAATTCATTCATTCAATCGTATTTATTGAGCACTTACTGTGTGCAGAGCACTGTACTAAGCACTTGGTAAGTACAAGTTGGCAACATATAGAGATGGTACCTACCCAACAGTGGGCTCACAGTCTAGAAGGGGGGAATATAATGGGTTGATTGATCAGGCACAATCCCTGTCCTACTTGAGCTTACAGCCTAAGGGAGAAGAACAAGTATTTAATCCCAATTTTACAGATGAGGAGACTGCTGCACAGACAAATTAAGTGACCTCCACAAGGCTACACAGTGGACAAGTGGTGAAACTGGACTAGAACCCAGGCCTCATGGCTCCCTAGCCCCCGTTCTTTCCACTAGACCCCACTGAGTTCTCCATTTTTAACTGCAGTTTTTTATTTATTCTAGACCTGGTAAACTCATGCAGCTTTTGACCTTGAGGAGGTTTGGATATCCATTGAGCATAGATACTTACCTGAAAGTCGACACATCATTTTTTTTAATATAGTTTCATTAGTCTCTTCTTCCATTTCCATTTCCCAGACAATTTCCACATTTTGTCTCCTCAGGAGGACAGTCCCCGTGTGTGTGTATACTGTTATGCTAACATTTCCTTAGGATTATATTATATCCATGGGTGGATTACAGTAGGAACCATGAGAACAAAACTAAAGAATTATGATATTTGTTAAATTCTTACTATGTGCCAATCCCTGAAGCAGATACAATAGTTGCCACGCATGGGGTTCACAGTCTAAGGGAGGTGGGGAAAAGACAGGTGGGGATACTGAGGCAAAGACACATTAAAGGGCCTTCTGAAGGTTACCTGGCAAGTGGGCAAGTATCAAAGCTGGGATTAAAACCCAGTACTCCAGAAACCTGGGCCTGTGTTCTTTCTACTAGACCACACTGCTTCTCTTGCTAAATGGTTAAGTGTTGTCTAATAATAATAATAATAATGATGATGGTATTTGTAAAGTGCTTACTATGTGCCAAGCACTGTTCTAAGTGCTGAGGTAGATACAAGGTTTTCCCACATGGGGCTCACAGTCTTAATCCCCATTTAACAGATGAGGTAACTGAGGCACAGAGAAGTTATGTGGCTTGCCCAAGGTCACAAAGCAGACAAGTGGCAGAGCCGGAATTAGAACCCATATCCTCTGCCTCCAAAGCCAGTGCTCTTTCCACTGTGCCCTGCTGCTTCTCCCCAAACAGGTCCGGGGCTCTCACGTAATCAGTGGCATTTATTGAGTGCTTATTGTATGCTAAGTGCTTGGAAGAGTTCAGTATTACAGAGCCCCATCACCAACTTATAGTCTTACTCTTGCTGATGCTCTCAGAGAACCACCATTCCTGTGGTTCTGTCTGCAGGCCTTTGGTAGCAGCATGGCATAGTAGATAGAGCACTGGCCTGGCCTAGTCAGAAGGTCATGGGTTCTAATCCTGGCTTGGGCATGTCATTTCACTTCTCTGGGCCTCAGTTACCTCATCTGTAAAATGAGGATTGAGACTGTGAGCCCCACGCGGGACAGGGACGGTGTCCAACCCGATTTGTTTGTATCCACCCCGGCCTTTAGTACAGAACATGGCACATAGTAAGTGCTTAACAAATACTATTATTACTGTTATCATTATTACTGGATTTCATCGGCAACAGCTGAGTCAGTCCCCAAAGGCTGTGCACACCCTTGCCAGAGACAGATTCTAATGAGATCTTACTCTGAGAGAGGGGTTTCAGGGAGAGGGTGCCAGCTAGAGCTCAGCAACTGGAGCATGGTATAGGATGTTCATGAGAAACACATTCCCTTCTACTTCACTGCTGAGGAAAACCAGTGCATGTTCAATGCAACCCAGCAGTTTGGCCTAGTGAGTAGAGCATAGGCCTTGGAGTCATAAGGACCTGGGATCTAATCTCTGCTCTGCCACTTGTCTGCTGTGTGACCTTGGGCAGGTCACTTCACTTCCATGGGCCTCAGTTACCTTATCTGGAAAATGGGGATTAAAGAGTGGGAGCCCCATGTGGGACAGGGACTGTATCCAACCTGATTAACTTGTATCTAGAAGCGTGCTCGTCACATAGTAAGCACTGAGCAAGTATCACACTTATTATCAATCAATCAATGGCATTTATTGAGTGCTTACGGTGTGCAGAGCATTGTAGTAAGCGCTTGGGAGAACAGAACACAATAGAATACAACAGGTCCCTGCCTATCATGCGCTTACAGTCCAAAGGAATAAGAGTTCTTGTGGGCAGGGAACATGCCTACCAACTCTGTAGTATTTTACTCTCCCAAGCACTTAATACAGGACTCTGAAAACAGTAAGCCTTCAATAAATATCAAACAGTCAATTGTATTGATTGAGCACTTACTATGTGCAGAGAATTGTACTAAGCACTTGGTAGAGTACAATACCAGTGATTGATTGATTTTAAGTGAAGACGTTCCTTTATTTGATGTTTTTCTCAAGGAAGACAGATCCCTGAAGGGACTAGAGACTATTTGAGTTTCATATCATGGGGATAAGAAGGTAATGACCAGGAGAATAAGAGACCTTCATAAGTGTTCTTACTCCTTCCTCTTAGACATAAGCCCCGTGTGGAGCAGGGGCTGTATCCTATCTGCTTAGATTGTATCCACTCCAACATTTAGTACAAAGCTTGTCTCATCATAAATGCTTAAATTCCACAATTATTAATTCATTTAATCATTAGATAATCCATCTCTAAAAAGCTGCACATATGGAGAAGCAGCGTGGCCCAGTGGAAAGAGCCTGGGCTTTGGCGTCAGAGGTCATGGGTTCAAATCCTGACTCCCCCACTTGTCAGCTGTGTGACTTTGAGCAAGTCACTTCACTTCTCTGCACCTCAGTTACCTCATCTGTAAAATTGGAATTAAGACTGTGAGCCCCCCATGGGACACTGATCACCTTGTAACCTCCCCAGCACGTAGAACAGTGCTTTGCCCATAGTAAGTGCTTAATAAATGCTATCATTATTATTATTGTATAATTTGCTCCTCTCAGAGTGACCCTCCTTTGAGTGCTAGGGAAAATGGCACCTCATCCTCCAAACCCAAGAAGTCACAGGTTCAGATTATGATGGCTAGCTCTGATGGAGAAATGTTCATCCTGTGAATCATATGAATCTAATTTATTGAAAGTTTACTGTGTGTAGAGCACTGTACTAAGTGCTTGTGGGAGTACCATATACCCAGGTTGGTAGTCACATTCCTTGCCCACATCAATCTTACAGTTTAGAGAAGGATCCCAAGGCAAGTCAGAATGTCCCAGGGGTTCTTCTAACCCAACCAGAATGACTCTATGTCATCCTGATCTTTCAGGATTACCACAAACTGGAACAAATACTCCAGACTCACACCAGGCTTGATCAGAAGCACTGTGGCCTAGGGATACAGCACAGCCTTAAGAATAATAATAATAATGGTATTTGTTAAATGCTTATTATGTGCCAAGCACTGTTCTAGATACAAGATCATCAGATTGTCCCATATGGGGCTCACAGTCTTCATCCGCATTTTACAGTTGAGGTAACTGAGGCACAGAGAAGTTAAGCGACTTGGCTTGAGAGTCGGAAGAACCCAGTTTCTAATCCCGGATCTGCCACTGGTCTGCTGTGTAACCTTGGGCAAGTCACTTCACTTCTCTGAGCCTCAGTTACCTCAAACATAAAATGGGGATTAAATACATGAGAGCTCCATGTGGGACAGGGACTGCGTCCAACCTGATCAATTTATATCTACCCCGGTGCTTAGCACAGTGCTTGGCACATAGTTAGCCCTTAACAAGTACCATAATTACCATTATTACTATTATCAGTACTCCAGGGTTGGATCATAACTGAATCAAAATAGTAGTCATGGATCCACTTAGTCTGGCTTTAGTACAGTGCTTGGCAACATAGCAATCGCACTTAACAAATACCATAATTATCCCTATTAACAGGTTTGGGTCCCATATCGCTCAGAAACATTGTCCAGAAAATAGGAAGTGTCCAGGCAGAAGGAGAAGCAGTCAGAGATTTGCATACTCCATCAAGCATTTAATTAGCCCTTGCCCAGAATTTGGTGCTATACCTAGTTGCATGTGTCCAGAAAACACAAACAATAATAATTGTAATAATAATGATCCAACGTGTACTTCCCAAGTGCTTAGTACAGTGCTTTGCACACAGTAAGAGCTCAATAAATACGATTGAATGAATGAATGATGGTATTTGTTAAGCGCTTAATATGTGTCAAGCACTGTTCTAAGAGCTGGAATAGATACAAGCTAATCAGGTTGGACACAGTCCCTGTCTAACATGGGGCTCACAGTCTTAATCCCCATTTTATGATGAGGTAACTGAGGCCCAGAGAAGTGAGATGGCTTACCCAAGGTCACCCAGCAGATAAGCAACAGAGACAGAATTAGAACCCAGGTCCTTCTGATTCCCAGGTCTGTGCTCTATCCACTAGGCCACATGCTGGAAACTCCCTAAAGGCAGGAATCGGGCCTTATTTGAACACGGCATCACTAGTGCAGTGTCGCAAACTCTGAGCATGCCCAACCAATATGGGGGGATGATGCTGGTAGAGTATGGTATTTTCTTTTAGTTAAATTTTTCTGTTTTTCCTGTACAGGTGCTGATGTTGCCCAAAATGATGGCATTTACTCAAGATACTTTTTCTCCTTTGCTGGGACTGGTAGACACAGCTTGAAAGTGCACGTCCTCAGGAGGAGGACAGCATATTCTACGGCAGGGAGCTGGGCTATGTATGTTCCTGGTCACATAACGAATGGTGAGAGACTGATTAGTGTAATCTGAATGACTGCTCACATGAGTCAAATGTGTCTCATGATTATTCTAAGTGGACGAATGGATTCAGGGAAAAATCCCCAAATCTCAAGGAAACTGCGGCTAGAGCAAGGGCCAGGGAATCAGTAGGACTTGGGTTTTAATCCCAGCTCCATTATTTGTATACTATGTGACCTTGGACAAGTCACTTAATTTCTCTGGGCCTCAGTTTCCTCATCTGTAAAATGGGGATTAATATTGTGAGCCCCATGTGGGGCAGGGACCGTGTCCAAACTGATTAGCTGGTATTTACCCCAGCACCTAGTACAGTACTGGAGCATAGTAAGCACTTAACAGATATATCCCCATCGCCACTGGAAAAAGAAAAAAAAAAGATTAGAATACTGTGACTCTAAGGCTGAGTTATATAGACGACTAATTCTGCATTATCCTTCAAGACTTAAAGCTCCTTGTCACCAACATATTTACCAACTCTGTTGTACTGCATGCTCCCAACTGATTGGTACAGTGCTCTACACACAGTAAACACTCAGTAAATACTGCTGATAACCCCGGTGATGAAAGGTTAAAAGAACATGAAAAATTGTGATTTCAAATGCACCCCAAATCTCAGCTTCTTCCCACCAAACCTTGTCCATATTACCCAGAGCACGAGTTTGGGAGTCAGAGGTCTTGAATTCTAATCCCAGCCATTTAGCCGATGTGTGACTTTGGGCAAGTCACTTAACTTCTCTGTGCCTCAGTTACCTCTTCTGTTAAATGGGGATTAAAACTGTGAGCTCCACGTGGCACAACCTGATTATCTTGTATCTAACCCAGCACTTAGAACATTGCTTGGCACATAGTAAGCACTTAAAAACCATTATTATCACCCTACAAATAGCAAATTTGATTGGAATCGAATCACCTCGTTATTCTGCCTGGCTGTTCCCAAGGTGATGGTACAAACCAAAGGTCCACTTCACAGTGGCCAATGTCTGGGCAGTCAAAAGGAGAAGTAGTCAGAGAAATGGATAATCCACCAAAGCACTTCATCAGCCCTGGCCCAAGATAGAGTACTTATTGTGACCAGGGAACACATCTACCAACTGTGTTATATTGAGCTCTCCCAAGCACTTAGTACAGTGCCCTGCGCACAATAAATACCATTGGTTGATTGTGATTTCTACTTGCAGGGCTGGATTAATGCAGGGGTTCAAAAGGTTTAAAGCGCAGTGCCCGGGGCTGAAGAGGGTCTCAGCCAATCTCCAAAATCATCTCCCTTTTTGATCTAACCAACATAGCCGCTGCTTGGGGCATTGTGAAAATGGTGCTCTTTTTAAAACAGCTATGGCAAGGCAGCCTGCCCTGACACGTTTGGATCGGAAAGGGGAGGATGCCCTTGAAATTTCAGGGAATGGGGCAACAAGAGAGAGGTGTGACCCCAGGAGCACCTTTAAAATCCAAATGATCTCAACCTCTTCTCAGTTAGCTGAGGGGACAGTGATGAACACAAATAGGTATGACTCACTGGCGTGCATCATGTCTCAGGCTCTTCATCTCGCCAGAGGAATCTTGTTGAATCTTGTTGGGAGAATTCACTAAGATGATCGGGAATTAAAAGGGAAAAACTTATTTGATTTTTAAGCAGGTGGCACTTTTTTTTTACTCAACAGCCCTTGTAGGGGCTCCCTGTGACTGAGGGGAAGAGGAAAAGAATTCCAACCATCCTGCTTCCTCTCCCATCCCCAAATCCACCTTTGCTTTTGAAAGAGCAAGCACTAAGGCTGAAAGGTAGGAAGGGAGGAGAAGCACATCAGGAAATAACACCTGATTGTTGCTCGGGTCCTCTTGACTATCAGCCCATCTATCAGTGGTATTTATGTACAGAGCACTGGACTAAGTGTGTGGGAGAATAAAATACAACAGTATTAGCGGACAGGTTCCCAGCCCATAATGAGCCTGTCTTGTCTTATGCTGTCGAGTTGTCTCCGACTCATAGCGACTTCTTGGACACATCTCTCCTAGAATGCCCCAAGCCCACCTGCAATCATTCTGGTATTGTATCCGTAGAGTTTTCTTGGTAAAAATACAGAAGGGGTTTATGGATCACCTCCTTCTGCACAGTAAACTCGAGTCCCTGCCCTCGACTCTCTCCCATGCCTCTGCTGCCCAGCACAGGTGAATTTTGACTTGTAACAGATAGCCTTTCACTCGCTAACCACTGCCCAAGTTAGGAATGGAATGGGTAGGCCTCTGCTTGATTCTCCCTTTCCCAACCATAAAAACGGCCTCCTGAACCCACGTCCCGAGACTATTCCCGGATTCCCTTACAATTCTGCTGCTATTCTGTCTGGTAGCATGCTTAGCAAAGATCATGTGATGGGGGCGGGGTGGAGGGGGGCACTAAATAAGCCAGGTCAAGGCCCCTATTTCAGTTACTACACCCTTGCCTAGTTCCTTGAGTCATTTTGAATGTGTCCCTCATGTTGGCTACTACCTAGCTAAAGGAAAAGAGGTATGTACATCCAATAATTTCCCCATCACGCAGGGGTGGGGGAAGAGTAATTTATGGTAAAGGAAGATAGCCCTACCCTTTAAGTCTCTTTGCTGGCATCAGACCATAAAGGCACACCTTTGGCGTTTCTCCAAGGTTTTATGCAGAGGTTTAGAGATAGTCTTTTCCCTCCCCACCCACAGTAACTGTGAGCCTCCGCATTCCGGTAAATCTTATGACATGTCCTGGTCACAGGCCACAGCAGGTGGTTGGGGATAGAGTGAGCCAGGAGGCAGGGCATATGTCCACAACACATGAGAAGCAGCTTGGCTTAGTAGAAAGAGCACAGGCCTAGGACTTGGAGGATCTGGGTTATAATAATAATAATAATAATAATAATAATAATAATAATAATAATAATAATAATAACGGCATTTATTAAGCACTTACTATGTGCAAAACACTGTTTTAAGCACTGAGAGATTACAAGGTGATCAGGTTGTCCCACGGGGGGCTCACAGTCTTAATCCCCATTTTACATATGAGGTAACTGAGGCACAGAGAAGTGACTTGCCCAAAGTCACAGAGTTGACGATTGGTGGAGCTGGGATTTGAACCCATGACCTCTGACTCCAAAGCCCATGCTGTTTCCACTGAGCCACCCTGCTTCTCTAAGACCAGCTCTGCCACTTGTCCTTGGGCACTTGACCTTGGGCAAGCCACTTCACTTCTCTGGGCCTCAGTGACCTCATCTGTAAAATGGGGATTGAGACTGTGAGCCCTATGTGAGACAGGAACTCTGTCCAACCTTATTTGCTTGTATCCACCTCAGCACTGATTAGAGTGCCTGGTACATAGTAAGCACTTAACAAATGTCATAATCATTATTATCATTATGTACCATAATTATTATTATAGTTGGGTAGACATTCTCTCCATAGCCCAGTCGGGGATAAACAATCAGTGGCATTTATTGAGTGCTTACGATGTACTGAGCACTGTACTAAGCACTTGGCACTGTGCAATACAACAAGAGGGAAAAAGTTACCAAGGAAAGATCAAATCCCTTAGAAATGCAGTTTAAATATGAACTTCACTGTTGGGTCATTTTATCCTATTTTAAAATATTTCTCATGAGGTTCTTCATTAATTCCCAAGCTAATTTACATTATGAGAATGATTCTAAAGACAAAAACTATGACACAACAGGATATTTCACTTATTTATGGATTTTGCCTTATATGGAGCTTAGATTATTTGAGTGATTTTTGAAAGACAATCCAAACTGTTTGCTAGACTGCTTCTTGGCATTTTGGGTCACAAGTGGTTGCTGGGCCAAATTAAAAAATCTGAATTTCTTTAAAATTAAGGCAAATACACTTGAGAGACCATTGCTGCAACTGTGTAGATGGGTAACTCATAGGGGTTTGGATACTTTTTTGCAATTAGTAAAAGTAATTTCAAGGAAGGTTTAAAATAACAGATGTTAATCAATCAATCGCTGGTATTTTTGAGCACTTACTGTGGCCAGAGCACTGTATTAAGTGTTTGGGAAAGTACAATAGATTGTCAAGATGTCATTAGCTCCAGCCCCTTGATTTCTGACAGATGAATGCCTATAACATCAATCAAATTTCTAGGCATTTACTGGGCAGAACACTGAACTAAGATCTTGGGAGAATACAACAGTATCGGCAGAAACATTTACTGACCACAGTGAGCTTACAGTCTATAGGAGGAGACAGACAATAATAAATAAATTATAGATATGTACATAAGTGGTGTGGGACTGAGAGGGGTGAATAACGGATATATCCAAGAACGATGGTAACTCTTTCTTTTATGAAGAGCTCTACTTCTTACAGTAGTACTCTTTCAGTGTTAAATCTCCATCAGTCAGGAAACTCTCCTAAAATTTCATTTCCTTTAGGAAACCTCCCTTGATTAGTCATTCATTCAATGGTATTTATTGAGCACTTACTGTGGGCAATGCACTAGTATTCAGTAACTAGTTGTGACTCTAAGCATTAATAGGTTTCATTTGTTTTCAACTTTTCACCCTGATAATAATAATAATAATTAACAATGGTAGTTTTTAAACACTTACTACATACCAAACACTATACTAAGCACTTGGGAAGATACAAGATAGTCAGGTCCCTCATAGGGCTCACAGCCTAAGTAGGAGGGAGAACAGGTATTGATTGACTCCCCAATTTGCAGATGAGGGAACTGAGGCACAGAGAAGTGAAGTGACTTGCCCAAGGCCACACAACAGGCAAGCAACAGAATTAACATTAGAACCCACATCCTGTGCCTTTTCCACTAGGTCTCACTGCTTCTCTACATTTGAACTACTTCTTGCCATATCCTTTTTTTTTCATCTTGCTCTCACTCCTTGTAAGTAAATTTAGACTCTCTCTACTCATTCATTCATTCTTTCATTCTATCGTACTCACATCAGATTGTTAGCTTCTGGAAGATGTTGCTTCTGTTAAAGTCTACCAAGTAGTTAGTGTAGTGTTCTGCACTCAGTAGGTGCTTAATAAATACCATCATTGATGATGAAGATCGGCTTCTAGTGTCTTCACTAGCTGTCTCTGTTTTACATAATGGCTCTCCTCATCTGCTATTCCCCTGTTGGCATGCTTTGCGCCTACTACACCCACCTCCAGCTGTACCTCGTTCTCATCTCCCCTGCCTCTGACCCTTTCCTCTCTCTTTCAATTCCCCCAGACAGGATTTTCCCTTACCCCCTCAACTTTAGTCTTTCCCAACTTCAAAGCCCTCCTGGAATCCCATCACTTCTTCAAACCCTTATCTACTAATTAATCCTTCTCTTTTAATTATCAGCATCCTGAATTTTCTTATCCATCAGCTAAATGAGAGAAGTTCAAAGACTTGCCCAAGGTCACACTACAGGAAAGTGGTGGAGCCAGGGCTGGAATGCATGTCCTCTTACTCCCACGCCCATGCTCTTTTCACTCTCCACAACATTTGGACAAGTCAGCAGCGACTTGTACTTTTCTGGTCTCTTGGTCCCATTGATGGTTCATTTTCATATTATTTTCACCAATATGGCTACACTAAAGGTATAAAAGAGCAATTTATTGGTGACTTTTTATACTCAGACTATGCAAAAGGCAACTAAGAAGAAGCAGCACGTCCTAGCAGATGGGGCACGGGCCTGGACATCAGAAGGATCTGGGATTCTAATCCCAATCCAGCTACTTGTCTGCTGTGTGACCTTGAGCAAGTCACTGAACTTCTCTGTGCCTCCGTTATCTCATCTGTAAAACAGGGATTGGCCTAGTGAATAGAGCACGAACCTGAGAGTCAAAAAACATGGGTTCTAATCCGGCTCCTCCACTTGTCTGCTGTGTGATTTTAGGGCAGGTCATTTCACTTCTCCGTGCCTCAGTTACCTCATCCATAAAATGGTGACCAGGACTGTGAGCCCCATGTGGGACAGGAACTGTGTCCAAACTGATTAGCCTGTATCAACCCCAGCATTTAGTCCTTGGCAAATAGTAAGAGCTTAAAAATACCATCATCATCATGTGGGACAGGGACTGTGCTCAACCTGATTAGGTTGTATCTACTACAGTGCAGTTCCTGCCACATAGTAAGTGATTAACAAATACCACCAAAATTTTAAAGAACAACAAGTCTAAATGCTCTATTTTGTGTTTTAGGAAATATTCAGATGAATGCTCCAAAATTATCAATGAGTGACCACAATGTTCCAGTACAAAAATGGGGCATCAGTCGAACAGCTTCAGGAGGCTCTTTCTCAGTCTTGGAAGTTCCAATTGGTCACTATTCAGATGTGTTCCCTCCCTGTAAAATTATCGACTTGGAAGCTGATAAGGAAGAAGACTCAGTTATCTTATCATGGACAGCACCCGGTGATGATTTTGATCAAGGCCAAGGTATGTTTGTTTATCCTAATTACTCTTCTTCTTTTGAGACTTGATTTGCTTGTATCCACCCCAGAACTCAGTTCAGTGCCTGGCACATGGTAAGCACTTAACAAATACCATCATGACCCTCATGAGGTGGAGTCGATAATTCAAAATAGTCTTGTGAATCAATGTTCCAGTCTTCCTCCAAACATTAAATATAGCACATAGCATGATGCAGAAAATCCAGCTTTAGGACAAGAATTATCTCATTAATTTATAACCACATTCTCAGAGTGAGTAAACTGGTTTCTTGTATCTAGTTTTAGAGCTTCTTCCTAAAGTTTTTCTGAGTTTTTTATTTTTGTCTAAAAGCCAAGAAAGCCATCTCTGGTGTGGCTACTCTAAAAAGAGCAAGAATGAATATAAATAATAATAATAATAATAATGATAATAATTGTGGTATTTGTTAAGTGCTTACTATGTGCCAGGCACTATACTAAGTCATGGGGTAGATACAGGGTAATTGGGTTAGACACAGTCCCTGTCCCACATAGCACTCCCACTCTTAATTTCCACTTTACAAATGAGGAAAATGAGGCACAGAGAAGTTAAGTGACTTGCCCAAGGTCCTTTTGGGCAGGAAATGTGTCTACCAACTCTGTTGTACTGTACTCTCCAAAGTTCTTACTACAGTGCTATGCATGCAGTAAGAATGCAATAAATACGATTGATTGATTGAAAGAAAATATTAACAATTTAAGTCAGAAGATCACAATGCTACTTCTAGACAGGTTAACTCCATACAAGTATTCTGCCGCTAACAGGGGCAAGAGAATGGATGAAAAAACAGTGTCAGTCAATCATACTTATTGAGCGCTTACTGTGTACCAAGACTGAATTAAGCACTTGGGAGAGTACAACTTAAAAATCAACAGACACATTACCTGCCTACAGTGAGCTTATGAGAACTGCCTTCCTTGATGGCCATCCTGATGGATGAGATTGCTCACCTCAGTATTGCTAACATTTCCTTCTATGTCCCTGAATTTCTCACTAATAACTCAAGATAGAGCTCTCATCCTGGAATCATCCAAAGCATCGATTTATTCAAAAATGAAATCTGGGGTAATTTAGGGAGATGAAGATCCTACACATCATTAGTGAAGAGGAAGTGTGATTTTATTGGAAAGGATCTCCTCAGGAAAATCATTTAGGTAATGGAGGCCCCGAACTATGCTTTCCTGGTATTATCTGGATATTGTGAAACAGAGAAAACCCTCTTCCTGAAATATCAGAATAACAGACCAAAATATATTTTTAAGTCCCAAATCAATCAGATCATCAGAGTGAATAGACATAGTCTGAGGTCCACATTTCAAGGCAATGTTTGGGCATTTCTATTATATAACAGTTTTTAAAAATGTTTATACTTAGAAATAGAGATTTTTTTATTCACACACCATCATCAGTATTTATTGGGCACCTATTATGTAGAGCAGTGTACTGAGCATTTGGAGCACAATAATAGATGATAGGAATGTTGTCTTCAGGGAGGTTTCATCTAAATGGTGAAAGTAGGATGCCAATGATAATAATGATTAATAACTGTGCTACTTTAAAGCACTTACTATGTTCCAGGAACTTTTCTAAGCACTGAGTTACTTAGAGCAGAGCCCAGCACTTAGAGCAGTGTTCCAGTGCTTAGAAAAGTGCTTGACAACACATAGTAAGCGCTTAACAAATATCATCACTATTATTATTATTATTAATATACAAGAAAATCAGGTTGGACACAATCCCTGTGCCACTTGGGGCTCATAGTCTTAATCCCTATTTTACAGATGAGGTAGCTGAGGCACAGAGAAGTTAAGTGACTTGTCCAAGGTCACACAGCAGACAAGTGGCAGAGCTGAGAATAGAACCCGGGTCCTTCTGATTCTTATGTTACTAACTTGTACTTCCCAAGCGCTTAGTACAGTGCTCTCAAGTGCTCAATAAATATGATTGAATGAATGAATGAATGAATTCCCAGGCTCATGCTCTCTCCCCAGTCTCTTGTCGGGTAGGAAGAACGGGCCTCATTCCTGAGACTTCAGGAGCAAGAATCTGAGCAGAGGAAGCGGTTAGAGGATTACTGGCTTGCACAATGCCACGGTCTCATTTCCACCACTGATGTTCCTCCTGGAGGACAGAGTGAATACTCACATATTTTTCCCAGAATGACTTCATTCAAACCCACATTGAAGCTAGCATTTATTAATAATAATTGTGGTGCTTGATAGGGGCTTACTATTTGTCAAGCACTCTACTAAACGCTGGGGTGGATACAGACAAATTGGGTTGGACACAGTTCCTGTCCCGCATGAGGCTCACAATCTCAATCCCCATTTTACAGATGAGGTAACTGAGGCACAGAGAAGTAAAGTGACTTGCCCAAGGTCACACAACAGACAAGTGGCAGTGCCGGGATTAGAACCCATGATCTCTGACTATCAGGCTTGTATTTCTCTCCACTTCACCTTGTTTGTGATTCAATACATCCCCAACTTGTCCATTGTAATGTCATTGCCCTAGAAAGGTAGACATAGGCAGAAAACACCATCGGGCAGGAGAAAGATGAAGGGAAATTTTGGTTAGATATTAATAACAATAATGATGGTATTTCTTAAGCGCTTACTATGTGCAAAGCACTGATCTAAGTGCTGGGGAGGTTACAAGGTGATCAGGTTGTCCCACTGGGGGCTCACAGTTTTTAATCCCCATTTTACAGATGAGGGAACTGAGGCACAGAGAAGTTAAGTGACTTGCCCAAAGTCACACAGCTGACAATTGGCAGAGCCGGGATTTGAACCCATGACCTCTGATTCCAAAGCCCGGGCTCTTCCACTGAGCCATGCTGTGGAATGAGCCACTTGTCTGCAATGTGACCTTGGACAAGTCACTTCACTTCTCTGTGCCTCAATTACCTCATCTGTAAAATAATAATTATTGCATTTGTTAAGTGCTTACTACATGCCAGGCACCGTTCTAAGAGCTGGGGTGGCTGCAAGCAAATTGGGTCGGACCCAATCCCTGTCCCGAATGGGGCTCACAGTTATTCATTCATTCATTTGTATTTATTGAGCACTTACTGTGTGCAGAGCACTGTACTAAGCGCTTGGGAAGTACAAGTTGACAACATCTAGAGACGGTCCCTACCCAACAGCGGGCTCACAGTCTAGAAGGGGGAGACAGACAACAAAACAAAACATATTAACCAAATAAAATAAATAGTATAGTAAATATGTACAAGTAAAATAAATAGAGTAATAAATCTGTACAAACATATATACAGGTGCTGTGGGGAGGTTGAAGGAGGTAGGGTGGGGGGATGAGGGGGAGAGGAAGGAGGGGGCTCAGTCTGGGAAGGCCTCCTGGAGGAGGTGAGCTCTCAGTAGGGCTTTGAAGGGAGGAAGAGAGCTAGCTTGGCGGATGTGCAGAGGGAGGGCATTCCAGGCCCGGGGGAGGACGTGGGCCGGGGGTCGATGGCGGGACAGGCGCGAACGAGGCACAGTGAGGAGGTTAGCGGCAGAGGAGCGGAGGGTGCGGGCTGGGCTGGAGAAGGAAAGAAGGGAGGTGAGGTAGGAGGGGGCGAGGTGATGGACAGCCTTGAAGCCGAGAGTGAGGAGTTTTTGCCTGATGCATAGGTTGATTGGTAGCCACTGGAGATTGTTGAGGAGGGGAGTAACATGCCCATAGCATTTATGCATAAAGATGATCCGGGCAGCAGTGTGAAGTATAGATTGAAATGGGGAGAGACAGAAGGATGGGAGATCAGAGAGGAGGCTGATGCAGTAATCCAGTCGGGATAGAATGAGAGATTGCACCAGTAAGGTAGCGGTTTGGATGGAGAGGAAAGGGCGGATCTTGGAGATGTTGCGGAGGTGAGACCGGCAGTTTTGGGTGACGGATTGGATGTGAGGGGTGAATGAGAGAGCAGAGTCGAGGATGACACCAAGGTTGCGGGCTTGTGAGATGGGAAGGATGGTAGTGCCCTCAAAAGTCTTCATCCCTATTTATAGATGAGGTAACTGAGGCCCAGAGAAGCGAAGTGACTTGCTCAAGATCACACAGCAGACAAGTGGCGGAACTGAGATTAGGACCCAGATCCCTCTGACTCCCAGGCCTGTGTTTTATCCACTAGACCATGCTGCTGTGAGCCCCATGTGGGACATGGACTATGTCCAACCTGATTAGCTTGTATCTACACCAGCGTCTAGTACAGTGACTGGCACATAATTAAAATAATTTAAAGAACTGAACACTCCGCTAGTTTGCATGGTGAAATGTGATTCACAATCTGTGGTCCTGGGCATGGGAGACTGGGTAAAAGAGTGTGGGTGGCTCAATCTTAACGGTCACCACTACTGCAAAAACAATCCATACTGTTGGAAATAGGACCTGTCTTTCCCCTTGGAATAACTGTTGTCTGAGCAATGCTCACCTGAACAGCGAACGGCCAGAAAAAAACACACCCTTGTATTTTCCTGGACACAGTGAATTCTTGGAATTCATTCATTCATTCATTCAATCTTATTTATTGAGTGCTTACTGTGTGCAGAGCACTGTACTAAGCACTTGGAATGACAATCACACCCATGGATGAATGTCATCATCTGTGTTCAACTTTATAAATAGTAGGTACAGGCTCTGGAGCTGAGCAGGAGCATGGCATGGTGGATAGAGCGTGGGCTTTAGAGTCAGAAGGTCAGGGGTTGTAGTCCAGGCTCTGCCATTTGTCTGTTGTGTGACCTTGTGCAAATCACTTAACTTCTCTGTTTCTCAGTTACCTCATCTGTAAAATGGGGATTGAGACTGCGAGCCCCAAATGGGACAAGGGACTATGTCCAACATGATTTGCTTGTAATAATAATAATAATGATGGCATTTATTAAGTGCTTACTATGTGCAAAGCACTGTTCTAAGCACTGGGGAGGTTACAAGGTGATCAGGTTGTCCCACAGGGGGCTCACAGTCAATCCCCATTTTACAGATGAGGGAACTGAGGCTCAGAGAAGTTAAGTAAATTGCCCAAAATCACATAGCTGACAGTTGGCAGAGCTGGGATTTGAACCCATGACCTCTGACTCCAAAGCCTGGGATCTTTCCACTGAGCCACACTGCTTCTCCATGCCGGAGCTTAGTTCAGTGCCTGACACATAGTAAGCGCTTGACAAATACCATAATTATTATTATAATAGCAGCCATGTTATAATTGCCACCTCAAAATGAACCCTGGTTAAACCTAGCATTAGACAAACTCTCAGAACCATGAAGGCATTAGCAGCAGATATTTTTCTATTTCTTTCTGATATTTTCCAGTACAAATGCACCATATAAATACACTGAAGGTGAAAAATTGGATCATTCTAGTATTGAGATGACAGACACAAATGACAAATGATTAACAATGAAAGTCACATGCCCCTGTGTACGTCTGATTCTTGGAAATACATTTCAAAGAGGGAGGTTTTTTCAGACTCTGACCCAAGTCTGAGCAGTAAAATCATTATCAGAACTGCAAAGCTGGTAAGCATGTCTGAGATCCAGAGGTCAGGTTTGAAGCAGTGAAGAAACAATAATTTTTCCGTGGCAGCGTTGTTCCCCATCCAGCCAGGCCAATTAAATGGGTGTGAGTTAGAAGCAAGAAAGGGGTGGTAACTCCAAAGAAAAGGCCACTCTGCTATCGGGAATAATATTAATTATGGTATTTGTTCAGTGCTTACTATGTGCCAAGCACTGTTCTAAGCTCTGAGATAGATACAAGGTAATCAGGTTGTTTCACTTGGGGCTCACAGTCTTAATACCCACTTAACAGATGAGGTAACTGAGGTACAGAGAAGTTAAGTGGCTTGCCCAAGGCCAGTAGACAAGTGGCAGAGCCAGGATTAGAACCCACACCCTCTGACTCCCATGCCTGGGCTCTTTCCACAAAGCCACGCCGCTTCTCCCACTATGGTCCAGTCAGAAAGTCAGAAAGACCTGGGTTCTAGTCCCAGTTCTGCTACTTGTCCCCTTTGTGACCTTGGGCAAGTAACTTAGCTTCTCTCTTCCTCAGTTACCTCATATGTAAAATGAGGATTGTGACTGTGGGCCCCGTATGGGACATAGGTTGTGTCCAACCTTTTATTCACCCATACACTTAGTACAATTCCTGGCATGTAGTAAGTACTTAACAAATTCCCGTTAAGATAAATAAACAGCAGCAAAAAGCTGCTGAGTGAGGAATCTGATTAGGTCTCTTTTTAGGACAACTGCTCTTCTAAATGTTCGATTATGCTTTCAGAGGACTAGAAAATGTATCTTTATCAAGTAGTGAGAATTGAAGAAAAAAGGTAAAAAATCTTTTCGATTCCATATTTCATATCAAATATCGAAAGCCTGCAGTGTTCCTCAGATTATGGCAGGAATCAATTTTTGAATGTGTGGCCAAGTAGTAGTTACAAAGCCGAACTCTTCTCCCACCCAAACCCTGCCCCCCGATAACTTTCCCCACAAGACCGAAGGTAAAATGAACATCTCAATGAACACATTTTGCATTTCAGCTGTGAGCTATGAAATAAGAATAAGCCAGAGTCTTCAAAGAATAAGAGATGACTTCAAAAGCGCCGTCTTAGTGAATTCTTCCAAGCTGATCCCTCAGCCAGCCGGCTCCAAAGAAATATTTGTATTTGCGCCGGAACATCTTACCGAAGACCAACAGGCTCAACTTGATGGAGACTCAGAAGGCGTGAGTGTGATCTACATGGCAGTACGAGCTAGAGACAAGGTCTCCCTTCTATCTGATGTATCTAACATCGCCCAAGCCCTTGTATCTTTTCCTGCCAAAACTTCTACTGGTGTAGTCAGGGACTCTTTTGTGCTCGGAGGAGTTTTAATTGCCATTGGACTAATAGCAGTAATCTGTCTTACTATATTAGCAACTCATTATGCTTTAAACCTGAGGAAGCAAGCAAGCAAGAGAGAGAATAGAACAAAGTTACTGTAATTTTAGAATCGAGTCTGATCTACTCATCTTCCTATGTGTCCAATAGCCTTTAGGCAAGATCAAGATCCCAAGGCAGGAATGTTGGAAAAATCAAACCTAAGTAAAAACTGAAGTAAAACCTGTGAATTGCCTTATCAGAAACAAGATTCTCAGCTTTTAGACCTAAATGATAGTAATAATTGTGGAATTTTTTAAGCACTTACTATGTGTGCCTAGCACTGTACTGTTGTAGATAATCCTGCCAGAAAAGCCCCATATCACCCTCACAGTCTAAGCAGGAGGGAGGATAGGTACTGAATCCCTATTTTACAGATGAGGAAACTGAGGCACCGAGCAGTTAAGTGACTTACCCAAAATCACACAGCAGGCAACTGTTGTAGCCGGGATTAGACCTCAGGTCTTCTGCCTCCTGTGTTCTTTCCACAAGGCCAATGCTTCCCTGCATGGGATTGGAATAGGAATCTTTCCCTAGCCCTATGTCTTCACAAGCAAAGTGAGAAGGAAAACAGTGACAACTGACATGGTCAGTTTAGGAATGTGCCAGCCCTGGACTAAGTTGCCCAGATCAAAATTTTCTGGGGAGGAGGAGGGAAAGTTGAGGTGCTATTTGCCAATGCAGTAATTTCAGCCTTAAATTGTTCCTCCCTTAAAACTAGTAATTCCAGGGGCTAATATGGTCCCACCCTGAGTAGTTCTTGGAGGGGCAGAATTTCATAGGGTCTATGACTTGCCCCAATTTTCCCTCCCAATCAATCAATCAATCAAATTTATCCAGCACTTACTCTTTGTACAGAGAACTGTAGGAAGCTCTTGGGAGAGAATAACAGAATTGATAAACACGATCCCAGCCCTCAAAGTATACAATCTAGCAGGGGTGGTTACAATAAATTACAGCTTGGAAAAAGTAACAGAGTATAAACATATGTTCATAAATACAACCCTCATAATACTTTAGTGTTTCAGAGATGAGAAGGGCCAAAGTGGCAGTTGGGGAGATATAAAAAGAGGACACTGTAGGCTGTAAGCTCCTTGTGGGCAGACAATGTCCTTGACCAACTCTGTTGAATTGTACTTTCCTAAGTGCTTAAAAAAGTGCTCTGCAAAGAGTAAGTGCTCAATATATGCCATTAATTGGATGGCTGATGGATTAGAAGCAGCATGGCTCAGTGGAAAGAGCACGGGCTTTGGAGTCAGAGGTCATGGGTTCAAATCCCAGCTCTGCCAATTGTCAGCTGTGTGACTTTGGGCAAGTCACTTAACTTCTCTATGCCTCAGTGACGTCATCTGTAAAATGGGAATTAAGATTGTGAGCCCCAGGTGGGACAACCTGATCACCTTGTAACCTTCCCAGTGCTTAGAACAGTGCTTTGCACATAGTAAGTGATTAATAAAGGCTATTATTATTATTAGAAATTAATTAGGGACTATAGATTAATTAACAAGGTGTCCAGATAGTGCTGCAGTATGTTAAGAAACTGGACCATGATGCCAGGGAAAATAGACTGCATAAAAGAAAATGTGCTTTGCCCCATTGTGACTTAATAAGTGCTTTGAAGATGAGGAGATCAATGGTCCTTCAGGGTAGGGAGTTCCAAGCAGGAGGGAACAAAAGAGCAATAAGTCAACAGTGGGAGAGATGAGAATGAGGGACAGTAATTAATAATAATACTAATTATGGTATTTGTTAAGCACTTACTATGTGCAAAGCACTGTTCTAAGTGCTGGGGAGGTTACAAGGTTATCAGGTTGTCCCACGTGGGGCTCACAGTCTTAATCCCCATTTTACAGATGAGGGAACTGAGGCTGAGAGAAGTTAAGTGACTTGCCCAAAGTCACACAGCTGACAATTGGAGGAGCCGGGATTTGAACCCATGACCTCTGACTCCAAAGCCCGTGCTATTTCCACTGAGCCACGCTGCTTCTCGTGGCTTCTCAATTAGTTTGAGAGAAAGGAAGAGTGAGAGCTGGGGTGTAATGGGAGAAGAGAGTGGAAGGGAAAGAAAGGAGAGGGCTAAGCAAGAGACCGCAAGTCATAGTCAGGAGATTCTGCTAGATCCGGAGAGGAATGAGGAATGTTTGGAGCTTTTTGAGGAGTGGGAGTCATTGCGGAGTGGCATTTTAGGAAAAGAAACTGGGGAGCAGAGAGAAGAATGGACTGGAGAGGGGAGAAACTGGAGGCAGAAAGATCGGCAAGACTGGTGCAGTAATGAAGCCAGGATATGACAGCCAGTCTTCTAGACTGTGAGCCCACTGTTGGGTAGGGACCGTCTCTATATGTTGCCAACTTGTACTTCCCAAGTGCTTAGTACAGTGCTCTGCACACAGTAAGTGCTCAATAAATACGATTGATTGATTGATTGATGACAAGTCAAGTGAGCCAGGAAGGAAAAGAGCATTATCATCAGAGGTATCTATTGAGAGCTTACTGTGTGCAGAGCACTGTACTAAGTGCATGAGAGAGTACAATACAACAGAGTTGGTACATACGCTCCCTACCCACATGAGCTTATTATTATTTTTATTAATAATAATAGTAGTATTTGTTTAGTGCTTACAAGGTGCCAAGTACTGTACTCAGCACCAGTGTGGCTCAGTGGAAAAAGCACGGGCTTTGGAGCCACAGGTCATGGGTTCCAATCCCAAATCCGCCAAGTATTTCCTGGGGGGATGCTCAAACTATGAAAGGAAGATTGGGATGCTTTTTTTAGCATCTACCCAGTGAAATGATCAAGTTTCAACTTTCCCTGGATAGGTGTAGGCTAACTATATGTGTTTTCATGGAAAAAAAGAAAATGGATTTTTCCTGTTTCATAATTCATTCATTCATTCAATCATATCCATTGAGTACTTGCAGAGCACTGTACTAAGCGCTTGGGAGAGTACAATACAACAATAAAGAGATACATTTCCTGCTCACAAGCTTAGAATCTAGAAGTGGCAATGCTACCCTTCTTATCTTCACTTATATTGAAGGAAAACTGGCAACAAATTATTTTTCCTTCAGTTCAGCACATCAGGGATTAGAAACATTAAAAGTGACCAGAAGCAGATGAAGTGGCAGCTCTGTGGGCTCACTTTTTTTTGGTTCGCCACCTAACTGGTTCAAAAGAACAGGTGACTGTTGGAAGTTCTCCACGCCCCTTAATCCCAGATGTAGTCTCTGGTCAGACCCCAAAGTCACCTCGTCCAGTAGCCCGAGGAGAGGGGAGAAGGAGGACACGTGGGAGGAAGGAGGATCTCGGCCTGAGTTTGGGGAGAAACTGCATGAAATGTCAATCGAGCAGATGTAATGACTTCAGGTATCCTGAGGAAAGATCAGACAAAGGTTTGTGTCGTATTTTTTTTTCTGCATGATTCAGTCATTGCCTTCATTAGGTCCTCATTGTGCCATTTGCCTTGTGCAGACTGAGGCAAAAATAATCTTTTCTGGTAACAAAATGTTTTCAAAAATCACATTCGCTCCATGAAGCCATACCCATTGTTTGTGTTGGTAAATGAAGTTGTACATTTACTATTGGTTTCAACTCAAATAAATGCTACGGTTCAGGATCACTTACTTTCGGCTGCTTTAGTGCTTTTTAATGAAAGAATAAAGGGTGTTTTGTGTTTATTTTCATTGTATATGGTTTTATTCTGTCATCAATTTGAGTGAAAATATAGTTCCCTCTAAAGGAACTTTCCACTTGAACCAGAAACTTGGATTCGGTGCATGATCTGTGCTCTCCGGAAAGGGAAAGACCCCAGATCAGGGATTGGCAAACTTATTTTGCAGAAGGGCCAGATGAAATGAAACCTTTGAGAATCATGTGGCATCATGTCACACTGTGCATGGTGCCAAGTGAAGATTTGCACGTGCCGTGGGACTGCTTCCCTGTGACAGATGTTGCTGCCAATGGAGATGGAAATGACAACAGGGGAGAAGAGGAGGAAGGTGAAGATAAAGGAGATGAGAAGGGGACAATGGAAAGGGAAATCAGGCAAGGAGAAGGGAGGGACAAAATGAACCTCAAGAACTTCCAGTGGTTGCCCATCCACCTCCGTGTCAAACAGTGACTCATTGGCTTTGAAGCATTCAGCCAGCTCACCCTTTCCTACCTTAGCTCACTGATCTCCTACTCAAGCCCAGCCCTCATTCTTGGTTCCACTAGGGCCTGCTTGCTCATTATACCTCAATCTTGTTTACCTCTCTGCCAAACCCTTTCCCATGTCCTCCCCCTAGCCTGGAATTCCCTCCCCCCAAGTAATCCAGACCACCACTCTCCCCACCTCCAAAGCCTGATCAAGGTCACATCTTCAAGAGGCTTTCCCCAGTAAATCATAATAATAATGATATTTGTTAAGCCCTACTAGATGCCAGGCACTGAACTAAGCGCTGGGATGAATACAAGCAAATTGGGTTGGACACAGTCCCTGTCCCTCATGGGACTCTTATTACTCATTTTACAGGTGAGAAAAAAATGAGAACTGAGGCACAGAGAAATTAATTGACTTGCCTAAGGTCACACAGTGGACAAGTAGCAGAGCTGGGATTAGAACCCAGGTTCTACTGATGCCCAGGCCCCTGGTATCTCTATTAGGCCATGCTGCTTCTCAAAGGCCCATTTCCCCCAGCTCTCTTCCCCTTCTACTTCATATATGCACTTGAATCTTTAACCTTTGGGCATTTGATATTCACCCCACCTTCCATTGCACAGCCTAAATACCTAGACTGTACATTCATCTCTAGACAATAAGCTCATTATGGACAGGGAAAGTGTCTGCTAATTCCATTGCATTGTACTCTCCCAAGCACTTAGTACAGTGTTCTGCACATAGTAAGCGTTCAATAAATACCATTGATTGGTCGATTGAGCTATCGAGTTATCAATGATATAAATGATTTATTTCTATTGATGTCTGTCTCCCCTTCTAGACTTTAAGCTCACTGTGGGCAAGGAACATGTCTGCCAACTCTGCCAAAATCTCCCAAGCACTTAGTACAGTGCTCTGCAAGCAGTAAGTGCTCAAAAAATCCCATTGATGATGACAATGATGATGAAAAGGGGAATGGAAGTAACTCAGGACCAGTAGTGCCATTGGGTTTGCTGATGTCCCTGACGTGGGGTGGGGGGTGGCGATGGTTGAGGTCAGACTTATCCCAGGGCACCTGGCTGCCTGTTATTGAATCCCCCTCTTTCCCTACCTCCCCCTGATCCTGGCATTGATGAGCCCTTGGAAACCTATCACTGTGGGCCACATGAGGATTTTAGGTAGGTTGTGGCTGCAGTGCTTTGCGTGGGAACAGCACCTAATAATAATAATAATAATAATAATAATGGTATTTGTTAAGCACTTATTATGTGCCAAGCACTGTTCTAACTGCTGGGGTAGATACAAGGTAATAAGGTTGTCCCACGTGGGGCTCACAGTCTTAATCCCTATTTTACAGATGAGGTAACTGTGGCACAGAGAAACTAAGTATCTTGCCTGGAGTCAAACAGCTGATAAATGGTGGAGGCGAGATTAGAACCTATGACCTCTGACTCCCAAGCCCTTTCTCTTTCCAAAGAGAAGGAGGAGGAGGAGGGGAGGAGGGACAGGGACCACTAATGATAATAATAATAAGAATAAGATGAAGAAGGAGGAGGAGGAGGAGGAGAAGGAGGAAGAGGAGGAGGGACAGGGACCACTAATGATAATAACAATAATAATAATAATAATAATGGAATTTAAGTGCTTACTATGTTCCAGATATTGTACTAAATGCTGGGGTGGAGACCAGCAAATCCGGTTTGGACACAGTCCCTGTTCCACGTTGGGCTCATCGTCTTAATCCTCAGTTTAGAGATGAGGTAACTGAGTCACAGAGAAGTGGAGTGCCTTGCCCAAGGTAACACAGTAGACAAGTGGCAGAGTTGGGATTAGAACCAAGGTCTTTCTGATTCCCAGGCCCGTGCTCTAAGTCCATGGCTTGGGTCAAGAGCAAGATTTAGCTCCAAGAAGATCTAGATATAATAATAATAATAATAATAATAATAATAATAATAATAATAATAATAATAATAATAATGATAATATTTGTTAAGCACTTACTATGTGCCAAGCACTGTTCTAAGCCCTGGGGTGGATAAAAGGTAACCATGTTGTCCCACATGGGGCTCACAGTCTTAATCTCCATTTTACGGATGAGGCAGCGTGGCTCAGTGGAAAGAGCCCGGGCTTTAGAGTCAGAGTTCATGGGTTCGAAGCCCGCTCTGCCAATTGTCAGCTGTGTGACTTTGGGCAAGTCACTTAACTTCTCTGTGCCTCAGTTACCTCATCTGTAAAATGGGGATTAAGACTGTGAGCCCCCCGTGGGACAACCTGATCAACTTGTAACCTCCCCAGCGCTTAGAACAGTGCTTTGCACATAGTAAGCACTTAATCAATCAATCATATTTATTGAGCACTTACTGTGTGCAAAATAAATGCCATTATTATTATTATTATTATTAAGTTAAATGACTTGCCCAAAGTCACGCAGCTGACAAGTGGCATAGCTGGGATTAGAACCCATGACCTCTGACTCCGAAGCCCGTGCTCTTTCCACTAAGCCACACTGCTAGAGACCCTTAGGCTGCAGACCCCTGCCCAAGATGGTGGGGGCTGGGCCTTCGGAGAGTCCTCACCACCCCACCTCAGGATTCCCCAGGCCCACCCAACCACTCAGATAATCAATCAGTGGTATTGATAGAGAACCTACTGGACACAGAGCACTGGGCAAAGTGCCAGTGAGTTAGACACAGCCCCTGCCCTGAACAAATTTACAACCTAATGAGACAGACAGGCACGGAAATCACTTTCAGCACTATTTTCAAATTCAAGAGCTAAGTCACATCTGGGCAAACAATCATTGCAATTTATTGCAACTGGGGAAATCAATAAATGCTACTACTACCACCACTACTGCTACTTCACTGTAGACTGTAAACTCACTGTGGGCAGGGAATATGTCTGTTGCCTGTTATATTGTACTCTCTCAAATGCTTAGTACAGTGGGTACAGTGACTTTGGGCAAGTCAATTAACTTCTCTGTGCCTCAGTTCCCCCATCTGTAAAATGGGGATGAAGACTGTGAGTCCCACGTGGGACAACCTGATCACCTTGTATCCTCACCAGTGCTTAGAACAGTGCTTTGCACACAGTAAGCACTTAACAAATACCATTATTATTATTATTATTTTATTATTACAGTGGTCTGGACACAGTAGGGGCTCAATAAATACAACTGAAGTGGATAATTGGTATAGAAGTGCTGAAGTGGAAGTTGCAGCATATAACCTGATTACAGAGTGGCTTAGGAGAAAGTACAAGGGCTTGGGAGTCAGAAGGTCAGGAGTTCTATTCCTGACTCCACCACTTGTCTGCTATGTGGTCTTGGGCAAGTCACTGCACTTCTCTGTGCCTCAGTTACCTCATCTGTAAAATAGGGATTGAGACTGTGAGCTTCACATGGGACAGGGACTGTGTCCAACCTGATTTGCTTATATCCTCCCTAGCGCTTAGTACACTGCCGGCACATAGTAAGCACTTAACAAATGCCATAATTACTTATTTGTTTATTATTATTATTACTTAACTTCTCTGTGCTTTCATTTCCTCAACCATAAAATGAGGATTAAATCCTACTCCCTCCTTCTGAGACTGTAAACCCCATGTGGAACTGGGAATCCTACTAACCTGATAAACTTGCATCTACCTCAGAATTTAGAACAGTGCTAAACACAAGGTAAGCACTTAACAAATACCATAAAAAAGAGAGAAATGTATTATGGAAAGCTTCCTGTCAGAGATGTGATTTCAGAAGGGCTTTGAAGTAAAAAGGGTAGAATTCCACAGAACAGAGAAGGGTGAGTAGGAGCTTGGAGGAAGAAAAATGTGGGAATGAGGCACAGTGAATAGATTAACTAAAGAGCACTGGATAGGGAAAATTGGGGAAGTGGGATAGAGGAGTAAAGAGAAGTAGTAATAATAATAATTACAGTATTTGTTAAGCATTTACTATGTGCAAAGCACTGTTCTAAGTGCTGGGGTTTATACAAGGTAATCAGGTTGTCCTACGTGAGGCTCACAGTCTTAAACCCATTTCACAGATGAAGTAACTGAGGCACAGAGAAGTTAAGTGACTTGCCCAACATCACAGCAGACAAGTGGCAGAGTCAGGATTAGAATCAACATCCTCTGACTCCCAAGCCCATGTTCTTTCCACTGAGCCACACTGCTTCTCTAGTACTAGTAGTAGTAGTGGTGATAATATTAGTTTTTAAGCACTTACTGTATACCAAACACTGTAGTAAACGCTGGGAGAAAATAAAAGGTGGGAATTAGGCATATTCTCTATCTCTCAAGGGACTCACAATCTAAGAGTATATATGGGGAGAAAGAACTGGAGACAAACATGTTAGAGATGATGAAACAATAAAACAACAAACGCAACACAGTCACACAAAATAAAAACAAAATTGGTCGGGTGTTATGGCTGGAAGAGCAGAATTTCAGGCTCCTTGGGGATCAGAGTTCAGGGCACACCAAAACCACTTGTCTTCCTGGGGTTTTGTGAAGGTGTCATGCTGTGGGAAGGTTTGGGAACAGCTTTTATCCCCAGCTGGATGAGCATGGAGTGTACCAGGATTAGGGACACTCAGTGGTGGGAAGGAAGGTGGCAGCTATCACAGTGTTTTTCTCAGTGGCGGCAGATTAAGTGCATGGCCATAGGGAAGGGAAAATGGGGTGGGAGGATCAGAGCTTAGTCCAGGAAGGCTTCCTGGAGAAGATATGCTTGCAGTAGGGCTTTGAAGATGGGCAGAGTGCTGGTCTGTCAGACATTTAACGGGAGGGAATTCCAGGCAGGAGGCTGTGGGCAAGGGAGGTGAGAGCAAAGAAAATGAGAAAGTTAGTTTTAGAGGAGTGAAATGTGTGGGCCAGGTTGTAATAGGAAAGGAGAAAAGATAAGCAAGATGGAGAGAGCTTAACTGAGTGCCTTGTATCTGGCAGTGAGGGGTTTCTGCTTGATGTGGAGAAGGATAGGCAACCATTAGAGGCAGTTGAGGAGTGGGAAGATACGCTTGGATCATTTTTTTAGAACGATGATCTGGGCAGCAGAGTGAAATTGGAACTATAGAGGTAAAAGGAAACTGGGCTGACACCGTAATCAGGTTGAGATGTGGCAAGCCCTTGAACCAATTTGATAGCAGTTTCGATGAAGGGTAAGGTGTGAATCGTGGACTCCCTGTGGAGACAGAATCAACAAGATTTAGTGACTAACTGAATATATAGAAAGAGGGAGGTCAAGGATATCTTTATCAAAGATAAAGTTAAGCCTGTAGGTGATATCTATGATGATATGATGGTGGTGATGCCAACGTGATAGGATAGTGAGAAGCAGCTGTTGCCTACTGGAAAGAGCACAGTCCTGGAAGCCAGATGACCTGTGTAAAGCTGTGTATATAGCTATAATTCTATTTATTCTGATGGTATTGACACCCATTTACTTGTTTTGTTTTGTTGTCTGTCTCCCCCTTCTAGACTGTGAGCCCATTGTTGGGTAGGGACCGTCTCTATATGTTGCCTATTTGTACTTCCCAAGTGTTTAGTACAGTGCTCTGCACACAGTAAGTGCTCAATAAATACAATTGAATGAATGCATGAATGACCTGGGTTCTAACTCAGGCAGCATCCTTTTTTATGATATTTGTTAAGCACTTATTATGTGCCAGGCACTGTACTGAGCACTGGGGTAAATACAATATAATCAGGTTGGACACAGTCCCTGTCCCACATGGGGCTCACAGTCTTAACCCCCAGTTTATTCTTAATCTCCATTTTACAGATGAAGTAACTGAAGCACGGAAAAGTTAAGTGACTTGCCTAAGGTCACACAGCAGGCAAGAAGCAGAGCCGGGACTAGAAGCCAGGTCTTCTGACTCTAAGGTCCATGCTGCTTCTCCACGTTATGCTGCTTTTCTTGTGTGCTGTGTGACCTTGGGCAATTCACAACTTTTCTATGCCTCAGTTTCCTCATCTGAAAAATAAGGATTCAATTCCTATTCTCCACCCTACTTATATTGCAAGCCCTATGTGGGACAGGGACTGTGCCTAACCTGTTTAACTTGTATCTACCCCACAGCTTAGAACAGTGTTTTACACATAGAAAGCACTCAATAAGTACTATAAGTAGAGTAATGGGGAGGAGAGAGTTTGGGAGGAAGAAGAGAAGGGATCCCCAGGCAGAGTCAAGAGACAGGATCCAGGCATCTATTCTATGGGAAGCATCATGGCCTAATGGCAAGATCATGGGCTTGGGAGTCTGAGGTCGTGGGTTCTAATCCAGACTCCGCCACGAGTCTGCTGTGTGACCTTGGGCAAGTCACTTTACTTCTCTGTGCCTCAATTACCTCATCTGTAAAATGAGGATTAAGACTGTGAGCCCCCGTGGGACAACCTGATCACCTTGTAATCTCCGCAGCACTTAGAACAGTGATGATGATGATGATGGTATTTATTAAGCGCTTGCTATGGGCAAAGCACTGTTCTAAGCACTGGGGAGGTTACAAAGTGATCAGGTTTTCCCACGGGGGGTTCACAGTTTTAATCCCCATTTTACAGATGAGGTAACTGAGGCACAGAGAAGTTAAGTGATTTACCCAGAGTCACACAGCTGACAACTGGCGGAGCTGGGGTTTGAACCCACGATCTCTGACTCTAAAGTCCATGCTCTTTCCATTGAGCCATGCTGCTTCTGTGCTTTGCTTTGCTTTTCTGTGCTTTGCACATAGTAAGCACTTCATAAATGCCATCATTATTATTATTATTACTTTCCTTACCTTGGTTCAGGGCACCAATTCCCCACTTACAATATCGTTCCTTTGAGACGTTCAGTTCAAATTTACATTTCAGCTTCATGCAGTTTTCAGAAACCAAGAGATTGCCAATTTGAGGACTTCCTGAACAACACTTTGAGCAAATTCTATGAAAACCAGAATAAAAATAGTTTTTTAAAAATATTCACAGTTTTCATTTTTTTCAGTATTATCTAGTAATTGGGTTGATTTATTTGCTTTCTTTGATATTTGAATCCTTAATCTGGAAAGCTTTCCTGCCAGGTTTTGCCAAGAATTTAAAAATTAAAAGTTGTCAGAATGCACAAAGTTGTTGGGTCAGAAATAGTTTTGAAATATATCACATGCAGCAACTGTTCATTTTTTCTGTAATCATGCTTATGAATTTATTTCTGAAATCATTTTAAAGGTACATCACTTACTTTTAAAATATTTGACTGGGGAAATGAATTTACCGTACATCCATGAAGGTGCAGAGAGTGGTGGTCTGGCGTATATGGAGGGGAATGGCTGGAGGGGTCATATGGGAAAGGATTTTGCAGTGAGATATATGTCGCCAACTTGGACTTCCCAAGCGCTTAGTACAGTGCTCTGCACACAGTAAGCGCTCAATAAATACGATTGAATGAATGAATGAATATGAAATTGGGCACAGTGAGTAATCTGGGACTAGAGGAGCGGACTTTGTGGGCTGGGCTGTAGTAGGAGATTAGTGAAGTGAGGTAGGATGGAGTGTGCTGCCTGAGTGCTTTAAAGCCAATGGTTAGGAGTTTCTGTTTGATGCAGAGGTGGATAAGAAGCCATTGGAGGTTCTTGAGGAGTGGGAAGACATGAAATGAACATTTTTCTTGATAAATGATTTGTGCAGCAGAGTGAAGTATGGACTGGAGTGGGGAGATACAGGAGTCTGGGTGGTCAGTGAGGAGGCAGTTGCAGTGGTCAAGGCAGGTTAGGATAAGCACTTGGATCAGTATGTTGCAGTTTAGATGGAGAGGAAAGGGTGGATTTTAGCAACGTCGTGAAGGTAGAGCTGACAGGATATGGTGACAGATTGAACATGTGGATGGGAGTGAGAGAGGTGATTCCAAGGCAATGCCAAGGTAACAGGTTTGTGAGGTAGGGAGGATAGTGGTAGTGTCTACAGTGAGGGGAAAGATAGGGAGAGGACGGGGTTTGGACGGGAAGATAATATGAGGTGTTCTTGAACATGTTTAATATGAGGTGTTGGCGGGACGTCCAAGTAGGTAAGTCTTGAAGACAGGAGGAAAGGTGAGATTGCAGGGAAGGAGAGAGGTCAGGACTAGAGACATAGATTTGGGAATCATCTGCATAGAGATGGTAATTGAAGCCATGGGAGCGAATGAGTTCTCCAAGGGAGTGGGTGTAGATGGAGAATAGAAGGGGACTTAGCACTGAATCTTGAGGGACCCACTAAAGTCAGAGGATGGGAGGCAGAGGAGGATCCAGAAAAAAAGACTGAGATGGAGCAGGAATCGTTGTTCAGAAATAATGGGCCAGAAATAACCCTTGCCCAGCTACCCACCTCTCCATGGAATCACATCTTATTAATATTCTTATCTCCAGGTAAGAACCTGCGGGCCTGGGTTTCCCATCCCGACCAAATCTCTCTCTTCCCACCCCATTGCAACTGCAGTGGCCTCAGCTCCCTGAGAAGCAGGATCAACTGTCCTCATTAATAATAATAATAATAATAATAATGGTATTTGTTAAGCACTTACTATGTGCAGGGCACTGCACTAAGCACTGGGGTGGATACAAGCAAATCAGGTTGGACAGAGTCCCTGTCCCACATGGGGCTCACAATCTTAATCCCCATTTTACAGACGAGGTAACTGAGGGCCAGAGAAGTGAAGTGTCTTGCCCAAGGTAACACAGCAGACAAGTGGTGGAGCCAAGATTAGAAGCCATGACCTTCTAACTCCCAGGCCCTTGCTCTATCCACTATGCCATGCTACTTACCTCTCTCTCCTTCTGCTGTGACCTTCTCCTTAAAGAAGGGGCTCTACTGATTGAGCTAGCCCTGCATTCTCGCCTCAACTGCCACCCTCCTTATCTAACACTGCTTTGGATGTCGGCTCTGGTGAGTATTTATGGGTGCAGGTTTGGGTGTGTGTCTGTGTACTTGCTTGGGTGGGCACCTTTGGGTGGTTGTGTGTAGTTAATAAAGTTCAATTCAATTCGATAGTATTTATTGAGCACTTACTGTGTGCACAGCACTGTACTAAGTGCTTGGGAAGTACAAGTTGGCAACATATAGAGACAGTCCCTACCCAACAACGGGCTCACAGTCTAGAAGGGGGAGACAGACAACAAAACAAAACATACTAACAAAATAAAATAAATAGAATAGTAAATATGTACAAGTAAAATAGAGTAATAAATCTGTACAAACATATATACAGGTGATGTGGGGAGGGGAAGAAGGTGGGGCGGGGGGATGGGGATGGGGAGATGAAGGAGGGGGCTCAGTCTGGGAGCTTTAGAGACTTATGCGGTGTTTGTGTGTGTATGTGTGTCTTTGTGGGTGCCTGGGTGTATGGGGTACTAGGTAAGGGGATTGCTTCTTTCTCCACATCTTGAAACCGCAGTGCAGCTAGGCAACAGACTTGTGTGGGTGTGTATATCTGCAGCCTCACAAGATCAAGGTAGCTAGTTAACCATGTGGTGGTGTAGGGAGAGTAGAACAAAACAATAAAATAGTTTCCGCGAGGGGAAGGCGAAGCGAAATGAAGTGAGGTAGGGTGGAGTGAGCTGAGGGAGTGTTTTAAAGTCAGTAGTTGGGAGTTTCTGTTTGATGCAGAAGTGGATAGGCAGTCATTGGAGGTTCTTTAGGATTGGGAAGACATGAACCGAACATTTTTCTTGATAAATGAGTTGTGCAGCAGAGTGAAGTATGGATTAGAGTGGGGTTGGTTTAAGTTCTGTAATTTTAATTATATCTACTCAGAATCATAGAGGCCTTAAGAGATTATTTATTCCCTCCCCCCGCTTCCCAAAAGAACAGTTTTCAAATGATCCCAGAAAGAAAGCTTCCAACCTCCGTATGCCCCTCCAAACTCTGGTTGAAGGAGGCTTCTCCTTTTCCCTTGGTAACACATTTCATTGCCTCCAAATCCTTACTCAGGAAGCTTTTTCTAAATATCTAAACTAAATCTTCCTGCTTCAACTTAAAGCCAGTCTCTGTCTGCCCCCCTAGATGCTGAGCTTGTTGAGGGCAGGGAATGTGTCTGTTTGTTCTCATATTGTACTCTCCCAAGCACTTAGTACAGTGTTTTGCACACAGTAAACGCTCAAAAAATATGATTGAACGAATGAATGAATGATGTGCTGTCAAACAATGCAGTTACCCCTATCCGTTTTATATTCCCGAATCTTGTTTCCCATTCCCAAATGGATTATAAAGTCCCCTGCAGACTTTTCTCCATTAACCGTTGCTTTGAAGGCTTATTTTGCAATGTGCAAGTCATGTTTGTTGTTTCTTGTGGACCCTGCTTTGCAGATCGAGTTTTCAAAATCATAAGATGCACCAAACTTATCTTTAGCCTGGAAAATTGACACTATCAGTACCTGTGTTTGCAAATCATTTCCTTCTCCACGTCCTTCATACCACAGCCTGAGACTGGACTGAGAAAACACAAGGCACGGAAAAGTGAAGGGAGAAGCAACAAGACCTCTGTAGGATCTTCAGACACCTAATGAAAACTTTTGACACCTTCAGTAGCATTAATACCTGTGGTATATTTTAAGAGTTTATCAAGTGCCAATCAATCTATAGTATTTATTGAGCGCTTATTGTGGGCAGAGCAGTGTACAAAGCACTTGGGAGAGTCCAATACAACAAAGTTGGGAAACAGCATTATACACAGGGATTGTGTCTGTTGTTATAGTACTCTCCCAAGCACTTATTACAGTGCTTTGCATGCAGTAGCGTGGCTCAGTGGAAAAAGCACGGGCTTTGGAGTCAGAGGTCATGGGTTCAAATCCCAGCTCTGGCAATTGTCAGCTGTGTGACTTTGGGCAAGTTACTTAACTTCTCTGGCCTCAGTTACCTCATCTGTAAAATGGGGATTAAGACTGTGAGCCCCCTTGGGACAACCTGATCACCTTGTAACCTCCCCAGTGCTTAGAACAGTGCTTTGCACATAGTAAGTGCTTAATAAATGCCATCATATTATATTATTATATTATTATTATAAATATGATTGAATTGAATACATTGGAGGAGTCAGGCATTACCAAGCAGTGTTTTAAATGCTGGGGTAGATAAAAACGTAATTAGGGACACAGCCCCCATCCCACATGGGGCTCACAGTTTACGAGTGAGGCAGAAAGGGAATTTCATCCCCATTTTACAGATGAGGAAACTGAAGCACAGAGAAGTGAAGTGACTTGCCCAGTCTTGGGTCTGCAAATTACTTAGCAAATTAAGCCTCCCTGTAAACTTCTTTAACATTGTGACTCTATTACCTGAATGTGTCACTGGCCAGATGAGAACCCATTTCCATTGGAATTCATTCATTCATTCATTCAATCGTATTTATTGAGCACTTACTGTGTGCAGAGCACTGTACTAAGCGATTGGGAAGTACAAGTTGGCAAGATATAGAGACGGAATGAAATACAGCATGGTTTAAGTGGGTAGAGCATGAACCTGGGAGTCAGAAACATCCGAGTTCTACTCCCAGCTGTGCCACTTGTGTGCTCTGTGACCTTGGGCACGTCACTTCACTTCTCTGGGTGTGTGTTTGGAAGGCTTCCATGTGTCAGCATGTCTCCCCCCGTATAGACTGTAAGCTCTCTGTGGGTAGGGAATGTGTCGATCAACTCTGTTGGATTGTACTCTCCTAAGCATTCTGCACACAGTAAGTGTTGATTGTGTCTCAGTGCCCTCATCTGTGCAATGGGGATTAAGACTGTGAGCCCCATGTGGGACATGGACTGTGTCCAACCTGTTTAGCTTGTATCTACCCCAGTGCTTAGTACAGTGTCTGGCACATAGTAAGTGCTTAACAGATACCATAAAAAAGCATATACCTCCTCCAGGAGGCCTTCCCAGACTAAGCCCCCTCCTTCCTCTCCCCCTCGTCCTCCTCTCCATCCCTCCGTCTTACCTCCTTCCCATCCCCACTGCACCTGTATATATGTATATATGTTTGTACATATTTATTACTCTATTTATTTGTTTATTTTACTTGTACATATCTATTCTATTTATTTTATTTTGTTAATATGTTTGGTTTTGTTCTCTGTCTCCCCCTTCTAGACTGTGAGCCCACTGTTGGGTAGGGACTGTCTCTATACGTTGCCAACTTGTACTTCCCAAGTGCTTTGTACAGTGCTCTGCACACAGTAAGCACTCCATAAAAACGATTGATTGATTGATTGATTGATTGATTTATAAAACCCTTCCAACACAAGAGACTTTGAGCTTTAATTAAAATCTCAGAGTCTGTCATCCAGGATTGTTGTGTGCAGATGATCAGGCCCAAGAGAAGCTGCATGGCCTAGTGGAAGATCACAGGCGAAGGATCAGGGTTCTAATTCCAGCTGGACCACTTATCTGCTCTATGACCGTGAGCAAGTCACTTCACTTTTCTGTGCCTCAGTTACCTCATCTGTAAAATGGCGATTCAATGTCTGTTCTCCCTTCTACTTAGACTGTGAGCCCCATGTGGGACAGGGACTATGTTCAACCCGATTATCTTGTTTCTACCGCAAGGCTTATTACAGTGCCTGACATAATATATGCTTAAAAAATACCATTAAGTTAAAAAATATTAGTGGGTGATAGAGACATTAAGATCAATTACAGATAGGGGAAACAGCAGAAAATCTGTTTTTGGTACATAAATCCTGTGGGGCTAGGGTGGGCTGAGGAAAAAAGTCCTTGAAAGGCTCAGACCCAAATGTATAGGCAGTGCATAAGGGAGGGTTAATAAGGTGGGGAAATGAGAGGTTAGTCTTTTTCTTTCTTATTTCTCATCTGAGATTTTCCAAAGTCTGATCAAACCCATACTAGGGTCGAACAAAACAGGAAGCTCTTAACTTATTTGTTTTTTACTGGTACATGAACATTGGCTTCCGATTTCCACAGAAGAGCTTCTGTTTGCTTTTCACAGCATCCACAGTCAAACAGCTGGTGGGGTGATTGCCTAGGTGGTACCACAAACTAGGGGGAGGGCTAATTTCTAACTAGCTTGCTAATTTCCCTTCCTTCCCACCTGTGTCTTGACCATTTATCTTGGTGGATGGTGACTTTTTTATGGTATTTGTTAAACACTTACTATTTGCCATCCACTATACAAAGCACTGGGGTAAATGCAAGCTAATCAGATTGGACACAGTGCATTAACCCTCTTGGGGCTCACAGTAATAATAACCGTAGAATTCGTCAAGTGCTTACTATGTACCAAGCACTGTTCTAAGCATGGGGAGAATATAAGCAAATTAGGTAGGACACAGTCTTTATCCCAATTTTACAGATGAGGTAACTGAAGCCCAGATAATATTGTTATTATTGAGCGAGTACTATGTGCAGACCACTGTACTAAGCACTTATCTAGTGCCCACTGTGTGCAGAGCATGGAAGAGGACAACAGAGCAAGGTATTTTGAATTTTACTCAGTTTCTTAAAATGCTATTCACTCCACCTATCTGATGTCAGAGAAAAATTAAATGAGTCATCTATGCTATTAATAAAGTATTAAAAAGTATTTTATAATCAAAGGGCTTGTCCTTTAAATTGCATCTCAAAATCTTGATTGTTGAAGATTAACATCCCAAACATAGAAAAAAACTACCACTCCTGCTTCATTCATTCAATCATATTTATAGAGCACTTACTGTGTGCAGAGCACTGTACTAAGCACTTGGGAAGTACAAGCTGCTTTCCTCAAGACATAAAGACGAGATAGCATGACTTGACATATGTGAAAAGACTCTGACCAATATTTTAAAAGTCAATATGGAATGTGTTTTCAAGAGCTCTCACGAGTTAATCATCATCATCATCAATCGTATTTATTGAGCGCTTACTATGTGCAGAGCACTGTACTAAGCGCTTGGGAAGTACAAATTGGCAACATATAGAGACAGTCCCTACCCAACAGTGGGCTCACAGTCTAAAAGACCACTCCACTCGTCAGCTGTGTGACTTTGGGCAAGTCACTTAACTTCTCTGGGCCTTAATACTGATATGCCCAGGTTATAATAATAATAATGGCATTTATTAAGTACTTACTATGTGCAACGCACTGTTCTAAGCACTGGGGAGGTTACAATGTGATCAGATTGCCCCACGGGGGGCTCACAGTCAATCCCCATTTTACAGATGAGGTAACTGAGGCAGAGAAAAGTTAAGTGAAGCAGCATGGCTTCTCATTCTCCTCAACACGCTATCCAACCTTGGCTTCACAGACTCTGTCCTCTCCTGGTTCTCCTCATCTCTCTGGCCCTTCATTCTCAGTATCTTTTGAGGGCTCCTCCTCCCTCTCCCATCCCTTTACTGTAGGGGTTGCTCAAGGGTCAGTTACTAGTCCCCTTCTGTTCTCTATCTACACTCACTCCCTTGGTGAACTCATGCGCTCCCACAGCTTCAACTATCATCTCTACGCTGATGACACCAAAATCTACATCTCTGCCCCAGCTCTCTCTCCCTCCCTTCAGGCTCGTATCTCCTCAATCAATCAATCAATTTCATTTATTGAGCGCTTACTGTGTGCAGAGCACTGTACTAAGCGCTTGGGAAGTACAAGTTGGCAACATATAGAGACAGTCCTTACCCAACAGTGGGCAGACAGTCTAAAAAGGGGGAGACAGAGAACAAAACCAAACATACTAACAAAATAAAATAAATAGAATAGATATGTACAGGTAAAATAAATAGAGTAATAAATATGTACAAACATATATACGTATGTACAGGTGCTGTGGGGAAGGGAAGGAGGTAAGATGGGGGGAAGGAGAGGGGGACGAGGGGGAGAGGAAGGAAGGGGCTCAGTCTGGGATGGCCTCCTGGAGGAGGTGAGCTCTCAGTAGGGCCTTGAAGGAAGGAAGAGAGCTAGCTTGGCGGATGGGCAGAGGGAGGGGATTGTCCTGCCTTCAAGACATCTCCATCTGGATGTCTGCCCGCCATCTAAAACTCAATATGTCCAAGACTGAACTCCTTATCTTCCCTCCAAAATGGTGCCCTCACCCTGACTTTCCCATCATTGTTGACGGCACTACCATCCTTCCCGTCTCACATGCCCACAACCTTGGTGTCATCCTTGACTCTGCTCTCTCATTCACCCCTCATATCCAATCTGTCACCAAAACATACCGGTCTCACCTCCGCAACATTGCCAAGATCCGCCCTTTGCTCTCCATCCAAACTGCTACCCTGCTGGTCAATCTCTCATCGTATTCTGACTGGATTACTGCATCAGCCTCCTCTTTGATCTCCCATCTTCCTGTCTCTCCCCACTTCAGTCTATACTTCACACTGCTGCCCGGATCATCTTTGTGCAGAAACGCCCTGGGCATGTTACGCCCCTCCTCAAAAATCTCCAGTGGCTACCAATCAACCTACGCATCAGGCAAAAACTCCTCACTCTCGGCTTCAAGGCGTCCCATCACCTCGCCCCCTCCTATCTCACTTCCCTTCTTTCCCTCTACAACCCAGCCCACACCCTCCGCTCCTCTGCCTCTAACCTCCTCACTGTGCCTCGTTCTCGCCTGTCCTGCCTTCGACCCCCGGCCCACATCCTCCCCCTGGCCTGGAATGCCCTCCCTCTGGACATCCACCAAGCTAGCTCTCTTCCTCCCTTCAAAGCCCTACTGAGAGCTCACCTCTTCCAGGAGGCCTTCCCAGACTGAGCCCTCTCCTTCCTGTCCCCCTCCTCCCCCTCCCCCCACCCTGCCTCCTTCCCCTCCCCACAGCACCTGTATATATATATTTGCAAAGATTTATTACTCTATTTAGTTTACTTGTACATATTTACCATTCTATTTATTTTATTTTGTTAATATGTTTTGTTTTGTTGTCTGTCTCCCCCTTCTAGACTGTGAGCCCGCTATTGGATAGAGACCGTCTCTATATGTTACCGACTTGTACTTCCCAAGCGGTGAGTACAGTGCTCTGCACACAGTAAATGCTCAATAAATACAATTGAATGAATGAATGAATGAATGGGGCTCTCATTCTTCAAAATATAGGGTCTCTTAGGTGTTGAGGCTAACTGTTTCCTTTTTGGAAAATGGGCACTGTAATGATATTCTGTTTCAACTGATAAAAAGAGCAAAGTCCCATAATAAAGCATTTGTAAATAAATCCAAGAGGTGTATATATAAAGGAAGAGAGAGAAAGTGATGCATCCCAGAACAGCATTCTCCCCCAAGAGGTAGAATGAGAAGGGAGATGATGGGGTCACCTAAGATTATTTCTTTGATTCTTGTTCTTCACCTACTGCAAGGCGTTCGAACTTCAATGATTGAACTGAAAGACAATGGCTATGAAGGAATTGTCATTGCCATTAATCCTCAGATACCTGAAGATGCAAAAATAATCCAACAAATAAAGGTAAGAGAGCACCTAGTTTACTCTTCAGCTGTGTTCAACTCCCCAGAGAGCTTTGATTATTATTTTTATAGAAAGTATTCCCCAAATTGAACAGTCCATAGCTGCTTTATAGTCTTCAGTGAAATGCCCTAACCTCATAATAATAATAATAATAATAATAATAATTGTAGTATTTGTTAAGCGCTTACTATGTGCTAGGCACTGTACTAAGTGCAGAGGGGGATACAAGCAAATCAGGTTGGACACAGTCCCTGTCCCACATGGGGCTCACACTCTCAATCCCCATTTTATAGATGAGGAAACTAAGGCACAGAGAAGTGAAGTGACTAGCCCAGAGTCACACAGCAAAGTGGAGAAGTTGGGATTAGAACCTGTGACCTTCTGACCCTCAGGCCCATGCTCTATCCACAAGGTCATGCTTCTGGGCCTCTCACTGTTCTCCAAGACAGACTGATCTCTTCCTCTTGGCTTCACTCAAGATCCTTCCATTTCTATGGATTTCTGCTCACAACCATGACACCTTCCTCCTTTTAATACCTTGCCCCTGTTGGATTCTGGGTCTCAGTGCTTCAGTGGCACTGCCATTCTATTGTCATTTCTGGTTTCCGATGTTTCATTCTGGTACCATGTGTCTAATTATAGACAAAGATCCTCATATCTGGCGAATTCCCCAAGATTGATTTTTAGAGGCAGCTTTACAAAGGGATTATCCCCTTTCTCAAGTCTCCTCAGTCTTGATTATGGATTTCTAGCGAAGAGGGGCTGGAGCAGGGGGAGATGGAAGGGTGGGAGAGGGTACTTCAGGAGTCCCAGTGCAGGGGTCATCCCCTCAACTCATCTCTGCAGGGACCACCCATTTGCCTCCAATATTCCTAGAGCTGGAAGTCTGGGAAGGCTCCTCACCTGCCCACAGCAAGGAAAATAACCTGTGGGTTAAGCACTCTAATACAGTGCTCTGCATATAGTAGGTGCTTAATAAATACCATTGATGGATTGTTTGGGGATTTTATGGGGAATCCTTAGGGAAGCAGGCAGAAAGCCCCAGGGAGGCTCTGTGGGCCTATGCCCAGAAGCCACTCAACAGCAATGGAGTCATAGATTGGTAAACCTCACCCCTATCATGTACCCCTTTGCCAATAGAGGGAATAAATGGTATTAGGCAAAGAAACTAGTAGATAAACCACACCTAAGAAGGTAAGAAATTCATTTATTCATTCAGTTGTATTTACTGAGCACTTACTCTGTGCAGAGCACTGTACTAAGTGCTTGGAAGAGTAAAATTTCACAATAAGCAGACAATTTCCCTGCCCACTAGGAGCTTACAGTCTAAAGGGAGAGAATTCTACATTGTCTCAGGGCACGCTGTATCCCTACCACAGATCTAACACAGTAAGCGCTCAATAAATACGAATTAAATGAATGAACGAATCTCCCTCTAGCAATGACATCAAATGGAGTTTGGAGGAAGAGTTGCATTTCTTGACAGCCAACCTCCCTCATTCTCACGTGTCCAAGGGTTGGGATGTTCCAAAGAATAATAATAATAATGATGATGATGGTATTTTTAAGCACTTACTATGTGCCAGGCACTGTGTTAAGCACTGGGGTGGATACAAGCAAATCAGGTTGGATAAAGTCCTTCTCTTACATAGGGCAGTCTCAATCCCCATTTTACAGGTGAGGTAATTGAGGCACAGAGAAGTGAAATGAGTTGCCCAGGGTCATGCAGCAGACATGTTGCAGAGCCAGGATTAGAACCCCTAACCTTCTGATTCTCAGATCTGGTCTCTATCCACTCTGCCATGCTGCTTCTAAAAAATCTCAATGCATCCCCGACCTTAGACCTACAATCAGAAGTGGCTTGCTACCAGGTGATTCTTTCAAATATACCAGAAGGAGGAGAAGCCTCCTTGAAGGACTCCAGATCCTCAACCTATTTCAGACCTAAATTAGGGGGTTAGTTGACCTTATTCTTTGGAACATCATCATCATCATCATCATCATCAATCATATTTATAGAGCACTTACTATGTGCAGAGCACTGTACTAAGCGCTTGGGAAGTACAATTGGCAACATATAGAGACAGTCCCTACCCAACAGTGGGCTCACAGTCTTAAAGGGGGAGACAGAGAACAAAACCAAACATACTAACAAAATAAAATAAATAGGATAGATATGTACAAGTAAAATAAATAAATATCCAATCCCTTGAGCTTCGGGGTCTCCCACAGAGGAAAAAAGGGGCTGCAATTTTTTTAAAATTAATAATGGTATTTTTTAAGAGCTTGCCATGTGTCAAGCACAGTTCTGAACACTGGTGTGGATACAAGTAAATTGGGATGGACATAGTCCCTGTCCCACATGGGTCTAGCAGTTTCAAACTCTATTTTACAATTGAGGTAACTGAGGCACAGAGAAGTGAAGTGGTCACACAGCAGATGAGTGGTGGAGCCAGGATTAGAACCCATGACCTTCTGATTCCTAGGCTCATGCTTGATCCACTTCACCCTGCTTCTTCCCATAATTCTATTTGGTGATTTCATTACCAAAGCTCCTTACACTAAGTGCGTGGCGTTCAGGATTGAGGACTCCACTTTGTAGTTCCCTTTTTTTCATATTCTCTTTACATACAGTAACTTTTTTCTTCAAAAATTTTCCTCTGAAGTGTTTGAAAACCCCTTTGCGAAAGAACCGTGGTATGCGGCACAGCTTTTAAAGAATAATAATGGTGGTATTTGTTAAGCACTTACTATGTGCCAGACCCTGTTCTAAGCGCTGGCGGTTTAAGATTGACTTGGGATTTTTAGCATTAAAGGGATCCATTGTTGCTGGCTCAGGGCCCCTAAATGGAATCCACACCCTTGGCAATGGTCCTGGGGCAACTGGTTGGCGAGGGTAAACAGAGGTGTGCCAGGGCAGCTGCTGGGCTGACGTGGGCAGAGTGGCCACTGATGGCACTCCCAAATATCTTCGGAAATAGCAGATGAACATTATAACAATAATCATTATGGTACTTGTTAAGCGCTTACTATGTGCCAAGAACTGTTTCAAGAGCTGGGATAAATACAAGTTAATCTGATTGGACACAGTCCAAGTCCCACATAATAATGATAATAATGATGATGGCATTTATTAAGCGCTTACTATGTGAAAGGGCACTGTTCTAAGCGCTGGGGAGGTTACAAGGTGATCAGGTTGTCCCATGGGGGTGAGCCCACTGTTGGGTAGGGACCATCTCTATATGTTGCCAACTTATACTTCCCAAGCACTTAGTACAGTGCTCTGCACACAGTAAGCGCTTAATAAATACGATTGAATGAATGAATGAATGGGGGGGCTCACAATCTTATTCCCCATTTTCCAGATGAGGTAACTGAGGCGCAGAGAAGTTAAGTGACTTGCCCAAAGTCACACAGCTGACAATTGGCAGAGCCGGGATTTGAACCCGTGACCTCTGACTCCAAAGCCCGTGCTCTTTCCACTGAGCCACGTGGTTTACACTCTTAATCCCCATTTTCCAGATGTGGTAACTGAGGCCCAGAGAAGTGAAGTGACTTACCCAGGGTCCCATGGCAGAGAAGTGGAGGAGTCAAGATTAGAACTCAGGTCCTTATGACTCCCAAGCCCGTGCTTTATCCACTAAGCCACACTGCTTGTCTATGTTTGTGCACTGCAAGGGTTGGGCCACCTAATGTGGTGATGTGCTCTGCACACGGTAAGCGCTCAATAAATACAACTGAATGAATCTGAGATTGGACAATTTGTTAAATTCCCCTGAATCTAGAGTGTGTCCCTGGAGCGGGGGGAAACCCTGCTTCCCGAACCAATCTATTCTATGAGGAGCAGTGTGGCCCAATGGAAAGAGCATGGGCCTGGGTTCTAATCCAGGCTCTGCCACATGTCTGCTGTGTGACTTGGGCAAGTCAATTCACTTCTCTGTGCCTCAGTTACCTCATCTGTAAAACGGGGATTATGACGATGAGCCCCATGTGGGACAGGGACTGTATCAAACCTGATTACCTTGTATATACCCCAGCTCTTAGAACAGTGTTTGGCGTATAGTAAGTGCTTAACAAATACCATTATCATTGTTATTATTACTCCTGTCCCTGAACCTTGTAAATAAAGGTACTGCTTCTGAGCCACGGAAATCAAAGGCAGGAGGCTGGGTTGTTTAAAATCAAAATACCAAATATAAAGGTGCCTGGTGTCGCCCTGACTTGCTCCCTTTATTCATCCCCGCTCCCAGCCACACAGCACTTGTGTATGTAGCTGTAATTTATTTATTTATATTAATGTCTGTCTCCCCCTCTAGACTGCAAGCTCACTGTGGACAAAGAATGTGTCTGTAATTGTTATATTTTACTCTATTTTACTCTTAGTACAGAGATCTATACACAGTAAGAGCTCAGGAAATACGATTGAATGAATGAATGTATGGTGCTGAATCAGTATCAGTCAGGAGAAAGAACGGCAGAAAATCAATCACTCAATCAATCATTGGTATTGAGCGTTTATTTTGTGCAAAGCTCTATTCCACGCACCTGGGTGACTACAATATGACAGTGTTGGTAGACACGTTCTCTGCCCAGCTGACAATCCAGAGGGGGAAATGGACTAACTAGTATAAAACCAGGCAAATGACCATCTTAGACGTGGGGCACTGACCTTGTTTAGCCCCCATTGAGTAAAGGTGGAATGGGTTCCCTGAGCAGGGGAAAATAAGTGTTTGGGAAAGTCAGGTTCAATCTTAAGAAGCAGCAAACCAAACATATTAACAAAATAAAATAAATAACCTAGGGGATAGAGCATAGGCCTGGGAGACAGAAGGATCTGGGTTCTAATCCTGACTCTGCCGTATGTCTGTTGTGTGACCTTGGGCAAGCCACTTCACATCTCTGTGCATCAGTTACCTCATCTGTCAAATGGGGATGAAGATTGTGAGCTCCATGTGGGACAAGGACTGTGTCCAGTCCAATTTGCTTGTACCCACCGCAGCACTTAGTACCGTGCCTGGCACATAGTAAGCACTTAACAAATGCCACAGTTATTATTATTATCAAATTTGCCACCCCAACTACTATCCTCTAAGCTCCTTGAGAGGAGAGACCATGTCGACCAATTTTATTGTACTCTCCAAGTACTTAGAAAGTGCTCTGCACACAGTAGGCTACCAATATTGATTGATTGAATACATTTCTGTAAAATGAGAGATGCTTTTTTTCATTTCATTTCAAATCACTCTTCCTCTGTTCTTTTTATCTCTATCAGGATATGGTGAATGATGCTTCTTCTTATCTTTTCACGGCCACAAAAAAAATGTTTTATTTCAAAAACGTAGCTATATTAATTCCTGAGACGTGGAATGATAAACCTGAATATTTGGTCTCCAAACGTGAGTCCTATAAAACGGTGAGTTCAACAAGTTCTCTTTAAATAATGCAATCTATTAGTATGTTTTAAATCCCCATTTGTTTCAACACTAATTACACCATTTAAAATAATCCAAGCAACCTTTCCTTCGGTTTCTTCTGTTTTACGAAACAAAGACTTTTAAATTTTTTAGGCAGATGTTAAAGTTGCAGAACCCTCCCCGATCCATAGAGATACCCCCTACACCCAGCAGACAGGACAGTGCGGAGAGCCGGGAGAATATATTCACTTCACTCCAAAATTCCTGGCAGGAGACCTGTTGAAAGAGCATGGACCACTAGGTACCTCTTCATTTTGCTTTGAGATTGAAGATAGTACTTGTAGTGGTAATGATATTTATTGTGCGCCTATTTAATGCAGTGCACTGTAATAGTGCCTGGAAAGTTAATAATAATAATAATAATAATAATAATAACATTTATTAAGCGCTTACTATGTGCAAAGCACTGTTCTAAGTGCTGGGGAGGTTACAAGGTGATCAGGTTGTCCCACGGGGGGCTCACAGTCTTCATCCCCATTTTACAGATGAGGGAACTGAGGCCCAGAAAAGTTAAGTGACTTGCCCAAAGTCACACAGCTGACAATTGGCAGAGCCAGGATTTGAACCCATGGCCTCTGACTCCAAAGCCTGGGCTCTTTTCACTGAGCTATGCTGCTTCTCATAAAGTTCAGGAAAAGCCCAACATGCCTCCCCAAAGTGGAAAAACTCAAATGGTTGCCCATCCACTTCTGTATCAAACAAAAACTCACTATTAGCTTTATCAGCTCTTAATAATAATTACTATGGTATTTATTAAGCATTTACTGTGTTGCCAGGTACTGTAATAAGCACTGGGGTGGATACAAGCAAATCGGGTTGGACAGTCCCTGTCCCATATGGGGCTCACAGTCTTAATCCCCATTTTGCAGATGAGGTAACTGAGGCACAGAGAAGTAAAGTGCCTTGTCCAAGGTCACATAGCAGACAAGTGGCTGAGCCAGGATTAGAACCCATGACCTTCTGACTCCCAGGGCCATGCCTATCCACTATGCCATGCAGCTCTTCCACTCCCACCTCTCTTTGCTTCTCTCCCAATACAGTGTGAAGCAGTGTGGCTTGGTGGAAAGAGCATGGGCTTGAGAGTCAGAGGACATTCATTCATTCATGCATTCAATCATATTTATTGAGCACTTACTGTGTGCAGAGCACTGTACTAAGTGCTTATGGACATGGGTTCTAATGCCGACTCCACCACTTGTCTGCTGTATGATCTTGGGCAAGCCATGTAACTTCTCTGTGCCTCAGTTACTTTGTTTGTAAAATGGGGATTAAGGCTGTGAGCCCCACGTGGGACAACCTGATTACCTTGTATCTACTCCAGTGCTTAGAACAGTGCTTGGCACACAGTAAGCTCTTAAAAATATTATTGTTATTATTATTATTATTATTATTATTATTATTATTATCAAGAAGCAGTGTGGTCTAGCAGAAAGACGACAGGCCTGGGAGTCAGAGGACCTGAGATATAAGTGCTTAGTACAGTGCTCTGCACACAGTAAGCACTCAATAAATATGATTGAATGAATGAATGTAATCCCAGCTCCACCCCTTACCAGCTGTGTGACTTTGGGCATGTCACATCACTTCTCTGTGCTTCAGTTCTCTCATGTGCAAAATGAGACTCTATCTGTGTACTCTCCCCTACTTGGAATGTGAGCCTCATGTAGGACTTGATGATCTTGATGACCCCAGCCCTCAATATAGTGCTTGGTACATAGTGAGCCCTTAACAAATACAATTGAATGAATGAATGCAATCCCAGCTCCACCCCTTACCTGCTGTGTGACTTTGGGCATGTCACATCACTTCTCTGTGCTTCAGTTCTCTCATGTGCAAAATGAGACTCAATATGTGTACTCTTCCGTACTTGGAATGTGAACCTCATGTAGGACTTGATGATCTTGATGACCCCAGCCCTTAATATAGTGCTTGGTACATAGTGAGCCCTTAACAAATACCACAGTTATTATCATTCTTATTATGATTATTCATTGTCTCCCCCTTCTAGACTGTGAGCCCACTGCTGGGTAGGGACCGTCTCTATATGTTGCCAACTTGTACTTCCCAAGCACTTAGTACAGTGCTCTGCACACAGTAAGCGCTCAATAAATATGATTGAATGAATGAATAACCCAGACCAAACACTTCTCTCCTGGAACACCAACCTACTCACTGCCCCTCAAGCTCATCTCAAAAAGCAGCATGGCATAGTGCATAGAGCACGGGCCTGAGAGTCAGCAGGTCATGGATTCTAATCCCGGCTCCGCCACCTGTCTGCTGTGTGACCTTGAGCAAGTCACGTCACTTCTCTGGGCCTCTGTTACCTCAGCTCTAAAATGGGGATTGAGACTGTGAGCCCCACCTGGGACAGGGACTGTGTCCAACCCGATTTGCTTGTATACACCCCAGTGCTTAATACAGTGCCTGGCACATAGTAGGTGCTTAACAAATACCACAATCACTATTATTATTACTTTCGGTTGGCAAGGGATTACTGAGGGCAGAGAAGTGGTGGGCAGAATCAGGAATAATTAACCATGGTACTGATAAGTAGGGAATTAAGTTGCTATAAAATGACATTTCAAAATTCTCCCTCAGGTCGAGTGTTTGTCCATGAATGGGCTCATCTGCGGTGGGGAGTGTTTGACGAATACAATGACGAAGAACCTTTCTACAAGTCCGCTGCAGGAAATGTTGAAGCGACAAGGTAATAGCATTCTGATTTAAGTGGCTTTGAGCAGAAAGCAGTTGCATCATTTTATCTCCACTGATAACTTTTATAAATGCAAATCATCCAAATGGTTTTAACTACCAGATTACATAATCCAACCTAATCCTCACTGACCTCTGTCTCCAGTGGTGATGTAATTCCCTCTGCATCAAGCCAGAATTCCTGACCCTTAGTTTCAAGGCCCTCCTCCAGCTCTTTCTCCTTCTAAATCTGCTCTGTTCACCCACCAATCCCAACCTGCCCTCTCCTCTCATTCCAAACTCACCTTCTGCTCATTCCTTGTCCTTGCCTCCGCTGCCTGGAATTCTCTCCCCAGCTGTCCTCCTTTTCTCTTCTCCCACTACCTTCTCCATCACCCTGACTTGCTCCATTTATTCATCCCCATCTCTCAGCCCCACAGCACTAATGTATGGATCCGTCATTTATTCATTTATTTGTTTAATCATATTGCCTGTCTCCCCTCTAGATAGGGAACATGTCTGTTTATTTTTACATTGCATTCTCCCAAATGCTTAGTACCGTGCTTTGCACACAGTATATGCTCAACAAATATGATTAAATGAATGAATGAAAGCCCTCCTGAAATCTTAGCTCCTCTCTCCGATTAATTCCCACCAATCCAGGCTGCGTCATTCCAATACTCAACTTAGGAATTATGGACATCCCTTTAAACATCTGATATTCACTCCACCCTCAGCCCCAAAGCACTTATGTACATATCCTATAACCTATTTTAATATCTGTTTCCTCTTCTAGACCGCAAGCCTATTTTGGGCAGAGAACATACCTATCTGCTCTGTTATAGTTTACTCTCTCAAATGCCCTACACACAGTAAACACTTAATAAATCTGATTAGTTGATTGATTGCTACAGTGATCTACAGACACTCATTCATTCATTCATTGTCATCATCATCCTCATCAATGGTATTTACTGAATGCATTCTGTGTCCAGACCACTGTATTAAACACCAGGGAGACTCCAGTACAACACAATTAGAGCTTACACTCTAGAGGGGGAGACATACATTAATATAAATAAAAAATTTGTGATGTAGAATCTACTCCATCCTTCTACAGTCTTGCTGCTACCCATCTTCCTGCTCACCCTATTTGTAAATAATTTGAGTCTACCTGCCTCCTCTATTAGAAAATTTATTTTACTTCCATTGTGTTCTCTCCAGTGCTTCTGCACATAATAAACACTCAATAACATCATTACCAAGATGATGAGGTGAATCCTCCAAGATTAATTCTGATATCTTTTTAGGTGTACACTAGGTATCTTTGGTTCAAACATAAAGAACATTTGCCAAGGCAACAGTTGTTTGGATAGGCCTTGCAAAGTGGATTGGAAGACGCAAATGTTGGAAGAAGGCTGTAAATTCATCCCGGATGAATTTCAGTTTGAAACAGCATCCATAATGTATCAGTCAAGTATTGATTCCGTAAGTATTTCGGTCACTCGCTCTGGAATTTGGACTGGGATCATTGGCCAGGTATGGAACGGCTTCTCCACTGGATCCTGGTTTATAATCCACATTTTCTAGGAGTTTTATAATAATAATAATAATAATAATAATAATAATAATAATAATGGTATTTGTTAAGCACTTACTATGTGCAAAGCACTGTTCTAAGTGCTGGGGGAATGCAAGGTGATCAGGTTGTCCCACGTAGGGCTCACAGTCTTCATCCCCATTTTACAGATGAGGTAACAGGTCCAGAGAAGTTAAGTGGCTTGCCCAAGGTCACACAGATGACAAGTGGCGGAGTCAGGGTTCGAACCCATGACCTCTGACTCCCAAGCCCATGCTCTTTCCACTGAGCCATGCTGCTTCTCTCGTTGTCAGACACTGTCAGCTTAAAATTGTCAGGACTTAAAATGGATGAAAGTAAGAAGACTTGAAAAAAAAATATGTTAAAATTTAGAACTTTACAACACTTGCAAATACTTTTCATAGGAGTTTTCCTTTACCAAAAACCACATTTAAAATATTTTAAATGAGCCTACGAAAGGCTAGAAGATCAGTCTAAAAACAGAGCTCCAAGATTATGTTACAAACTGAAGAGTATCATCATAGATTGATGCCTTTAAAGATAAGAGCTATGCCTTTTCCAAATTCCTGTGGTGCCCAATACTGGATACTTAATTCATAATAATAATAATAATAATAATAGTTGTTAAATGCTTACTATGTGCCGAGCACTGGTCTAAGCACAGGGGTAAATACAAGTTTATCAGATTGTCCTACGTGGGGCTCACAGTCTTAATCCCCATTTTACAGATGAGGTAACTGAGGCATAGAGAACTTAAGTGACTTGCCCAAAGTCACACAGCTGACAAGTGGCGGAGCTGGGATTAGAACATGTATATATGTTTGTACAAATTTATTTACTCTATTTATTTATTTACTTATTTTATTTGTACATACCTATTCTATTTATTTTATTTTGTTAGTATGTTTGGTTTTGTTCTCTGTCTCCCCCTTTTAGACTGTGAGCCCACTGTTGGGTAGGGACTGTCTCTATATGTTGCCAATTTGTACTTCCCAAGCGCTTAGTACGGTGCTCTGCACATAGTAAGCGCTCAATAAATACGATTGATGATGATGATGACCTCTAAATCCCAAGCCTGGGCTCTTTCCACAAAGCACTGCTGCTTCTCTGAATTAACTGATGAAGATCTGTGAACCAGTTACTTTCATTCTAAAATGAACAGAATGAAGACTGACTAAAATGGGAGCACTTTAACGTCAACATGCTTAATGTTTAAAATGTAAGGTTAAAACCTACTGGGATTTTATTGGGATTGGGATTTTAGGGCTCCCTGGTGCCACATATTTGACAGTCCCCTTGTGGGTGATTAAAGAGTACTTCCATGATTGTCTCATCTAGGATAGATGCTAAGCAAGATTAATGAAGATTGCTAATCAAGATGGCAGACACTCCAGTTACTCCTATTCTCTGCCTCAGGAGTGGTCCTCAGTTGCTTATTTGATCTTTGGCTTGTTATTCTGTTGATTTCCCTTTCCCACTTCAGTCATTACAAAATCTCAAAGCAGATATTCAGAATTATGGTATCTGTTGAGTGCTTTCATTCATTTAATTCAATCATATATATTGAGTGCTTATTGTGTGCAGAGCACTTGTACTAAGCGCTTGGGAAAGTATGATATAACACTAAACAGACACATTGTCAAGATGGCAGACACTCCAGTTACTCCTATTCTCTGCCTCAGGAGTGGTCCTCAGTTGCTTATTTGATCTTTCGCTTGTTAATTCTGTTGATTTCCCTTTCCCACTTCAGTCATTACAAAATCTCAAAGCAGATATTCAGAATTATGGTATCTGTTGAGTGCTTTCATTCATTTAATTCAATCATATTTATTGAGTGCTTATCGTGTGCAGAGCACTTCTACTAAGCGCTTGGAAAAGTATGATATAACACTAAACAGACACATTCCCTGCCCACAGTGAGTTTACAGGCTAGACGGGGCAGACCGAAATCAATACAAATAAATAAATAAATGACAGATCTGTGCATAAGTGTTGTGGGGCTGAGAGTAAAGAACAAACATAGCAAGTCAGAAGGGAGTGGGAGAAGAGGAAACAGAGGGCCTCATTTGGGAAGGCCTCTTGGTAACTACTGGGTAGACAGATACACATTAAAATCGGGTGGGACACAGTCCCTGTCCCATAAGGGGCTCATGACTTAAATCCCAGTTTACAGATGAGGTAACTGAGGCCCAGAGAAACAAAGTGATTTGCTCAAAGTCACGCAGCAGATAAGTGTCAGAGCCTGGATTCGAACCCAGGTGATCCATGCTTTAGCCACTAAGCCATGCTGCTTCTCCAAGAAGCAATCAGTCAATCTTGCACCAAAATCTTCCTCAGGTTCCCAACCTACTCACTGTTACCAACCTGCGCACCGTGTTTCGTTCTCATTCAATTGTATTGAATCTAAGCACCGTGCTGCTTAGGGAAGCAGCGTGATTCAGCGGAAAGAGCACGAGTTTGGGAATCAGTGGTCATTAGTTCTAATCCCGGCTCCCCCACATGTCTGCTGTGTGACCTTGGGCAAGTCACTTAACTTCTTTTAGCCTCAGTTACCTCATCTTTAAAATGGGGATTAAGACTGTGAGCCCCACTTGGGACAACATGATCACCTTGTATCCCCCCCAGTGCTTAGAACAGTGCTTTGCACATTGTAAGCGCTTAACAGATGCCATTATTATTATTATTATTATCTGTCTCACCCTTGATCCCTCACTTGCACCCTACTTCCTGAACCTCTCAGGAAGCACACTCTCATCCATTTTAAAAGCCAGACTAAAATCATGAACCTGACTCATCTCTCATTGTCCCACCTTACTCTCCCTCCCTCAAGCATCACCTAAGTGCTTGAATCCATGTCCCCTAAGCAATTAGAAACTCCCCCCATCACAGCATTTATGTACACATCCTCATCCTTGTTTGCCTCTTCTACCTGTGTTATTATATCTCTCTGCCTTGAGAGTAAGCTCTCAGAGAGCAGTGATTGTGTCTAAAAACACTGTTGTCCTCTCCCCAGTGCTTATCACAGCACTCTGCACACAGAAAGGGCTTAGTAAATGCTGCTCATTGACTGGCTGACTGATTGATAGGTTATCAGCAAGACTGCCATGGGAAAGAGAGGAATCATTGTCACATAAGTAGTGTAGGTGGGGAAGGAATGTGTCTGTCTATTGCTGTTTTGTAACAATTTTGCACTCTCCCAAGCGCTTAGTACAGTGCTGTGCACAGAGTAAGCACTCACTGAATACAATTGAATGAAAGGGAGGAGAGTAGAAAGGTCCGATCTCCTTCCCCAATTAAACCCTCTTTTCCCTGACTCCTCCCTTCTGCAGCTGGATATGTGCCCTTTGGGCATTTGGTATTAATCCCTCCTTCAGCCTCACAGGACTTATGTACATACCTGGTCATTTATTTATCCATATTGTCTGCCCCCTCTTCTAAACTGTAGGCTAATCGTGGGCAGGGAATGAGTCCACCAACTCTGTTGTACTTTCCCAAGCTCTACAGTGCTCTGCACACAGTAAGTGCTCAGTAAATTCTATGGATTGACTGACTGATTGAAAGAAAAGCAAGGGGAACAGTTGGCTCAGCCCTCAAGCCCACCAAACCCTGTAGCTGTGATAGGCACCCCTCCAGGTGTCTGGGAAATAAATGGTTGGCAGCACTGCCACATCACTGTCCTAGAAGAGGGATGCCTTGTCATGCCAGAGGAAAGTGGTGAGAGAGAGAGAGAGAGAGAGAGGAAAATAAAGGAGCAGTAGAGTTAAATTTGCCGATGCAAAGCATCTCAATCCATCAGTGGCATTTATTGAGTGCTTACTGTTGCAGCACACTGTACTAAGCACTTGGGAGGCTACATTACGCGCTGGGAAGCAGCATGGCTTAGTGGATAGAATACGAGCCTGAGAATCAGAAGGACCTGGGTTTTAATCCTGGCTCCGCCACTTGTCTGCTGTGTGACCTTGGGCAAGTCACTTTACTTCTCTGGGCCTCAGTTCCCTCAGATGTATATATGTTTGCACATATTTTTTGACTCTATTTATTTATTTATTTATTTAATTTATTTGTACATATCTATTCTATTTATTTTATTTTGTTAGTATGTTTGGTCTCTGTCTCCCCCTTTTAGACTGTGAGCCCACTGTTGGGTAGGGACTGTCTCTATATGTTGCCAATTTGTACTTCCCAAGCGCTTAGTACAGTGCTCTGCACATAGTAAGCGCTCAATAAATACGATTGATGATGATGATGATGATGTAAAGTGGAGATTAAAAGTGTGAGCCCCATGTGGGACAGGGACTGTGTCTGACCTGATTAACTTGTATCTACCCCAGTGCTTAGAAGAGTCTTTGGCATGTAGTAAGTGCTTAACAAGTACCATAATTATCTATGTACCAAACACTGCTCTAAGCTCTGGTGTAGATATAAGGTAATCAGATTGTTCCACACGGGGCTCACAGTCAATCAATCAATCAATCGTATTTATTGAGTGCTTACTGTGTGCAGAGCACTGTACTAAGTGCTTGGGAAGTACAAGTTGGCAACATATAGAGACAGTCCCTACCCAACAGTGGGCTCACAGTCTAGAAGGGGGAGACAGAGAACAAAACCAAACATATTAACAAAATAAAATAGATACAATAGATATGTACAAGTAAAATAAATAAATAAATAGAGTAATAAATATGTACAAACATATATACATATATACAGGTGCTGTGGGGAAGGGAAGGAGGTAAGACAGGGGAAATGAGAGGGGGACGAGGGGGAGAGGAAGGAGGGGGCTCGGTCTTAATCCCCATTTTACAGATGAGGGAACTGAGGCCCAGAGAAGTTAAGCAACTTGCCCAATGTCACACAGCAGACAAGTGGTGGAGCTGGGATTAGAACCAACGTCCTCTGACTCCAAAGCCTGTGCTCTTCCCACTAAGCCACGCTGCTGGTAGACATGCTCCCTGCCCACAGTGAGCTTAAAATTTTTCCAAACTGGAGACCCAGGACGCCCTAGGTACAACATACAGCCTGCTGCTGTTCTAGTGGAAAGAGCACTTCCCTGGGAATCAGGCAACCTGGGTTCTAGTCCCAGCTTTGCTTCTTGAAGGTTTCTGAAAGAAACAGTACGGTGCTCAGCACACAGTAAGCGCTCAATAAATACGATTGAAGAATCCCCAAGATGTTCTGCAAGATGGATGAACCCAGTAGGAATCCTGAAATATTGCTGGTCTGCGGAGATCACAGCAGCTACCAACACATCCACCCGCCTGGTCACAGTCCTGAGGACCAGGGTTGGCTCACTGCTAGGGCTCAAAGTATGCCCTGCAGGTAGAAAACCTTTATGTGATTGTTTCAGTGTGTGGCATTCCTCCCCGCCAACCCACCCACTTCACTCTATGCCCTAGCAATAACCCAGCTGACAGGAAGCAGCATGGCTTAGTGGAAAGAGCATGGGCCTGGAAGCCAGCAGGACCTGGGTTCTAATCCTGCTCCACCACTTGTCTGCTGGGTGACCTTGGACAAGTCACTTAATTTCTTGAACCCATGACCTTCACAGAGGTCATGGGTTCAAATCCCAGCTCTGCCAACTGTCAGCTGTGTAACTTTGGGCAAGTCACTTAACTTCTCTGTGCCTCAGTTACCTCATCTGTAAAATGGGGATTAAAACTGTGAGCCCCCCGTGCTTACAGTGCTTTGCACATAGTAAGCGCTTAACAAATACCATCATTATTATTATTATTTCTCCGGGTCTAGGTTTCCTTATCTGTAAAATGGGGATTAAGACTGCTAGCCCTTTGTGGGACAGGAACTGTGTCCAGTCAGATAAGCTAGTATTTACCCCAGAGTTTAGTACAGTTCCTCACACTGTAAGAGCTGTTAAGAGCTTAACAAATACCACAAAAATAAAGGTGAGTTGGAGCGGAACGGCACCAGCCACTACTACTGCCATCAATTCCTCTACACAGGTTTCCCATTCTGGAATCTCAGAACTGTCCCTCATCCAGCATTCCCAACAGGAGACTCTGGGCTCCATCATTACATACAATTCATTTTCACATTCTAGTCCCACTGAAGAAAGAAGAGGGAGAAATAAACTTACAAAAGGGAACTAGAAGGGGAAAGTAAAAATATTTTCTTAACAGGATGACCAGGTATTCGAAACCACTGCTACCATCAATCAATCAATCCACGGTATTTATTGAACACTTACTATATGCAGAGCACTATACTCAGTGCGTGGAAAAGTACGTCAGAGCTGGTAGACACATACCCTGCCCATAATGAGTTTACAATCTAGAGCACAGACACAGACAGGCATGAGCCGGACCCTCCTTGTCAGGACTGGCCGGGGGTGGTGGGCGCACCCCCATTGGGCCCCCTCCCGCTCCCCTGGTCGAGGGTCCCAGTGATATTCATGGCAAATAGGCATTGCACCGGGTTGGAAACATGTTAGATTCTGCTCTACAGCCAATACCCCATCTCACAAGCCTGCAACCTTGGTGTCATTCTCGACTCCGCTCTCTCGTTCACCCCTCACATCCAATCCATCACCAAAACCTGCCGGTCTCACCTCCGCAACATTGCCAAGATCCGCCCTTTCCTCTCCATCCAAACCACTACCCTGCTCGTTCAAGCTCTCATCCTATCCCATCTGGATTACTGTATCAGCCTCCTCTCCGATCTCCCTTCATCCTGTCTCTCACCACTTCAATCCATACTTCACGCCGCTGCCCAGATTGCCTTTGTCCAGAAATGCTCTGGGTGTGTTACTCCCCTCCTCAAAAATCTCCAGCGGCTACCAATCAACCTACGCATCAGGCAGAAACTCCTCACCCTGGGCTTCAAGGCTGTCCATCACCTCGCCCCCTCCTACCTCACCTCCCTCCTCTCCTTCTAGAGCCCAGCCCGCAACCTCTGCTCCTCTGCCGCTAATCTCCTCACCGTGCCTCGTTCTCACCTGTCCCGCCATCGACCCCTGGCCCACGTGATAATAATAATGGCTATGTGCCAGGCACTGTACTAAGTGCTGCAGTGGATACAAGCAAATTGGGTTGAACACAGTCCCTGTCCCACATGGAGCTCACAGTCTCAATCCTCCTTTTACAGATGAGGGAACTGAGGCCCAGAGAAATGAAGTGGTTTACCTAAGGTCACACAGTAGACAAACAGAGGAGCCAGAATTAGAACCCATGACCTTCTGACTCCCAGGCTTATGCTCTATATACTACACCATGCTGCTTCCCTGATTATCTTGTAACTACCCCAATGCTTAGAATGGTGCCTAGCACATAGTAAGTGCTTCACTAGTACCATTATTAGTATCACTTTTCTCATTAACAAATACCATTAAAAAATGACTACATTTCCCAAGAGGCGAAGGGGCTAATTCACTGTATTTTACATCAGTAAAGGGGTGGAAACATGCTTCCCATTATGCAACCCTGCAGAGGACATCCTTACCTGCTCACCTAGGATAGCAGGGGACACCCTCAAAGGAAAGGCCTACACCTCCATATGTGAATTAACTCAAAGATGTCAAGGGACCATATGGTTAAATACAATCTCTCTAACCAACAACCCCAAAGCACGTTAATTATTCCAAGAATCACACAGTATGTGAGAAGAAAGAGTTAAACAGGGATCTTTAAAATATGACTCTCTCATCACTGGGCTGATTGATTTGGGGGATTGTTTTTTGGTGATACCCGTGCCTAGTTCTAACCATCCTCAACGAAATGTCTTTTCCAGGTGGTTGAGTTCTGTACAGAGCACAACCATAACGCAGACGCTCCAAACCCTCAAAACCGAATGTGCAACTGCCGAAGCACTTGGGATGTCATCAAGGATTCAGCTGACTTCAAGAACAGCAAACCCATGACTGGCCAGCCACCAAAGCCTGTCTTTTCTTTGCTGAAGTCTATCATCAGAAGAGTCTGTTTGGTGCTTGATAAGTCCGGAAGCATGGCGGTAAGACCATCCCAGCCAAATTCTGGACCCTCTTGGGGGTCCATTTGGGACTCAGGGGCACAGGCGGAATGACCTGTGGGAGGCTTGGGCTCATCCAGGTGTGGGTTGCCCGCTCTCCCTATCATGTGGACATTGCACTGCCTCAGCTCCCTCTTGTGTCCCTTGCGTTCATTCATTCATTCAATCAATCGTATTTATTGAGCGCTTACTGTGTGCAGAGCACTGTACTAAGCGCTTGGGAAGTACAAGTTGGCAACATATAGAGACGGTCCCTACCCAACAGTGGGCTCACAGTCTAGAAGGGGGAGACAGACAACAAAACAAAACATATTAACAAAATAAAATAAAATAAAATAAAATTATTACTCCACCACCGGTGCATTGAGAACCGATCGTGGGGTCAGGCTGGCCCACAGTGAGCATGTGTAGCTGGACCTATCAAAATTCATTCATTCAATCGTATTTATTGAGCGCTTACTGTGTGCAGAGCACTGTACTAAGCGCTTGGAAAGTACAATTTGGCAGCAGAATTTTTCATTTCTGTTGCACCGAGGGAAATTTTCCAGATGACTGACTGACTTTTCACAGGGTCCGTTGCCCTTAACCAGAATTCCTCTCTGTTCCCCACACAAAAAAGCACACAGAAAAGAAAAGTTTGGTAACTCTCCAAATACTTCACATTCAAATCAATCTACCAACAAAAGTATCTACTGAGCGCTTACTCTTTTCAAAGCATGTACTGCATACTTGGAAGAGGATAATAGTGTTAGTTAGACATGATTCCTACCCTCAATGAGCTTTAGAATCTAGTGCAGGAGACAGACACTAAAATAAATTACAGATAGGGCAAGCAACCGAGTCAGAACGGAGAAACCATGAGCTTTCTTGATAGGTTCAGCCTTTATGGTTTAAGTACATTAAAGTTCAGTCAGTATAACAACAATAATACCAGAAATGGAAGATAATCTATGGAAAGGATGGTCTAGGTGTCCCTTACCCTCTTCATGTCAAGACTTTTCAGGTTTTCTCACTTGGTGTCTGTCTCCTCCTCTAGACTGTGAGCTTGTTGTGGGCAGGGAATGTGTGTTTATTGTTATAGTGTACTCTTCCAAGTGCTTAATACAGTGTTCTGCACACAGTAAGTGCTCAATAAATACAATTGAGTGAGTGATTTTAATGAGACATTCAGAGATTTATATATACATAATAAAGGGGAGGATTTGGTGGGGAGAAGAAAAGTAAAGGGAAGACAAGTATGGAAAATATCACCATGAATATCACCAATAGTAATAGCATAAACCCAGGGAACATCCTATATCCTGGCATTAACAATACTAACAATAATTATGGTATTTGTTAAGCACTTACTATGTGCCAAGCACTGTTCTAAGTGCTGGGGTAGATACAAGGTAATCAGGTTGTCCCACACGGAACTCACAGTCTTAATCCCCATTTTACAGATGAGATAAATGAGTCAAAGAGAAGTTAAGTGACTTGCCCAAGGTCACACAGCAGACTAGTGGTGTAGTCGGGATTAGAACCCTTGTCCTCTGACTCCCAAGCCTGTGCTCTTTCCACTAAGCCATGCTGCTTCTAAAGCACCTAATGATGCAAACAACTTGAATCCTTATAATGTTTCATTTAGATCTATTTGGTTAACAGCACCAAAGACTTAGCTAGAAGTTGAAGCTTACACTGGTGATAAAATGTCATTTTCCGTGACCTCATTTGCTCCCACGGCTTCAACTATCATCTCTACGCTGATGACACCCAGATCTCCATCTCTGCCCCTGCTCTCTCCCCCTCTCTCCAGGCTCGCATCTCCTCCTGCCTTCAGGACATCTCCATCTAGGTGTCTGCCCGCCACCTAAAACTCAACATGTCCAAGACTGAACTCCTTGTCTTCCCTCCCAAACCCTGCCCTCTCCCTGACTTTCCCATCACTGTTGATGGCACTACCATCCTTCCCGTCTCACAAGCCCGCAACCTTGGTGTCATCCTCGACTCCGCTCTCTCATTCACCCCTCACATCCAAGCCGTCACCAAAACCTGCCGGTTTCAGCTCCGCAACATTGCCAAGATCCGCCCTTTCCTCTCCATCCAAACCGCTACCCTGCTCATTCAAGCTCTCATCCTGTCCCGTCTGGACTACTGCATCAGCCTTCTCTCTGATCTCCCATCCTCGTGTCTCTCCCCACTTCAATCCATACTTCATGCTGCTGCCCAGATTGTCTTTGTCCAGAAACGCTCTGGGCATGTTACTCCCCTCCTCAAAAATCTCCGGTGGCTACCAATCAATCTGCGCATCAGGCAGAAACTCCTCACCCTCGGCTTCAAGGCTGTCCATCACCTCACCCCCCCCCCCCCCCACCTCACCTCCCTTCTCTCCTTCTCCAGCCCAGCCCGCACCCTCTGCTCCTCTGCCGCTACTCTCCTCACCGTGCCTCATTCTCACCTGTCCCTCCGTCGACCCCCGGCCCACGTCATCCCCTGGGCCTGGAATGCCCTCCCTCTGCCCATCCGCCAAACTAGCTCTCTTCCTCCCTTCAAGGCCCTACTGAGAGCTCACCTCCTCCAGGAGGCCTTCCCAGTCTGAGCCCCTTCCTTCCTCTCCCCCTCGTCCCCTTGTCCATCCCCCCCTTCTTACCTCCTTCCCTTCCCCACAGCACCTGTATATATGTATATACGTTTGTATATATTTATTACTCTATTTATTTATTTATCTTACTTGTACATTTCTATTTATTTTATTTTGTTAGTATGTTTGGTTTTGTTCTCTGTCTCCCCCTTCTAGACTGTGAGCCCGCTGTTGGGTAGGGACTGTCTCTATGTGTTGCCGACTTGTACTTCCCAAGCGCTTAGTACAGTGCTCTGCACACAGTAAGTGCTCAATAAATATGATTGATTGATTGATTGATTGATTGATTTTCTAACCGGGTTGACCCATTTAATAAGCTCAGGACTTAGGCACTCATACAGGAACACAAAATTATATCTGCCTCAAAGATCACTATGCTGTGCAGTGAGTTTGCATCTTGTAATACATATAGAAGTTTTATTTGTGCTCTCCTTTGCCCAGGATATGGATCGTCTTAATCGAATGAATCAGGCAGCCAAGTTGTTCCTGCTGCAGATTATTGAAAAAGGATCCTCGGTCGGGGTGGTTGTATTTGATAGCACAGCTGTTATCCAAAGTGCTCTAATTCAAATCGTAAGTGAGGATGACCGAAATCAGCTGATCACAAAGCTACCTGCGGCAGCTGGAGGAGGAACATCAATCTGCAGTGGAGTCCGAGCTGCATTTCGGGTGAAAAGCATTTTCCTTATGCAGCTGGCTATTTGTAATTCTGCAATTCTAAACCCCTAAATTAATGCACTAAATGCATGTCTTCAGGCAATTACACAGAAGTTCCAGACAACCGACGGCTCTGAAATCGTGCTGCTGACAGATGGGGAAGACGCAACTATAAGTTCTTGTTTTGAGGAGGTGAAACAGAGTGGAGCCACAATTCACACTGTTGCTCTGGGAACTTCAGCTGCCAAGGAACTAGAACAACTATCAGTCTTGACAGGTAAACTTGACCTTTGAACCCATCCACATCATCCTATCCAATGTGTTCAACACCTTTCAGAAGAAGGGCTTAATAGAGAAAAATCTTTTAAAGTTCAAAAGAGCCTATAAACTAATGGGAGCTGATCTTCCCACGAGATGAGTGGGCTAGCCGAAAGAGCATGGGCCTGGAAAGTAGTGGATATAAGCTCTTTGAGGGCAGAGAATGAGTTCTGTTAAGCTGTTGTGTTATTCTCTCCCTAGTGACTAGTACAGTGCACTGTTAAGTGCTTAATAAGTACAATTGATTGACTTGGATTCTAATCCCTTATCTGCCATTTGCCTGCCGTGTGACTGTGGTCAAGTCACTTAAGTTTTCAGTGCCTCAGTTTTATCAACTCTAAAGTGGGAATTCAATATCAGTTTTCCCTCCCACTTAGACTGTAAGCCCCATGTGGGACAGGGACTGTGTCCAACATGATTATCTTGCAACTATCCCAACATTTAGTACAATACTTGACACTTAGAAAGCACTTAAATATCATCATCATCATTATCATCTTTATCAAGAGTAGCTGAGGCATGTCAGCAAGCAAAAGTTGGTGGTGGTTACTGACCACCTCTAAGTAGCTTAATAAGGAAAATCAGAAATTTTTATATACAGAATTGAACCTAAGAATAGAGGAGGAGACAAGGCGATGGATAAAGGGGAAAACTTTGTTGGGTATGATAAAGAAAATAGAGGGGATTTAGTAGAAGACAAGTCTGGAAAACATTAACTGCAAAGATTGGATTTATAGTTTTTTGGTTCTTTTTGCTTCAAGATCAAGGATCCCTCTTTCATCTCCTAGTGACCGCTTGTTAAGCTGGTGACAGTGGATGGTTAAGGAAAGGTGGTTGGGAATGGGATCCCCTCCCCACATGGGAGAATATGATATTGGATTTACCATCATATGCTGCACCAAACAGCCAAATTCCAAAAAGTAACTACCACAATATAAATTCCATTTTAGGAGGCACAAACACGGCTCCTTCAGATGCAGCCCAGAACAATGGCCTGATTGATGCTTTCAGTAGACTTTCATCAAGAAGTGGAGATTTCACTCAACAGTCTATCCAGGTTTGAGTTTTAAATAATTACATTCAGTTCTGCTACAGTGTGTATGTTTATTTGCATTTTGGCTAACACACTACAGCAAAATTCCCCTCACTAACACTGCTCCCACAGCTAGTAATTCTTTCCCTCCCCACATTCAAATCCCTCCTAAAATCCCATCCCCTTCAATAAGCTTTTCCAAATTAACTTCCCACCTCATTGAACCACATCATCCCTTCAATCAACATTAGTATTTAAGAATTTATTTCTGCCTTCCTTAGCATTTATTTATACATGTTCCCTCAATTTACTTTGACCACACTACTTAGAAGCAGTGTGGGTCAATGGGAAGTGCACGGGCTTTGGAGTCAGAGGTCATGGGTTCAAATTCTGGCTCGGCCACTTGTCAGCTGTGTGACATTGGGCAAGTCACTTAACTTCTCTGTGCCTCAGTTACCTCATCTGTAAAATGGGGATTAAGACTGTGAGTCCCCCGTGGGACAACCTGATCACCTTGTAACCTCCCCAGTGCTTAGAACAGTGTTTTGCACATAGTAAGTGCTTAACAAATGCCATCATTATTATTATATGTGTTTTGTGTCACCTTTTAGAGTGTTAGATACTGGTAGGCAGTATACATATCATTTAGTTATTTCTGAACTTATCAAGCAAATAGTAGAGTGCACCATACTTTGAGATAACTGAGTTTATTTTACTATATCCTACCTGATTACCTTGTACTTCAGCCCAGTGCTTAGTACAGTTCATGGCACATAATAAGTGTTTAATAAATGTTTTTATTCTTATCATTATTACGTGGCTCAGTGGAAAGAGCCCAGGCATCAGAGGTCATGGGTTTGAATCCCTGCTCCACCACTTGTCATCTGTTTGACCTTGGACAAGCCACTTAACTTCTCTGTGCCTCAGTTACCTCATCTGTAAAATGGGGATTAAAGCTGTAAGCCCATGTGGGACAATCTCATCACCTTGTATTCCCCCAGCGCTTAGAACAGTGCTTTGCACATAGAACTTAACAAATACCATCATTATTGTTATTATTATTATCTTACATGCATGAGAATTAAATACCATGAGCTTTAGTGGGTACTTTAAATAAAAGCTCCAATCCTGCAATTAGAAATTTTCCAATCAGTACAATACTATCTAAACTGGAAAATTAGTAATAAACTGGAGGATACACTACACAAAGCAGACAATGCTAAGGAGTCTCAACTGTGAGCCCACTGTTGGGTAGGGACTGTCTCTATATGTTACCAACTTGTACTTCCTAAGCGCTTAGTACAGTGCTCTGCACACAGTAAGCGCTCAATAAATATGATTGATTGATTGATTGATTTAGTAAACTGACAAGCAGGAACTCTCCCTTTCTTCACATCTACCAGAACCCAGCTCTCTCTATTTTAAAGCCCATCTGAAAACCCCCCTCTTACAGAAGGTAGTCTCGCCTTGTCTTCTCCTCCCAAGATCACACTCTTCCATCTACCACTTCAACACATGTGCACTCACAGCCACCATAGCAACTATTCATACACCAAACCATCTTTCCATTCTCTTTTTCTTTTTATCAGTTATACACTCTGTGACCTTCTCCCCTGTCTGCAAGCTCCTTGAGGGCAGTGACGGTGTCTTGCTTCTATTGTGCTCTACCAAGCGTTAAGTATAGCACCCTACATACTGACTGTACTTATGCTCTGTGCTGCTCTGTCACTGCTAGTGCACAGGAGAGAAATCAGACCTCATAATTTGAAACAGCAGCGAAGCAGACATGGCAGCTGGCATGCCCAACTAATTATCTGGAACACCACTGATGCCAGTCCCTCTCCCTCCCCCTGGATTTAAGAAACTTTTCAGAAGTACAAGGACAATCTCTGTTAGTAAGCGAATGTCGAGAGTGCCAGATTCAGTGGAACGAATCCCAAAGTGATGATGATGATGGTATTTAAAGCACTGTGCTAAAGTCTGGGGTAGATACAAGATAATCAGATCAGGCACAATCCCATGTTGGCCTGAAATCTAAGATGGAGGAAGAGCCGGTATTTTATCCCCATCTTACGGATGAGGTAACCGAGGCACAGAGTGGCTATGTGATTGGCCCCAGGTCTCAGAGCAGACAAGTAGTGGAATCAGAATAAAAATCCAGGCTTCCTGACTTCCAGTCCTGCGCTCTTTCCACTGGGCCACAATGCTTCTCATTTCTATAGCAGCCTTTGATTCAAAAATGACCTAGCTTATGGTGTAAATCCTATCAATGAGATTGAGTGTATCTGAAAAAGCTTCTGTGGGGCCAACAATCCATTTGAACTGGGTTGCTAAAGATTGGCCTTTTCTAAGGTGATGTGTTTGTCATTAGTAGCATCTGTCCCTGCGTGATATCCTGATTGCCTGAAGTCTTGACTTATTCATTCAATCAATCATATTTATTGAGCATTTACTGTGTGCAGAGCACTGTACTAAGCACTTGGGAAGTACAAGTTGGCAGCCTATAGAGATGGTCCTTACCCAACAATGAGCTCACAGTCTAGAAGGGGGAGACAGACAACAAAACAAAACATATAGACAGGTGTCAAAATCGTCAGAACAAATAGAATTAAAGCTGTATGCACATCATTAACAAAATAAATAGAATAGTAAATATGTACAAGTAAAATAGAGTAATAAATCTGTACAAATATGTACAAGTGCTGTGGGGAGGGGAAGGAGGTAGGGCGGGGGGGATGGGGAGGTGGAGAGGAAAAAGGGGGCTCAGTCTAGGAAGGCCTCCTGGAGGAGGGGAGCTCTCAGTAGGGCTCTGAAGGGAGGAAGAGAGCTAGCTTGGTGGATGTGTGGAGGGAGGGCATTATGGGCCAGGGGAAGGTTATGTAGAGCAGCCTTATCCTTGATTGCCTCTCTGCTGGTCTGTCTGTTGCTGTCTCTTCTCTACAGTCTGCTGTTACTCCACAGTGCCCAAAGCTACAGTTCGCTCTGCCCTTAAATCCTATGTTCAATCTGCATCTGTGCCACTGAGTTCATCTACCTGCAGATAGTTGGGAATCCTGCTATCATCCATACTCCACCCAGCCCCTGCCCACGAAATGGGACTGTGAAGTGCATTGCCCCAATGCTAGAGATCTTGTCATGCCACTGGAATAAGGAGGAGTTTCTCTCCTCCACAGTTACAGGCCTGTTATTTTGTGGGAATGGGAGATTCAGGATGAATGACAGCTTACTTTCATTGTCAGCAGAAAACCCAATGGGATTTTCTGCCCAGACCAGAAATATCCTATAGAGCACACATTTCACCCTGACTTTCCATCCCTCTCTTCTCTTCCTGTATGGCTAACTTTCCGTTTCTCAGTGGGAAGAGCACATGCTTGGGAGTCAGAGGTCATGAGTTCAAATCCCAGCTCTGCCAACTGTCAGCTGTGTGACCTTGGGCAAGTCATTTAACTTCTCTGTTCCTGTTACCTCATCTTTAAAATGGGGATTAAGACTGTGAGCCCCACGTGGGGCAACCTGATCACCTTGTATCCTCCCCAGCACTTAGAACAGTACATTTGTTAACATAGTAAGCACTTAACAAATGCCATCATCATCAACCCACCAAACTATCTACTTGATTGATCACTGACCCTCTCATTCATTCTCATCTTTAATCGTCTTTCACTCTTGCTGATTAATAAAAAAGAGAATCTGACATCTAATCATTTCTAGATCATGAGCCCCTTGAGAGCAAGGGATTGTGCATAATTCCCTCCTGTGTATTACTTCCCCATGTTTAGTACAGTGCTCTGCACAGGCTAAGCACTTAGTAAATACCACTATTCCTCCTCCTCCACAAATGACATTTCCAACAATCCCATGCCAGTTTTCTGAAAGGATGCTATACAGCATCCTTAATACAGTTCTTGATATGATGCTCTGCACATACTAAGTGCTCAGAAAATAAAATTGGTTGCATAGTGTTTCCCTGAGAACGTGTTCAGCCTTAAACTAGAGATAAAATGCTCTTGGAAGAAAAATGTACATTTGTTATATTTACAGCTGAATATTCTGTTTATTCACACTAACAGCTTGAAAGCACAGGCCTAACCCTGAACCAAAAAGGGTGGATGAATGGCACAGTGATTGTGGACAACTCAGTGGGTAAAGATACCTTCTTCCTGGTCACATGGTCAGCTCAGACCCCCAACATCTTTCTCTGGGACCCCAAAGGACAAGGACATCACGCTTTTACAAAAGATGCAAAATCCAGGATGGCTCATCTCCAGATACCAGGCACAGCTGAGGTGAATGCAACATTCTGTCTTCTGTTCCCTTAACATTTTCAACAAGACGAAATCAAATTTTGTGCATTGGTGTGGATTATCCCTTTCATATTTTGACTGCCAGTACTGGAGAAGCATTGAACTAAAGGGAGAACTGAGCATAGTGGCCATGTAGCGGGTTCACTGACTCATTGCAACATGCAGGAAATCTCAGTATTGGAAGAATAACACATCATCAGGGAAAGGTGTGTAGCTGCATTGAACAGAGGTTAGACATCATCAGGGTAATTGAGTCCACTGCAACTGATTCTAGGATGCCAAACTTTGGCCCTGCCTGGAAGATGAGGCTCTGGCAAGGACTTAAAATCCTTATTAAAATTATACCTCCCCTGTGAGGACTTCTCAACCAAGCTCTCATGATCCCTCCTCCCTCTCCCTTCTGTGGCCTAGTAGGAAGCAGAATGCCTAGTGGATAGGACATAGGCCTAGGAGTCAAAATGAAAAGCATTTTAATCCTGCTTCCACCACTTGTCAGCTTGTGATGTTGGGCAAGTCATTTTACTTCTCTGTGCTTCAGTTACCTCATCTGTAAAATGGGGATGAAGATTGTGAGCCCCACTTGGGACAGGGGCTGGGTCCAACCTAATTAGTTCATATCTAATAACAATAATAATAATAATTGTGGTATTTGTTAAGCGCTTACTATGTGCCAGGCACTGTACTAAGTGCTGGAGTGAGTACAAGTAAATAGGGTTAGACACAGGTCCTGTCTCTTGTGGTGCTCACAGTCTCAATCCCCATTTTACAGATGAAGTAACTGAGGCACAGGGAAATGAAGTGACTTGCCCAAGGTCACACAGCAAATAAGTGGCAGAGCCAGTATTAGAACCCATGAATTTCTAACTCCCAGTCCCATGCTCTATCCATTATGCCACAGTGCTTGACACCCAGTAAGCGCTTAAAAGAACACCATTATTATTATGTACTTGGACCTATACCTTTTACGCACTCATTTACTCCACCCTTAGCTTCACAAAACTAATGTATATATCCATAATTTATTTTAATGTTTGTCTCCCCATCTAGACTGTAAACTACTTGTAGGCAGGGATGTGGTGTTCTCTCCCATGTCGTTAATACAACACTCTTCACAAACTCAGTTCACAATAAATACCCTTGATTGACTGATTGATTAGTTAAAGTTTCACATCTCATTTTCCACAAAGAGGCTTCATTAGGAACAACAGCAGTTTCAAACCATGTTTCCTAATAGCAAGAGCTCAGAAAAGTGAATTCCTTGTTCTGGATAAGAAACTTGAAGGAACTTTTGTTCAAAATGCAGCAACAACTGTTTCTGCTCGGCAGATCTCAGAAGAGAAACTCTCCTCTTCTCCATGGTTATACTGTCAGAGAGGAAGGAAATTAATTAATTGATGGCATTTAAGTGCTTACTATGTGCAAAGCACTGTTCTAAGCACTGGGGAGGTTACAAGGTGATCAGGTTGTCCCACATGGGGCTCACAGTCTTCATCCCTGTTTGACAGATGAGGTCACTGAGGCCCAGAAAAGTGAACTGACTTGCCCAAAGTCACATAGCTGACAAGTGGCAGAGCCGGGATTAGAACCCATGACCTCTGACTCCAAAACCCAGGCTCTTTCCACTGAGGCACACTGGAACTGATGATAGGTGGGCTAAACATTGGTTTCATCCCAAGAACCAAACCTGGAAAGGGGAAGTCTTCATCTTAAGATGAATAATGGAGAGAACAGGGAGAGATTTCTAAGGCTTAAAGTTAATTTTTAAAATATTTCCACTGGTATGTTAGGTGGGAACTTGGAAATACAGCATTGAATCACCTGCGCAAATCCTAACCGTGACAGTGACCTCACGGGCAGCCAATCCCAAGGTGCCTCCACTGACAGTGACTCCTCGCATGAATAAGGCCACAAACACCTTCCCCAGTCCGATGGCTGTTTACGCCGAAGTTAGCCAAGAGTTTCTTCCTGTCCTTGGGGCCAAAGTGATCGCTACTATTGAACCCCAGAGTGGAAAACCGATTACCCTGGAACTTCTAGATAATGGTGCAGGTAATTTTGAACTACCGTCTTAATGTTACATTTTTATTTCAAGTCATCTGAATAATCATTTATGTTACCAATTCCTCCTGATAATATGATTCTCAATAGAATAAATTCAACTGGTTTTAAATTTATCTCTGAAAGGAAAAAAATAGGTTCAATTGCGCGACTCTCCTCTCCTTATCCTTCTCTTTCACTTTTCCTTCCCTGACCGGTTGCAAGGTTGGGGAGATCAGGATTGACTCAATTAACAATACTTACTAAGCTCTTACTTTGTGCAGAGTGTTTTCCTTACTGTGTGGGAGAATATAATGAGGGGAGAATGATAATAATAATTTTGGTATTTAAGCACTTACTATGTCTCAGGCACCATGTGCTGGGGTGGATACAAGCAAATGGGGTTGGACACAGTCCCTGTCCCATGTGGAGCTCACAGTATCAATCCCCATTTTACAGATGAGATAACTGCGGCCCAGAGAAGTGAAGTGACTTGCTCATGGTCACACAGCAGACAAGTGGTGGAGCTGAGATTAGAATCCATGACCTTCTGATTCCAGGCCCGTGCTCTATCCACATTGCCCCTGCCCTCAAGGCACTTCCACAGTAACAGGGCAGCAGGGGTTTGTGCAGAAAGGGAGAAGTGGTACCCACCTCTCTCAGGAAGAATAATAATAATAATTTATGGTACTTTTTAAGTGCTTACTGGGGGTTAAATCCTGTTCTATGAGCTGGGGTAGATGCAACTTAATCCGGTTATATACAGTCCCCATCCCAAATGGGGCTCACAGTCTTAATCCCCATTTTACAGATGAGGTAACTGATGTGCAGGGAGTGAAGTGACTTGCCCAAGGTCAGACAGCAGACATGGGGCAGAGAGGAATTAGAACCCAGGTCCTTCTGACTCCCAGCTCCATGCTCTATCACCTAGGCCACGCTACTTCTCAGGAGCAGAACGGCTCCACATCAAGTCTTCGCTGTTTACGTATTTATTAAATACAACCTGGAAGACACTTTATGGAGTTAAATACAGAGGTGCTCTTTCTTGCAACTGCAAATATGCAGTTTGGATTCCTCAGGAATGCTTTTTTTTTTTCCTGTGTCCTTCCTTGTACACTAGTGGAACAGTTTTCACTGGCCCCATGATCCTTCTAGGTGAATCAGCACTCAGTCCACATGATATTTGTTTCATTAGTCAGTCGATCTTATTTATTGATCACTTACTGTCTTCAGAACACTGTACTAACCACTTGGGAGAGTACAATATAACAGACATTTTCGCTGCCCACAGTGAGTTTAAGATCTAGAGGGAAATTGAAGAAAAATTACAAATCATTCCCCAAAATGGTCAGCTCATCCACAAATGAATTCACTAAGGGCTCAGATTCTCCTTTTACTTGGCATTACTTTTCATTCCTACATTTCTATCACTAGGGGCTGATGTGGCTGCCAACGATGGGGTCTACTCAAGATATTTTACCGCTTACAAGGGAAACGGCAGACACAGCTTAAAAGTGCAGGCTCTAGGAGGGAGATACAAGCAGAATTTTAACCCCCAACAGAACGGAGCTATGTACATACCAGGCAGTATAGAAAATGGTAAGTGATGTGCTAAAATCAGAACTCTAAAGGTGTCTAGAGTAAACTACGAGTGAATGGATGATTTTGCCTTAAAACATTTTACTTCAAATGTCATGAATATCTTTGTTGAGAATTATGTTATTTCTGGAGTTATCTAATCCAGAAAAATCGGAGATTGTAAACATGTAAATATTCTTGTATTAATAATAATATTACTGTTGATAAAGACAATAATAAGTATGATAATGGCTTTGCCTTATATGGTACATTTATTTCCAAATTATTCCCTTAAAAATGCCTAATCACTTCATTGGCTCTTCTGTTGTCCAAGAGCAGTATTATTAGTCAGTTCACCCATCAATTGTATTTATTGAGCACTACCTGGGTGCATAGCACTGTAATAAACACTTGGGAGAGTACGCTATAACCATATAACAGATATGTTTCCTACCCATAATGAGTTTAGAGGGGGAGACAGGCATTAATATACACAAATTACAGATATATACATAGGGGTGAATCAAGCTTTGTAGATAAAGTTTCTTGTTCACTGAAGAAAGGATGGATAGAAAACTGATAAGGCTTTGAAGAGAGAGTTTTTTATTATTTATTATAATTTTATTATTATTAGGGAGCCAGCCATATGTCACCAAGATGGAAGAAAAAAATGAGCTTGTACCTATTCCATGAAAATCTTTGCCCCCTTACCCCAAGTTTTGCAGGCCAGTGACTGGCAGATTTGGCATTGAGCTAAATTAATCAACCAAGTGATTATATTTACTGAGCGCTTACTGCTAATAATAAAAATGATAGTATTTGTTAAGTGCTTACTATGTGTCAAGCACTGTTCTAAGCACCGAGGTAAACACAAGCTAATCAGGTTGGTCACAGTCCCTGTCCCTCATGGAGCTCACAGTTTTAATCCCCATTTAACAGATGAAGGAACTGGGGTACAGACAAATTAAATGACTTACCCAAGGTCACATAGCAGACGAGTGGCAGACCCAAGATTAGAACCCAGTTCTTTCTAACTCGCTGGCCCATGCTCTAACCATTAAGCAATGCTGCTCTTCTGCATACTGTGTGCAAAGCACAGTACTAAACACTAGGGAGGGGACAATACCAAAGAGTTCATAGACACATTCCCTGACCACAACAAGCTTACAGTCTAGAGGGGGAGACAGACATTAATATAAATAAATAAATTACAGATATGTACATAAGTGTTGTGGGTCTGGGAGCGGGGATGAATAAAGGGAGCAAGTCAGGGAGGTATAGAAGGGAGTTGGGGATGAGGAAATGAGGGCTTAGTCTGGGAAGGCTTCTTGGAGGAGATGTGCCTTCCATTAGGCTTTGAATCAGGGACAGTAATTGTCGGATATGAACGGGAGGGTGTACCAGGCCAGAGGCAGGATGGGGGTCAGAGGTTAGTGGTGAGATAGACAAGATGGAGGTACTCTGGATAGGTTCATATTAGAGGAAAGAAATGTGTGAGAGCTGGGTTGCAATAGGACAGCAGTAAGGTAAGGTAGAACAGGGCAAGGTGACAGTGCTTTAAAGCCAATGATAAGGAGTTTCTGTTTAATGCAAAGTTAGATTGATAACCACTGGAGGTTTTTGAGGAGTGAGGAAATATGGACTGAATGTTTTTTGTAGAAAAATGATCCAGGCAGCAGAATTAAGTTTGTACTAGAGTGGGGAGGGACAGGAGATACGAAGATCAGAAAAGAGGCTGATACAGGAATCAAGGAGGGATATAAGTGCTTGGATTAATGTGCTAGCAGTTTGGATGGTGAGGAAAGGGTGAATTTTTGTCGATGTGAAGGCTGAACTGACAGGATTCAGTGACTTATTGAATATGTGAGTTGAATGAGAAAGATGAGTTGAGGATAAGGTTACAGGCTTGGGAGACAGTAAGGATGGTGGTGCTGTCTATAATGATGGGAGAATCAGGGGGAGGACAGGGTTTGGGTGGGAAGATAAGGAGTTCTGTTTTTGACATGATATGTTTTAGGTGTTGGAGGGTCATCCAGGTAGAGATGCCTTGAAGACAGGAGGAAATGCGAGACTGCAGAGAGATCAGGGCTGGAGATGCAGATTTGGGAATCATCTGCATAGAGCCATGGGGGCCAATGAATTCTAAAAGGGAGTAGGTGAAGATGGGGAACATAATGGGATCCACAAATGAACCTTGAGGGACTCCCAAGGTAGGAGGTGGCAGGTAGATTTGGAGCCCACAAAACAGAGTGAGAATGAGTGGCCAGAGAGATATGAGGAGAACCAGGAGAGGACAGTAGCAGTGAAGCCAAGGCTGGATAGTGTTTCCAGGGAAAGGGGACAGTCAGCAGTGTCGAAGGAGAGCTGAGAGGTTGAGGAGGACTAGGGTGAAGAAGAGGCCGTTGGGTTTCACAAGAAGGAGATCATTTGTGACCTTTGAGATGGCAGCTCCTGTGGAGTTTCTATCAGATTTCTATAAGATCCTATTTCCATGAATTAGGCACAGGCTGAATAAAGATCCATCTGCAGGGACAGCCTAGTATTCTCTAATTATATCTGGAAGCTCTATCATTAGTCTGGAGCAAACTCTCCTGAAAACACACAAGTAACTTGTTTCAAAGAAATCTTCTTGATATATCTGACGGGCATTTGTGATATTCTCATCTGCCCTCTGGACATCCCCATCTTGACTCGCAGGCTAGACACAGCAGAAAATGGATTCTGGATCTGGAAAGGAGGATTGTACAGCATATCAAAAGTAATTTTGGGTATCTGTGTTTTTTGTAGGTAAACTCAGAATGAACCCACCCAAACCTGAAATCGTTCTTAAAAACGTTCAGTCAAAAGTGGAGAATTTCAGCAGAACAGCCTTGGGAAGTTCATTTGAGATCACAAACGTTCCCTCCGGCACGATACCAGATAAGTTTCCACCATGTAAAATTATAGATCTCACGGCGAAAGTTGAGGAAGATAAAATCCATCTGACTTGGACAGCTCCAGGGGATGACTTTGATGAAGGACAAGGTAAGTTTGAGGTTTCGTTTGGTCTCACCAGGATGCCCAGAATGGATGAAGAAAATTTTTTTGAACAAAAGAACAAAACAATATGCCATAGGTGGGAACCCCTAGGTGAAAGAGCACAGGCTTGGTAGTCAGAGGATCTGGACTTTGCCATGATCAATCGATCATCAGTCAGTGAAATTCACTGAGTGTATATGAAGTGGGAAGGAAATTTGAGGTCAGAGGGAGGAAATGGACAGGTCAGAGGAGAGGCAAATGAAATCGAGGTAGAGTGAATGGGGTGATTTTAGAGCAGATAAAGGTGTGGTCTGGATTGCAGTAAGAAACTAGCTAGATAAGCTAGTAAGGGGAGAGCTAAGTGAATGCCGTAAAACACTCAGTAGAGAGGTCTGCTCACCATAAGTGATTTATTGATTGCCTAAAGTCGATGGTTAGGAGATGGATGTACAGAGATGGATGTCTAACTGTGGGAAGTTCTAGTGGTTGTAGAATTAATGACTTTAAGAAAAATGATCTGGACAGCAGAGTGAAATATGAACTCAAATGGGGAGAGACCGGAGGCAGGGAGGTCTGTGAGGAGGCTGATGGAATAATCAAGGTGGATTGTGATAAGTGCTTAAGTCAGCAGGGTAATAGTTTGGATGGAGAGAAAGGATGGATTCCACAGTTATTCTAGTTAGAATTTGGTTACAAACAATATGTGGGCTGAGTGAGAGAAATGGTGAGGTCAAGGTTATGGGTTTGCATGATGGTGTTGCCTACAGTGGTGGGAGAGTCTGGGGATGGGCAGGGATTGATTGTGAAGATGAAGAATTCTGTTTAAAACATGTTAAGTTGGAGTTGTCAGTTGGACAGCCAAGTAGATATGTCCCAATAGCAGGAGGAAATGCAAGACTGCGGAGAAGGAGACAAGTCAGGGCTGGGGATCATCCTCATAGAGACAATAGTTGAAGCCCTGAGAGCTAAGGAGTTTGCCAAGGGAGTGAATGTAGACAGAAAATAGAAGGTGACCCAGAACTGAACTGCAAGGGACTCCCACAAGTTCCCTTGGGTAACACAATTAATTAATCATATTTATTGAGCACTTACTATATTCAGAGCTCTGTACTAAATTCTTGGGATAGTACAGTTTAATAGAGTTGGCAGAGATGTTCCCCACCCATATGGAGCTTACAGTCTATCAGGTGAGATATAGCATGGCTTGGTGGAAAGAGTACGGGCTTTGGAGTCAGAGGTCATGGGTTCAAATCCCGGCTCCACCAATTGTCAGCTGTTTGACTTTGGGCAACTCACTTCAATTCTCTGTGCCTTAGTTACCTCATCTATAAAATGGGAATTAAGACTGTGAGCCCCCCGTGGGACAACCTGATCACCTTGTAAACTCCCCAGCACTTAGAACAGTAACAGTGCTTTGCACGTAGTAAGCATTTAACAAATGCCATTATTATTATTATTAATTGCACATAGTGCTTAATGAATGTCATTATTATTATTATGTACATTAAAATAAATTACAAATATGTACATAATCGCTTTGGGGCTGAGGGTATGGTGAATATCTTGTGTTAGTGGGTACAGATCCAATTTCAAGGGTGACCCAGAATAGAGTGGGAGTAGGGGGAAATGAGGGTTTAGTCAGGGAAGGCCTCTTGGAGGAGATGAAAGTGGGAAGAGTGATAGTATATCGGATATGAAAGAGAAGTGAGTTCCAGGCTACAGGCAGGATGTGTGTGAGGGGTTGGTGATGAGATAGATGAGATCCAGGTACAGTAATTATGTTGGTAAGGGGAGTTGTTGAAGGAAATCCATAAGGTAAGATAGGAATAATAATAATAATAATAATAATAATGGTATTTGTTAGGCGCTTACTATGTGCCAGGCACTGTACCAAGTGCTGCAGTGGATACAAGCAAATCAGGTTTGATACATTCCATGTCCCACACGGAGCTCATAATAATGATGGTATTTGTTAAGCACTTACTATGTGCAAAGCACTGTTTGAAGCGCTGGAGCACTAAATTCCCATTTTATAGATGAGGTAACTAAGGCAGAGGGAAGTGAAGAAACTTGCCCAAGTCACAGAGCAGACAAGTAGCAGAGCTGGGATTAAAACCCATGGCCTTCTGATGCCCAGACCTGTGGCTCTATCTACTACATCAAATTGCTTCCCAAGGAAGGAGAAAGGTGATTGAGGGTTTTAAAATTAATGGTGAGGAGCAGAAGTGGATGGACAACACTCTGAGGTTCTTGAGGAGTGGGGAAACATGGACTGAATTTTAATTTTTTTTAGAAAACTGATCTGAGCTGCAGAGTGAACTATGGACTGGGATGGAAAGAGACAGGAGACAGGCACTCCAGAGAAATGGCTCATAAAAAACCTACCCATTTTTTTTTCCATAGGGAATGGGTGAGAGGGAGAAAGCTAACAGGAAGCTGAATTTACCTGTCTCAACTCCAGAATATGTTTGCTTGTTTTTCCTCTTTTTAGCTACAGGAAACATCATAAAATTAAGTAACACGGTTCTCGAGCTAAGGGACGAATTTGACAATGCCTTTCAAGTGAACACTACTAGTCTGAAACCTCAGAGTGCCAACACTAAGGAAACCTTTGCGTTTAAACTGGAAAACATCACATTAGAAAGCAACGGCAGCATCTTTATTGCAGTCCAGGCCTTCGATGAAGCCCATCAGAAATCAGAGATATCTAATATTGCACAAGCTGTTGTTCGTACAGCCAACCATCCTTCCACTGGAGCTCAGACCTGCCAATAAACCTGGTCCTGAAAATAAACCCATTCTCATTCACATGGGAAGGCTTTGTCAGTGGTAATTCTCATGATAGCAAGAGCATCACCCTATGTGTTCTGAATAGGTAAAGCCATAGAAGTAGCTGACCTGAAACTGGATTATTTTGAGACAAACACAATGAAAGTTCCTTTTTTGTTCTTATATTTACTGACTTCAGGTTACACATTAGGATAAAATACAGTGTAGGCGGTGAGCATTGAAGGATTCTTAATCCTGTTTCAATAAATACTATCCATCCATTAATGGTTCTCCTTTGTCATTACTCTATGCATTGTTAGTAATTTTTTTTCTGTATTTGTTTCTGAAACACATGCATTTTCATGTGGTTCGTCTTGTCTTATGCCGAGTCGTTTCCAACCCATAGACACACCACAGACACATCTCTTCCAGAATGCCCCGCTCGCCATCTGCAATCATTCTGGTAGTGGATCCATAGATTTTTTCTTGGTAAAATTACAGGAGTGGTTAACCATTGCTACCTTCCCAGCAGTAAACTCAAGTCTCTGCCCTTGGCTCTCTTCTATGCTGCTGCAGCCCAGCATGGGTGAGTTTTGACCTGTAACAGACTGCCTTCCACTTGCTAGCCACTGCCCAAGCTAGGAATGGAATGGGTAGGCCTCTGCTTGACCTTCCCTCCCATAGCTATGTCATGGGTTCTAATCCTGGCTCTGCCCCTTGTCAGCTCTGTGACTTTGGGCAAGTCACTTAACTTCTCTGGGCCTCAGTTCCCTCATCTGTAAAATGGGGATTAAGACTGCGAGCCCCACGTGGGACAACCTGATTACTTAGTATCCTGCCCAGCACTTAGAACAGTGCTTGGCACGTAGTAAGCACTTAACAAATACCATTATTATTATTATTATTATTATTATTGCTGAGGCTGGTAGAGTACTGGAAACTCTCCAAGTACGAACCTCAGAGGGGTTGGTTCAAATAGTTGTAGATATTTGTCCAGAGACAACCATGAAACTATTGAATTGCTGCTAATGGGACTTGAGATACTATTCTTACTGAATCATAAAATTTCAAATTAAGAAAAACTGTAACAACCAGAACAGTAGTCTGGACTAATAATAAATCTAAAGATAACTAAAGTCATATATCAGCTCACAGCCAGAAGTCCTACACACAAGCACACGTTGTCATGAGAAATAGAGGCCTTACAGCGATCACAAAATTCTGCTACCCAGACAGAACATTGTCTAACAATGCACCAATCAACAAAGGAATGAGCAGAATAAAGGAGGACTGAGAGAGTCCTCGTAGTTTGCAAGACAGAGTGTGGTGATTAAAGAAATCAGATTCTGTACCGAAGTGAGAGGAAAAGGTATGGAGAAGCAGCATGTCCTAATGAATAGAGCACCGGCCTAGGAGACAGAAGGAACTGGTTCTAATCCTGGCTCTGCCACTTGTCTGCCCAAGTGAAGGTCTGTGAGACTGTTGTGTCCAATCTCCTAAATGGTTGTGAGACCTCAAGTAATAATAATAATGGCATTTGCTAAGAGCTTACCATGTGCATAGCACTGTTCTAAGTGCTGGGGGAGATACAAGGTGATCAGGTTGTCCCACGTGGGGCTCGCAGTCTTAATCCCCATTTTACAGATGAGGTAACTGAGGCTCAGAGAAGTTAAGTGACTTGCCCAAGGTCACACAGCAGACATGTGGCAGAGCTGGGATTAGAACCCATGACCTCTGGCTCCCAAGCCCATGCTCTTTGCACTGAGCTATGCTGCTTCTCAAATGAATGCAAAAGACTCATCCAGTTTATAAAGCTCGCTGTGGGCAGGGATTGTCTCTATTCCTGCATTTTACTTTCCCAAGTGCTTAATACAGTGCTCTGTGCACAGTAAGCATTCATTAAATGTGATTGAATGAATAAAGTGTTTTCAGCAGCACCATCTACAATTATAATCAACATTAAATGGCAGTACAAGATTACAGACAATGAGGTCTTAAGAAAACAGTTCACCAGCTTGAAGCAATACTAGCAATGCAGCTCCATAGGGCAGGACATAAGAGAATGAATGAGAGAACAATACTTATAAAGGTGCTATTGGGTTACCTGAAAGGGGGAACAGAAGATAGGATTTATTAAGCACATAGAGGTGTAAGACAGTGTGCAAATTGCCTAAAATGCATTTAAATGGGTTTTGGGAATGTCTTAGAGCCCCTTTCTAATAATAACAATAATGGTGGCATTTGTTAAGCACTTACTATGTACCAGGCACAGTACTAAGCACTGGGGTGGATACAAGCAAATCGGGTTGGACACAGTCCCTGTCCCACGTGGGGCTCACAGTCTCAATCCCCATTTTGCAGCCAAGGTAACTGAGGCCCAGAGAACTGAAGTTGCTTGCCCAAGATCACACAGCAGACAAATGGTACAACCGGAATTAGAACCCAAGTCCTCTGACTCTTAGGCCCATACTTTATCCACTAGGCAATGCTGCTTCTTCCTACCCAGTTGAAGGGGTTGATTTACAACTCTGCTAATGAGCAACATCCTCTGATTGGTTCCTGCATACAGGATTTGATTTGTTTGGAACATGTGCAGATCATATGATGCACTCTGATGAAAACGAGGAGTGGGGGATTTCCCTGCAAGCCTTGCATACCCCACAAGCATTACAATGCTGCAACCTGGCTCCTTGGTAGGGATGCGACATGTGACCCCAAGAGCTTCACAATGGTGGGTCCCAGATCCTCAGGTGCTTTGATTAGACACCCTGTAAGACTCACACCCACCACCAGAGCATGGGCCTGGGAGCCAGAAGACCATGGGATCTAATCCCGGCTCTGCCACTTGTCTGCTGTGTGATCTTAGGCAAGTCACTTCACTTCTCTAGACCTCTCTGTAAAAAGGGGATTGAGACTTTGAGCCCCACGTGGGACAGGAACTATGTCCAGCCCAAGTTGCTTGTATCCACCCCAGTGCTTAGTACAGTGCCTGGCACATAGTAAGTGCTTAACAAAAAACATAATTATTATTATTATAGCTGTGTCATGACTCCTCGGGGGATAGGGAGTGTTACCCTTGCCCTCCTAGGCTTGTGCTCTGATATAGAGAGGTGAGCACCTCATGATCCCTAACACAGAACCCAAGAATAGAGACTTTGCTGCCTCAGAGCATTCTCAGGATGCTTCTAATCAATCATTCAATCAATCGTATTTATTGAGCGCTTACTGTGTGCAGAGCACTGTACTAAGCGCATGGGAAGTACAAGTTGGCAAGTTCTAATGCAAAACCCTGCCCAAAAAGCCTTCACTGCCTCTGCGGTTTTTCCCCACTGTTCCTTCCCCTCCCTTACTCCAAACCGTGGTCTGAGTTGAGGTCTGCCACGGTGTGGGGAAGGAGATGCAAGCCACCCAGTTGCCCCGGAGGTCCTAAGTGGTCCACAGTGCAGAGAGGGGGCTCCAACCTCCTGACGCTGCCCTTCCCCTCCTCCCCCCCATCCCTTCTCACCATACACCCACCCCAACACCAAAGATGTCACAGAACGTGACATCTTAGAGAAGCAGCGTGGTTCAGTGGAAAGAGCATGGGCTTTGGAGTCAGAGGTCATGGGCTCAAATCCCAGCTCCACCACCTGTCAGCTGTGTGACTTTGGGCAAGTCACTCCACTTCTCTGGGCCTCAGTTACCTCATCTGTAAAATGGAGACAGTGAGCCCCTCTAGGGACAACCTGATCACCTTGTAACCTCCCCAGCACTTAGAATAGTGCTTTGCACATAGTAAGCACTTAATAAATGTCATTATTATTATTATTATTAGACTGTGCCGCAGTCCTCGGCGACTCCTGAAACCACTGCCACTACAGGACACCTCCAACCCCTGTCCTATCACAGCTTGGGATTGACCCTACCTTCCCCATATTTCCCCAATGCCTTGATGTTTGGGGGTGCCTCTGCCCTCACCCTGGCCATGTAGCTCTAAGGTGGCAGATCGGGCCACGAGGCTGAGATCAACATACTGTTGGAAGAGGGATTAAGAGTACTGAACGGGGTCCACTGGAGAACAAGGTATGCCAACTTCGAGCTCAATCTCCAGTTAGGAGACGCAGAACCTGACAGACAACGCAGGGACTAATGATGAGGATGATGGTATTTGTTAAGCACTTGGGACATGCAAAGCAATGTTCTAAGCGTTGAGGGGATACAAGGTGATCAGGTTGTCCCACGTGGGGCTCACAGTCCTAATCCCCATTTTACAGATGAGGTAACTGAGGCCCAGAGAAGTTAAGTGACTTTCCCAAAGTCACACAGCTGCTAAATAAGTCTTCTAGACTTAGTCTTCTAAGTCTTCTAGACTGTGAGCCCACTGTTGGGTAGGGACCGTCTCTATATGTTGCCAATTTGTACTTCCCAAGTGCTTAGTACTGTGCTCTGCACACAGTAAGTGCTCAATAAATACGATTGAATGAATGAATGAATGAATAAATAGCAGAGTCAGGATTAGAGCCCATGACCTCTGACTTCCAAGCCACGCTGAGCCACGCTGCTTCATGAGGGTTTGCTACAATAGGAGCATCTTCGGAGGGGGCCAAGGGTAACTAACTGTGTCAGCCAGGGGAGGGCCTATGCCAATGAAAGGATGTGTTAAAACCCCTCCCGTGTAAGCGTCCCACTCTCAGTGGGTGGACTACTCAGGGCCTGGACTGGTGATCATGTGCTGAGCCCTCCCGAGAGGGCTTGTACTTGCACTTCCCAAGCGCTGAGTGCAGTGCTCTGCACACAGTAAGCACTCAATAAATATGATTGAATGAATGAGTGGGATTACAGGTGTCTGACTTGGAGGAAGCTCTGGTCTCTGTGATCTCTGGGAGTGGTAGCAGGGGTCCTTTCTGCTGCCGTAAACCCTGGAGGACAGAGAGTTTGGGCAGGAGGACTCTGGGGGTATTGGGCCGCCACTGCCACTTTTCCAGAAAACAAAAAGTGGGAGGGGGTGGGAGGAGCCACCCACCCTGTGGGAGAGGCAAGAGAGGGGATCATGGTATGACCCACACTCCCTCTTCCCCAGCTCCACCCCCTTGTCTGCAGATATATAGATTAAACCATTTTGACAACGGAGGGGGCCCTGTGATAAGGACACAGATTACCTGGTCATCTTAAAGGACTTTGTCTTATAGGCTGGTCGTAGTTCAAAGTGATGCTTCGCGGAATCACCTACAATGGACGACCACGGTGCTAGGTGTCCAAATAAATACAAGATAATCAAATCAGACAGTCCCTGCCCCACACAGAGCTCATAGTCCAAGAGAGAGGGAGAACAGGTATTTTCCCCCTAATTTACATATGAGGAAACTTCAGTACAGGGGAGTGACTTGTCAAAGGTCACAAAGCAGGCAAGTAGCAGTGCTGGGACTAGACCTTCCGGATGGAAAGAAGATTAGTTTGGAAGGCAGAAGACACAGATTCCAATCAAGACTCCACCACGTGCCTGCTCTTTGATCTGGAGCAGGTCATTTAACTTCCCTGTGCCTCAGTTTCTTCATCTGTAAAATGGAGAATAAATACTTGTTCTGCTTCCTCTTTATTTTCTGGCCATCTTGACTTATCATGTATCCTCTTAATTATCTTGTATTAAACCCAGCACTTGAGACAGTACTTGGCACGTATTTAGCATTTAAAAAATATTATTACTATTATTATTAATAATAATAATAATGATAGCTCCAAGGCAAGCACCCTTTTCAGTAGACCCTCTGTCTTCCAGAGACCAAAGCCAGGAGGACAGAAAAGATAATAATAATAATAATAATAATAATAATAATAATAATAATAATGGCATTTATTAAGTGCTTGCTATGTGCAAAGCACTGTTTTAAACTCTGGGGAGGTTACAAGGTGATGAGGTTGTCCCACGGAGGGCTCACAGTCTTAATCTCCATTTTACAGATGAGGTAACTGAGGCACAGAGAAGTTAAGTGACTTGCCTGAAGTCACACAGCTGACATTTAGCGGAGTCTGGATTTGAACCCTTGACTTCTGATTCCAAAGCTTGTGCTCTTTCCACTGAGCTATGCTGCTTCTCAGTTGGTTTGAAGACATAATAAAGCTGTTTCAAACAAGGAGAGACAATGGTCTACTGGGAGACCTCTTTATTATGAGAATGTTTTCCCATCCACATCCTCTCCTACAGCCCAAAAAGCTACTGCTCCTCTGGCTGGGTTAGATGGATCATTTCACCAATATGGCAAGACCCATCATGGGAGAGCATACAATAAATGATAACTGCAACAAATCAAATGAATACCTACCTGGGGATATTAACTTTTAGGGCTAATTGGCCTTGACTAAAACCAGATACTTGTTTTACAAAGACTCATACGCTAAAAAATGAAGCAAGTTCAAGATTGTGAGAAACTGCAAAAGAATTTGTCTATCTTTTCAGTAGAGGAGCAGCACAATCTAGCAGAAAAAGCACTGTCCTGGAAGGTAGAGGACCTGAGTTCTAATCCTGACTCTGCCACTACCCTGGTCTGTGACTTCTCTGGGCCGCAGCTTCCTCATCTACAAAATGAGGATTGAATTCCTCCTCCTCCTCCTATTTAGACTGTAAGGGCCCATGTGAGACATGACTGTGGCCAAACTGATTGTTTTGGGTCTACCCCTGCACTTGATACTATAGTTGGAACATAGCAAATGTGGAACAAAAAGTAAAACTATGATGATCATCATTATTATTATAATTATTATTAAAAGATGCACCAAAGAATTGACTCCCCTCATATAGTTACCTTTCATTCTTAGAAAACTACCTACACACATGAATCACAAATATTTCCCTGAATGGCGTCACTCAAACCTACCCTGAACCAAGCATTTAGGATTTAAAAAGTCTTGTCTAGAATGGAGTTTAATTGCTGAGGAACATGTAGTTAAAGGTAGAGAAAACCAAAGGCAGCAAAAAGGCTTGCAGAAATTTGGGGTTGGATTTCCCCTTAAATACAGGAGTTAGCCATCAGCTAGGTGGAATGGAGAGATGTGACTCAGGGATATTTGCAATGATGTCAAACACAAATGATTTACTGATAACCATGAATTCTCCACATAGAAGATGGAGAGGGCAACAGACTACATAATAGGTCATGGATGAGACACATCGCTACTGTACTAGTCACCCGGCAACTATTACTCATTGTCTGGTTAGTTGTGTGGAGGAGAACGGTGTGTTTTTGTTGCTGTGGTCACTGAACCCTTGCACAACATTTAGCTTCCCTGGAATTCCCATCTCCACCCCTCATATCTGACAGACCAACAGCTCTCCCCATCTTCTAAGACCTCCTGAAATCACATATCTTCTAGAAGGCCTTCCCTTATTAATTTCCTCTTTCTCCACATTGCATCCCAAACAGCCATTATAGCACTTCCATGGTAACAATTCTTTGGGTACTTATACACTATAGCAGCACTTACATACACATCTTTACACTCTGTTACCTCCTCCTAATTATATTTCCTTTTTGTCTTCTCTGATAATCTGTAAGCTCCTTCAGGGCAGAAATGTCTACAAATTCTACTGTAGTTCCCCAAGTGCTTGGTACAGTGCTCTGCACAGAGTAAGTGCTCAATATCTTTGATTGATTGTTCTTGTTCTTTGTTTCATTTTTTGTTTCTTATTTTTCACCCTCTGGTTTTTGCACGAAAATGAAAATGACTCCCCTAATTCTTAACAAATCAATCAATTAATCAATCATATTTATTGAGTACTTACTGTGTGAAGAGCATTCTCCTAAGTGCTTGAAAGAGTACTAAGCAACTTGCTAAGCCCGTGGTTCGCCCAGGGAAGAACACTGCTCTGGCAATTGGAAGACCTGAGTTCTCGTCTTCAGGCTGCCTACTAGGGATATACATTCAGTGATGAATTTTCCTGAATGAAGAACCACCTATGGCCTTTTGCAAGATGGATAGGCCCAACAGAAATCCAGAAAAACAGCTGGCTAAAGTTAGAGGCAAAGATTCCAATGGCTACCATGATTCTCTGACATAATCTAAGCCTGGGGCTGTGGTCATGTATTAAATGGGGCTCCACACATTAAAAATCTTCACATGCACTGTGCAATTTATTGTACTCTTCTAAAATCACATCTCTTCCAAGACCCCTTCCCTGTCCAACCCCTCGTTTCTCTTTCTTATTTACCCTCCCTTCTGCATTACTTATACACTTGGGTCCACCCCTTAATCACTTTGATACCCCATCCCCAGACCCACAGTCCTTAAATATGTATCTTTATACTCTGTCCTTTCCCCAGTCTGTAATTTGTTTTAATATCTGTCTCCTGCTCTGGAGTATAAGCTCCCTGTGGGCAGGGATCATGTTAACCAACTGTATTTTTGTGAACTCTTCCAAATGCTTCGTGCACCCAGTGAGCATTCAAGAAAAAAACATTGGTTGATGGATTGCACTCCTGCCGACTCGCTCCTCAAACTCTGTCTCAGAAGGGATATGAATAGGCTGGACAAGAGAGAGCAGTCATGCTGTGAAGCCACTAGCACTAGAATCAATTCCTTCACACAGGTTCTTGGTCTTGAAATCTAGTACTAAGGGGCTGCTCCCAAAGGGAGACTTTATCACATACTAGATGGGTGAGGTGTGATGGTGTTTGTTGTTGTTCTCTCCTGGTGTGGGATTTGCTTCTTCCACACCATTCACTCCACAGAAATGACTCTCTTTAAGGTCACTGATGACTTCCTTTTTGCCGAAACCAATGGCCTCTGCTCCTAATTCTCCTAAACGTTTCAGCTCTCTTCAACACTGTAGACCCTTCTAACCCTAACCCTTTCACTAAGAAACACTATCTAATCCTGGCTTCACTTGACACTCTCCTCTCCTGATTCTTTTCCTGTCATACACAGCCAGGCTTCCCCTTAGCAGTCTCTACCCCTTAGCAGTCTCTTTCCAAGGCTCCTCCTCTGCCTCCCACCCTCAAACTGAGGGAGTCCCTCATGGCCCAGTTCTGGGTCCCCTTCTATTCTCCATCTACACCCACTCCCTTGGAGAACTCACTCACTTCCTCACTTACTCCCATGGCTTCAGCTACCATTTCTACTTCTCCAGCCCTTTCCTCTCTCCTACTCTGAAGCTTCGCACTGCCTCTTGCCTTCACCATCACCTCAAACTAAACATGTCCAAAATGCAACACCTCATCTTCCGACCCAAATCCTCTCCTCTCCCTGTCTTCCCTTTCTCACAGACCCACAGCCTTGGCATTATCCTCAACTCTTCCCTCCCATTCAATCTGTCACACAATCCTGTCGATTCTATCTTTACAAGTCTGTAGAATCTGCCCCTTCCTCTTCATCCAAACTGAAATCACTTTGATCCAAGCATTTGCCATATTCCATCTTGACTTCAGCATTGGCCTCCCTGACTTCCCTGCTTCCTGTCTCTCCCCACTTCACTCTGCTTCCTGGATCAGTTTTCTACAAAGATGTTTCCCCACTCCTCAAGAACCTCTAATAGTTGCCCATCCACCTCCTCTTCAAGCAGAAACTCTTACCATCAGCTTTAAGAGACTCAATCAGTTCACACCCTCATTCATTCATTCAATCGTATTTATTGAGCATTTACAGTGTGCAGAGCACTGTATTAAGTGCTTGGAAAGTACAATTCACCAACCGATAGAGAGAATTCCTACCCAACAACAGGCTCACCCTCCTACCCTACATCACTGATCTCCTACTACAATCCAGCCTACACACTTACACACTGTATCTCGATCTTGTCTGTCTCATCACCAACTCCTTGCTCACCTCCTGCTTCCAGCCTAAAACTCCCTACCTCTTTATATTTGGCATTGCCAGAAAACAGAAAGTGGGATGAAGGGAGAAGGAAGGATTGGCCTTCCACCATAACCCTGTCAGGCACAGGTGGTCAGGAGTTCAGACTCGTCACCCCACATTTTCCTGGGGATAATACCACCCCGGGGTTGGTATTTGTTAAGTACTTACTATGTGCCAAGCACTGTTTTTTCTTCAAAGAGCACCTCCCCCAAGCTCTGGACCTGCTACTTTCCTCCTACTCATCCCCCTAGCAAGGATGGGAAGAAAGACTGGATCTGATCTAGAACAAATAGCAAGTGTGTCTCAGCTCACGGCCTCCCGGATGAATCCAAACGTCTCCCTCTCCTCAACCTCCATTTCTACAGTTTCTGTGTTTCTAAATAAAGGGCCTGAGACTGATTAGAAACCTGGGAAACAGAATGTCAGAAATCCCTTTTCCCAGAATTTGAAAACTGTCAATTCCCAACCTCTCCTGCCTCCGGTCTGGCATGTGGAATGAAACAAGATTTTTCCATCAGTCAGATCTGGCAAAACACTCAGTGAGAAGTGTTTTCTGCCAATCAGATCCTGACTGGGATACCAATCAGAGGAGGGTGGCTCGTAAATCAGTGTTTTAACTGGTGGAATCCAAACAAAAAACCAGAAAGTTATCAATTGGTGCAGGGGGGGTTATACAATAGCAAACTGCTAAGCTTTCATGTTACTATTCAAAGGTTGGGAATGGAGCACTGAAGAAACAAGTATTTAATGTCTGCCAGACCAACTCAATGGGGGTCGTCGCAAGCAAGAAACAAGTGATAACGCTACCAACATCCCCTAGAGAACTGGGTCCCATGTGATGGACATACTGATTCCCTTCTGTCAAGTCAAAAAAAAAATCAGGTCGCAGCAACACAGCACAAGGGGTTTTTTATTGCAATAGTTAATACAGATCTGTATGGGTGAGGACAGACATAGTCTGTTGCCCAAAAAGAGGGTTTAATCTCATCACTGAGGAGTGGGAGAGGTAGCTTGTTATAGTCCATGGTATTCCTTCACTGAATGACATAATCCAGCTAAATGTGGCTCCAGTTTTCTCAACTGATGACAGGGTGTGGCTGAAACTGATGATGCCAAAGGGTGCAGCTGTAGCATGATTTAGGAAAACTAGGTAGATTAATGTGTAATGGAGATTGAAAACAAAATGGAGCAAGGCTGGTTGAGAGTTGGTTTCTACACTCCATCAGCAACTTCACCCCAGCCCATATGTCTCAACAGACTTAATCTCTTCCACTCATATAACAGCCCCCAAAATAATAATAATGATGGCATTTATTAAGCACTTACTATGTGCAAAGTACTGTTCTAAGTGCTGGGGAGGTTACAAGGTGATCAGGTTGTCCAACAGAGGGCTCACAGTCTTACTCCCCATTTTACAGATGAGGGAACTGAGGCACAGAGAAGTTAAGTGACTTGCCCAAAGTCACACAGCTGACAATTGGCGGAGCCGGGATTTGAACCCATGACATCTGACTTCAAAGCCTGTGCTCTTTCCACTGAGCCACACTGCTTCTCAAAAAGACTTGTCATATTTATCTGTGCCTTGTGACACCACAGCCCCCTTGGTTACAGGACACCAGTGAGCTCCCTAGAGGGCTACTCACTGACCACAGGTGGAAACAACCACGAGGTTCACAACACATAGTCGTTGATGTCCTTAGTGGACTCTCCCAAGTGCTTAGTTCAGTGCTCTGCAGATAGTAAGTGCTCAATACATGTAACTGATTGATTGATTTATCCTTGACTCCTCACTAGTGCACACACTTGAGTCAGCCCTTGCGATTGGCCATGTTTCTGCTTCTTCACAAAATCAGAGGCCCCTTTTCCTTTCCTCAGTAACACCATCTTGTTTCTTGTTTGAAGGTGAAGGAATCATTCTCATCGGGACTGTGAGCCCCCTGTTGGGTAAGGACTGTCTCTATATGTTGTAAACTTGTACTTCCCAAGCGCTTAGTACAGTGCTCTGCACACAGTAAGTGCTCAATAAATACGATTGAATGAATGAATGAATCTGCCTTGACTTGTTTTCCCAGAAGGAGAAGACAGGCATCCCATTCCCTTGATCAAAGAAAGAGGAAAATAATAACAATGATGGCATTTGTTAAGCACTTACTATGTGCCAAGCACTGCTCTAAGGGCTGGGGGGGCGGGGGGGGATACGAGGTAATCAGGTTGTCCCACGTTGGGCTCGCAGTCTTAATCCCCATTTTACAGATGAGGCAACAGGCCAGAGAAGTTAAGTGACTTGCCCAAAGTCACACAGCTGACAAGTGGCGGAGCTGTGATTAGAACCCGTGACCTCTGACTCCCAAGCCTGTGCTCTTTCCACTGAGCCACGCTGCTTCTCTGTTATACTCTATTTATTATACATATATTATTATATATATTATAAATATAAATGCTAAATAATGAAAATACTCTGTTCTCCTCTGGGGAATCTGCCCTGTTCACTTTCCTGGATGGGAGAGATGAGAGTCAAGCATCTCATTCTCAGTATCAGGACATGGAGGAAACATCCTGCCTTTGTTCTTAAATGGAAACCTGCTGGGTCCATTTTCCTGGCCACAAGAGCCGGAGAAGGAAAATATCCTGTTCTCAAACTTTTGGTCCAGGCTGGAGCGCAGTCTAAATCTTAACCCCAGAGAAGCAGCATGGCTCAGTGGAAAGAGCCCAGGCTTTGGAGTCAGAGATCATGGGTTCTAATCATGGCTTTGCCACTTGTCAGCTGTGTGACTTTGGGCAAGTCACTTCAGTTCTCTGGGCCTCAGTTCCCTCATCTGTAAAATGGGGATGAAGACTGTGAGCCGCACGTGGGACAACCTGATCACCTTGTATCCTCCCAAGTGCTTAGTACAGTACTCTGCACACAGTAAGCACTCAATAAATACAATTGAATGAATGAATGAATGAATGAATGAATGAATGAATGAGCCTGGGAGTCAGAAGGATCTGGGTTCTAATCCCAGCTCTACCACTTGTCTGCTGTGAGACCTTGGGCAAGTCACTTTGCTTCTCTGTGCCCCCTTTACCTCATCAGAAAACTGGGGATTAAGATTGTGAGGGACTGTATCCAACCCAATTATCTTGTATCTATCCCAGCATTTAGTACAGTGAATGGCACATAGTGTTTTGCAAATACCCTTTAAAATATAATTGAAGCAATCAATCGATTGTATTTATTCAGTGCTTATTGTATGCAGAGCACTGTAGTAAGTGCTTGGGAGAGTATAACAGAATCAGTAGACACGCTCCCTGCCCACAACAAGCTTACACTCCAATAACATTCTCCTTTATATCCTTGAATTTATCCCCACTGTAGTATGAGATTATGGAGAGTCCTATAACCAAAAGCTTTCTGTTTGGAAGTCAGTGGGTCAATTTCCCATTCTGCCTTTTCCTTATCGCTTTCTCTAAGTGTCAATAAATGATATGGAGAAAGAAACATCATTTTGATCCAAACAATAGGGCCTAAATGCAATCCTTTCCCTTGTGTAAATCCACTCAGCAACAAAATTCTTTCTAGAGATATTGTCTTCCAAACCTTTGATTTAGAGACAGGTCCACAATATGAAACTGAAACAAAGTTTCCATTACCAGGGACTGTGTCTATTTACTCTCTTGCACTCTCCCAAGTACTTAGAACAGTGCACTGTGAGCTCTAGACTCTAAGCTTGTTGTGGGCAGGGAACGTGTCTACTAACTCTGTTGTAGTTTACTCTCACAAGCAATTAGTATAATGCTCTGCACACAGGAAGCGCTCAATAAATACCAATGATTGAGTGGTCACAGTAGATGCTTAATGAATATCACAGCCTGATTGAAAATTTGCTGGGGAAATAGTCTACAGAAATAGGTCTGAAACCACAAATCAGCCTTTTTCATAGGGGCGGGGGTGGGAGAGAACAAGAAATAGACCTCCTGTTCAGCTTATTGGAACTAAACCCTAGAAAAATATCATATTTTTTCTCTTTTTAGCTACAGGATGCATCATAGAAATGAGTGAGAAGGTCCTCGAGCTAAGGGATAGATTTGATGATGCCTTGTAAGTGAACATTTCTACTCTGAAACCTAAGGAGGCCCACTCCCAGGAGAACTTTGTGTTCAAACCAGAAAACATCACCATAGCAGACGGCACCAGCATCTTCATTGCTGTCCAGGTCTTTGATAAAGTCAATCAGAAATCAGAGATATCTAATATCGCACAAGCTGTTTTGTTCATCCCTTCGCCGGACCCCAAACCTGCTGACGCTGGAAGGAAACCCATCGGCTTTTCAACAACCATTCTGGCTGTGACTCAGTGGTTTCATTACTATTGTTGTGAACAACACACTTTGTGTTTTGAACAAGAAAAACAATAGACATGCTAGACCTGAGAAGCAGCGTGGCTCAGTGGAAAGAGCACGGGCGTTGGAGTCAGAAGTCGTGGGTTCAAATCTCAACTCCGCCACTTGTCAGCTGTGTGACTTTGGGCAAGTCACTTAACATCTCTGGACCTCGGTTACCTCATATGTAAAATGGGGATGAAGACTGGGAGCCCCCCGTGGGACAACCTGATCACCTTGTAACCTCCCCAGCGCTTAGAACAGTGCTTTGCACATAGTAAGCACTTAATAAATGCCATAATTATTATTGTTATTGTTATTATTATTATTATTAGACCTCAGACTACATTTCAGCGAGGCCAATACACAATGAAAATTCCAATTTTTAATCTTAAATCTACGGACTCCAGGTTACAAGCTTTAATAAAATGTCACAGTAAACCCTGAAGGAATTTTAAGCATCTCGACATATTTCACTAGGTGGAATATCAGTCCAATGATCATAGTCCAAATTTACTGCAAGGGTCCTTTTAAGCATTCGGTGCACTATTATGACTTTTCTTCAATATTTATTTCTGAATAATAAGTGTGTTCTACTTATCTCAAAGACAGCTTTGTAAAGGCTCAGCTCATGAACAGCAACTCTCTCCTGTTTGCTGCTTACCCAGTTGATAAGTCTATATCACTTGTCTTCTAGTCTGAGAAGCAGCATGGCTTCATTCATTCATTCATTCATTCATTCATCCATTCAATCGTATTTATTGAGCGCTTACTGTGTGCACAGCACTGTACTAAGCGCTTGGGAAGTACAAGTTGGTGACATACACAGACGGTCCCTATCCAACAACAGGCTCACAGTCTAGAAGGGGGAGACAGACAACAAAACATGTGGACAGGTGTCAAGTCATCAGAATAAATAAAATGGCTTAGTAGATAGAGCATGGCCCTGGGAGCCAGAAGGACCTGGGTGGCTCCACCACTTTTCTGCTGTGTGACCTTGGGCAAGTCACTTCACTTCTCTGTGCCTCAGTTACCTCATCTGTAAAATGGGGATTAAGAGTGTGAGCCCCATATGGGACAGGATCTGATTCCAACCTGATTAAATTGTATCTACCCCAGGGCTTAGAACAGTGCTTGGCACATAGGGAGCACTTATCAAGTAGCATTATTATTATTATTATTATTATTATTATCATTATTATTATTAGTCTGCCTCTATTTGACAATGCATGGGACTGTGCTTCATTACATCTTCAAAATGTTAGCTTTTTCATCCCTGTTTTCTTTTGTCTCCGTCATTGATCTTCTGCCTCCAGCCTCTCCCCTCTCCAGTCTATACTTCACTTTTCTGGCCATGTGTCCTTACTCCTCAAGTACCTTGACTGATTAATAATGCTTTTAGTATCTAAGTGCTTACTATATGCCGAGAACTGTACTAAGTTCTGGAGTAGATTCAAGAAAATCATAGTGGAAGAGAGTAAGTAGGCACAATTCCTCGTAATTGACAGCATGTCTCAGTTTCATATTGGTGAACAGTCTCTGAGTCAAAGTATTGGAAGATAATGTTTCTAGAAAGAATTTTACTACAGAGTGGATCTATGCAAGGGAAAGGAAATTCCCCAAACCCACTGGGGTCTCACAGTCTAAGTGGAAGGGAGAATAGGTATTCCATCCCCGTTTTACAGAAGATGAAACTGAGGCAAAAAGAAGCTAAGGACTTACCCAAGATTATACAGCAGTCATGACAGAGACATGATTAGAACTCAGGTCTCATAATAATAATAATAATAATGGTATTTGTTAAGCACTTACTATGTGTTGAGTACTGTTCTAAGCACTAGGATAGATACAAGGTTATCAGGCCGTCCCACGTGGGGCTCACAGCTTTAATCTCCATTTTCCAGATGAGGTAACTGAGGCACAGAGAAGTTAAGTGACTTGCCCAAAGTCATAGAGGTGATAAGTGGAGGAGCCGGGATTAGAACCCATGACCTCTGACTTCCAAGCCTATGCTCTTTTCACTAAGCAATACTGCTTCTCATGACTCTTAGTCCCTTGACTTTTCCACTACACCATGTTGCTTCACACCCATCTCTCCATCAAGAGGCAACTCCTCACTGTTGTCTTTAAGGCCCCATTCGTTCATTCAGTTGCATTTATTGAGCGCTTACTGTGTGCAGAGCACTGTACTAAGCGCTTGGGAAGTACAAGTTGGCAACATATAGAGACGGTCCCTACCCAACAGTGGGCTCACAGTCTAGAAGGGGGAGACAGAGAACAAAACAAAACATATTAACAAAATAAAATAAGTAGAATAAATATGTACAAGTAAAATAAATAAATAGAGTAATAAATATGTGCAAACATATATACAGGTGCTGTGGGGAAGGGAAGGAGGTAAGGTGGGGGGGATGGAGAAGGGTAGGAGGGGGAGAGGAAGGAAGGGGCTCAGTCTGACAGATTATGATACAGAGATGATATATATATGTGCACATATATATATATATGTATATATATATAATATATACACATACACACACACACATATATGTATACACAGGACAATGGGGGGCTTGGATCAACCAATGATATGCTCTGAGCTCTTATTTGTGTGCAGAGCACTGCTCTAAGGGATCAGTTGAAATCATCCCATTTACTGAACACCCACTTGGTGTAGTGTAATAGACTAGGCACTTGGGAAACGTTCTACACTTGTACAAGTGTTCTACAAGTGTAGAAAAACCACAAATACAGGTTATGATCTGGATAGATCTGTATTTCCAGATCAAAACCCTGTATATGTGGCTTTTAAGAAAGATATATTTGCATATATATCTCCCTGATAAACCACATATCTCCATATGTATATCGAGAGAAAGAGAGTAAGTTTCCCAAAGTTGTCCCATGCACTCTAGTCTTAAATGGGGGAAGATTGTGAAATCAATGGAACAAGATGACAAATACAGAATACTACCTCTGTGTGAATGCCTGAGAAGTAACAAATGTTCTCTTTTATCTCCCCTGCTCCCAATGACACCAGAATGGCCATAAGTGTTATTAGACCTATTTAGAGCACCTTTTTAAGCTTTTCACAGATGTGGCCTAGACATCTTCATTTTCTGGTCAAATTTCTGATCAGTACTATCGATAGATGATGTACAGAAACATTTACCTCACCGCTTTTGACCTTAAAACTCATTGCATAAGTTCCCGAACTGAGGTTCATTAGTTGCTAGTCAAACGCGAGTTCTAACTTCATACAGGTTGACATCTTTACAGTCTTAGTATTTCTGAGGTGAAGCAAAAATAACTTCTGAATGAGAAGCTTGATTGTGTGCACAATACCAGATTGCCATCTAGTTAAAAACAAAAAAACAAAAAAATGTTTAAAGTTTCTTTTGGAAAAAGAGTGGTTTAAATTAAAGGAGAAAAATGTCAGGAAAAAATTTCTCCATGTCCACACCCTGCCAAAAAATGGTATTTTTTCAACATTCAAAATAGCAGCAGGTACTGTATTTCCATTTCATATTCCAGCCATTCCTTTTGTCGGTCCCCAAAGCAGGATATCATTCACTGCAGTCTCCTGCTCCTTTTGTTATCTCCTCCAGACTGGGGTAGACACAAGTAAATCAGGCTGGACACAGTTCCTATCCCACATGGGGCTCACATTCTTAATCCCCATTTTACAGATGAGGCAACTGAGACCCAGAGAAGTTACTTGCCCAAGGTCACACAGCAGTCATGTGGTAGAGCCAGAATTAGAACCCAGAACCTTCTGTCTCCCAGGCCCATGTTCTACCCAGTAGGCCATACTGTCCTGGTCTTCTTGAAGGACTTTGTCTTACAGACTGGTCATAGTTCAAGATGATGCTAGTCCTTTCTGGAACCACCTATAATGGACAATCACTGTGCTGAGTGCTCAAATAAGTACAAGATAATCAAATCAGACAATCCCTGTCCCACACAGAGCTCATAGTCCAAGAGAGAGACAGAACTGGTATTTTGCCCCTATTTTACATAAGAGGAAACTGAGGTATAGGGAAGTGACTCATCCAAGGCCACACAGCAGGCAAGTAGCAGTACTGGGACTAGAACTTCCTAGTGGAAAGATCACTAGTCTGGAAGTCAGAAGACACAAGTTCCAATCATAGATCCACCACTTGCGTGCTCTGTGACCCGGAGAAAGTTCATTCATTCAATCGCTCCATTATATTTATTTAGCACTTACTCGGAGCAAGTCATTAACTTCCCTGTGCCTCAGTTTTTTCATCTGTAAAATGGAGAATGAATGCTTGTTCTGCCTCCCCTTTATTTTCTTGTTATCTTAAATCACCTTGTGTCCTCCCAGTGATCTTGTATTAAACCCAGCACTTAGGACAATGCTTGACACATTTAAAGCATTTTTAAAATATCATTATTCTCAATAATAATGATAATAATAATGATAGCTCCTGGTCATTTGCTGCTTTCAGTAGGCCCACTGCCTTCCAGAGACCAAAGCCAGGAGGACAGAATAAATGGTTTCAAAACGTAATAAAGTTGAGTTTCAAACAAGGAGAGACAATGGTCTCCTGGGAGACCTCTTCATTATAAAAGTGTTTTCCCCTCAACATCCTCTCCCACAGCCCATAAAGATACTGCTCCTCTGGATGGGTTAGGTGGATCATTTCACCAATCTGGTAGGACTCATCATGGCAGAACATACAATAGCAACCGCAACAAATCAGATTAATGCCCATCTGGGAATATTAACTTTTAGGGGTATCTGGACTTCGCTAAAACCAGACACTTTTATTAAAAAAAAAAAAAAATAGTCTTAAAAATGAAGCAAATTCAAGACTGTGAGAAACTGCAAAAGAACATGTCTATCTGTAAAGATTTTTTTTCAATAGAGAAGCAACATAGTCTAGGAGAAAAAGCATGGTCCTGGCCGTTAGAGGACCTGGGTTCTAATCCTGACTCTGCCACTTCCCTAGTCTGTAACTTCTCTGGGACTCAGTTTCCTCATCTACAAAATGAGGATTAAATACCTCTTCTCCCCCCTACTTAGACTGTGAGTCCCATTTGAGACATGGACTGTGGCCAAACTGATTGTTTCGTGTCTACCCCTGCACTTAGTACTGTACTTGGCACATAGCAAGTGCAGAACAAAAAGTAAAATTATAATCATCATCCTTATTTTTATTATCATTATCATTAAAAGAGACAGTAAAGGATTGACTCCCTCATAAATTTATTTATTATTCTTTGAAGACTATCTGCACACACAAACCCCCCCCCCCAAAAAAAAATCACAAATATTTCCCAGCACGGCTTCATTCAAACACACCGTGAACCAAGTATTTAAGATTAAAAAGCCCCTTACTTGTCTAGAACAGAGTAAATTGTTGAGGAATTGTTGAGATAAAGGTAGAGAAAACCAAAGGCAGCAAAAGGCTTATGGAAATTGGGGGTTGGATTTCTCCCCAAGTACAAGAGTGAGCAATTAAGTAGGTGGAATGAAGAGCTGTGACTCAGGAATACTTGCAGTGATATCAAAGACAAATGGTTTACTAAAAACCATGAATCCTCCCCATAGGACATGAAGAGGGCAACAGGCTATAGAATAGGTTATGGATGAGAGACTTCTCTAATCCACTAGTCACCTGGCAATGATTACTCATTATCTAGTTAACTGTGCATAGGAGAATGGTGTGGTTTTTGTTGTTGTTGTTACTATCTTACACAACACTTAGCCTCCCTGTAATTCCCATCTCCACCTCTCATATAATAATAATAATGATAGCATTTATTAAGCGCTTACTATGTGCAAAGCATTGTTCTAAGCACTGGGGAGGTTACAAGGTGATCAGGTTGTCCCACCTGGGACTCACAGTCTTAATCCCCATTTTACAGATGAGGGAACTGAGGTCCAGAGAAGTGAAGTGACTTGCCCAAAGTCACACAGCTGACAATTGGCAGAGCTGGGATTCAAACCCATGACCCCTGACTCCAAAGCCCGGGCTCTTTCCACTGAGCCATACTGCTTCTCTAACATATCTGACAGATCACATCTCTCCCCATCTTCGAAGGCCTCCTGAAATCACATCTCCTCTAGAAGGTCTTCCCTTATTAATTTCCACATTCCCACATTATATCCCCAAACAGCCACTGTAACACTTCCCTGGCAACCAAACACAGTAGCACTTACATATCTTTACACTCCATTACCTACTCCTTTTAATGTCTGTCTCCTGCTAATTTGTCAGCTCCTTGAGGGCAGAAATGTCTACAAATTCTATTGTAGTTCCCCAAATGGTTGATACAGTGCTCTGTCCAGAGTAGGTGCTCAGTACTTGATTGTTGTTCTTTGTTTCATTCTCATTTCTTATTCTTTCTCCCCCTCTGGTTTTTGCACAAAAGTGGAAAAGACTCTCTTAAATTCACTCATTCATTCAATCAATCATATATATGTAGTGTTTTCTGTGTGCAAAGCACTGTACTAAGCTCTTGGGAGAGAATGATGAAATGATCAACTTCCACATTCTTACCAAATCACTCAATTAATCAGTCATATTTGTTGAGCACTTATTTTGTGCAGAGTACTGTACTAAACATTGAAAGTGTACTAAACAATTTGCTGAGCCCTGGTTGGTTCATGGGAGAGAGCACTGCTCTGGCAATTTGAAGAGATGAGATCTTGTCTTCAGGCTGCCTGCTATGATAAGCAATCAGTGATGGAGGTTCCAGAACAAAGAACCACGTATGGCCTTTCTCAAGGTGGATAGGCCCAACAGAAATCCAGAAAAACAGCTGGCTAAAGTTAGTGACAAAGATTCCAATGGCTACCATGAGTCTCCGGCATAGCCTAAGCCTTAGGCTATTTGTGATTACGTAGGTGTTGAATGAGCTCTACCCATGATAAAAATTTTCACATGCACTGTGAAATAAGTTGTAACCTTCTAAAATCATATCTCCTCCAAACCCCTTCCCTGTCTAACCCCACATTTCTCTGCCCTATTGACCCTCTCTTCTCATTTACCTTGCCCTTAGGGCTACCCCTTCGTCATTTTGATACCCCATTCCCAGATCGATATCCCTTACATATGTATCGTTACACTCCATCCTTTCCCCAGGATGTAATATATTTTAATGTCTGTCTCCACTATGGACTGTAAGCTTCTTGCAGGCAGGGATCATAGTGAACAACTCTATTTTAGTGAACTCTCCCAAATGCTTAGTACAGTACTCTGCACCAAGTCAGTGTTCAAGAAACAACATATATTGATTGACTGCACTCCTTTCTGCCAACTCACTCCCAGAAGCAGTGTGGCCTATTGGATAGAGCACACCCTGGAAGTAGGGAGACCTTGTGTTCTAAATCCAGCTCTGCCTCCTGTCTGATGTGTGACCTTGGACAAGTCTCTTCATATCTCAGTCCCCTCATCTGTAAAATGGGGGCCAAGACTGTGAGCCCCATTTGGGACAGGAACTGTGAGCAACCCTACTTGCATTAATCTACCCCAGAGCTTAGAATAGTGCCTGGCACATCATAAGCACTTAACAAATACCACCGTTGTAATTATTACTATCCTTGAACTCCAGGTCTCAGAGGAAATATGAATGGCCTAGACAAGACAGTGCAGTGAGGCTGTAAAATCACTAACACTAGAATCAGTTCCTTCACGCAGGTTCTTTCTCAGTGTTGACAACCAGTACTAAGGCCAAGCAGGTGTTCCCAACAGGGGACTACATCACTAAAAATGAGGGGGCTTCTCAATGGGTGAAGGTGTGGTGGTATTTGTTGCTGTTCCATCCTGTTTTGTGATCTCAGACTGCATGACTTCTCTCTACCAGCCATCATGCAATGCCAGTGCTGTTCAAAGTGGATTGGGTAAGAGTGTGCGGATGGTTCAACACAATCCTAGATTGTAAGATCCTTGAAGGTGGTGACTCTGTCTACCCACTCCACTGTACTCTCCTAAACACTTAGTAGGGTGCTTCACACACAATAAGTGCTCAATAGATACCCTGGCTTGGTTGATTAAAATGCAAACCATCACCATGACTGCATTACAATTCAAGAAAATGACCTACAAAGTGTAAGGCAGTCCAATCACTTTTCAAAAGATTCAATGGCAAGGAACCAAAAAAGAGGGATAACTGAATTTTCAGGGACATAATGGGCAAGCGATTCATAGAGTGACTCTAACACATGGATAAAATCTCACCATCATTAGTGATGTCTTTGAATCAAAGGATATATTTAAATTAGGCTAATAAAAACCATAGAGCTCAGTTCCTTGTATAAAGACATAAATACATGGTGGTTCCCAGAGATGTCATTAGCCCCACCTCAAAATGATAGAACATGCTAGCCAAAATTCTGGGGCATGGAAGATGCGATGGGGTAGAGATTTTTCTTTTCCCTCTGGAATCTTCCAGTGCCATCATATAAAGTCAAACAAAAAATGAAAAATACAATCAATCAATTGGTGGCACTTATTGAAAGTTTACTGTGTGCAGAACATTGTATTAAGCACTTGAGAGAATACAGTACGGCAGAGTTTATAGGTGGGTTCTCTGCCCCCAACGGGCTTACAGCCTAGAGGAGGAGACATTAATATAAGTCGATAAGTTACTGTAGGATTGAGATGTTAAATACGCAAACTGTTATGAATCCAAAACATCACCCCGTGTATTGCTGATTCATGAAACTATTTACCAAAGAGAAAAGTTTTCTCATAACATGACCCAGCTGTGAGCCATAAAACTGTCAAGAATTGAAGAACATGTAAGCACGTCCAAAATAGAGAGGGTATCATGAAGCTAAGCTAACTCTATGGAGAGTGATTCTTCTATTTGCTGAATTTTTCAGTGATTGATTTTGAGCCACCTTATTGAAACATAGATTGCCTTTCCCAAGCGCATTATTCAGTGAATCACTCAGTGGCATTTATTGAGCAGTCATTGTGTGGAAAGCGCTGAAGTACAAGCTTGGAAGAGTAGTAGACATGATCCCTGTCCACAAGGAGCTTACAGTCTAGATTGGGAGAAAGCTATTAAAATCAATTATAGCTAGGGGAAATGTCAGAGAATAAAGGCATGCACATAACTGCTTTGGGTACAAGATAAGTATTAAAGGCTTAAGGTGAAAACAGCCAGCCGTATAGGTGACACAGAGCAAAGCACAGAGCAGGGCACACAGAGCAGGGCAAATACCGTGGGGAAATAAGAGGTTAGTCAGGGAAGGACTCTTGGAGGAGATGTTATTTTAGTAGGGTTTTGAAGATGGGGAGAAAGGTGTTCTGTCCACAGAGTGCTCCTGACAGAAATCCAGACATTGGGGTCTCATCCACCTTAACCTCATTCTCACCTGCTGTAACTCTGCCCACTGATTCATTCATTTATTCAATCAATCTTATTATTGAGTGCTTACTGGGTGCAAAGCATTGTACTAAGCACTTGAGAGAGTACAATACAACAACAAATAGACATATTTCCTGCCCATAACAAGCTCACAGTCCCTCTCCTTCACCCAGCAACAATACGTCTCCTTCCTTATTGATTCCCATGCCAAGGCCCATACCAGCTGTTTTAGACTTTTACTTCCTTCCTCAAATCCTCAATTCCCCTGATTCCCTCATCTCTTGCCCCTAATAACCTTGGCACCTATTTCATCGATAACAATGAAATCATTAAATGTGATCTCCCTAATATCTCCCCTGCTCTTCTACAGCCCCACCATCCTCCTACCCGCTCTTCAACTTTAACATCCTTCCCAGTAGCATCAGAAGAGATTTTCCTTCTCCTCTCAAAATCTAACCCCCTCACCTGCACCTCTGACTCCATTCCCCAGCACCTTATTAAAACACTCTCCCATCCCTTCTTCCTTTCCCGAATGTCATCTTCAACTGTTCACTTTCCAATGGCTTCTTACCCATTGCTTTCAAATATTCTCGTGTCTCCCCTATCCTAAAAAAATCTTCACTCTCTCCAGTCATCACCCCAACTCCATCCTACCACTCTTCTCCAATCTACTTGAGCGAATTTTCTACATCTGCTGCCTCTTCTTCCTCCTCTCCTCCAATTCTCTCCTTGAATCCCTTAAGCTTCGACACCATCCACTGCACAGAAATGGCTCTCTTTATGGTCACCAATGACCTCCTCCTTGCCAGACCCAATGGCCTCTACTCCTAATTCTCCTAAACTTCTCAGCTCTCTTCAATACCATAGACCTTTCTAACCCTATCCCTTTTTCCTAGAAACACTATCTAACCTTGGCTTCACTGTCACTCTCTTCTCCTGATTCTTTTCCTATCTGTCTGGCTTCCCCTTCTCAGACTCTTTCCCAAGTGCCCCCGTTTGAGGCAGCCCCTACAGATGGCCATTTTCTTCCTTCTTCACACTAAGGGCCCTATTTTTTTTGTCTTCAGTAAAACCATCCCGTTCCTTGTACGAAGATTAAGGTCTCATTCTCATATTTCTTGGGACACCTGTCATGATTTGTTTTCCCCATAGGCATCCCATTCCCTTGATCGAGGAAGGAGAAAAACATTCTGTTTTCATCTGGGAAATCTGCCCAGTCCATTTCCCTGGCTGAGAGAGATGGGAGCCAAGCATCCCATTCTCCCTATCAGGGCAAAGGGGAAATATCCTGCATTTGTTCTCATCTGGAAACCTGCTGGGTCCTTTTTCCTGGCTACAAGAGCCAGGAGAAGAAAAAATAGCCTGCTCTCAAACTAGCAGTCCGGGCTGGAGCACAGTTTAAGCCCTAACCACATTACCTAAACCCCAATTCTTTACATCACCCTATCTGTAATTTTGGAAGCTCCTTCTGAATTTAAACTCTTTGTGGGCAGGGAACATGTCTACCAACTCAATTACATTGCACTGTCCCAAGAGCTTAATACAGTGCTCATCATAAACAGTAAGTGCTTAGTAAATATCATTGATCAATTACCCTCCTGTGTCCCTAGAGTTCCTCTGCCTTTTAGACCTAAATGAAGAAGAAATCTTTCTTTAATGCTGTGTCTAAACAGGTAAAGTGAGATCAGAGACAATTATTTGGGTCAATTGAGCCATAAAAATACCTCACTCTCATAAAGATGATTTTGACACCTGTCTACATGTTTTGTTTTGTTGTCTGTCTCCCCCTTCTAGACTGTGAGTCCATTGTTGGGTAGGGACCGTCTCTATATGTTGCCCACTTGTACTTCCCAAGCGCTTAGTACAGTGCTCTGCACACAGTAAGTGCTCAATAAACACGATTGAAAGAATGAATGAATGAACTTCCTCCCGTCTTCCTCATGTTCAAAGCCCTTCTGTAATCACTCAAACAATAAATCATACATATTTATTAAGTGCTTTGTGCAGAGCACTGTACAAAGCACTTAAGTGATTATGATATAACAGAATTAGCAGACACATTTCCTGCCTATAACAAGCTTAAATCAAATCACTTCCCTGATTAATCTCTTAACAACCCACTTTATATTCCCCACCTACCACTTCAGCACTTTGGCACCATGCAAGCACCATTTCCTGTAGCACATTTTCACACCACTTACGTACTCTATTACTTAAGCACTACCTCACACACTTATCCCCACTAACTACTTCCTCTTAGCTGTCATTTATGATAGGATCTATTTCCCCAGCCTGATCGTAAAGTCTGTGAGGACAAGGGTCTAGTCTAATTCTACTGCATTATGTCCAGGATGTATGAGTATTGTGCACCCAACAGGTGATCAGTAAATATTTTGGATTGATTGGTTACCTTGGGGATGAAGAGGTGTGTTTAGGTAGCTGCCATGTAGACAACCTGATCACTGTCAGCAAGGAGTCTTTGACTTGACCAAGTTCCCAAAAGACATAGGAAGGAAGGCCTGCACAAGGGGAAATCAATGAGTGGGGAAAGGTTTAACTTTTAAAATTTGACTCCTTAATTCACAAGTGATACATTTTCCTAATTGAGAAGTAAAATCCTTTCTTCCTTTCATTTAATAATAATAGTAATAATGATGGCATTTGTTAAGTGCTTACTATGTGCAAAGCACTGTTCAAAGTGCTGGGGGATACAAGGTGAACCGGTTGTCCCACGTGGGGCTCACAGTCTTAATCCTCATTTTACGGATGAGGTAACTGAGGCTCAGAGAAGTTAAGTGACTTGCCCAAGGTCACACAGCAGACATGTCGCAGAGTTGACATTCGAACCCATGACCTCTGACTCCCAAGCCCGGGCTCTTTCCACTGAGCCAAATCATTTCATTTCTCTTTCCATACCAGGACACGGTGACCGAAGCATCTACCTACCTCTGCAGTTTCAACAAAAATGTTTTACTTCAAAAGTGTGACCATTTTAATTCCCAACACCTAGCGGGATAAACCTGAGTATTCAACCTCAAAACATGAATCCTACAAAATGGTACGTTCATCAAGTTCCCTTTAAAGAATGAGACTTCTGACTATTGCCTATATTTTACTGAATAGAGAACCAGAGAAGCAGTATGGCCTAGTGGAGAGAGCACAGGCCTGGGAATCAGATGGACCTGGGTTTTAATCCCAGTTCTGTGACTTGTCTGCTGTGGGACCTTGGGAAAGTCATTTCATTTCTCTGGGTCTCAGTTACTTCATCTGTAAAATGGGGCTTAAGACTATGATTCCCATGTGGGACATAGACTGTGTTCATCTGATTAGCTTGTATCTACCCCAGCACTTAGTTCAGTGCCTGGCACGTAGCGAGCATCCAAAAAATGCCATTTAAATAAACTACCATTTTTTCCCAAGGAATTAGATCACTAGAATATTTCAAATATTTATCAGCTTAAAATCTGTCCACCCTCTACAAAGAGAATGAAATCATATATCCTTTTTAGTTACAAAAATATAATTTCATTGTGTATATTGGGAAATTTCTGTATGACTTGATTGCATCAGTTTTTTGGCATTGGCAAAATGCCAAATTCTTTCTTCAAAACCTGTGGTGACTGTCAATATTTAAGTGATGCACCAATATTTAAAGGGAATCTTCTTCAACAAGCAGCTAGATTTATTTTATCTTCTAGAATGTATCCTCGTTATGGGCAGGGAACGTGCCAGCCAATTCTACTTTATTGTAACTTTCCCAAGTGCTTAGTACAGTGCTCTGCACACAGTAAGCACTCAAAAAATACCATTGACTGACTGACTGATCCATCAGTATTTTTGGACAGTGATAGAACAGTAGAAAAATTAATGAGTTTTTCTGTAATACAAAAATTATGTCAAAATTATGAATTTTTATAATGATTTTATGGTCGTTATTTCCAATTGATGCTTGTTTTCTTTGTCAGTATGATGGTGCTTTGAAAGTTTTATGAAAATAAGCATAAATTCAAGTTGTGGCTCCATTTGAGAAGCAGCCTGGAGTAGTAGATAGAGCACAGTCCTGGGACTCAGAAGGTCATGTGTTCTAATTCCGGCTGCACCACTTGCCTGTTGTGTGACCTTGGGGTAGTCACTTCACTTCTCTGTGCCTCAGTTACCTCATCTATAAAATGGGGGTTAAGGTTATGAGCTTCACACAGGACAGGGACTGTGCCCAACTCGATTTGCTTGTATTCACCTCAGCATTTAGTACAGTGCCTGGCACATAGTCAGTGCTTAACAAGTCCACAATTATTATTATTTATGTTATTTGTGTAAAGAGAAAACCTAGAAACAATGCATCTGGAATGGCCCAGTGGCTTGGGCAAATCTCAGAAACAAAACATTGGAAAACAAAATATACCACTTTAGTCACAATAAAAAGTGCAGGTTAATTAATGTGTACTTTTATCATCATCATCAATCATATTTATTGAGCGCTTACTATGTGCAGAGCACTGTACTAAGTGCTTGGGAAGTACAAATTGGCAACATATAGAGACAGTCCCTACCCAACAGTGGGCTCACAGTCTAAAAGGGGGAGACAGAGAACAAAACCAAACATACTAACAAAATAAAATAAATAGGATAGATATGTACAAGTAAAATAAATAAATAAATAAATAGAGTAATAAATATGTACAACCATGTATACATATATACAGGTGCTGTGGGGAAGGGAAGGAGGTAAGATGGGGGGATGGAGAGGGGGACAAGGGGGAGAGGAAGGAAGGGGCTCAGTCTGGGAAGGCCTACTGGAGGAGGTGAGCTCTCAGCATGGGCCTGGGACTCAGAAAGTCCTGGATTCTAATCCTGACGCTGCTGGTCCTCTTCTGTGTGGTCTTGGGCAAGGTTCAGATCCCGTCTCCGCCAATTGTCAGCTGTGTGACTTTAGGCGAGTCACTTCACTTGCCTGTGCCTCAGTTCCCTCATCTGTAAAATGGGGATGAAGACTGTGAGCCCCACGTGGGACAACCTGATCACCTGTAACCCCCCAGCACTTAGAACAGTGCTTTGCACATAGTAAGTGCTTAATATGCCGTTTTATGTACAATAAGCAACCTTAGACATTGTAAGATAGGCACTGAGGTAAGATATTTAACCTCTAGCTAGCCAAAGGCACTATCCAAAGTCAGGAGTTGGCTGGTAAAGTGAGCTAAATGTAGTGTGCTGGATCAGATTAAGGATTATCAAATGAAAGCAAATAGTATGAGACGCATTCAAAGAGTACATCTTTTTCTTATACACCTAGGATGGTCTTGATTTGTCAAATACCAAATCCGGTCCATGATAAATGAATGACTGAATGAAAGGAGGAAAGGTGGCTGTCTGACCGTTCACCCTGGGATGGGGTATGAGTGACAAACAGCCCCAGTCCCAGCAGCTTCTTCCTCTTTTACTTGGTTCCCCCTCCATGCTACACAAAGGATTCCCTCACAGGGGAAACCTTGGCATTCCTAGATCCTGTCAAGTTAACCTCCCTTTGTCTATCATGGTCTCCTTAGTGTCAGAATCCCTGTTATCAGGATGTTATCAGGAAATAATGGCCTGGACAGGATGGAGACATCCCAGACAGAGCGGAGCTACTTTGAATAATGTAGGCCCTCCTCGATTACAGAATCTTCTGCGTGGCCAGCACCTATTCCTCAACAGTACAATCCTCTGCACACAATAAGATTCCATTGTACTGATTGATTGATTCAGTTTCTGCTCCTTGACGTAACTAACACTTTAAAATTTTTAGGCAGATGTCATAGTTGCAGAGCCCTTCCCAGACAACAGAAATGCCCCATACACCAAGCAGAAAAAAAAGTGTGGAGATCTGGGAGAATATATTCACTTAATAATAATAATAATGACATTTATGGAGCGCTTACTATGTGCAAGGCACTGTTCTAAGTGCTGGGGGTACAAGGTGATCAGGTTGTCCCACAGGGGGCTCACAGTCTTCATCCCCATTTTACAGATGAGGTAACTGAGGCCCAGAGAAGTTAAGTGACTTGCCCAAAGTCGCACAGGTGACAAGTGGCAGATTCAGGATTCGAACCCATGACCTCTGACTCCAAAGTCCGTGCTCTTTCCACTGAGCCACTTCACCCTGACGTTTCTGACAGGAGTCCTGCTGAAAGAGCATTGACCACTAGGTACAGCTACTAATACCACATTATCACATGAAATATTTTAATGTTGATGACGTTTCCCTATAAACAGATTTATTCTGCTATTCATATAGTGCATTTTTTAATGGAACATAAGGTTTACTACTTGCCAAGCATTGTGTTAAGTAGTAATAGTATATTTTAAGTGCTTATTGTATGCAAAACAGTGTACTAAGCAATGGGGTAGATATAAAGTAATCTGGATGGACACAGTTTCTGTCCCACACGAGGTTCACAGTTTAAATCATGGGATGACTTAATCCCCATTTAACAGATGTGGTAACTGGAGCACAGAGAAGTTAAGTGACATGCCCAAGGTCATGCAACAGACAAGTGGTAAAGCTGGGATTAGAACCCAGGTTCTCTAACTCCAAAGCCCATGATCTTTCCACTAGGCCAAACTGCCTCCCATGTTGATTGATGGATTATTTATCTTTTTCGTTCTAAAAAGGTAAGCAAGTTAAGTGCCTGCCTCCCATGTTGATTGATGGATTATTTATCTTTTTCGTTCTAAAAAGATAAGCAAGTTAAGTGCCTATTGTGATAGCTAGGCACAGATTTTAACCATAGCGAATAGTATTAGAAGCAGAAAAAGTCAAGGAACAATGCTACAAATCTTTCGATGGCACCTACTGGAATGCAGAGGGGACTTTGGAAACAATTCAGGCCTGCATTGCAATATGCCCATAGATCAATACTCATCCCAACCATCCTCTGTTTCAGAGAATCAGAGGAAGGCATGGACCTAGAAATTCCACCTATGTGATCTGTATAAACTCCAGAGGCCACGATTAAATTGCTTCCACAAACTAGGCCAAGAAGTAATTCTGAACATAAATAAGGGAGGGACATTAATCAATTAATTAATTAATTAATTAAAAAACAGAATGCTTGGGGAAAGGTTCTCAAGATAATTATCAGCAACTTCTGCAGAATTTTAGAATGGATTTGCACACCAGCCACCTAGAAATTAGTCAATCAGATGTAGACTGAGGCCTGGCTGCTCCAGAGATCCCCGAAAACCTGGGTTTAAACTAAAATTATGATGATGATGATGGCATTTGTTAAGTGCTTACTATGTGCCAAGCACTGTTCTAAGTCTGGGGTAGATGCAAGGTAATCAGGTTGTCCCACGTGGGGCTCACAGTCTCAATCCCCATTTTACAGATGAGGTAACTGAGGCACAGAGAAGTAAAGTGACTTGCCCAAGGTCACACAGCAGACAGGTGGTGGAACCGGGATTAGAACCCATGACCTTCTGATTCCCAGGCCCGTGCTCTATCCACTACGCCATGTGTATCTACCCCAGTGCTTAGTACAGTGCCTGGCACATAGTAAGCACTTAACAAGTAGTATGGGGAAAAAAAGAGCCATGTCTCCCTTAGATTATTTCAAACATCACAGAAGGTTGTGGTCTGGTACTAACTTGGTTTGGTAGTACCAAGGTAGTACCTGTGGTCTGGTGGCCACCTCGTGGTCCAATGGAACGAGCACAGGCTTGGGAGTCAGAGGTCATGGGTTCAAATCCCATCTCTGCCACTTTTTGGCTGTGTGACTTTGGGCAACTCACTTAACTTCTCTGTGCCTCAGTTACCTCATCTGTAAAACGGGGTGAAGACTGTGAGCCCCACGTGGGACAATCTGATCACCTTGTATCCTCTCCAAAACTTAGAACAGTGCTTTGCACATAGTAAGCACTTAATAAATGCCATTGTTATCATTATATTATTAGTAATAGTAGCATAACAATGATTTCATACAAGATGCACACTGATCCCGGGATTTAGAAAGAGCCCATTTCCACATAGTCCTGTACCAGTACAGTGACTATTTTCTGGTACTCTAAATAGAAAAGAGTAATAATAATAATAATTGTGATATTTGTTAAGTGCTTACTATGTGCCAGGCATTGCACTAAGTGCTGGGGTGGATACCAGCAGATTAGGTCGGACACAGTCCCTGTCCCGCATGGGGCACACAGTCTTCATTCCCATTTTACAGATGAGGTAACTATGGCACTGAGAAGTGAAGTGACTTGCCCAAGGTCACATAGCAGAGAAGTAGTGGAGTCAGGATTAGAACCCAATACCTTCTGACTACCAGGATCTATCCACTAGGCCACTCTGCTTCCTTGTGGTGGGCAATTTTTCTGCCTTTTCCCTTCTTTCAGCTGGTACTGTCTTTTTCCGTACTGAAACTGCTGCTGTTGTGGAAATCCTACTGATGCCTGTCTACTTGTTTTGTTTTATTGTCTGTCTCCCCCTTCTAGACTGTGAGCCCGTTGTTGGGTAGGGACCATTTCTATCTGTTGCTGAATTGTACTTTCCAAGCGCTTAGTACAGTGCTCTGCATACAGTAAGCGCTCAATAAATATGATTGAATGAATGAATGAAATCCTACCAATTCTTTGAGAGCGGACTAGGCAAGTGCCAAACTTTTGGGTTGTCCCACAGAGTGTGGCTTTTCCCCTTATGTACAGTGAATTTTCAAACTATCCACTCGAGTATGGCAGAAGTGGAAAGAGCACAGTTCTGGAAAGTGGCCACGTGTTCTGATTCTGGCTCTGCCACTTATCTGTGGTGTGTCCGTGGACAAATCATTTAACCACTCTATGCCTCAATTTTTTCATCTATTTTTTCATCAGTGATACCTACTTTTCCCTCCCTTACAGGGTGTTGGGAGGACAGAATTGATATAAACAGTGTAAAAGTACTTTGGGGATAAAAGCACGAAATAAAATGAGGGCAATATTATTAATATTGACAGCTAGCAATTAGGGTCAAGGGGCTTTTGCATGGACAAGCAGCCTATTGTGGGTTTCTGGGGCAGGTGTAGGGGAAACAGAAGGAATATTTATGAGCATTAAGGTGGGATTTTGGTAGAGAAGTTATAACAGTTGCTCTGAGCATTCTTTTGCTACCGTTGGAGACAGAATGCTGGGAGAGCTGCCGAGAGCTGACCCACTAATGACATTGAGAAGCAGCATGGTGTAGTGGATAGATCATGGGCCTGGGAATCAGAAGATCATGGGTTCTAATTCCAGCTCCACCACTCATCTGCTGTGTGTCCTTGGGCAAGTCCCTTCACTTCTCTGGGCCTTAGTTACCTCATATGTAAAATGGGGATCGAGACTGTGAGCCCCATGTGGGAAAGGGACTGTGTCCAACCCAATTTGCTTGTATCCACCCCAGCACTTAGTACAGTGCTTGACACGTAATAAACACTAAATAAATATACAATCATTATTATTATGCTTTCTTAACTAGTCAAAATCTTCAGTACTTCCTACTCCCTCTTTTTAAGCCTTTAAACTTATCAGTTAACAAATAAAAATTGGGCATCATGTCCTCTAATTTTCCTGCCTGGCCTCCTGTGTGGGCAAGGGGTTTAAAGCAGGACAAGCAAGGATTAGGCACAGGGATAAGGTTAGTTTGGAAAGGCTGGAGAACATGAGCTGGGATGAATAGTAGGAGTGGTTAAGTAGGAAAGAGAGAACTGATTGACTTCCTTAAGTAAGGCATGTGCAGAACAGTGTTTTAGAAAAATGATCCAGGTAGCAGAGTGAAGCATGGGCTGGTGTGGGAAGAGACTGGAGGCAGGGAGATCTTTGAAGAGGCTGAATCTTCATTCAAGCCAGGATACGACAAATGTCTCATAAACAGAGTGGCTGATTTGGATGGAGGGGAAGGAGCAGATGTTGGAGATATTTTGAAGAAAAAAAAATCGGGAGTTGTCTACGGACCAGATACAAAGGCTGAAGGAGAACGAGAAGTTGAGGGTGGTGCCAGGGTTGTGGGCTTCAGGGACTGGGAGAATGGTAGCATTTTCAGTTATGGTGGCAAACTTTGGGGGAGGGTGTGATTTGAGAGGAAAAATGAAGAGATAAGTTTTCTCCCAAGGGCCCAGTTAGCGTATACATTATGATAGATGTCAACAACTCGTAGAGCTCACTGATATTCACGTAAACCTGTACAATGCAGACTGGTTTTTAAAAAGAAAAAGAATCTTTTGTATTTGAATGTAATAGATACACATTCACACACCCACACACCCACACCCTACTGTGAAAAATCAGCCTTGCATCACATGTCAATCAATCAATGATATTCATTGAGTGCTGGGTGTAGAGCATTGCACTAAGCACTTGGGAGAGTGCAATACAACAGAGTTGGAAGACAAGTTCCCTGCTCACAGTGAGCGTAGAGTCTAGAGGGGGAGATGGGCATTAATGTAAATAAATCCTAAGAAATGAAATAGCAAAACCTTTAGGTCCAATTTGAATTTCTGATAGTGAAGCAGAAATTCCTCGTGCTCACATCCCAGGACCACTTTCAACTGTGGAAGGAGCGCTGAGTGTAGAGTAGTAAGAAGAGTATTTATAGAATGACTACTGAGTGCAAAACATTGAAATAAACATTGGGGGAGGAAGTATGGTAGTATGATACATGCTTCTTCCCCACAAGGAGCTTGCACTCAATTGAAGGGCTAGTGGGCAGAATGGCCAACTCTGGTTGGGGAGGAAGTGAATTAAATAATGTAAAATAATCCCATTTCAAATATTCTATCCCATTTCAAATATTCTACCTCAGGTCGCATGTTTGTCCATGAATGGGCCCATCTTCGGTGAGGAATGTTTGACAAATACAATGATCAACAGCCTTCCTACGTCTCGGAAGGATGGCTTCAAGCAACAAAGTAGTAGCTTTCTGATTTCAGTTGCCACGAATTATAATCATTCTGTTTTGGGTCATTAACTCTGAAACTTTCCTCAAATGTTTTTTCCTTTAGAAAATATGTAGGAGAATGGTGCATCACGAGTGAAGCAATGTGGCCTAGTGGAAAGAGGATGGGCCTGGAATTAAGAGAACCTGGTTCTAATCCTAGCTCTATCACACATTGACTGATGTGTGACATCAGGCAAGGCACCTAACTTCTGAGCCTCAGTTACCTCATCTATAAAATGGAGATGAAAATACCAGCTCTCTCACTACCCTGATTTCTTTTATGGTATTTGTTCAACACTTATTATATGCCTAGCACTGGACTAATTGCAAAGTAAATACAATATCATCAGATTGCACACAGTCCCCCTCACACATGGAGCCCACGTCTAAGTAAGAGGGAGTAGGATCTAATCCCCATTTTACAGCTGAGTAAACTGGAGGCCCAGAGATGTCAAATGACTTGCCAAGGCCACAGAGCAGTCAAGTGTCAGAGACAGCATTAGAACCCAGGTCCTCTGACTTCCAGGCTCCTGCTCTTTCTACTAGGCTACCCTGCTTAGACTGTAAACCCTGTGTGGGACAGGGACTATGTCTGACTTGATTATCTCATACCGCAGTGCTTAGTACAGAACTTGGTGCAAAGTAAGTGCTTAACAAATACCACAGTTATTTCTTTTATCGTTAATAATATCAGACCCTTGCCATACAATCCTTTTCAGAGTCTAAGTTCATGGGCCTCATAGTTTAAATAGGAGGGAGAGCAGGTATTAAATCCCCATTCTGGAAATGAGGCATGGAGAAGTTAAATGACTTGCCCAAGGTCTCACAGCAGGCAAGTGGCAGAGCCAATATTAAATTGCCTGCAAGTCCTCTGACTCCAGGCCCATGCTCTTTTCACTAGGGCACACTGCTTCATTTGTATCTTCCCCAACCAAAACAGAGATGAAGCACAGCCTAGGGTAAAGTGCTCAAGCCTGAGAGTCAGGAAACCCACCGTCTAATATTGGCCCTGCCCTTTGCTTGCTGTGAGACCTTGGAAAAGTTAGTTAATGTCCCTCTGCCTCAGTTTTCTCATCTGCAGAATGGGGATTAAATACCTGCTCTCCGTCCCTCTTCGAATGAGCCCTATGGAAAACAAAAACTGTTTCCCACCTGATTTTCTTGTTTGTACTGCTGTGCTTAGTACAGTGCTTGGCTCAGAGTAACAGCTTAAAAAAATACCACAAGTATTATTACTGTTCTATTATTATTATGACATCATAGGTAAATTGAGATTTCACTATAAATTTGGACCCAATAATTTCAGTTTAGTCTGAACGAAGACGTGTGATGGTGCCACACTCTGTCTGCCAGCCTCCCCCAAAAACTATTTGCCTTCTTGATTCAGTTTTCTGAATCCTTGTCAATTTTTGAGTCACTGAACACTTTGCTGCTGCGTAAAGAGCAGAATTTGGCCAGCATTTTCACCTTTCTGTCTGTGATTATTGTGCTTAGGTTTTCTGGGCTCAGAATGGCAGAAAAACTTGCTCTTGTTCCAATGATTTCTGTCCTACAGCACTGGTTTAGTGCCCTAGTCCCTGGAAGAGCATGCAATAGGAACTGTTGATGAAGTGCTCTGCTCATTTTAAAGGTTAGGTAAACACCGTTGATTGATTGGTTGAATGATTGGGCTCAGCAAATACACTTACCTACTTGTGTCCTCCCAGTGTAATCCCATAGCACAGCAGGACCAGACAAAGAGAAATTGTGAACCAACTAAAAAATAAGCCAATAAACCAGGAGTGTGAATGAGACTACAATTCCCTTCCTCATTCACTGTCACACACCTGTCTCAGTCCCTGAATTGCTGAGTGGGAGAGAGGGCATTGTAACAGTCCCAAGAAGGCTGCACTTTCTGTTCTGGAAACTAAGGCCCTATCTGCCCTGAGCTAATCCTGGCCTTGACCACCTGGCTGGGCACCTGAGGATCTGGGTTGTAATCTTACCTGCCAAATGACCATAGGGAAGCCACTTAATTTCAGTTTCCTCATCTGTAGAGATTCAACACCTATTTCCTTGCCTACTTAAACTGAGATGTCCCTGTCAGACAGGAACACTGTATGAATTGATCATCTTGTATCACCCCACTGCTTAGTACAGTGCTTGGTGCATAATAAGTGCTTAAATGCCACTATTCTCATTATCAATATTGCAGGGGCTCCCTCAGGTTCCACAGAAAAGTGCCTTTATAAAACCTGATCCACCCAAGATAACTTGCACACTCTCCAAACACCCTTCCAGTCTCGAGCTAGACAAGTAGACCTAAGGCACCAAAAAGACCTAGGCCACAGTCACCACCCACGAACATTGAGAAACCCCAAGAGAAGCATTACAAACAGGGCTTAGGGCTCATCTGTCACCTCTACACTGGCAGCAGGGTGACCACAGTGTAGCTGGCCACCCAATCCTTGGCCCACCCAGTCCATGGTCTCCCAGCCCCAGGTACCAGGGCAAAACGGTGTGTGTGCTGTCAGCATCATCTTGTATTCCGTTAATGGGGATGGTATCTGCCATAGCCTTGCCCATGTAGAAGTGAAGCAACACTGCCAATATCGGAGGACCAACCTAACCTGAAAGCAATGGCAGAGGCCTAGAAACGTAAGTCAACCGAAAGCTGGCTGAGTGCTATAGGGTGAAACACAGTCTCTCTAACTAAAAAAACAAAGACACTTCAATGACTCAGCACTTAATACAGTATTTGTGAAGAGGGTTATTTAAAACTTTGACTTTCCATCATTGGATTATTGGCTAGGTTTTGCCAATACTCAAGGATAGCTTTAACCATTTCTCCCATTGGATTGGCTTTTCCAGGTGATTGAGTTCTGTACAGTGCAAAACCATAACACGAAAGCTCCAAACCAACAAAACCAAATGTGTGGATGCAGGAGCACTTGGGATGTCATCCAGGATTCAGCTGTCTTTAAGGACAGCAAACCCATAGCTGGCCCGCCTACAAAACCTGTCTTTTCTTTGCTGAAGTCTGTCCTCAGAAGAGTCTGTTTGGTGCTTGATAAGTCTGGAAGCATGGCAGTAAGCAGGGTCCCTTTACTCACCCCCTCTCAGCTCCATAGCACTTATGCACCTAGCTGCAATTCATTTATTCTTATTGATGTCTGCCTCCCCCTCTAGACTGTAAGCCTGCTGTGGGCAGGGATCCTGACTACCAACTCTGTTATATTGTTCTCACCCAAACGCTTAGTATGGTGTACAGTGCTCAGCACACAGTAGGTGCTGAATAAATATGATTAATTGATTGATTGTAAGACTACCTGAGCCAAATTTTTAGTCAGAACTCATGGGGGCTGGAAAAACGACCTTTATAAGCCTCGTCTCATCCACATGTCGAGCGAACAGCTTCCCCTTAAGACCCTCTTCCTCCGCCCCACCAATCTTCCCCTTAAAAGTGTGTTGTGAAGCCTCAGCCCTCTCCAGTACCTGCACTGAGGGTCACCCTGGCTTTAGGCTGGCCCTGGGGACAGGTCAGGATGAAACAAGAAGGTCTTGGCTCTCTTTCCACTCTCAATGACAAGACTTTGTGGCTTCTTCCTCGTAAACTCAGATCAGGGGAGCCTCAAATCTCAGGAAACTCAGTTCTTTGAGGTGGTGTTAGCTGCAGAACAAGAAGCAGAGTGGGAAAAGCACGGGCTTGAGAGTCAGAAGGACCTGAGTTATGATCTTGGCTCTGCCACTTTCATTCATTCATTCATTCAATCGTAGTTATTGAGCGCTTACTGTGTGCAGAGCACTGTACTAAGCGCTTGGGAAGTACAAGTTGGGCCCAGTTGCCTCCCGTGTGACCTTGGGAAAGTCACTTAATTTCCCCATGCCTCAGGTTCCTCATCTGTAAAACTGGGTTTAAGACTGTAAGCCCTATGTGGGACAAGGACTGTGTCTAACCTGATTAACTTGTATCTACCCCAGCATTTAATACAGAGACTGTCACATATAAGCCCCTAACAAATACTATTTATTTTTAAAAAAGTGCATAGTCGGTGCAGAAAGGAGGACAAGTAATAATAATAATAATAATAATAATAATAATAATGGCATTTCTTAAGTGCTTACTATATGCAAAGCACTGTTCTAAGCACTGGGAAGGTTACAAGGTGATCAGGTTGTCCCACAGGGGGCTCACAGTCTTAATCCCCATTTTACAGATGAGTTAACTGAGGCACAGAGAAGTTAAGTGACTTGCCTAAAGTCACACAGCTGACAATTGGCGGAGCCGGGATTTGAACCCCTGACCTCTGACTCCAAAGCCTGCGCTCTTTCCACTGAGCCATGCTTAGTCAGGAAGCCCGTTCCTCTCCATTCAAACTGCCACCACATTAATACAATCCCTCATCCCATCCCGCGTGGATTATTGCAACAGCCTCCTTGCTGACCTTCCAGGCTCCTGTCTCTCCCAACTCCTGTCCATACTTCACTCTGCTGCCTGAATCATTTTTCTACAGAAATGCTCAGGACATGCTTCCCCACTCCTCAAGACATTTCAGTGGTTGCTCATCCACTTGTGCATCAAACAAAAACTCCTCACCATTGGCTTTAAAGCACTCCATCCCCTTGACCCCTCCTACCTCACCTTGCTACTCTCCTACTACAACCCAGTCTGCACACTTCATTCCTCTAATGCTAACCTTCTTGCTGTGCCTCAATCATTTTATAGCATTCGGTAGACTTTTCCAAACTAAATGAATACCATGATATCAGCATAGTATTTTTAATCCTGCATTCAGGGACAACTGCTCCGCAGGGTAGGGTGCGGCCAGTTAATCTCCAACAAACCCACCCTCTCCTTAAACAGATTTGAACTCCTGCAGTGGCCTTGGAACTGACACACATCCTTTAATCCAAACAGTTTTACAGTGCCTAAAGCCCCTGGTAATTTTGTAACAGTATAATGTTTCATTTTGAACCATTATGGACAAATGTATCAAAAACTCCAGCTAAAAGACTGAATCTGTATGTAGGGGTTGAATTTTTCATTCTCAAAAATGTTTCATGACCCGTTTTACAGGTGACAAAACAGAGGCGAAGAGAAGTTAAAGTCATACCCAAGGAGATTCAGCAGTTAAAGAGAAGTTAAAGACATACCCAAGGTGATAAAGCAGTTAAGTGGCAGAACCAGGATTAGAACTCAGGTCCCAGGACTCTTAGGCCCTTTGTTTTTCCACTAGACCATGCTCCTTTCCACCCATCTCTGCATCAGGTGGAAACTCCTTACCGTTGGCTTTAAGGTAACATCAGCTCTCTCATTCATTCAATCGTATTTGTTGAGTGCTCACTGTGTGCAGAGCACTGTACTAAGCTCTCTCCTCTCTACTTCCCTCCTCTACCACTCCACTCAGCCCAGCCCACACCTTTCACTCCTCTAATACTAATGTGCTCAATGCGCTTCACTCTTGTCTCTCTTGCCACCAGCCCTTGCTCACCCCCTTGCTCAGGCCTAGAACTGACCCCATCTCTATCATTATAATAATAATAGTAGTAGTTATGGTACTTTTTAAGCTCATACTATGTGCCAAGCACTGTTCTTAGCCCTAGCCCTGAAGTAGATACAAATTAATCCGGTTGGACACAGTCCCTGTCCCACATGGGGCTCACACTCTTAATCCCCACTTTACAGATGAGAGAATTGAGGCAGAGAAAAATGAAGTGACTTGCCCAAAGTCACACAGCAGACATATCCCGACTGGATTACTGCATCAGCCTCCTCTCCGATCTCCCATCCTCCTGTCTCTCCCCACTTCAATCCATACTTCACGCCACTGCCCGGATCGTCTTTGTGCAGAAATATTCTGGGCATGTTACTCCCCTCCTCAAAAATCTCCAGTGGCTACCAATCAACCTACACATCAGGCAAAAACTCCTCACCCTCAGCTTCAAGGCTGTCCGTCCCCTCGCTGCCTCCTAACTCATCTCCCTTCTCTCCTTCTCCAGCCCAGCCCGCACCCTCCGCTCCTCTGCCATTAATCTCCTCACTGTGCCTCGTTCTCGCCTGTCCTGCTGTCGACACCCGGCCCACGTCCTCCCCCTGGCCTGGAATGCCCTCCCTCCACACATCCGCCAAGCTAGCTCTCTTCCTCCCTTCAAAGCCCTACTGAGAGCTCACCTCCTCCAGGAGGCCTTCCCAAACTGAGCCTCCTCCATCCTCTCCCCCTTCTCCCCCTCCCTCTTCTCCCCCTCCCCATCCCCCGCCTTACCTCCTTCCCCTCCCCACAGCACCTGTATATATGTATATATGTTTGTACGTATTTATTACTCTATTTATTTATTTATTTTACTTGCACATATTTATTCTATTTATTTTATTTTGTTAATATGTTTTGTTGTCTGTCTCCCCCTTCTAGACTGTGAGCCTGCTTTTGAGTAGGGACCGTCTCTATATGTTGCCAGCTTGTACTTCCCAAGTGCTTAGTACAGTGCTCTGCACACAGTAAGTGCGCAATAAATATGATTGAATGAATGAATGAGTATGGCAGAGTTGGGAATAGAATCAGTGGCTTCTTCCCCACTGCTTTCAAACATGCTCATGTCTCCTCTATCCTCAAAAGACCCGCCCTATCTCCCTCCAGCCATTTCTCTCCAAACTCCTTCATTCAATCGTATTTATTAAGTGCTGACTGTGTGCAGAGCACTGTATGCTTGGGAAAGTACAATACAGCTATAAAGAGTGACAATCTCTGCCCACAACGATTTCACAATCTGTGTGTGTGTGGGGGGGGGGGGGGGGAGACAGACATTAATACAAATAAACAGACATCAGTATAAACAAAAATTTCAGATATATACATAAATGCTTTGGGGCGGGGAGTTGGGGGAAGAGCAAAGGGAGCAAGTCAGGGCAACGCAGAATGGAGTGGAAGATGAGGAAAAGTGAGGCATAGTCTGGGAAGGGCTCTTGGAGGAGATGTGCCTTCAGTAAGGCTTTGAAGTGGGGGAGAGTAATTGTCTGGCGAATTTGAGGAGGGAGGGTGTTCCAGGACAGAAGGAGATGTGGGCCAGGGGTTGGCGGCGAGATAGGTGAGATGGAGGTACAGTAAGACGGTTAGTTCCAGAAGAGTGAAGTGTGAGGGCTGGATTGTAGAAGGAGAGAAGCGAGGTGGGATATGAGGGGGCGAGGTGATGGACTGCTTTAAGGACAATGATGAGGAGTTTTGTTTGATACGAAGGTGGATAGGCAACCACTGGAGGTTTTTGAAGGAGGGGTGTGGGGGGGTGACATGCCCTGAATGTTTCTGTAGAAAGATATCTGGGCAGCGGATTGAAGTATGGACTGGAATGGGGAGAGGCAGAAGGTTGGGAGGTCAGCAAGGAGGCTGAAGCACTAATCCAGGTGGGATTGGATAAGTGATTGTATTAACGTGGTAGCAGTTTGGAAAGAGAGGAAAGCGTGGATTTAAGCGATACTGTGAAGGTGGGACCGAAAGGATGTGGGAACAGATTGAATATGTGGGTTGAATGAGAGCTAGGAGTGGAAGATAATACCGAGGTTATGGGCTTGTGAGATGGGAAGGATGGGGTGGGAAAGTCAGAGATAGGATAGGGTTTAGTTGGGAAGATCCCACTCCCTTTCTGCATCCACCTGACTTGCTCCCTTTTTTCATCCCCCTTCCCAGCCCCACAGTACTTGTGTACATTTCTGCCATTTATTTATTCGTATTAATGTCTGTCTACCCCTCTAGACTGTAAACTAGTTGTGGGCAAGGGATATGTCTGTTTATTGCTATATTGTACTCTCCCAAGTGTTATGTACGGTGCTCTGCATACAGTTAGTGCTCAATAAATGTGATTAAATGAATGAATGATTACAGTAAGCGGTTGATAAATACGATTGAATGAATGAATCAACTACTATGGCCCAAACTCCTTAACTCTAAATGAGGAGCTATTTCCCCTGGAGTCAGCACTGACTACAATAAATGATGATAAAAAAAGTTAAACATTTCCAGCCACCATGATTAACCCTGATGGTACCCTTAAGATAGCTGGTTTCAGAACAGTTCACTTCAACTCAATGATTCCCATTTTGTTTCTTTCACTTCCAACTTCTGAGGAAGAGTCCTAAAAGAATCAGATGCCTATCTAGAGTGAGGGATTGGGCTAGCTACCCTTAAAAAACAGTCCTCAAAAAAGAGTATTTAGGGCATTTGAAGCAAGGAAGAAAACAGGGATGTGCTATTGTGAAGTGAAAAGTTGAGTGATTATCAAAAGAATTTGGGTAGTTTAGATAAACCACTGAGGAAAGGAAGGGTCCCTCCTCCTTCAAATAACAGTGTTTAATGTGACCATCTGGATCACTGTGTCAATTCTTCACTTCATTTAGTCATAAGATAAAGGAATAGTGCCCTGAGCAGCACTAAGACCTTTATTTTATTTTCATAGACCTCACAAATGCATTTGATAACTTCAGTAGGTCTGTACTCTGGAAATGAGTTATAAAATTGGCCTATCTGTGAAGTTCATTAAGAATCTGAAAATAATAATAGTAGGTTTTTGTTAAGTGCTATGTTGGGGGTAGATATGAGATCACCAGATCCACTACAGAGCTCACAGTCCAAGTAGGAAGGACAATAGGCACTGAATCCCCATTTTGCAGAGGGACAAACCAGTTAAATGACTTCCCCAAGGTCACACAGCAAGCGACTGGCAGAGCCAGGATTAGAACCAAGGTCCTCTCACTCCCAGGTCCATGACCTTTCCACTAGGCCACGCTGCTTCTCTACTAGGCAAGCAGTGTGGCTCAGTGGAAAGAGCCCGGGCTTTGGAGTCAGAGGTCATGGGTTCAAATCCTGGCTCTGCCAATTGTCAGCTGTGTGACTTTGGGCAAGTCACTTAACTTCTCACCACCTCAGTTACCTCATCTGTAAAATAGGGATTAAGACTGTGAGCCCCGCGTGGAACAACCTGATCACCTCGTATCCTCCCCAGCGCTTAGAACAGTGATTTGCACATAGTAAGCACTTAACAAATGCCATTATTATTATTATTATTACTCCTACTTCAAAGCCTTATTGAAGGCACATCTCCTCCAAGAGGCTTTCCCTGACTTAGCCTTACTTTCCTCTTCCCCAACTCCTTCCTACGTTGCCCCCTGACTTGTTCCCTATGCTCATCCCTGCTCCCAGCTCCATAGCACTTATGTACATATCTGTTATTTATTTGTTTATATGAACATCTGTCTCCCCCTCTAGACTGTAAGCTCACTGTGGGCAGGGAATGTGTTTGTTTATTCATTCATTAAATATTATTTGTTTAGTGCTTACTGTGTGCAGAACACTGTACTAAGCACTTGGAAAGTACTACTCAGCAACAGAGACAATCCCTACCCAACAATGCGCTCACAATCTAGATTATTATTATCTATTATCACTCTGCTTTCTGGATCATTTCTATATAAAACCATTTAGCCTCTGTTTTCCCACTCCTCAAGAACCTCCAGTGGTTGCCCATCCACCACGGCATCAAAGAGAAACTCCTTGCCATTGGCTTTAAAACACTAAATCGCCTTGTGCCCAACAACCTCACCTCTCTGATTTTCTAGTACAACCTAGTCTGCACTGTTTGCTCCACCAAAGTGAACCTACTCACTGTCCCTTAATTTCATCTTTCTCGTCACCAACCCCTCACCCATGTCCTGGGTCTTGCCTGTAACTCTCTTCCCCTTCATATCCAAGAGACGATTACCCTCCCTACCTTCAAAGCCTGATTAAAAGTACATCTCTTCCAAGAGACCTTCCTCATTAAAGCCCTCATTTCCTCTTCTCCCAGTCCCTTCTGTGTCACCCTTGCACTTGGATTTGTATCTTTTATTCACTCCAGTCTCAGCATTTATGTACATATCTAAAATTCATTTATTTATCTTAATGTCTGTCTCCCCCTCTAAAGTATGAGCTCCTTGTGGGCAAGGAAAAGTCGGTTATATTGTACTCTTTCAAGCACTTAGTACAGTGTTATGCATAATACAGTAAGCGCTCAGTAAATGGGATTGATTTATTAATTGATTTCCACATCCAGAAGCAGGGTGGGACTACTTGGACTGTGAGCCCAATGTGGAACAGTCCCTGTGCCCAACCCGATAACTTGTATCTACCCCAGCACCTAAAACAGTGCTTGATGCATAATGAGTACTTAACAAATACCATGAAACAAACAACACCATAAAACAAACTACATGTAGCATTCCACATCATCCCATCTAAATGCTGTCCGCCCCATGACTTTCCTATCACCATCCTCATCACATCATCATTCTCCCTGACTCACAAACTCACGCCAAGTTATTATCTTCAGCTCATCTCTTTCTGTCAACCCATACATGCAATCTCTCATGAATTCCTGTCGGTTTTACCTTCATAGCAACTCTAGACTCCACCCTTTCTTCTCCACCCAAATTGCTGCCACGCTGATCCAAGCTCTTATCATTTTTATCTTGATGTTGCTTTAGGTCCTCACTGACCTTCTGGCCTCCTTTCTCTCCCTCTCTAGTCCAAACTTAACTTTGCTAGGGGGATCACTTTTCTAAGAACTGTGGAGGCCATATCCTCCCACTCCTCAAAAACCTCCAATGTATGCTCCTCCACCCCTATATCAAACAGAAATTTTAAGGCGCTCAATCAAATCTCTCCCTCCTACCTTACTTTGCTTATCTCTTACTACAACCCAATATGCACACTCCACTCCCCTAATAACAATCTATTCTCTGTAGCTCAATCTCATCTATCCAGCTGCTGACCCTTTATCCTTATCTCTTAGACTTGGAACTCCCTTGTCCTTCACACCTGACTGCCCACAAGGCTCAACATCTTCAAAACCCTCCTAAAATCTCCTCCAGGAGGCCTCCCCTGACTAAACCCCCACTCTCCCCTCCACCTTCCCCTCTGTGCGGACTATGCACTTAAGCTGTGAACACCTGTAGCACTTTGAAATTCACCCCAGTCCCACAGCACTTCCGTATTCACCCTCTACTATTTTCCCTAGCTGTAATTTATATTAGTGACTGTCTCCTGCTGTGGACTGTAAGTTCCTTGTGAACAGGGATCATATATACCAACTTTCCCAAGTACATAGTACAGTGCTCCTTACACAGGAAATGCTCAATAAATACCATTGATAGATCAATTGATTGACATCATGCTGCTACCACACTCTGTTTTGTATTTGTGGTCAGGGAGCATGTGCACCACCTTTACTGAATTATACTTTCACAAGCATATAATACTCTGCCCATAGTAAGTGCTCAAGAAATATCACTGATTGATTTATCCTGATTTCTGCAGCCTTGCTTCCCCTGTATGAATTGCCTTGTACAGCCCTCTACTGAACTTTACCTTATTGACAGTTGTCAGCTACTCCAATTTGGTAGATTACTTTGAATTCAATTGTGCCTTATGGTACTATTTACTCCACCCATTTGGAGTTAGTGGTAAATTTACTGAGTTATCTAAGGCTTTATTAAAAAGGTGAAAGACTTTTAAGAGCTCACAGGTCTTCTGAGTGAGGAACACATTCTAAAATCACTATTTTTGATTGTTATCATAATAATTATGGTACTTGTTCAGTACTCACTATGTGCCAAGCCCTGTACTAAGCATTGGAGGTAGATGCGAGCCCATTGTTGGGTAGGGATTGCCTATATTTGTTGCCGAATTGTACTTTCTAAGAACTTAGTACAGTGCTCTGCACACAGTATGCACTCAATAAATATGATTGAATGAATGAATGAATACATAAAATGAGGATGGACCCAGTCTCTGTCTCACATGTGACTCACAGTCATGTGGGACAAGGACTGTGTCCAACTTTATTATGATATATTTTTGTTAACTTCCCATCTATAGAAAAACACAACCACTAGCTTTCCAAACCAAATGAAACAGATCTAAGTTGGACTGACATGGCAAACAAAACGATTTTGTCAAATACTTTAAAATAAAAATGAGGTATGTTTTGCAGATTCTGCTCAATGAAGTTCTTCAAAGTATTGAAAGTAATAATTATTATTGTGGTATTTGGTAAGTGCTTACTGTGTATCAGGCACTGTTCTAAGCACTGGTGTCGTTACAAGCAAATAGGGTTTGACACGGTCCTTGTGCAACTTGAGGCTCACAGTCTCAATCCCCATTTTACAGATGAGGTAACTGAGTCACAGAGAAGGGAAGTGACTGGTCTAAGGTCACACAGCAGACAAGTGCCAGAGCTGGAATTAGAACCCATGACCTTCTGACTCCTAGGCTCGGGCTCTATCTACTATGCTATGCTGCTTCTCTATACTTTTGTACTCCGTACTTCCCTGAACTCTGATGTACTTCAAAGTATTTTAAAGTGTCAATTCTCATAAGTTCTGAGGCTAAGAACTCTTTACTTTGGGGGAGGGGACACTATAGTGATGTGAATAACAGATAAAAGAATCAAAGTCCTGTAACAAACCCTGATTAATAATTCCAAGATGTATATATAAAGAGAGGGAGAGGAAGGGGGGTGCCTTCCACACCAACAGTCCCAACACCAAAAGGTAGAAATGATGGGGTCACTTAAGATTATTTCTCTCATTTTTGCTCTCCACCTGCTGCAAGGGAGTAGAACTTCCATGATTGAACTGAAAAACAATGGCTACGAAGGAATTGTCATTGCCATTAATCCCCAGGTACCCGAAGACGCGAAAATAATCCAACAAATACAGGTAAGAGAGCGACTACATGTTCACTCTTCAGTTGTATTCAAATACCAAAAGATCTCCGACTACTATTTTAATGGAGTAATTTCAACATTGTTCAGATGTAGTCATGTTTGCTAACTGCAGCATAATGACCTAATCTCATCCATTACTGTACTTCTAACCACTCTCCAAGATGGGCTGATCTCGTCATCTTGGATTCATTGAAGATCCTTCCAGTTAAATGCATTTCTTCTCCTAACCTTTTCTCCCTTTATTAGCTTGTCTGTTGGATGCTACACTTCAGTATTTTCAGTGGCATTCCTGCTTTGTGCTATTTCTTTCAAAGACTTCATATATTTTTATGCACTTCAAAAGTTAACAGGGAAACCTCTTGGACATCTCTGCCAAAGGGGGAAGAAATGGTATATATAAAATTGAGAGTAGTAGGTAAGCCACCATAAGAATGTAAGAAATGCTATATTGACTCAAGGCACTCTCTCCCTCTGGTAGCGACATCAAAGCTCGAAGGGTCAGTTGTCTTTCTTGACACCCATCCTCATGGTTAGACAGAAACTTTCTAAAGCCCATATTCGGCACCACTGATAACCTATTTTAGATCTAATTTCCAGGAATTGAAACCCTCCTGGTGACTTCTAAATTCCACCTTTTCCCATCTCTATAACCTCTATATTTTCTCCTTAACAACCTATTATGAATTTATCTCCCGTTCATTTATCCAAATTCTTTTTGGATTTGTTGAGAAGCAGAAAGGCAAAGGACTTGCGTTCTAATCTCTGGGTTCTAATTCCTACTATTTGCCAGCTGTGTGACTTTGGAAAAGTCACAACTTCTCCATTTCTCAGTTTCCTCATCTTTACAGTGGAGAGTAAATACCAGTTCTTTCTTTCCCATAGACTGTCAGCCCCATGTGGGACAGATTGTGTCTGACCTGATTCTTTCGTTCCCAGCATTTAGCACATAGCAACAACTTTGCAAATTCCTCCACAATCATTATAGATATATTCTGTATCCAAAAGTTCCTGTGGTTCAGATATTTGTGTAGAAATTTGGATGAAGTGCATATGAGGTGAAGTTGCAGTTGGGAATTTGACTAGGTATATTTGGTGGCAAAAAAATTAAACTTTCAAATTTTATTAAATTTTATTTTGAATTCCATTCCCTGCACATTTTTCTAGACAAAATGAAGAGACTCAAACAATAAGCTCATCCTTGTAGTAATAGTAGCAGTGATAGCATTTTTTTTAATTGGGTGCAGTGCACTGAATTCAGCTCTTAGGAAGTATAGTACAGAGAAATGATATGCGCACTGTACACCTCAATGGCTGAGACAGATATAATAATATTTACAAAAAGAGTAAGCAAAGTAAATAACTGAACATACAATAATACATGCAAAAAACAGGATGAATATAAATAAGGGCACATGTGCTGGAGTTTGCTGATGGGTTTGTGAAACTTGGTGGGTTTAGAATTAACTTGGAAAGGCTTAATGGAGGAGGTGGAATTTTAGGAAGGCCCTGAATGTGGGGATTACTGTGCTCTGTCTGAATTGAGGGGAGAATGATCTCCTGGACAAGGGAACAGCACAATTGAGGGGTAGAAGGGGAATTGAGGTACAGTTTGAAGATTGGCTTGAGAGAAGCAGAGAGAGCAAGCTGGAAAAAAACAAACAGCAAGGAGTCCAGGATAACAATGAGGTCATGGGCTTCTGGAACAGGGAGGATAATGGTGATAATGGGGGAGTGTGATGATTGTCTGTTGGAGTTGAGGAGATAGGGCATTCCAGGCCAGAGGAAGGACATGGGTGAGAGGTCAGTGGCAAGATTGGTGAGATTGAGGCACAGTGAGAAGGTTAACATTAGAGGAGTGAAGTTTGCAGGCTGGGTTGTAGTAGGAGAGTAATAATAATCAAAATGATGGGGTTTTTTAGTCTCTTTCTGTGTGCAAAGCACTGCTCTAAGCGCTGGGGAGATACAAGGTGATCAGGTTGTCCCACGTGGGGCTCCCAGTCTTCATCCACATTTTACAGACGAGATAACTGAGGCACAGAGAAGTTAAGTGACTTGCCCAAAGTCACACAGCTCACAAGTGGCAGAGCCGGGATTAGAACCCATGACCTCTGACTCCCAAGTCCAGGCTCTTGCCACTGAGCCGTGCTGCTTCTCTAGGCAGCGAGGTGTGGTAGGAGGAGGTAGGGTGATTGACTGTTTTAAAGTCAATGGTGAGGAGTTTTTGTCTGATGTGGAGGTGGGTGGGCAACCACTGGAATTTCTTGAGGAGTGGGGAAACATGTCCTCAGTGCTCTCCACGCAGTAAGTGCTCAGTAAATATTGAGTGATTGACTGATGGGCAACCACTGGAGGTTCTTGAGGAGTGGAGAAACACGGACTGAATATTTTTGTAAAAAGAGGAAAACTTTTAAATTGTGCAATGCACAAGCAATAGGATTATGCTAAATTCCCATCTGTGAATTTTCTCCCAGGGTTTAATACTGTGCTCTGTTCACAGTAAGTGTTTATTAATTACTACTAATACCACTATTACTACTGCATAAGTATTAAAGTCTTTAGGTAAGGGACAAAGTCCTTGGGGATTTTCCATATCTGGTGGATTCATTTGTTATTAAACATCCAAGTACCATTTAGTGATAGTTACATAATCCCAATTTACAGCAGCTATTAAAGAAATTTGGTTCACAAAAATGATAAGAATTCATCATGATTATGTTAATATTTATTAGAAGCTTAATTAGGCAGGATCCAGTCATTAAGGGAGTCCATAAATCAAGGTGATGCAGTGGATATTCTCCCAGATGCATTAACTCATTTAGTCCACTATTTCATACATTTAAGCCCTAACTAGAACCTTCCTATCACAAGACAGCTGCATTACCACAAGTTAACAAATACCATAAAAGAGTGACCCAAACTGACCCAAAGTTATCCAAAGTAGTTACAAGTTGGACTGGAGACCCTTACACAGACCTTAACAACATTTGATCCTTACCCAATATTAGTAGAATTATAATGCTAATCAACGATGGTTTTTATTGACCGCTTATTGCGTACAGAACTCCGTATTAACCGCTCAAGAAAACTGTTCTGTTCTGTTGTCACCCATCTCTACTTCCCATCTTCAACTCACCTTCAGCTGTGCTCTCTTCCCTATCTCAACTTTCGTGGCCTCCCAAGTCCCTCTGTCACTACCAGGTTCCCCATCACCACCACAACCTGTTTCATCCATCCCTATACCAGAGTGGCGGTGTTCCAGAGGTAAAATGCTCCTGGAACTCCCTTGTCCAGAACTTCCTCCCTTCTGGAATCACATTTCCTCCAGAAGGCCTTCCCTGATTTATCTCTTTTCAACCCACTTTCTATTTCTCAGCTACCACTTCAGCACTTTTGCACTATTCATTCAATTCAGTCATGCTGATTGAACATTTACTGCGTGTAGAGCCCTGTAATAATAATAAGAAGAATAATAGCATTTGTTAAGCGCTTACTATGTGCCATGCACTGTTCTAAGCACTGGGGTAGATACAAGGTAATCAAGTTATCCCATGTTGGGCTCACAGTCTTAATCCCCATTTTACAGATGAGGGAACTGAGGCACAGAGACGTTAAGTGACTTGCCCAAAGTCACACAGCTGAGAAGTGGAGGAGCCGGGATTAGAACCCATGATCTCTGACTCCCAAATCTGTGCTCTTTCTAGTAAGCCATGCTGCTGCGCAATACAACAACAGACACATTCCCCACCCACAATGAGATAAACATCAACTCCTGCAACACAGTTGTACAGAATTGCTTTCCCTTCGCCGCTCTCGTACCACTAACGATCATCACCAGTGATGATCAAATGCCATCATCACTAACCCACAGCCCTGGATCACTGCCACTGTCCGCCTTCTTCGCTATTATGCTCGAGCTGCCGAACGCTGCTGGTGAAAGTCTAAACACCATGCCAACCTCGTTCACTTCAAGTTTATCCTTTCCTGCCTTAACTCAGCCCTCTCCTCTGCCAAACAAAACTATTTCTCCTCCCTTATTGACACCCATGCCCATCATCCCCGCCAGCTCTTCCGAACATTTAACTCCCTTCTCAGGCCCCTGGTTCCTCCCTCTCCTCCTTCCCTCACCCCCAACGATCTGGCCTCCTACTTCATTAAAATTAAATCCATCAGGTCCGACCTCCCCAAAGTCACTCCCCCCTCCCCCCAACCCCCCGGCTCTCAGCACTCTCTGCTACTCTCCCATACTTCCCAGCAGTATCCTCAGAGGAGCTCTCTTCCCTCCTCTCAAGTGCTACTCCAGCCACCTGTGTTTCTGACCCCATTCCCTCTCATCTCATGAAATCTCTCGCTCCATCCCTTCTCCCCTCCTTAACTTCCATCTTCAACCGCTCACTCTCCACTGGTTCCTTCCCCTCTGCCTTCAAACATGCCCATGTCTCTCCCATCCTAAAAAACACCCTCTCTTGACCCCACCTCACCTTCTAGTTATCGCCCCATATCCCTCCTACCATTCCTTTCCAAACTCCTTGAACGAGTTGTCTACATGCGCTGCCTCGAACTCCTCAACACCAGCTCTCTCCTCGACCCGCTCCAGTCTGGCTTCCGTCCCCTACATTCCACGGATACTGCCCTCTTAAAGGTCACCAATGACCTACTGCTTGCCAAATCCAACAGCTCCCACTCTATCCTAATCCTCCTCAACTTCTCAGCTGCCTTCGACACTGTGGACCACCTCCTTCTCCTCAACATGCTATCTGACCTTGGCTTCACAGACTCCGTCCTCTCCTGCTTCTCCTCTTATCTCTGCAGTCATTCATTCTCAGTCTCTTTTGCAGGCTCCTCCTCCCCCTCCCATCTCCTTACTGTGGGGGTTCCCCAAGGTTCAGTGCTTGGTCCCCTTCTGTTCTCGATCTACACTCACTCCCTTGGTGACCTCATTCACTCCCACGGCTTCAACTATCATGTCTACGCTGATGACACCCAGATCTACATCTCTGCCCCTGCTCTCACCCCCTCTCTCCAGGCTCGCATCTCCTCCTGCCTTAAGGACATCTCCATCTGGATGTCTGCCCGCCACCTAAAATTCAACATGTCCAAGACTGAACTCCTTGTCTTCCCTCCCAAACCCTGCCCTCTCCCTGACTTTCCCATCTCTGTTGATGGCACTACCATCCTTCCCGTCTCACAGGTCCGCAAACTTGGTGTCATCCTCGACTCCACTCTCTCGTTCACCCCTCACGTCCAAGCCGTCACCAAAACCTGCCGGTCTCAGCTCTGCAACCTTGCCAAGATCCGCCTTTTCCTCTCCATCCAAACTGCTACCCTGCTCATTCAAGCTCTCATCCTATCCCGTCTGGACTACTGCACCAGCCTTCTCTCTGATCTCCCATCCTCGTGTCTCTCCCCACTTCAATCCATACTTCATGCTGCTGCCCAGATTGTCTTTGTCCAGAAACGCTCTGGGCATATTACTCTCCTCCTCAAAAATCTCCAGTGGCTACCAATCAATCTGCACATCAGGCAGAAACTCCTCACCCTGGGCTTCAAGGCTGTCCATCCCCTCGTCCCCTCCTACCTCACACCTCCCTTCTCTCCTTCTCCAGCCCAGCCCGCACCCTCCGCTCCTCTGCCGCTAATCTCCTCATCGTGCCTCGTTCTCGCCTGTCCCACCATCGACCCCCGGCCCACATCATCCCCCGGACCTGGAATGCCCTCCTTCTGCCCATCCGCCAAGCTAGCTCTCTTCCTCCCTTCAAGACCCTACTGAGAGCTCACCTCCTCCAGGAGGCCTTCCCAGACTGAGCCCCTTCCTTCCTCTCCCCCTCGTCCCCTTCTCCATCCCCCACATCTTACCTCTTTCCCTTCCCCACGGCACCTGTATATGTGTATATATGTTTGTACATATTTATTACTCTATTTATTTATTTATTTATTTTACTTGTACATATCTATTCTATTTATTTCATTTTGTTAGTATGTTTGGTTTTGTTCTGTCTCCCCCTTTTAGACTGTGAGCCCACTGTTTGGTATGGACTGTCTCTATGTGTTGCCAACTTGTACTTCCCAAGTGCTTTGTACAGTGCTCTGCACACAATAAGTGCTCAATAAATACGATTGATTGATTGATTGATTGATTTACTCTATTACTCTATTAGCCTAACACTATCTCACATCCTTAACCCCCTTTTCTACTTCTTCTTACTTGTAATTTATCATAGGAGCTATCTACCTAATCCGATTGTAAACTCCTTGAGGATATTGGTCCAGTCTAAGTCTATTGTATTATGCCAAGGACTACTATAGTATCCTGCACGCAGTAGGTGATCAGTAAATACTTTTGGTTTGCTAGCTGCCATGGGGACTGAGAGGAGTGTTTGGGTAGCTGCTGTGTAGATAACAAGATCACTTCTATTAGGGAGCCTCTGACACGACCCAATCCCCAGAAGGCAAGCGAAGGAAATGAGGGTCCTGCACAAGGGGAGATTAATGGGTGGGAAAAGAAAGGATAACTTTTTAAAACTTTGACTCTTCAATTCATAATACTTCTATGTTTTCCTAATGGTGAGGTAAAATTCTTCTTTCCTTTTATTTCAAACCATTTCATTTTTATTTCCATAACAGGACATGGTGACTGAAGCATCTACCTACCTCTTCAAAGCCACCAAAAAGATGGTTTACTTCAAAAACGTGGCCATTTTAATTCCCGAGACCTGGCAGGATAAGCCTGGGTATTTAATCTCAAAACGCGAATCCTACAAAACGGTATGTTCAACCAGTTCCCTTTAAAGAGTGACATCTCTGACCCTTGCCTATGGTTTATTAAATGGAGAAGCCCAGAAGCAGCATGGCCTGCTGGCTAGAGCACCAGCCTAGGGGTCAGAAGACCTGGGTTCTAATCCTGGTTCTGCCACTTGTCTGCTGTGTGACCTTGTGCAAGTCACTTCAATTCTCTGGGCCTCAGGTTTACCTCATCTGTAAAATGGGGATTAAGACTGTGAGCTCCATGTGGGACAGGGACTATGTCCATTTGATTAGCTTGTATCTACCCCAGCACTTATTCAATGCTGGCACATAATAAGTTCTTAACAAATATCATTTTTTAAAAACCTACATTTTTTTTCAAAGAAAATTGGATCACTTTAGAATATTTCAAACTAATATTTACCAAATTTAAGATTTGTCCACCCTCTACAAATAGTATTAAATCGTGTATCCTTTTTAGTTACAAAAATAAAATTCCACTGGGCACACTGGCACATTTCTGGATATCAGGATTGCATTAGGTTTGGGGGTTGGCAAAGTCTTCTTTCTTCAATACCTGTGGTGACTCAACATTTAGATGGTGCACCAATATACAAAGGGAATCCTCTTCAATAAGCAGCTAGATTTATTTTATCCCCTAGACTGTAAACTTGTTATGGACAGGGAACGTGTCTGCTAACTCTTTTGTACTTTCCCAACAGCTTAGTACTGTGCTCTACATGTAATAAGCTCTCAATAAATACCATTGATTGATTGACTGATTCATTAGTATTTCTGAACAGTGATAGAACAGTAGAAAAATTAACTAGGTTTTCTGAAACACAATTTGTCAAAATGATTAATTTAATAATGATTTTATTGTTCTTTATTTCCAACTGATGCTTGTTGTCTTTGTTAGCATTTTGCTGCTCTGAAAATTTTGTGAAAATAAAGATAAATTCAGATTGCTGCTCTATTTATGTAAGGAACAAACCTAAAATCAATGCATCTGGAATTGCAAAAATGCAAGTCAATGAATGGGTACTTTTATGTATAATAAGCAAACTTAGACATTGGAAAATATACAGAGATAAGATATTTAACCCCTAGCTAGCCAAAGTCACTACCCTAAAGTGAGCTAAATGCAGCATGCTGGATCAGATTAAGGATTATCAAGTGAAAGCAAACAGTATGAGACTCATTCAAACAAGAGTACATCTTTTTCACATATGCTTAGGATGGTCTCAATTTGTCTAATATCAGACTTGGCCCATGATAAACACCCCAAAAGAAGAAACACGTGGTGAAAAATCAATTCTAGGGTAAGGGCAAGGTTTTTTGAAGGGTTAGTGATTAAACCATTTTAAGTTAGGGAAAAAAATCAGGTGAACTTCAATAACTTGGAATGTATGTTAAGAGCCCTATGCAACATCTGAATGACAGGAGTTTCTCTAACATGCCTAATTTTCTTACAATGCAAGGTTTACCTCCTTGCAAACCCTACAATAAGGGTAACCTGCAGACTGTGAGTTCATTGTGGCCAGGAAATGTCACTGTTTATTATTGTATTGTATTTTCCCAAGTGCTTAGTACCGTGCTCTGAACACAGTAGCAATAATAATAATAATGGTATTTGTTAAGCACTTACTCTGTGCCAAGCACTATTCTAAATACTGGGATAGATACAAGGTTATCAGGTGGTCCCACGTGAGACTCACAGTCTTAATCCCTATTTTATAGATGAGGTAACTGAGGCCCAGAGAAGTGAAGTTACTTGGCCAAAGTCACACAGCTGACAAGTGGCAGAGCCGGGATTACAACCCACATCCCCTGACTCCCAAGCCCTGGCTCTTTCCACTAAGCCATGCTGCTTCTTAATAAATACGATTGAATGAATGAACTCTTGCCATACTCCTGTAGACCAAACGTTCCTTGTGAACAGGGAGCACGCCTGCCAAGTATTGTACTCTCCCAAGTGCTTAATACAGTGTTCTGCACACAATGATTCCATGGTACTGATTGACTGATTTGGTTTCTGTTGTTTGACATAACAAATGCTTTTAAATTTTTAGGCAGATGTCATAGTTGCAGAGCCCTCCCCGGTCCACAGTGACACTCCATACACCCAGCAGACAGCACAGTGTGGAGAACCAGGAAAATATATTCACTTCACCCCGAAGTTCCTGGCGGGAGACCTGCTGAGAGAGCATGGACCACTAGGTACAGCTGTTGATTAACAATGAACACTACTGAATGAATGAATGGACATTGTCACAAAAAATATTTTAATGTTGACGATGTTTCCATATAACAATGGTCTTGACTTTAAACTATACCATAGCCATGCAAACCACAAAAATGAAAGCCGTTTAATAAGCCACCAAATACCCAATTTGTTAAATCTCCCCTAAAACAACTAACAGGAAGTGGGGATAAGTAAATGATGAAGAAAACTCACTGCCAGAAAAGAGACGGGAATTAAGAGAGAAGGAAATTATGCAATTGCCACCTGAAAAACATTCTTGGAAAAACAAACAAAAGATAACTACAGAGATGTTGTTAAATAGTCAAAAACATTTTGAATTAAATTAAGTCTAATAGGAATGGGGAATCAAGCAGTATTGGGGAAGAATCGAGACAGACCTTTATAAATGAAAATGAAAAATGTCAAGGGAATGAGGAAAATGCAAAAGGGGAGTGAGAGGTGGCAAGAGGGAGAAAGAAAATTGAGAGAGAAGAAAATTGGTGAGGGAAAAGCCAGCCATGAGTGGGAAAGGATTTTGAGGAAGAAAGAGGGAAACTCAGGGGCCAGAAAGATAAAGGGAAACTGAGAGAAGGAAGAGTACTGAGAAAATAAGGGTGAACAAACAGCTACTCCACAGCTCACTTTCTTGGAATCAACTAATCAACTAACAATATTTGTGTTCTTGCTTTGTGCAGAGCACTGCATTAAGCACTTGGAAGAGTACAGTAAAGTTGGTAGACATTATCCCTGCTCTCATGAAGCTTATAGTCACATGACTTCTCCCAAGCTAACCTTCTCTTTCTCACACTTGACTCTTTACTCTCCCTCTTGCTCAGTAATATTCCCCTGAAACACCCTCCCTCCCCTAATCCAACAGACTGCAGTTCACCCATTTTCAAAGTCTGGGGTAGATACAAGATAATAAGGTTGTACCCAAGTCCCTGTCCCACAAAGGGCTCACGGTCTATGCAGTGGACACAGTGTTATGAGATTGGACCTGATCCCTATCCCACATGGGTCTCATAAACTGTTTCATCCCCATTATAACAGATGAGGAAACTGTTGCCAAATTGTAATAATAATAATAATGGTATTTGTTAAGCTCTTACTATGTGCAAAGCACTGTTCTAAGTGCTGGGGAGCTTACAAGGTGATCAGGTTGTCCCACGGGGGGCTCACAGTTTTAATCCCCATTTTACAGATGAGGTAACTGAGGCACAGAGAAGTTAAGTGACTTGCCCAAAGCCACACAGCTGACAGTTGTACTTTCCGAGCACTTAGTACAGTGCTCTGCACACAGTAAGTGCTCAGTAAATGTGATTGAATTAATTAATTAATTCCAGGGTTGGGGGTTAAGTGATTCGCCCAGGGTCACAAAGTAGAGCCGTGATGGAATTGGAAATTGAACCTAGGTCTTCTGAAATTTCAACCTGTTATCTTGCCATTAGACCATGGTGCTTTGTGTGTGCTGTGTGTGCTCTGTCTCTCTGTGTGTGTGTGTGTGTGTGTGTGTGTGTGTGTGTGTGTGTGTGTGTGTGTGTGTGTGTGTGTGTGTGTGTGTACTCAATGCTGCATATATATGCTTATTCAATTGGGTATTTTAATTTCTTAGTTGTAAATATTTTAATGTCTCTCTCCCTCTTTAGTACTGTATTTTCATAGTCCATTACAACCAGTCTAATAGTAGTGAAAGCTATTAACACTACCACTGTATCTAGTGGAAAAAAAACAGATTTATTCCGCTATTCATATAGTTTGGGCTTTTTTAATGGCACTTGTTAAGGTTTACTCTGTGCCAAGCATTGTACTAAGTAGTAGTAGTAGTATTAAGTGCTTATTGTATGCAAAGCAATGTATGATGCAATGGGGTAGATACAAAATAATCAAGCTGGACAGAGTCCCTGTTCCCCATGAGACTCACAGTCTATATCATGGGAAGGAGACATAATCTCCATTTAACAGATGAAGTACCTGGAGCAGAGAGAAGTTAAGTGATTTGTCCAAGGTTACTCAGCAGACAAACAGTAGGGCTGGGATTAGAACCCAGGTCCTCTGACCCCCTAGTGATCTTTCCACTAGGCCACACTGCCATCCATTGATCCTGCTGCTTCCCATATTGATTGACTATTGTAGCTCTAAAAAGATAAGCAGAGTAAGTGTCTACTATAATAGCTAGGCACAGATTAGAACCAAGTGGTATACCATTAGAGCCAGATAAATTCAAGGAACAATGCCACAGATACTTTCAGTGATACCTACTGGAATACAGAGGGAATTTGGTTCATTTTGGACAAAATTCAGTCCCGTGTTGCTATATATCCAACAAACAAGACCAATCCAAACCATCCTCCATTTTGGAGAATCAAAGTTAGACCTAGAAATTCCACCCAGGAAAGTTGTATAAACCCCAGAGGCCATGATTAAGCTGTATCTACAAACAGGCCCGATATTTATATCTGAACATAGAGAGGAACAAATACAGAATATTTGGGGAGAGATTCTCAAAATAATTATCGTCGTCTTCTTAAAATGAGGATTAAGACTGTGAGCTCTACGTTAGATGTGGACCTTATCCATCCTGATTGTCTTGTATCTATCCCAGTGCTTAATATAGTGCCTGGCACACAGTAAGAGCTTAAGAAATACCATGGATTAAAAAAAAGCCATGTCTTCCTCAGATTATTCCAAACACCTCAAAAGGCTGCAAGCTGTAGACTGCATCAAGATAGTAGCTACCTTGGCTTGGATAACATTGTCCTCACCTAAGACACCTGCTGATCCCAAGATTTAGGAAGAACACATTTTCACGTAGTCCTGTACCAGTAAAGTGAATATTTTCTGGTACTCTAAGTGGAACTGGGAGTAGAGGACATGCTGGGCAATATCGTCTGACTTTTCTCTTTTAACTGCTACTGTCTTTGTCTGTCCCGAAACTGCTGCTGTTGTGGAAATCCCACCAGGGCAGATAAGTTCCCTGCGAGCAAAGACCTTACAGTGTAGAGGGAGAAATGGACATTAATATAAATGAATAACATAAATCCCAAGAAATGGGATAGCAAAGGTTTTATAGCTAATTAGAATTTATGATAAAGAAACAGAAGTTCCTCCTGCTCACATCTCAGGACCACTTTCAACTGTAGCGGGGTAGCTGAGTGTAGAATAGTTATAATAGCTTTTACTGAGTGCCTAGTAAGTGCAATCCCCTGAACTAAACACTTGGGAAGGAACCACAGAACCTTGTGGGCTTCGGGCCCACAAGGAGCTTACACTCTCGGAAAGGGTTGGTGGGCAGAATGCCCAGCTCTGGTCAGGGAGGAAGTGAATTGGAAAATAATGCCATTTCAAATATTCTTCCTCAGGTCGTGTGTTTGCTCACGAATGGGCCCATCTGCGGTGGGGAGTGTATGACGAATACGATGATAAACAGCCTTTCTACATCTCCAGCGACGGATTTCCAGAAGCAACAAGGTAATAGCCTTTTGATTTCAGTTACTCTGAATTGTAAACATTCTGCTTTGGATTGTTAATTTTGAAAACAATCCCTCAGCTGTTTTTGCTTTTAGATAATATAGAGCATGAGCCTGGGAGTTAGAAGGTCATGGGTTCTAATTCCGGCTCCACCACATGACTTGGGCAAGTCACTTCACTTCTCTGTGCCTCAGTTACCTCATCTGCAAAATGCGGATTGAAAGTGTGAGCCCCATGTGGGACAGGGACTGTATCCAACCTGATTTGCTGGTATCCACCCCAGTGCTTAGTACAGTGCCTGGCACACAGTAAGCGTTTAACAAATACCATTATTATTATTATTATTATTGAAGTGTGAGAATGGTACATCATGAGGGAAGCAGTTAGGTCTAGTGGAAAGAGTATGGCGTGGAATTAGGTGGACCAGAATTCTAATCACAACTCCACCACTAGCCTGATGTATGACCTGGGGCAAGGCGCTTAACTTTTTTGTGGCTCAGTTACTCCATCTGTAAAATGGAACTAGCAATACCAATTCTGCTACTGCCCTGACTTTTTTTATGGTATTTCTTAAGCACTTATTATATGCCAAGCACTGTACTATGTGCTGGGTAGATAAACAAGATAATCAGGTTGGACTCAGTCTATGTCCCACACAAAGTCATTGATGTCTGTCTCCCCCTCTAGATTGTAAGCTCACTGTGGGGAGGGAACAGGTCTGCTAATTCTGTTGTATAGTGCTCACCCATTGTACAGTGCTCTGCACATAGTAAGTGATTGATAAATACAGTTGATTGATTGAGGGAGTAGGATCTAATGCCCATTATACAGATGAGGAAACAGTCCTAGAGAAGTCAAGTGACTTACTAAGGACACACAGCAGACAAGTGGCAGAGGTAGCATTAGAACCCAGGTCCTCTGACTCCCAGGGTCATGCTCTTTCTACTTGGCCACGCTGTTTAGATTGTGAACCCTATGTAGGATAGGGAGTATATCTGACGTGATTATCTTGTATCTTGCAGCCCAGTGCTTACTACAGAACTTGGCACGTAGTAAGCACTTAAACACCACAATTTTTTCTTTAATCATTAGTATTATCAGAGCCTCTCAATACAATCCTTCTCACAGTTTAGGTTCAAAACCAAAGCTTTTGGCCTACAGTTTGACTTAGCTACAGATAATAATGGAATTGAGAGTATCCTGAGCCTCAGTCTTGTAACCAGGAGTTCCATAACAAATTGGCATATTTTATGCTATGACACATTTATCAGGCAAAATCCTTCAAGGTGATCAGATAAACAGCAGTTTATATTAGTTCCTGATTGATTGTGGTTCATAATTTAAATTACCCCTCTCAGGGTCGCACCTGGAGAGTTTCCAGTACTCTACCAGTCTTGATTATGGGAGGGAGAGCGAAGCAGAGGCATATCCATTCCACTCCTAGTTTGGGCAGTGGCTAGTGAGTGGACGACAATCTGCTACAAGTTAAAACTCACCTATGCTGTGCAGCAGCAGCATGGGTTAGAGTTGAGGGTGGAGACTCAAGGTGACTGCATGGAAGGAGGCGATGGTAAACCACTTCTGGATTTTTACCAAGAAAACTCTATGGATCCACTATCTGAACGATTGCAAATGGAGGTGGGGAGTTCTGGGAGAGATGTGTCCATGGTGTCACTATGGAGTGGAGACGACTCGACAGCTTAAAATAAGACAAGTTTAAATTACAAAGTGGCCCAATTTTGCAATCAGGGGGCAATAGTGGGGAAGAGGAAGGTGAGAATTTCTGTGTCCCTGGAAAGCCTTTACTCCCCGCAATCACCGTGGGAATCAGACACAGAGGAAGGGTCCCAGGCCGACTATAAGGCCTCCCTCCGCATTGGGAGGAAGGGAGGATGGGGAAGAGAATTTAAAAATACATCAGTTATACTCTTCTCCTAGTTTCCTTTTTGTGAGGAATTAACAGGAAGCTTTTTGACTATGTCTTTCATATCTCTCCCGGTTCTTCCTCTGGGGCTGATCCCCATGGCAGGGGCTGGTGGGGGAAAGGAAGCTTGGACCCTTAGTCTGTTCTCCATGGAGAAGGCAGCAGGGGCAGACCACCCAGGTCTTATTACCAACAGGTCTGTGTCACTGTAATGAAGTGGGTGACACGGCAGAGTCAGTCAGTAAACGTGGGCTTGGGGCTTATAGTAAAAACGCCATTCTTGACAGCCATCTTGAAATTACAGATATCATTGTTTGAAAAGGACATGCTTGATTTAGCAATCAGTCTATCAGTGGCATTTTTTGAACACTTACCATGTGCAGGACACTGTACTAAGGGCTTAGGAAAGTACAATTCAACGGAGGTGGTGGACATAATCCCTGCCCAGAGAGCAGCGTGGCTCAGTGGAAAGAGCCCGGGCTTGGGAATCAGAAGTCTTGGGTTCTAATCCCAGCTCCGCCACTTGTCAGCTGTGTGACTTTGGGCAAGTCACTTCACTTCTCTGTGCCTCATTACCTCATCTGTAAAATGGGGATGAAGAATGTGAGCCCCATGTGGGACAACCTGATTACCTTGTATCCCCACCAGCACTTAGAACAGTGCTTGGCACATAGTAAGTGCTTAACAAAAGCCATCATTATTATTATTATTAACAAACTTAGAGAAGTACATTTGATTTTACAAAAGCAACATTTGAAGACTTTCACCATCCCAAGTAATAAAAGCCTAAAGTGAATTTGAATGCATTTTCAGGTGTTCATCAGAAATTGAAGGGAAGTACATCATAAAAAACTGCCAAGGAGGCAGCTGTGCAATAAAACCATGCAAAATAGATCGTCAGACTGGATTGTTTGAAGAAGGTTGCATGTTCATACCAGAAGAAGTTCAAATCGTTACAACATCCCTAATGTACATGCAGAGTTTTGAATCTGTAAGTATCTTGATGACTGGACTGTGATAATGGCACAGCTGTTTGGAGGGAGGTTGTCCCTTCTACGGGGAAGGCAAGGAGTGAGAATGAGAGAACTGGGAATCTCATCCCATCTCACATTTTCAATTAATTGCATTGCTCTTCGGAGTTCCATAGTGGTCTTATTTTTAGCAATCTCTCTTTGGTGGTGATCGAGGTGTTCCATAGTTATCTCGTCTCTGGTTAATGAAGATCACAATTCAAGACTGCAGAAATGGCATTCACTGAGAGCATGCATTCATATTTTCTGGCATGAGTGGCCCTGGGTGGTTAATTAGGTCTGCAGCTTGTTTCTGCCAAGCCATTTTTCCATTCTGCTCTTTCAGAATTTCCAAGGAAAGCATTTCATTCATTCAATCATATTTATTGAGCGCTTACTGTGTGCAGAGCACTGTACTAAGCGCTTGAGAAGTACAAGTCGGCAACATATAGAGACGGTCCCTACCCAACAACAGGCTCACAGTCTAGAAGGGGGAGACAGACAACAAAACAAAACATGTGGACAGGTGTCAAAATCATCAGAACAAATAGAATTAAAACTAGATGCACATCATTAACAAAATAAATAGAATAGAATAGTAAATATATACAAGTAAATATGTACAAGTAATATGTATATTTATGGGAGCAGTGTTACCTAGTGGAAAAAGTATTGGCCTGAGAGTCAGAGGACCTGGGTTCTAATCCCACCTCCACCCCTAGTGTAAGGGACAAGTCACTGAACTTCTTTCTGTCTCATCTGGGAAATGGAGATTAAATCCTACCCGTTCCTGTGAGCTCCATGTTGGACAGGGATTGTAAGCAATGTAGCCTAGTGGATAGAGCACAGGTCTGGGAATCAGAAGGACCTGGGTTCTAATCTCAGCTCCACCACTCATCTGCGATATGACTTCTCTGTGCCTCAGTTCCCTCATCTATAAAATGGGGATTAAGACCGTGAGCCCCATGTGGAACAGGGCTTGTGTCCAACCTGATTAGCTTGTATCCAACCCAGGACTTGGAACCGTGCTTGGCACACAGTAAGCACTTAGCTCTTAGAACAGTGCTTGGCACGTAGTAGGTGCTTAACAACTACCATTTATTATTATTATTATTCAATACCATAATTATTATTTATCTGATTATCTTATATCTATCCCAGTGCTTAGGATAGTGTTGGCGCATAGTAAGCACTTAATAAATAGAAATCAATCAATTATATTTATTGAGCACTTACTCTGTGCAGAGCACTGCACTAAGTGCTTGGTAGAGTACGATATAACAATAATAACAGACTCCCCCTCCCCGCTTTTTTCCTCTCCTCCTCCTCTCTTCCTCATCGCCCCCCTCCCTCCCTCTATCCTACGCCCTTCCCCTCCCCACAGCACTTGTGAATATTTGTACATATTTATGATTGAATGAATGAACAGACACATTCCCAGTCCACAACAAGCTTCCAATTCATGATTATTAAGGGATTCTGCTTATAAATTAGAGAATCCAGTGTGGCCTAGTGGAAAGACCATGGAACTGGGAGTCAGCGGGCTGAGTTTTAAGCCCACTTCTGCCACTGGCCTCCAGTATGACCTGAGCTAGTTACTTCTCAGATTATGAATCCCCATTGCAAACGACCAAGACATTGTCGACTTCCCATCAGTGTATTTCTCTAATTCATTCATTTAATCGTATTTTATTGAGCACTTACTGTGTGCAGAGCACTGAACTAAGCACTAGGAAAGTACAAATTGGCAACACGTAGAAACGGTCCCTGACCAACAATAGGCTCACAGTCAAGAAGGGGGAGACAGACAACAAAACAAAACAAGTAGACAGGCATCAATAGCACCAGAATAGATAAATAGAATTGTAGCTATATACACTCTCCTAATGTGTAATACAATGCTCTGTCCTCAGTAAGTGCACACTAAAAACCATTACTATTGTGTAATCTCTCTGGATTTCAGTTTCCTTATCTGTAAAATGAGGATAAAATATCTGTTCTCCCTCTCTCTTTGGCTGTGAGACAGATGTGTGTCAAGGATTGGGTCCATTCTGATTATTTGCATCTATCTACCCTAGGTTTTAGAATAGTACTGGGCACATAGTAATCATTTAATAAATACTATCACTAGATAATAATAATAATAATAACAATAAGCACTTACTATGTGCCAGGCACCATACTAAGCTCTTGGGTGGATATAAGTAAATCAGGTTGGACACAGTCTCTGTCCCACATGAAGCTCACAGTCTTAATCCCTATTTTACAGATGAGGTAACTGAGGCATAGAGAAGTGAAATGACTTGCCCAAGGTCACACAGCACTCAAGCAGAGGAACCGGGATTAGAACCCAGGTCCTTCTAACTCCTCAGGGTCAGTCTACTTGTGCCAGCACAAAACACTGAGGGGTGGGGGAAGAAATTCCTCAAACAACTTTGATCCAAAAATGGTAGATATTTCATTTCAGCCTGAGAAACTTCGAATCAAAAAGCTGAGGCAGATTCTCTCCAGACAGATTGGAGATGTGCCATCTAACCTTCAGAGAGGAGTGTGAACAAGGCTACACTTCCCTTCCCCATTCAGAGTTACCCCTCTTTGTCAAACACTGAATTGCCAAGTGGGAGAGAGTGTGCTGTGACAGCCCCTAGAATGCTACACTGACTGTTCTGGAGGCAAAGGCCCTGCCTTCCCTGAGTTAATCCCGGCCTTGATGATGTGCTGAGCATTTGAGGACCTGGGTTATTATCCAGCTGTACCACTTGCCTGCCAGGTGACCTTACGCAAGCCACTTAATTTATTTTTGCCTCATTTTCCTCATCTGTAAAGTGGGGATTCCCCTTCCTACTTAAACTGTGACTCTCCTGCCGGACAGGGACTGTGCATGACCTGATTATCTTCTATTAACTAATTCATTCAATTGCATTTATTGAGCGCTTACTGTGTGCAGAGCACTGTACTAACCACTTGGGAAGAACAAGTCAGCAACATATAGAAACGGTCCCTACCCAACAACGGGCTCACAGTCTAGAAGGAGGAGACAGACAACAGAACAAAATATGTAGGACAGGTGTCAAAATCGTCAGAACAAATAAAATTAAAGCACATCATTAACAATAATGATAATACTATTCTATCACCCTGATATCTTCTATCACCCTGGTGTTTAATATAGTCCTTGGTGCATAATAAGTGCTTAAATACCACTATTATCATTATCAATTTTGCAGGAGTTGCCTCCAGTTCCATACCAAAAAGGGCTTGCATTGGACTTGATCCAACCTGGATCACTTGCAGGCCCCCCAAACCCACTCCTGGTCATGAGCTAGACAAGTGAACTCCAGGCACCAAAAAGACCTAGGCCACGGCCACCGCACTTGGACACTGGGAAAGCCCAAGAGATGCATTACAAGCAGCACCCAAGGCTCAGCTCTCACCTCTGTACTGCCAGCAGGGTGAACACAGCGTAGCTGGTCACTCAATCCTTGGTTCATTCATTCAATCGTATTTATTGAGTGCTTACTATGTGCAGAGCACTGTACTAAGTGCTTGGAAAGTACAATTCAGCAACAAATGGAGACAATTCCTACCCAACAAAGGGTGCCAGTCTCTGGTCTCCCAAACCCAAGATCCAAAGCAGAACGGTCCCATGTGCTGTCAGGACCGTCATGCAATCCGGTCATGGGAATGGTGTCTGCCATGGCCCTGTCCCCACAGGGGTGGAAGCAACACTAACGAGACAGGAGGACCAGCATAACTTGAAAATGTCAGCTGTGTGACCTTAGGCAAGTCACTTCAGTTCTCTGGGACTCAGTTACCTCATCTGTAAAATGGGGATGAAGACCGTGAGCCTCCCAGGGGACAACCTGGTTACCTTGTAATCTCCCCAGCGCTTAGAACAGTGCTTTGCACACAGTAAGTGCTTACTAAATGCCATTTAAAAAACCCGAAAGCAACGGCAGAGGCCTCAAAGTGTAAGTCAGCTGAAAGCTGGCTGAGTTTCAGAGTGTAATAATACAAGCTCTTCACACAGTAAGCACTCAATAAATACGATTGAACGAATCTCTCTAACTCAAAAACCGAAGGCGTCTTAAGGAGTTTTATACAGTAATTGTGAAGAGAGAGTGGTATTTAAAACTTTGGCCTTCCATCATCGGATTACTGGTTACTCATGCATAGCCTTAATCATGTCTTTCAATGGACTGACTTTTCCAGGTGGTGGAGTTCTGTACAGCGCGAAACCATAACGCGGAAGCTCCAAACCTACAAAACCGAATGTGCAACCACCGAAGCACTTGGGAGGTCATCCAGGACTCAGCTGACTTCAACAACAGCAAACCCATGACTGACCAGCCACCAAAACCTGTCATTTCCTTGCTGAAGTCTATCCTCAGAAGAGTCTGCTTGGTGCTTGATAAATCCGGAAGCATGTCGGTAAGTATGCTCCTTTTATTCACCCCTCCCTGAGCTCCACAGCACTTATGTACCTCTCTGTAATTTGTTTGTGTATACCTGTCTCCCCCTCTAGACTGTAAGCTCGTTGTGGGCAAGGATAGTGACTATCCACTCTCCTAAACTGTTATATAGTTCTCCCCCAAGCACTTAGTAGAGTGCTCAGCACATGGTAAGTGTTCAATAAATACAATTGATTGATTGATTGATTCACTGTAAGACTACCCAAGTCAAATTCTTAGTCAGGACTCATGGAGGCTGGAAAAATGATCTGTAGGAGCCTTGTCTCATCCGCATGTGCAGCCTTTCCCTGAAGATACCCCCCAACTTCCTCTTAAAAGTTTGAGGCCTCAGTCCAGCATTGAGAGTCATCCTGGCTTCACAGGCTGGTCCCGGGGACTGGTTGGAATGAAACAAGAAGGTCCTGACTCCCTTTTTCCTCTCCCAGACAAAACTTCTTTGGCTTTCTTTCTGGTAAACTCAGATCAGGAACCCACAACTCTCACGAAACCCAGGGCTTGAGGTGGTATTAGGGAAGCAGCGTGCCATAGTGGATAGAGCATGGGCGTGGGAGTTAGAAGTTTGTGGGTTCTAATCCCAGCTCCCCCACTTGTCTGCTGTGTGACCTCGGGCAGGTCACTTCACTTCTCTGTGCCTCACTTACCTCTTCTGTAAAATAATGATTGAGACTGGGACCCCCACATGGGACAGGGACTGTGTCCAATCCAATTTGCTTGTATCCACCCCAGTGCTTAGTACAGTTCCTGGCACCTAGTAAGCAGTTAACAAATACCATTATTATTATTATTATTACTATTATTATTATTATTATTATTATTATTACTATGCAGCTTTGTGTAATTGTGGAATTCCACATCCATCCATTTGGGCTTCATGTTTTCCAGTCCAACTATAATCAATAATCAATAGTACTTATCGAACACTTACTGGGTTCAGAGCACTATGCACTTGACAGAGTGCAATACAATAAAGTTGGTAGATACTAGCACTGCCCAGAGGAGCTTACTGTTGAGAAAGTGAGATGAACATCAAAATAAATCACAGATAGGGGAAATGGCAGTGTAAAAGGATACATGCAGAAATGCTGTATGGGTGGGATGAATATCAAATGCTTAAAGGACACAGATACAAGTAAGAAACAGTGTGGCCAAGTGGAAAGAGCATGGGCCTAAGATTCAGAGGACCTGAGTTCTAATCCTAGCTCTACCACTTGTCTACTGTGTGCCCTTGGGCAAGATTCTTCCCTTCTCTGTGCCTCAGTTACCTCATTTGTAAAATGTGGATTAAGACTGTGAACCCTATTTGGGACTGGGACTATGTCCAACCTGATTAACTTGCATCTACCCCAGTGCTTTGTACTGTGCCTGAAACATAGTAAGCACTTAACAAATAGCATTATTTTTATTTTTTAAGTTCATAGACCATGAAGAAAGGAGGGAGAATAAGAGAAATGAGATGGTTAGTCAGGAAGGCCTCTCAAAGGAGATGTGATTTTAGTAGGGTTTTGAAGGTAGGGAAAATGGTGGATTGTCAGATATTAAGGGAGAGGGAGTTCCAAGCCAGAGGGAGAATGTGGGAAAGGGGTTGGCTTAGAGATAGATGAGATTGAGTTCAGTGATTAGTTTGCCATTAGTGATTAGTTTGCCATTAAAGGAGCAGAAGAGGTAAAAGTAAAGGTATATAACAGTATAAAGTTCCACTTTCATAGTTCCAGTTCATAGAAGCAGTGTGGCTCAGTGGAAAGAGCATGGGCTTTGGAGTCAGAGGTCATGGGTTCAAATCCCAGCTCCACCAATTGTCAGCTGTGTGACTTTGGGCAAGTCACTTCATTTCTCTGTGCCTCAGTTCCCTCATCTGTAAAATGGGGATTAAGACTGTGAGCCCCCCGTGGGACAACCTGATCACCTTGTAACCTCCCCAGTGCTTAGAACAGTGCTTTGTACATAATAAGCACTTAATAAATGTCATTATTATTATTATTATTATGAGCCATTATGGACAAACACGTCAAAAACACCAGCTAAAAGGTTGAATCTGTCATTCTCAAATATGCTTCATGAATTTACTGCTGCCAGTACTTATGCACTCTAGCTAGGATACCAAATTACAGTTCCATAGGGATGGTTGCAATAGACAGTGTATTTGGCACACGTGGAAGTTTTATTTGTGCTCTTCTTTGCTCAGAACGATGATCGTCTGAATCGAATGAATCAGGCAGCCAAGCTGTTCCTACTGCAGACTATTGAAGAAGGTTCCTGGGCTGGGATGGTCACATTTGACAGTAGCGCCAAGCTCCAACACCAGCTTATACAAATCGTCAATGAGACTGAACGGAAACAACTCATCACAACATTACCTGCAGCAGCTGGAGGAGGAACCTCAATCTGCAGTGGAATCAGAGCTGCATTTCAGGTGAAAACATTTTCCTACTTCAGTTAGTCACTTGCAATTCTGCAATTTCAAATCCCTAAATTCATCATCATCATCAATCGTATTTATTGAGCGCTTACTGTGTGCAGAGCACTGTACTAAGCGCTTAGACTGCAAACTCCTGGGGTGGCAAGTAATGTGTCTACCAACTCATTTGTACTGTACTTTGGGGAAGCAGCGTGGCTCAGTGGAAAGAGTGTGGGCTTGGGAGTCAGAGGTCATGGGTTCGAATCCCAGCTCAGCCACTTATCTGCTGTGTGACCTTGGGCAAGCCATTTAACTTCTCTGTGCCTCAGTTACCTCATCTGTAAAATGGGGATTAAGACTGTGAGCCCCACGTGGGACAACCTGATCACCTTGTATCCCCCCCAGTGCTTAGAACAGTGCTTCGCACATAGTAAGTGCTTAACAAATACCACCATTATCATTATTATTACTTTCCCAAGCACTTGGTACAGTGCTTTACAAACAGTAAGTGCTCTATAAATATCATTGCTTAATTGATTAAATGTATGCTTTCAGGAATTTAAAAACAAATTCCAGACAACCGATGGCTCTGAAATCGTGCTGCTGACGGATGGGGAAGACTCATCTGTAAGTTCCTGTTTTGAGGAGGTGAAACAGAGTGGAGCCACCATTCATGCCATTGCTCTGGGACCTTCTGCTGCCATGGAACTAAGACAGCTGGCAGAGATGACAGGTAAAGAGACAGCTTTGAGAATAGACTCCAGTGGGAAATGTGTGCCTAAACAATCCAAAAAGGAAAGTTGAAAATCCATGTTAACTTGGTAGGATACAGTGACTAGATTAGTTACATAATCCAAGCACATCGCGAGAAGCAGAGTGGTGCAGTGGGTATCTGGGAGGCCTGGGAGCCAGAAGGACCTGGGTTCTAATCCTAGGTCTTCCACTGGTTTGCTGTGTGACCTTGGGCAACTCACTTAACTTCTTTACATTATAATAATAATAATAATAATAATAATGGCATTTGTTAAGCACTTACTATGTGCAAAGCACTGTTCTAAGCGCTAGGGGAGATACAAGGTGATCAAGTTGTCCCACGTGGGGCTCACAGTCTTCATCCCCATTTTACAGATGAGGGAACTGAGGCTCAGAGAAGGTAAGTGACTTGCCCAAGGTCACACAGCAGACATGTGGCGAAGCTGGGAGCTTTACATCTCAGTTAACTCATCTGTAAAATGGGAATTATGTCTGTGAGCCCCATGTGGGACATAGACTATATCCAACCTGATTAGCTTGCACTTCCCCAGTGCATAATGATGGCATTTATTAAGCGCTCACTATGTGCAAAGCACTGTTCTAAGTGCTGGGGAGGTTACAAGGTGATCAGGTTGTCCCATGGGGGGTTCACAGTCTTACTCCCCATTTATGCATAGTACAGTTCCTTTCACATAGTAAGCACTTAACAAATTCCATAAAAAATTTCAACTCCTGGATATTTTTGGTCCCAAAGCGAACCTGGCTGTAACTGCTCTAAATTCCCACTTCCAGCACTACATCTTTCACAGGGAAGGGGTTGTTAACGTTATCATCATCTGGAAATTCCAAAAGTATGCCTTGGGAAACCTGAACATCCAGGCATGCCCCACGGTGACATACACCTTCCATATGGGCCTTGGAGTCAGAGGACCTGGATTCTAATCTCAGCTCCAAATGCTGTCTGCTGTGTGACCTTGGATAAGTTCCCTCATCTGCAAAATAGGGACTCAATACCTGTTCTCCCTTCCACTTCAACTGTGAACCCCATGTGGAGCCTTCTTATTTTGTATCTACCCCAGTGCTTTACTAGAGCACTTGGCATACAGTAAATGCTTAAAAAATACCATTAAAAAATCAGGGAAACATCCACAGGAAAAAAGTCGGATTTATGGTCTTCTGGCCCATTTTGGTTTAAGAGCAATGGTGAAACATTTGTTTGGCCTATTTGTTTCTTTTACCTTCTACTCAACACCTCCTGAAGCAAATGATTCTAAGTAACTGGGGGCAATAGATGATTGACATAAGATGCAATTGAAGCAGCCTGGCTCAGTGGAAAGAGCCCGGGCTTGGGAGTCAGAGGTCATGGGTTCTAATCCTGGTTCTGCCACATGTCTGCTGTGTGACCTTAGGCAAGTCACTTAACTTCTCTGAGCCTCAGTACCCTCATCTGTAAAATGGGGATTAAGACTGTGAGCCCCACGTGGGACAACCTGATCACCTTGTATCCCCCCAGTGCTTAGAACACATAGTAAGCGCTTAACAAAAGTTATCATTATTATTAGAATGAAGCATCATTATTGAGTCAGACCACTGATCCACTCAGCCTGGTATTCTGCCTTCAATAATGGCAACGAAGGATACTTTGGACTAAAAGCCCGATGGTTGTCATCATCATCAATCGTATTTATTGAGCGCTTACTGTGTGCAGAGCACTGTCCTAAGCGCTTGGGAAGTACAAGTTGGCATAGAGACAGTCCCTACCCAACAGTGGGCTCACAGTCTAAAAGGGGGGAACAGAGAACAAAACCAAACATACTAACAAAATAAAATAGAATAAATAAATAGAATAAATAGAATAGATATGTATTTCCATCCATTCTAAGATTAATGTCATCTAAAATCCCTTACTTGTCTTTCTACCAATTCATTCTGGTTGCAGACTTGTAATAATAATAATGATGATGGCATTTATTAAGCACTTACTACATGCAAAGCACTGTTCTAAGCGCTGGGGAGGTTACAAGGTGATCAGGTTGTCCCACGGGGTCTCACAGTCTTAATCCCCATTTTACAGATGAGGGAACTGAGGCACAGAGAAGTGAAGTGACTTGCCCAAAGTCACAAAGCTGACAATTGGCGGAGCTGGGATTTGAACCCCTGACCTCTGACTCCAAAGCTCGTGCTCTTTCCACTGAGCCATGCTGCTTCTCTGCTGAGTTTTATCTAACTCTTCCCTTCTGTAACACAGTATGAACTTCTCATACCTGAAAGTATGTAACCAAGTCCTCCCTGAACCAACTGATATTTTCTTCACCAACAATTTATTGTGGGAATGATAAGACCACTTTCCTCTTCATGAGCCAGAGTCCCCTGGGAGAACCTTAGCTGAAATTTTTGCATCCAATTCCCATCGTCTATTCAGCCTTGCATAATTTGCAATTACTTTCTGAACACCCGAGTACATCGGTTCTACAACAGTGCAATGTTAGATGCAGTTAGCATCTTCAAAAATAAGCTTCTTCTGATGAAATCTGGGCTCAGTTCTCCCTGCTCCAACTGGGCGGCTGCTGGAAATACTCCTCTGTGGTCATGGGTGTAGCCAGCTTTTCTCTGGTCCTTCCCAATTCCCAGCTGCAACCAAAGAAAGATGCAGCTACTAGCCGGAGTCATGCTCGGGGTGGTAGGATAGCAGTTGTCAGAGTGGCCCATTACCCATGGGCCACCAGGGAGCTTAAAGACAACCTCTGGGGAGGAAGGCTCCTTGCTCCAACAATCCCTCTCGCCACTTTCAAAGCATTATTAATACTAATTATGGTATTTGTTAAGAGCTTGCTATGTGCCAAGCACTGTTCTAAGCACTTAGCATCTAAGAGGGCTTCCATCACTAAGCCCTCATTTTCTCTTCTCTCACTCCCTTCTGCATCATCCTTGCACTTGGATTTTTTTAATGGCATTTACTAAGCACTTACTATGTGAAAAGCACTGTTCTAAGCACTGGGGAGGTTACAAGGTGATCAGGTTGTCCCACAGGGGGCTCATCTTCATCCCAATTGTACAGATGAGGGAACTGAGGCACAGAGAAGTCAAGTGACTTGCCTAAAGTCACACAGCTGACAGTTGGCAAAGCCGGGATTTGAACCCATGACCTCTGACTCCAAAGCCCATGCTCTTTCCACTGAGCCATGCTGCTTCTCCTGCACCCCTCCCTCAGCTGCATACATTTATGTTCATATCCATAATTTATTTATTCATTTATATTAATGCCTGTCTGCTCCTCCAGGCTATAAGCTCATTGTGGGCAGAGAAAGTGTCTGTTATTCTGTTATATTGTACTCCCCCAAGCACTGAGTACAGTGCTCAATAAATACGACTGGCTGATTGCTCTGCACACAGTAAGTGCTCAATGAATAGGAACGATGGATTGACTGCCCATTGAGCCATTCCCTTCTTTGGGGGTACACAGCAATAGAGCAGCCCAGCACCAGGGACTCAGGGTCAGAAGCCCCTTCCCACTAAGGAAAATATGGTATTGGGTTGACTTTAACACGTTGCACCAAACAGCTAATTTCTTAAAAGTAAAAACCACAATATAATTCCAATCTAGGAGGTGTCTACAGCACTCCTTCAGATGCAGCCCAGAACAATGGCCTGATTGATGCTTTCAGTGGACTTTCATCAAGAAGTGGAAATTTCTCTCAACAGTCTATCCAGGTCTGAGTTTCAAATAAATTACTTGGTTTTCCACTGAAGAGAATTAAAGTATCAGGGACGTTAGGCAACCATTTTAAGTTGAATAGAAGCTTCAGTCCTGAAATCAGAAAATGTCCCTGGAGTTCAATCATACCTAACTGAAACTAGAAAATGAATACTAGATTTGAGAGTACACTTCATGGACAACGGTGTTCAGAAATCTCATTCAATGCCAGCAGAGAACAATCCATCATTTCCCATCCAGGAAAAAACACATTGGACTTCTTCCTACTCCTTTGAAAACTCTTCTCTCCCTCTTCTATCTTCCTGAACTGGGAATTTCCATTTTCCCTCCTCCTCATTCCTTCAGCCCACCAAGCTATGTACTTAGCACTTAGTACAGTGCTCTGCACACAGTAAGCACTCAATAAATATGACTGAATACTTGACCCCATTTACCCCCAAGTAGTGATCTATCATTCACTCTCATCTCAAAACATCTTTCTTAATTCTTCTCTCTTCCACAGGTTTAACAAACAAAATTTGACACCAATCAATAGGTGCATTAGAAGGGTACTCAACATTCTCTCTATTTCCCCCTGCTTTTTATCTCACAGTGCAAGAGGGCTTATATAACAGTGACATTTCCAACTATTACTGCCTCTTAAATTCAAACCCCCTGAAAGCTTTCTAAAGGAACTCTGGTTAATTTAGTGTTCCTTCCAAGAAACCCATGTTTAGTCATGAACTAAAGAAAAATCTGTATATTTGTTAACAGTTGTTTTTTTTTTTTTCATCTCAACAGCTTGAAAGCAGAGGTTTAAAGCTGAACACAAATGGGTGGATGAATGGCACGGTGATTGTGGATACCTCAGTGGGTAAAGATACCTTCTTCCTGGTCACATGGTCAGCTAAAGTCCCTGACATCTCTCTCTGGGACCCCAAAGGACGTCATCACAATTTTTCAATCGATGAAAAGTCCAGGATGGCTCATCTCCAAGTACCAGGCACAGCTGAGGTGAATGCAACATTTTATTTTTTTTTTGTTCCCTGAACAATTTCATCCATTTGAAATCAAATTTTCCACACTGTAAAGACTATTTCTTTCATATGTTGAGTGCCCAAAATGGTGAAGCAGTGAACCAAAAGTAGAATGAAGCATAGTCCCCATTCAGTGGATCCACTGACTCAGGGTAATAGGCAGGCAAGCTCAGCATACCAAAAGTATGAAATCATCAGGGAAAGTTGTGATTCTACATTGAACCGAGGTCAAGAAATGTAGAAAATGAATGAAATTTGGGAAAGAGCACAGGCCCGGGAGTCTGAGGACCTGGGTTCTAATCCCAGATCCACCATTTCTTTACTGTCTGAACTTGGGCAAGTTATTTAACTTTTCTGTTCCTCAGTTATCTCATCTGTAAAATGGAGATTAAGGCTGTGAGCCCCTTGTGAGACAGGGACTGTGACCAACCTGATTATTTGTGTCCACTTGAGTGCTTAGAACATTGTGGCTCAGTGGAAAGAGCACGGGCTTTGGAGTCAGAGGTCATGGGTTCGAACCCCGGCTCCGCCACACGTCTGCTGTGTGACCTTGGGCAAGTCACTTAACTTCTCTGAGCCTCAGTTACCTCATCTGTAAAATGGGGATTAAGACTGTGAACCCCACGTAGGACAACTTGATCACCTTGTATCCCCCCCAGCGCTTAGAACAGTGCTTTGCACATAGTAAATGGGTGTTCAATAATCTTTCTCCCTCCCTCTTGGATTCTGAGTCCCATGTGGGACAGGGACTATGTCCAGCCTGATTATCTTGTCAGTGATTAACACAGGCTTGGTAGCCAGTCAATCCATTAATGGTATTTATTGAGTGCTACCGGTGTGCAGGGTACTCTACTAAGCACTCGGGGAGAGTACAGTATAAAAGAGTTGGCAGAGATAATCCCTGCCCTCATAGAGCTTACAATCCGTTTGGGGATTGTCCACCTGTATATATGTATATATGTTCGTACATATTTATTACTCTATTTTACTTGTACATATTTATTCTATTTATTTTATTTTGTTAATATGTTTTGTTTTGTTGTCTGTCTCCCCCTTCTAGACTGTGAGCCCACTGTTGGGTAGGGACCGTCTCTATATGTTTCCAGCTTGTACTTCTCAAGCGCTTAGTACAGTGCTCTGCAAACAGTAAGCACTCAATAAATATGATTGAATGAACGAATGAATAGTAAGCACTTAACAAATGCCATCATTATTATTATTATTATTACCTGGTTCATAATAAGTGCCTAAAAAATACCATTAAAAGAACCCCCAAAACACTCTTGCCCTAACTGAGAAGACAGGAAATGACAGGAGTTAAAGGCCCTGTTTCTCACAGACTCCAGTAGTGACAGTGGTCATTTCAAACCACGTAACCAGTAGCAAGATAATATTAATCAAGATTGGATTTATGAAGTGTTTACTCTATGCCAGGTAGTGTGCTAAGCACTGAGTTAAGCTCAGAGCAAGAGTTGAGACTACAGTTGTTTAAGTGACCATCTCCGAGGAAGACCACATTAAACAAGGGCCCTGATTATTAGAGAACAATGTAGCTTAGACTTTCTGATAGGCACCTCACCATGATGTCTCCCATCATAAACCAGATGGGCCTTGGTCCTGTCCCACTTTGGAAGCAAGAACTTTCATGGAGGAATTGATTACATAGGTAGCACTTCTCCCGGCACTCTCACACTCTCTCAGCCCTGACAATCATATTCCCACTGAGGGAACTGCAGTGAGTGCAATCAGCATAGGTGGGCAGATGTGCAGCACATTGTGAAGCAGTGTTGCCCAGTGAATAGAGCACAGGCCCGGGAGTCAGAAGGACCTGGGTTCTAATCCCTGCTCTGCTCTGTGACCTTGGGCAAGTCGTTTTGGTGCCTCAGTTACTTCATCTGTAAGATGGGGATTATACCATTAATAAAGTGCACACAAGAATATTACTTACAATACCAAAGGTTGCTAAAGCCCCCTCCTTCCTCTCCCGCTCCCTTCCCTGCCCTACCTCCTTCCCCTCCCCACAGCACCTGTATATATATTTGTACAGATTTATTACTCTATTTATTTTACTTGCACATATTCACTATCCTATTTATTTTGTTAATGATGCGCATCAAGCTTTACTTTTATTATTTTGATGACCTGACACCTGTCCACATGTTTTGTTGTCTGTCTCCCCCTTCTAGACTGTGAGTTCATTGTTGGGTAGGGACCGTCTCTATACGTTACCAACTTGTACTTCCCAAGTGCTTAGTACAGTGCTCTGCACACAGTAAGTGCTCAATAAATACGATTGAATGAATGAATGAATAAAGCCATTTCAGCATAATGGCAATAATGTGCAGCAGTGCCATATTTTGGCAAGTGGTGGCCTCTGTGACCACCTTAGTGGCTAGTTATTTTCCAGATATCTGAATTGGCCTGTCCACCATACAAGACCCATGCCTAGAATGTGGTTTTACTCAGAAACCTTTATCACAGGGTCCCAGCCCCAGGTGGTAATAACCTGGGGCTGGGGCTGTAATAACCTATGTTGCCAACTTGTACTTCCCAAGCGCTTAGTACAGTGCTCTGCACACAGTAAGCGCTCAATAAATACGATTGATGATGAAGCTACTTCTGAGTGCTTCACCACCTCTCCCAACCCTCCCGTCCCCACAGGAATGAGGTGATCTATAGTAAGAAGTACAGAACCTGTTGGAAGAAAGGAAGTGAGGAAGTACTTTATCACATTACAGCAAATACTGGGTCAAGGAATGGTCCTCAAATTTTAATACTTTAAGGAAACTTGGGTGCCAATTTAACAGCAAAGAAACTTCTCTAGAGCTGACTCAAAGGATAGGCTTTTACTCTGCCTTTAACTTAAGACACTGTCCCCTTCTCCTAGACAGTCCTATCTTCTTCTTCCTTGCTCTGTATTTCTAATTTTAGAGAAAACAGGCACTTTCCTGAGAAAACACATAATAATAATAACAATAATGGTATTTGTTAAGTGCTTACTATGTGTGAAACACTGCTCTAAGCGCTGGGGGAAACAAGGTGATCAGGTTATCCCACGTGGGGCTCACAGTCTTAATCCCCATTTTACAGATGAAGTAACTGAGATACAGAGAAGTGAAGTAACTTGCCCAAGGTCACATGTAGAGCTCTCCATTACAATGGAAATACAGAGCTCCGTGAGAAGAAAGCCAAAGAAAAAAGAGACAGAAATATCTATTCATTTCCTAGAACCTTACTCAGATTATTTTAGTCCATCAATCAAACTATTTATCAAGGGCTTACTGTATGCAGAGCATTTCTAAGCAAGTGGGAGAGTACAATAAAATTAGCAGACATGATCCCCTCCTTCAAGAAGCTTACAGTCGAGTGGAGGAGACAGATACTAAAATGAATTACAGGTAGGAGGAAGCAAGGAATATTGTAACATTTATGTACCTTTGCTCCAGGGGACAGGGGGCAAGTATCCAAATGCTTAAGTAACGTGGGAGTGCTGGGTCTAGGGCTGTTGATTTTCAGGCTGGGATAAACTAACTCCTCACTCTGGATAAGCAACTTGAAGGAACCTCTCTTTAAAACATGGCAACAACTGTTTCTCAGCATCGGTTCTTAGGTGAGAAACCCTCCTCTTCGCCACAGTTTGCGGGTCAGACAGAAAGGAAATGGAAATTGGTGAGCAAGACATTGGGTCCATTCCAACCTGGAAAGGGGTAATCGATCTTAAAAATGGGTAACAGAGGAAGTACAATAGTTCTGTACATCTTGAAGTTGATTCGTGAAATATTTCTCCTGGAATTTTAGGTGGGAAGCTGGACTTACAGTATTGAATCATCTGCACAAATCCTAACCATGACCGTGACCTCCCGCTCATCGGATCCTACGGTGCCCCCACTGACGGTGACTCCTCACATGAATAAAGACACAAACGCCTTCCCCAGTCCTTTGGTGGTTTATGCTGAAGTTAGCCAAGGATTTTTGCCTGTTCTCGGAGCCAAAGTGATTGCTACTATTGAACACCAGAGTGGAAAAATAGTTACTTTGGAACTTCTTGATAATGGGGCAGGTAATTTGACATGTGTTAACATTCCATGTTTTCTTCAAGAATCTTTTATAGTCATCGGTTTTACCATATTTTCCCACAACATTCCCTTCAGTGAAATGTGACATGATTTGGGGCTGATGTAATAATGTTGGTATTTATCAAGTGCTTACTATGTACCAAGCACGGGGCTTGATACAGCAGGGTTGAGGGCTTAGGTCTTTTCTTGCATAACTCAGAAGATCGTTCTTTCCACCCCCTATCAGGCAAAAACTCCTCACCCTCAGCTTCAAGGCTGTCCATCACCTCGCCCCCGCCTACCTCACCTCCCTTCTCTCCTTCTCCAGCCCAGCCCGCACCCTCCACTCCTCTGCCACTAATCTCCTCACCTTGCCTCGTTCTTGCCTGTCCTGCCGTCGAGCCCTGGCCCATGTCATCCCCCTGGCCTGGAATCCCCTCCCCCTGCACATCCGCCAAGCTAGCTCTCTTCCTCCCTTCAAAGCCCTACTGAGAGCTCACCTCCTCCAGGAGGCCTTCCCAGACTGAGCCCCCTCCTTCCTCTCCCCCTCCTCCCCATCCCCCTGCCTTACCTCCTTCCCCTCCCCACAGCACCTGTATATATGTTTGTACGTATTTATTACTCTATTTATTTTATTTGTACATATTTATTCTATTTATTTTATTTTGTTAATATGTTTTGTTTTGTTGTCTGTCTTCCCCTTCTAGACTGTGAGTCCGCTGTTGGGTAGGGACCGTCTCTATATGTTGCCAACTTGTACTTCCCAAGCACTTAGTATAGTGCTCTGCACACAGTAAGCGCTCAATAAATACAATTGAATGAATGAATGAATGAATGAATCAACCGCCCAGAGGCTTGCTGGGTGGCATGAGCACTTCCACCTTTCCTGGCCAAGGAGTGGGGAGGTGGCAGAGTTTCTTCGTGAGCCTGGGTCTTTCAGTTAGGGAAGCAGTCAGGGACTTTGGTAGGAAGAAATGTTGAGGATGGAGATTCTGTTCTTTGAATGCCCACTTTTCCTCCCCTGATGAATGAGATCAATCAATCAATAGACTTTATGGAGTGCTTACCTTGTTCAGAGCTCTGTACTAAGTGCTTGGAAGAGTACAACATTACCGAGTTGGAAGACATGTTTCAGATCTGACTGAGATTCCACTCTTCCCCCGAATGCCACCCCTTTTTATGGTATCTGTTAAGCACTTACTGTATCCCAGGTACTGTACTAAGAGCTGGAGTAGATGCAAATTAATCAGGTTGGACACAGTCCATGCCCCACACGGGATTCACAGTGATAATTCCCATTTTACAGATGAAGTAACAGACACAGAGAATTTTTGTTTGTTTTTTGTTTTTTTAAGGTATTTGCTAAGGGCTTCCTAAGTACCAGGCACAGTAGTAAGCACTAAGGTAAATACAAACTAACCAGGTTGAACACAGTCCCTGTCCCACATGGGGCTCACAATCTTAATCCCCATTATGCAGACTAGGTAACTGAAGCACAGAGAAGGTAAGTGTAAGCGCTTAGTACAGTGCTCTGCATACAGTAAGCGCTCAATAAATACGATTGATGATGACTTGCCCAAGACCACACAGTAGACAAGTGGCAGAGCCAGGATTGCAAACTACGTCCTTTGGATCCCCAGGCTCATGGATCCCTTCGGATCCACTAGGCCATGAGACTTCTCAAGGCACTTCTAAAGGCCTTTCTGACACCCTGAATTGTTACTTTTCTCTAAATGGAATAATCCTAGTTCTATTTCTCCTCCTTCCCTTCTTTTAATGGCCGGGACAGAGTTTTCCTAGTAGGATTATCTCTATTTAAAATAATAAGGGATTTATCAGAGAAGCAGCGTGGCTTAGTGGAAAGAGCCTGGGCTTGGGAGTCAGAGGTCATGGGTTCTAATCCCGGCTCTGCCACTTGTCAGCTGTGTGACTTTGGGCAAGTCACTTCACTTCTCTGTGCCTCAGTGACCTCATCTGTAAAAATGGGGATTAAGACTGTGAGCCCCACGTGGGACAACCTGATTACCTTGTATCTCCCTGAGTGCTTAGAACAATGCTTGGCACATAGTAAGAGCTTAACAAATGCCATTATTATTATTATTATTATTATTATTATTATTATTATCCTGTAACTGTCTCCTCACTCAAACGCATACCTTTTGTAGTTTTCTTTGTCTGCCAATAGTGAGGCAGAACTGAAAATATCCAATGTGGATATGAGTATTCCCTGGGAGGACTCAACAAGTTTCTCTGGGGCCAAATGAGAGGCCTCCACATGCTTTGCATCTACAAGGACCACCCCCTCTCGGGGTCATACCTGGAGAGTTTCCAGTACTCTACCAGTCTTAACTATGGGAGGGAGAATCAAGCAGAGGCCTACCCATTCCATTCCTAGCTTGGCCAGTGGCTAGCAAGTGGAAGGCAATCTGCTACAAGTCAAAACTCACCTGTGCTGGGCAGCAGCATCATGGAAGAGAATCAAGGGTGGAGACTCAAGTTGACTGCGTGGAAGGAAGCAATGGTAAACCACTTCCATATTTTTACCAAGAAAGCTCTATGGATCCACCTCCAAAACTATTGCAGAAGGAGGTGGGATATTCCGGGAGAGATATGTCTGTGGTATCACTATGGGTTGGAGCCGACAACAGCATAAGACGAGACAAGGACTATCCTGTCAATTCTCAGACAATGTAAACTTCTTGTTTGCGGGGATCGTGTCTACCAACTCTATTGTACTATAATCAATCAATCAATCGTATTTATTGAGCGCTTACTGTACTTAGCGCTTGGGAAGTACAAGTTGGCAACTTATAGAGACAGTCCCTACCCAACAATGGGTTCACAGTCTAGAAGGGGGAGACAGAGAACAAAGCCAAACATATTAACAAAATAAACTAAATAGAATAGATATGTACAAGTAAAATAAATAAATAAATAGAGTAATAAATATGTACAAACATATACAGGTGCTGTGGGGAAGGGAAAGAGGTAAGACGAGGGGATGGAGAGGGGGACGAGGGGGAGAGGAACTGTACTCTCCCAAGAGCAGTACTCTGTGCTCAATCAATACCACTGATTGATTGACAGTGCTCTGCACTCAGTCAATACCATTGATTGATTGACTTAATTCTCAAGATACATTTTATCTGCTAGCCTCTTCTGATTTCTGTCTCCTTGGTGCCTCCTCAGCTACTCACCATCACTGGAGCCCCATCCCTTAGGGCACAAATATGGAAGGGGAGGTCAGAGGGGGAACCCTTCCCTCAGAGCCAAGGCAAGGGCGAGGCAACAGGAGGAGGGCCACCCACTACCAACAGGAAGCAATCGGGAGGGGCTCTCTTTCCTTCAGTCATTCTCTTGGAAGTGACACCTTTACCTCTTACAGCAATTAATCGATGATGATACCGCAATGTTATTGTTACCGACTCACCTATAAGGAGCCGGCCTCCTCTTACCTTCAGAGTCATTCTCTTGGAAGTGACACCTTTACCTCTTATAGCAATTAATCGATGATGATACCGCTGTAAATATATATGTTATTGTTACTGACTCACCTGTAAGAAGCCGGCCTCTGGTCCAGTTGGATTGATTTAGAATGATTCCTTTACTCAATCACCTTGACTCCTCCTATCTTACCTCACCATTCCCCCATTACAACCCAGCCCTCACACTTGTCTCCTCTAACGCCAACCTACTCACTTACCTCGATCTCCTCTATCTTGCCACCAACCTCTCACCCACATCCTGCAACTCAGCTGAAATGCCTTCCCTCTTCCTGACAATCACTCTCTCCAACTTCAAAGTCTTATTGAAGACACATCAGTTCCAAGAAGCCTTCCTTGACCAAGCCCTCCTTTCCTCTTCTCCCACTCTCTTCTGCACTGCCCTTGCATATAGATTTGCTTCCTTTATTCATTCCTCCCTCAGCCCCATAACATTCATGTACATATCCATAATTCATTTATTTATATTGGCTGATGCCTCCTCTAGACTGTAAGCTTGTTGTGGGCAGGGAACATGCCTATCACCTCTGTTATATTGTACTTTCCCAGTTGCTTTGTACAGTGCTCGGCACCCAGTAACCACTCAATAAATACAATTGATTGATTGAACCATTGTAATTTTCTCCCTTCTAAATTCTTTTTTGCACAGTGGTGTGGCAGTTTTCATTTGTGCACAATTACTACTGGAAAATGCTGTGCCACCTGAGAGTGAAGACAGTCATTTCCAAAGAGTCAGGACCCTCGAGAGACTTAATTGATAGAAGGAGGCAATGGAGACTATGGAAATATTATGGTTGTGGGTGAAGTGACATCTGTGCACAATGAGAGCTGTATGTAATAACTACAGAATCTCATTTTCTTTGCAACGCTTGTTCATTCTTACATTTTTATGACTAGGAGCTGATGTGACAGCCAATGACGGTGTCTATTCAAGATATTTTACATCTTATGAGAACAATGGCAGATACAGCTTAAAAGTACAGGCTGTCGGGGGGAAGAACAGACTGAATTCAAGTCCTCAACAGAGCCGTGCTATGTATGTTCCAGGTTATATCGTAAATGGTAAGTAGTGTGCAAAATCAGGAATCCAGGGTGGGCACGAGAAAAATATGAGTGAGGGGATGATTTAGCTTCAAAATATTTTTAACACAAATCCTCTGAATAGCTTAATTGAAATTTGTGTTGTTCCCTGAGTCTACTAAGCCAGACATCACTTATTTCTACTATTGTTATTTTTTATGGTATTTGTTAGGCTCTTACTATATGCCAGGCACCTTACTAAGTGCTGGTGTTGATGCAAAACAATCAGGTTGGATATAGTCAAAGTCCTGCATACGACTCACAGTCTTAATCACCATTTTGCAGAGAAAGAATTGAGGCATAAATTCACACAGCGGACAAGTGGTGGAGCTTGGATTAGAACCCAGATCCTCTCCCTTTCAGGCCATGCTTTATTAATCAATCAATTAATCATTGTTATTTATTGAGCACTTACTATGTGCAGAGCACTGTACTAAGTGCTAGGGAGAGTGTGATACAATAGAGTTAGCAAGCACGTCTTCTGCCCACAATGAGGTTACAGTCTAGATGGGGAGATTGACATAAATATAAACAATTTATATTATATAATATTATATCATTTATAATATTATGATAATATATATGACATCCTCAGCCTGTCCTCTGTCTGCGAGATCACACTGCTTCATGAATCCATCATGAAATGTTCAACATGTAGTGGGGTGTGACACTGTCTTCCCATCTGCACCTGTGACATCCCTATTTTGAATCATGTCCCAGAGACTTGGCAGAAAATGGACTCTTGGAGCTTTGTAGTGTACATTAAGAGTAACACTGTGTACCTTTTTATTTTGGAAGGTGAAGTAAAAATGAACCCACCAAAACCTGAAATCAATCCTGAAGATATTCAGTCAAAAGTGGAGAATTTCAGCAGAACAGCCTTGGGAAGTTCATTTGAGATCACAAGCGTTCCCTCTGGTGTAATACCAGATATGTTCGCACCGAGTAAAATTACCGACCTGGTGGCAAACATTGAAGAAGATGAAATCCATCTGACTTGGACAGCTCCAGGGGATGACTATGACATAGGACAGGGTAAGTCTGAGGGGTTGTCTGGATTTCCTGAATAAAAGGCGCTCACCGAGCAGGTAAAACTGCATGAATACACAAGAAGCTACAAACAGTGTGTCTCTGGTGAACCAATCTGCCAGTTCTGAATATCTATCATTTCCAAACATCACACTACCACAATGTACCCTACAGGCCTAGTAGTAGTAGAGGTGGTAGTAGTAGTAGCAATAGTATTTCTGAAGAGCACAACACTATACTAAGCTCTAGGAAATAATTTTTATTATTATTAAGTGCCATTGAATCGTTTCCAATTCATAGCTACTCCATGGATATACTTTCTGCAGAGCGTCCTGTCCTCTGCCATAATCCACAACCTTTCTAATGGTTCTTCAGTTATCGTTGTTAAGGTTTCTATCCAACTAGCTGCTGGTCTGCCTCTTCCACATTTTCCCTGGAGAAAATGGAGAGAGAGTGCAATATAGCAGAGTTAGTAGACACGCACCCTGACCGCAGCGTTTTCCTTTGAATCCTTGAATTTAGCCCTGCTGTTTTAAGAGAATATGAAGGGGAGTCCTATAACTGAAAGCCTCCTGCTTGGATGTCAGTGGGTCAACTTCCCAGCCTGCCTTTCCCTAATCATTTTCTCTAAGTGTGGGCAAACGATATGGAGAAAGAAACATCATTTTGATCCCAGCAGTAGGACCTAGATGGAATCCTTTCTCCTTGTGTAGATCCACTCAGCAGCAAATTTCTTTCTAGAAATATTTTCTTCCAAAACTTTGACTCAGAGACAATTCCTCAATATGAAACTGAGACAAAGTTTCCATTACCAGGGACTGTGTCTACTTACTCTCCCAAGTGCTTAGTACAGTGCTCGGTGCGCTGTGAGCTCAAGGCTGTAAGCTTATTGAGGACAGGAAACATGTCCACCAACACTGTTGTTTTGTACTCTCCCAAGCACTTAGTATAGTGCTCTGCACACAGGAAGTGTGCAATAAATACCATTGATTGAGTGGCCACAGTAGATGCTCAATGAATATCACTGACTGACTGAAAACTTGCTGGGGAAATACTGTAAAGAAATAGGCCTCAAATCACAAACCAGCTTTTTTCATAGGGAGCAGGTAGGAGAAAACAAGAAATAGACTCCTGCTGCGCTTTTTGGAACTAAACTCTAGAATAATACCACTTTTTTTCCTCTTTTTAGCTACAGGATACATCATAAAAATGAGTGACAATGTCCTCGAGCTAAGGGACAGATTTGATGATGCCTTGCAAGTGAACACTTCCACTCTGAAACCTAAGGAGGCCCACTCCCGGGAGACCTTCGCGTTCAGACCAGAAAATGTCACCATAGCAAATGGAACCAGCATCTTCATTGCAGTCCAGGCCTTTGATAAAGCCAATCAGACATCGGAGATATCCAATATCGCGCAAGCAGCTTTGTTCATCCCCCCACCCGATCCCCACCCTGCTGACACGGGAAAGAAATCCCTTAGCATTTCAACAATCGTTCTGGCAGTGACTGGCTCCGTGGTGTTGGTTGCTATTGTTGTGAGCAGCACAGTTTGTGTTTTGAAAAGCAAAAACAATAGAAGTGACAGACCTCAGACTACATTTTAATGAGACCAATACACAATAAAAAAGTCCATTTTTTAATCTTAAATCTACTGTCTCCAGGTTATGAGCTTTAATAAAATGTCCGTGGTAAACACTGAAGGAATCTTAAGTGTCTCAACATATTTCATTAGGTGGAATATCAGTACAAAGATCAAAGTACAAACATTTACTGCAAGGGTCTTTTAATCAGTCTGTCTAGGCTTGATGACTTTTCTTCGATATTTAATTCTGAATACTAAGCTCATGAAGGGCAACTCTTCCATTCATTCAATCATATTTATTGAGCGTTTACTGTGTGCTGAGCACTGTACAAGCACTTGACTTAAACTAAACTCTTTCCTGATTGCCTCTCACCCAGTTTATGTCTAATATCAGTTGTCTTCTAGTCTGAGAAGCAGTGTGGCTTAGTGGATAGAGAATGAGCCTGGGAGCTAGAAAGACCTGGATTTTAATCCTTACTCCACCACTTGCCTGCTGTTTGACCTTAGGCAAGTCACTTCACTTCTCTGGGCCTCAGTTACCTCATCTGTAAAATGGGGATTAAGACTGTGAGCCCCGTGTGGGACAGGGACTGTGTCCAACCTGGTTTGCTTGTATTCCCCTCATTGATCTTCCGTCTCCAGTCTCTCCCCTCTCCAGTCCATACTTCACTTTTCTGCCCAATTCCCCGATCCTCAAGTGCCTTGACTGATTAATAACAATTTTAGTATTTAAGTGCTTACTATATGCCAAGAACTGTACTAAATTCTGGAATAGAATCAAGCATATCATAATGGAAGAGAGTAAGTAGACAAAATCCCTGGTAATAGAAACCATGTCTTGGTTTAATACTGGTGAATAGTCTCTGTGTCAAAGTTGTGGAAGAAAATGTTTCTAGAAAGAATTTTACTGCAGAGTGGAATTACACAAGGGAGCAGGAAATTGCCCAAACCCACTTGGGGCTCACAACCTAAGCAGGAGGGAGAACAGGTATTCAATCCCCATCTTAGAGATGAGGAAACTGAGGCAAAGAGAGGCTAAGGACCTATCCAAGATGATACAGCAATCCAGTGGCAGAACCAAGATTAAAACTCAAGTCCCATGATTCTATTTTCCACTAGACAGTGCTACTTCCCATCATCATCATCATCATCATCAATCGTATTAATGATGATCATCCTTCTCTCCATCAAGCAGAAACTCTTCAATGTTGGTTTTAAGGAACCATCAGCTCCCTCCTCACTACTTATTTCCACTCTGCTCCCACTCCTCTCACCCCAGCTCACACCCTTTAGTCTTCTAAAGAGTAAAGAACATAGTACTAAGTGCTTAGTACAGTGCTCTGCACACAGTAAGCGCTCAATAAATATGATTGAATGGAATGAATAAAGCAGCAGTAAAGCAGCAGTTCATGAGAAGCAGCATGGCTCAGTGGAAAGAGCACGGGCTTTGGAGTCAGAGGTCATGGGTTCAAATCCTGGCTCTGCCAATTGTCAGCTGTGTGACTTTGTGCAAGTCACAACTTCTCTGGGCCTCAGTTACCTCATCTGTAAAATGGGGATTACAACTGTGAGTCCCCTGTGGGACAACCTGATCACCTTGTAACCTCCCCAGTGCTTAGAACAGTGCTTTGCACATAGTAAGCACTTAATAAATGCCATTATTATTATTGTTATTGTTTATTCTAATACCAACCTGCTCACTGGGCTTCACTGTTGTCTCTCTTGCCAATGGCTCTTGCTCACCCCCTTGCTCAGGCCTGGAACTACCCCACCTTCCTAATAATCAAATAATTATGGTACTTGTTAAGGACTTACTATGTGCCAAAACACTGTTCTAAGCATTGGGGTAAATACGGGTTTGGTTGGACACAGTCCCTGTCCCACATGAGGCTCGCACTCTTAATCCCCAATTTACAGATGAGGGATCACTGAGAGACCTATGGTTGGGTGGATTTGAAGTGGAAGGGGATTCCAGGCAGGATGAGAGGTGGGCACAAGGGGTCAGATAGGAGAATTGAGAATGAGGCACAGTGAGAAAGGGCAGTATGGGAGTAATGAAGAGCACAAACTAGGGTGTATTGGGGGAGGGAAGGAAAAAGACTTGTTTAGCAGGTGAGAGCTCATGATGTTCTTTGAAGCCAATGCTTTGCAGCATCTGTTTGATGTGGACAAGAAATGTGTAAGCACTAGAGGTTTTTGAGGAAAGCTGAGACCTGTACGGAATATATTAGAAAAATGATTCGGGCAACGGAGTGACAGAACAGGGGAGAGACCGGAAGCAAGGACATCAGTGTGGAGGCTGATATGCCATGCTTACTCACATAACTGCCTCCACCACAGAATTTTCCCCACCCCTGATTTTTTAGGTGAAAATGAAAGATTTATCTTTTTCATTTCGGCCGTGAAGGCTATTCCTATCAGGGTAGGGCCTTACCTGTTAAGCCCTCTTTTCCTTTTCTTCGGCTGTCTTCAGCTGCCTAACTTTCTCCCTTTATTCATCCACCCCGCCCCATAGCACTTATGTGCATATCTGTAGTCTCTTTATTTATATTAATATCTATCTCCCCCCTCTAGGCTGTGAGCTCATTGTGTATCGTTCTGCTGTACTCTGCACAAAGTAAGTGCTCAATAAATTCAATTGACTAGAAAGAAAGGTAGTGTCAAGAGTGAATGGGCTTAAGTCTCAGAGATTTCTTTCTTTTTTGAAACATGCACATGGGAGCTGGAGTAAGGAAGAGGGGAAGAGGTTGCTGTAAATCCCTGAATGTCCACTCTAGGCAAAATTCCAGTAAGTACTATAGAGAACATTTAACTATCACTACTTCCCACTTCCTCTCCTCCTCCTCCTTTCTTCTCAAATTCTTTTCTCTTGGTCCCCTGCTTGCAAACTAAATTCCCCATGTAATAGCTCCTCTCATTGGGGGGCACTGGAAAAATTATACAGTAATAATCTAATAATAATCTAGTAGTAATCTAGCAGGGATCAGTTTCTGGAACATTGTGGTGGCCATTTTAAAGTAAAAGAAGGGGTGGATCTGGGAAATATTGTGAAAAAGAAACTGACAGGTTTTAACAGCAGACTATCCGCAAGCAATAATAGAGAATGAGAATTCAAGGATAATGCCAAGATTGCCACATGTAGAGACAGGGAAGTGGTGGTATTGCCAGCTGGGGTGGGAAAATTAAGCAGAGGAGTAAGTTTGTAAGGGAAAATGAGTTCAGTTAGGCTAGTGGAAAGAACACATGCCTGAGAGTCAGAGGACCTGGGTTCTAATCCCAGATCCATCTCTCTGCGTGTGACCTTGGCCAAGTCACTTACCTTCTCTGTGCCTCAGTTTTCTTATCTGTAAAGTGGTGACAAAATGCTTGTTCTCTCTCCTACCTAAACTGTGAGTCTTATAAAGGACCTGATTATCTTGTGTAAACCCCAGCACTTAGTACAGCGCTTGACACATTGTAACGGCTTAACTACAATTATTATTATTTTTAGTTTAAAAATGGGAGATGGGGTGATATCTGGAGGATGGAGAAGGATATGGAGGAACTCTTTTAGAATACTAGAGACTTGACCATGTTAGAAGGCAGATGATGATGGTATTTGTTAGGCACTTCCTAAGGGCGAAACACTGTTCTAAAGCACTGGGGGGATACAAGGTGATTAGGTTCTCCCATGTAGGGCTCACAGTCTTAATCCCCATTTTACAGATGAGGTAACTGAGGCCCAGAGAAGTTAAGTGATTTGCCCAAAGTCACACAGCAGGTAAGTGGCATTGTTGGGATTAGAACCTGTGACCTCTGACTCCCAAACCCATACTCTTTCCACTGAACCGGAGAGAGGTGATGGGAGTCAGGGAGAGAAGAAGCAACAGTGCCTAGTGGATAGAGCACAGGTTTGGGATTCAATGGGCCTGGATTCTAATCCTGTCTCCGCCACTTGTCTGCTTGTGACCTTGGGTATTTCACTTCGGTGTGCCTCAATTATCTCAACTATAAAATGGGGGGTAAGACCATGAGCCCCATGTTGGACAGGGACTGTGTCCAACTGATTAGCTTATATCTCCACCAGCTCTTTGTACAATGCCCTCGTCCCCCTCTCCATCCCCCCATCCTACCTCCTTCCCTTCCCCACAGCACCTGTATATATGTATATATGTTTGTACATATTTATTACTCTATTTATTTATTTATTTTACTTGTACTTATCTATTCTATTTATTTTATTTTGTTAGTATGTTTGGTTTTGTTCTCTGTCTCCCCCTTCTAGACTGTGAGCCCACTGTTGGGTAGGTACTGTCTCTATATGTTGCCAGCTTGTAATTCCCAAGCGCTTAGTACAGTGCTCTGCACACAGTAAGCGCTCAATAAATACGATTGATTGATTGATTGATTGACACATACTAAGTACTTAACACGTAGAAGCAGTGTGGCTCAGTGGAAAGAGCACGGGCTTGGGAGTCAGAGGTCATGGGTTTGAATCCCGGCTTCACCACTTATCAGCTGTGTGACTTTGGGCAAGTCACTTAACTTCTCTGTGCCTCAGTTACCTCCTCTGTAAAATGGGGATTAAGATTGTGAGCCCCCCGTGGGACAACCTGATCACCTTGTATCCCCCCAGCGCTTAGAACAGTGCTTTGCACATAGTAAGCACCTTAATAAATGCCATCATTATTATTATTAAGTACCACAAAAAAAGAAAGATGTCTTTAGAAGTTGAGAAGGAATTGGATGGGAGGCAGATGTAAAAGGGTAGATTTTAGAATCAGGCACAAGATCTCTTTGAGAGATGATTGAGAAGGAACTGGGAAGGGGTGGGAAGGAGCTGGGGAGGCAAGTAGGGACTTTACTGATTAATTTGAAATTCTCAGGCAGGAGCTCTTCACAATTATTGGTGAGGACCTCAGTGGCAACAGAGAGGAGAGAAGAGGGCCGTTGGGGTTTTGGAAGGAGGGAGTTATAAGTATGTGGTTGAACACAGCCTTAACTAGAAGCATATGTAAGTCGACTATATTTTGAAGTACTAAGGGAAGTTATGAGGGCAGCATTTCAGTTTGCTGATGACTCCCTGCTGATCATACCGGGTGATCAGTTTCCCAGCCCTCTACTCATCCCTAATCTCTCTCTCTGCTCATCCCAAACCTGTCCCTCTTCCTCCTGATCCACTTCGCTCATTGCATTGACAAACGCTTCTTTCTCACCTCAAGTATTGCCCCAGTCTCTGTAGCTCCCACAAACTTCACTCAGAACATGGCTCTGTGAGATTCTCCCCACCAAAAATTCTGTCTGGGGCATGGTGACTGAGCCCCATTTTTCCTCTCCTCCCCATCCCCCCAACCCTACCTCCTTCCCCTCCCCACAGCACCTGTACATATGTTTGTACAGATTTATTGCTCTATTTATCTTACTAGTGCGGATTTACTATTCTATTTATTTTGTTAATGATGTGCATCTAGCTTTATTTCTATTTATTTTGATGACTTGACACCTGTCCAAATGTTTTGTTTTGTTGTCTGTCTCCCCCTTCTAGACTGTGAGCCCGTTGTTGGGTAGGGACCGTCTCTATATGTTGCCAACTTGTACTTCCCAAGCGCTTAGTACAGTGCTCTGCACGCAGTAAGCACTCACTAAATACGATTGAATGAATGAATGAATGAATGAATGAATGAATGAATGAATGAACCCCTGGCCCACGTCCTACCTCTGGCCTGGAACGCCCTCCCTCCTCAAATCCACCAAACAACCACACTCCCCCCATTCAAAGCCCTACTGAAGGCTCACCTTTTCCAAGAAGCCTTCCCAGACTAAGCCCCATTTTCCTCTGCTCCCCTTCCCTTCTGCGTCCCCTTGAGTCCCTCCCTTTGCTCTCGCCCCCCTCCTCACCCCACAGCACTTATGTTCAGATGTATATATCTACAATTTTGTTTCTTTATGTTGATGCCTGTTTACTTATATTGATGTCTGTCTACCCCCCTCTAGTCTGTGAGCCCATTGTGGACAGGGGTTGTCTCTATTGCTGTATTATACTTTCCCAGTTCTTAGTACAGTGCTGTGCAACATAGTAAGTTCACAATAAATACGATTGAATGAATGAATGAACTTTTAATAATATTTATGGTATTTATTAAGTGCTTACTATGTGTCAATCACTGTACTAAACCCTGAAGCAGAAACAAGATAATCTGATCATATACAGTCCCTGCCACATTGACACCTGTCTACTTGTCTTGTTTTGTTGTCTGTCTCCCCCTTCTAGACTGTGAGCCCATTGTTGGGTAGGGACCGTCTCTATATGTTGCTGATTTGTACTTCCCAAGCGCTTAGTACGGTGCTCTTCATATAGTAAGCGCTCAATAATATGATTGATTGAATGAATGAATGAATAAAGAGCAGGGGGAAGAGGTATTTAATCTGATTTTACAGATGAGGAAACTGAGACTCAGAGAAGTTCAGTAACCCAAGGTCACACAGCAGATAAGGATCAGAGTGGGGTTAGAAGCCAAGTCTCCTGACTCCCAGGCTCCTCTAGACTGCAAGCTCGTTGTGGGTAGGGAATATGTCTGCTTATTGTTGAATTGTACTCTCCCAAGTGCTTGGTACAGTGCCCTGCATATAGTAAGTGCTCAATAAATATGATTGAATGAGATGTGGTAGAGAAGCAGCGTCATCTAGATGAGCTACCCCAGTATTAGGAACAATGCTTGACACATAATATTATTATGACAAATAGTAAGTGCTTAACAAATATCATCATTATTATCAATCTTGTTATGTCTGCTTCTTCTCTTGACTGTAAACTTCTTGTGAGCAGGGTTCATGTATACCAACTCTAAAGTATTATACTCTCCCAAATGCTTAGTACAGCGATTGACCCACAACAATAATAATAATAATAATAATAATAGTAGTAGTATTTGTTAAGCGCTTATGGTGTGTCAAGCACTGCTCTAAGTGCTGGGGTAGATACAAGGTAAGTAGGTTGTCCCATGTGGGGCTCACAGTCTTAATCTCCATTTTACAGATGAGGTAACAGGCTCAGAGAAGTTAAATGACTTGCCCAAGGTCACACAGCAGACAAGTGGCAGAGCCGGAATTAGAACCCACAACCTCTGACTCCCAAGCCTGGGCTCTTGCCACTATAAATAAAAGCAGTTCCAGAGTTGACCAGGATAACCTTCCACTGCTACCAATATACTACCATGCTGCTATTACCTCATTTGCAGATAGCCCATTATCTAGTAATAATAATTAATAACTATGGTTCTTGCTAAGCATTTACTCTGTACTAAGCACTATTCTAAGCCCTGGGGTAGATACAAGTTAATCAGGATGGACAAAGTCCTTGTCACACATGGGGTTCACACTCTTAATCCACATTTTACAGATTAGGTGACGGAGTCCCAGAGAAGTTAAGTGACTTGCCCAAGGTGACACAGCAGACATGTAGTGCAGCCGGGATTAGAACCAAGGTCCCAGGTCCCATCCCCCTCATTTTACTTCCTTCCCCTCCCCACAGCACCTGTATATATGCTTGTATGTATTTATTACTCTATTTTATTTGTACATATTTATTCCATTTATTTTATTTTGTTAATATGTTTTGTTTTGTTGTCTGTCTCCCCCTTCTAGTCTGTGAGCCTGCTGTTGGGTAGGGACCGTCTCTATATGGTGCCAATTTGTACTTCTCAAGCGCTTAGTACAGTGCTCTGCACACAGTAAGCACTCAATAAACACAACTGAATGAATGAATGTCCCTAATGCCAGATCCCCAGTGATCTGCTGGACATTTTTTTAGGGCATTTGTTAAGAGGTTACTATATGCCAGGCACTGTACTAAGTGCTGAGGGAGATACAAGATAATCACATGGGGCTCACAGTTTTAATCCCCATTTAACAGATAAGGCAACTGAAGCACAGAGAAGTTAAGTGACTCACCCAAGTTCACACAGCAGACAAGTGGCAGAGCTGGCACTAGAACTCAGGTCCTTCTGACACCCAGGCCTGTACTCTATCCACCAAGCCATGCTGCTTCACTTGGACAAGCCCTGTAACCTTATAAACCTGAATTCCTTCCCTTTCAAAAGGGGAGTAAGAGTCCTGCCTCAGGGCAAAAAGATTGTGTCTGATCTGATTAATCTTGTATCTACCTGAGAGCTTAGCCCATAGTGCTGAATGGACACCATGATCATTATCTGTCAGAAATGACATAAAATATTTTAATTATCACCATTTAGTTTTTTGGGTTTTACAGCAAAAATTCCTTAATGTTGAGTTATGAATCATCCCTTATTAGACTATAAACTCTTGGTGGGCAGGAAACGTGTCTACCACCTCAATTGTACTGTACGATTCCAAGCACTCCACAGTGCTCTAAATGCAGTAAGTGCTCAATAAATGTCATTGATTGATTTGGTTTTTCTTCAAGCTCTCTTCTTTCTTGTTAATACTTGTATAATTTTCTAAATTAGCTATTCATTCTTTTTTTCTTTTACATTATTCTATGATTTTTCTTTGACAGGAAATGGTTTCAGAAGCATCCATGTACTTGCTCCAAGCCACGGAAAAAAGATTTTATTTTGGGAATGTGTCCATTTTAATTCCTACTACATGGCAGTCTAAGGCCAGCTACTTAATTCCAAAACTAGAGTCACATGACAAGGTAAGATGATCAAGCACTCTTAAAAAAATAATTGATTTGGCCCTTGTTGTTCAGTTTGCGTTTTTCTTAATTAAAATAAAATAAAATAAAATATTTCTAGCAAAGTAACTTCTTTGCTGGAAAGGAGACTTCCAGAGGTTGGCCTTCCCAGACTGAGCCCCCTCCTTCCTCTCCCCCCTCGTCCCCTTCTCCATCCCCCCCGTCTTACCTCCTTCCCTTCCCCACAGCACCTGTATATATGTATATATGTTTGTACATATTTATTACTCTATTTATTTATTTATTTTACTTGTACATATCAATCATATTTATTGAGCGCTTACTGTGTGCATATCTATTCTATTTATTTCATTTTGTTAATATTTTTGGTTTTGTTCTCTGTCTCCCCCTTCTAGACTGTGAGCCCACTGTTGGGTAGGGACGGTTTCTATATGTTGCCAACCTGTACTTCCCAAGCGCTTAGTACAGTGCTCTGCACACAGTAAGTGCTCAATAAATGTGATTGATTGATTGATTGGTGAAAGCTAGAAAGTACAATTGGGACATTCCCTACAATATGGTCATAAATATGTTCCTCGAGAACAAGGATGTATCTGGAACAGCTGCATCATGGAGTACATTTTCCCAGACAGAACAAATTTGAATCTGTTCTATAAGGTCTGAAAAAATAAAAGGAAATTCCTTTACATGCAATATTCTGTAACATTAAAACATCACTAAACTATGATTTTTTCTCTAGTAAAGCAATTCAAAGCACATCACACCATGAAATAAGGAGTTGTGCTTTGACTATTAGTCCTTGCAGAAACTACAGAAGAAGAATCTTGCTCTGCTGACTCTAGGACTGGTTTTTCAAACCTAGTGGAAAATTTGTCCAATTTCTTTTTTTTTGAATCATATTTGTTATGCACTTGCTATGTGCCAGGCACTGTACTAAGCACTGGGGTAGATTCATTCAATAATATTTATTGAGCACTTACTGTGTGCAGAGCACTGTACTAAGTGCTTGGGAAGTACAAGTCGGCAACATATGGAGATGGTCCCTACCCAATGATGGGCTCACAGTCTGGAAGGGGGAGACAGACAACAAAACAAAACATATAGACAGGTGTCAAAACCATCAGAATAAATAGAATAGAGATGCGAAGGTAGCATCTGGAGCCAGTATCTAGGGCCAATGAAGGTACATTGAGCTTAAGTCCTTCATTTTCCAAGATCCCTATATTTACTACTTAGTGAAAACGTAAAGCCATCTGTCTTTCTTCAACCAACAAATCCCTCTAAATTTCTGTCACTGCAACATGCACTTCACTCTGGAAGCAGACCGACAAAGCCTTTCTATTTGTGCTGAATTGGCAGCAATCAAATCCATATGAATAACGGAGTTTCAGGGCGACATGATCAACTTCTCAATCTCAAATTAAAGATTCCCAAAAGTTTTTGCCAAAGAGGGTGGGGGGGGGGGGGAGAGAGAGAAGCAAGACATATGATCTTGGCAGAAATCTCTAGACAGTCCTAGAATGCCATCAAACAAATATCGGAAGACGTTGAAAATGAAATTCTAAAAAGCTCACAACGTGTCTTTTACAAAAGGATCGATTTAATGCTCCCTCAATTTCCTGTTACCTGAGAGCTTTCAGTATTTCCAGTTTCTTGGAAGACATGGTCCCAATAACACCTGAAGGACACTTCCTCTCTTTAATGAGAGGCTGGTATTAGCTGGCCACCAAGGAAGGAGGCAAACTGCACAATTTAAAACTCCCATGGCTGTGATGGTGCAGTTTGCCCAGTCCTTCATTGCACAAACAGATTTCACCCAAGCCAACAAAGCAGATAAATTCTCACAAGTCAGAATGACATGGCACAGCGAAGACTGGTACAGTTGCCTATTGGCTCCAGTAAAATAGTCCGCAAAAACAAGACATTGCCCGCCAGACCTAGGGAACCAAGTGAAACCGCACAGCCCTCCTCCAATCTGACTCATAACAATGTTAGGATTTAAGGCAGATGACAACTACACTAAGGAAAGCAAATGATGATGATAATAATAATAATAATTGTGGCATTCGTTAAGCCCTTAGTATGTGCCAAACACTGCATTAAGCATTGGAGTAGATACAAGATAATCAAGTCCCACATGGGGCTCACATTCTGAGTAGGAGGGAGAATAAGTATTGAATCCCCATTTTGCAAATGAGGAAACTGAGGCACGGAGAAGTTAAGTGACCTGCCTAAGTTTACACAGCAGGTACATGGTGAAGCCAGGATTAGAACTCCCATAGACAGGCAAAAAGAGGGAGGGAGGAAGGCATACAGAGATGGAGAGAGGCAGTGATGTTACCTAGCTTCTCTTCCTCTGAGCTTCTCCGGCAGGTCCTCCACCCCAGTTACTGACTGAGAGACAGGAGTCACAGTGTTTTTCCAAAAGGTAGAGCCTGGGCTCCCCCTCCCCCATTAGTCTGCTCCCCTCTCTTGGGCTCTGGCCAATGTTGGGGGCTGCAACTCCAGGGAGAAATCACCTGGGTCCAAGAGAGGAGTGACCTGATTCGTGGAGGGGAGGCGGAGATGACATGGCTCTAACCTTCGCTGTCCTAACATGCTTTTTTTTGCAGCTAAGGCCTCCGAGCCCAGGCTCCGGGCTCCAAGCCCATTCAGAACCATGAGCATCCCACCCTGCCCTGCAGGCTTACCCCTGCACCCTCCTGGGCCGATGCTCACCTGATCGCAACCGGCATTCACCAGCTCCTGCAGCATCTGCTGGTTCATGTCCAGTAATCTAATCAGGTTGGACACAGCCCTTGTCCTTCATAGGGCTCCCAATTTTAATCCCCACTTTAGAGAAGAGCTAACTGAGGCACAGAGAAGTTAAGTTGACTTGCCCAAGGTCACAGAGCAGACAAGTGGCAGAGCTGAGATTAGGACCCAGGTCCTCTGACTCCTAGGCCTTGCTTTTTCCGCTAGGCCATGCTGCTTCTCTTCATGAAACATGTGTTTTTCTTCATGAAGCACGTTGTATTAGGCTAAATCCTCATGCCTCTCTCTATCAGGGTCTTCTTTAATCATTTTTTAAAATCCATCTGCTTTCTCAGAAATTGATGGAAGACTTTTTAATTCTCAAATCAAGTCTTGGTGGCAACCTTCTCCTCTGCCACCAGGAAACTGGAGTTTCTCTAGATGAAAGTGACCTGCAATCAGCGTGAGGAAGAAGTGAGGCCTTTTTAGCTGGGCTAAGTGAGCCTTTTCTACTTCCCCACGAATCCCTGCGGCTTTCAGTTAGAATAAAGAAACTGGTTTTCAGCTCGTGATTGATTTCCCTGCAGTTCTCCAACTTAGTATAGAGTTTACCAGTTGATCAACCAACAATTAAGGTATGCGGTATCTCTGTATACTTAAAAACGTGGCTCAGTGTAAAGAGCACGGGTTTTGGAGTCAGAGGTCATGGGTTCGAATTCTGACTGCCAATTGTCAGCTGTGTGATTTGGGGCAAGTCACTTAACTTCTCTGTGCCTCAGTTACCTCATCTGTAAAATGGGGATTAAGACTGTGAGCCCCTGTGGGACAACCTGATCACCCTGTAATCTCCCAAGTGCTTAGAACAGTGCTTTGCACATAGTAAGCGCTTAATAAATGTCATTATTATTATTATTATTATTATTATTATTATTAAAAACATACTGTGATAATCCCAAACCTGGCTATGCCATACATTATTTAAGAAAGGCACTCAAAAAAACTAGTGTCACGCTGGCTGGAACTATCAATGGTACATCAGCCTTTATTACAAAGTCACTTTCATTTAATTTGGATGATAAAGACATCTGCATTATTTGTAAAACCCACCAGAAAACAATACAAAATAATTGTAAAAATGTTGGTGTAGTCTCACAGATTTTTGGCAAATAGCCTGGGACAAATAATAATAATAATAATAATGATAGCATTTGTTAAGCGCTTACTATGTGCCAAGCACTCTTCTAAGTGCTGGGGGAGATACAAGGTTACCAGGTTGTCCCACGGGGGGCTCACAGTCTTAATCCCCATTTTACAGATGAGGTAACTGAGGCCCAGAGAAGTGAAGTGACTTGCCCAAAGTCACACAGCTGAGAAGTGGCAGAGCTGGGATTTGAACCCATGACCTCTGACTCCAAAGCCTGTCCTCTTTCCACTGAGACACGCTGCTTCTCATAATAATGATGGTATTTGTTAAGCGCTTACTATGTGCCAAACACTGTTCTAAACTCTGGAATAGATGCCAGGTTATTATGTTGTCCTACTTGGGGCTCACAGTCTTGATTCCCACTTTCCAGATGAGGTAACAGAGGGCCAGAGAAGTCAAGTGACTTGTCCAAAGTCACACAGCTGACAAGTGGAGGAGTCAGGATTAGAACCCACGACCTCTGACTCCAAAGAGACATGGTGTAGCCTTGTGGAAAGAACATGGGCTTGGGAGTCAGAGGACCTGAGTTCTAATCTTGGTTCTGCCAGTCGCTTGCTGTGTGACCTTGGGTAAGTCACTTAACTTCCCTGTACCTCAGTTCTCCTGTTCTCCCTCCTATTTAGGCTGTGAGTCCCTCGAGGGACAGGGACTGGGTCCAACCTAATTAAAGTGGTATCTACCCCAGTGCTTTAGAACAGCTTTTGATACATGGTAAGTGCTTAACAATTACCATTAAAAGAAAAATCTATTCCCTGAAGAATGTGAAATAGAGCTTCCATTTCCAGGTTAAAGATAGCCATCTTTATAATCCTTCTGCTCTTTTTTAACTGTCATTTAAAAATATTTAGGCAGATGTCATAGTGGCGGATCCTTTTGTGAAATATGGAGATGATCCCTATACCCTAAAGTTCGGCGACTGTGGAACAAAGGGAAGATATATCCATTTCACTCCTAACTTCTTCTCAGATAAATCCTTGGATCAGTATGGACGATGAGGTAAAACCAGACTTATATCCTAATCATCGGCTTCAAAACTCATGACAGGAAGGCGATGGGTGGTACTTTGACTTAGAAAAATACATTATCAATCCATCAATCATATTTATTAAGCCCTTATTGCGTGCAGGGCATTGTACTTACCATGGGGGAGAGTTCAATATAACACTATAACAATCTCTGCCCCAAGCTTACAGTCTAGAAAGGGAGACAGTAATAGAAATAAATAAATTACAGATAGGTATATAAGTGCTGTGAGACTGGGAGAGGGGATGAATAAAGGGAGCAAGTCAGAGCGACAAAGGAGGTGGAAGAAAAAGAGAAGAGGGCTTAGTCAGGGAAGGCCTCTTGGAGGAGATGTGCCTTCAGTGAGGCTTTGAAGTGGGGGAAAGTAACTGTCTGTCAGATAAGAAATGGAAGAGTGTTCCAGGCCAGAATCAGGATGTGAGAGAGAGGTAGGTGGTGAGATAAAAGAGATCTTGATGTCACTGAGCTAGAAGAGTTTTACAGCTTTGCTTTTCCAACATGTGAGCTCAAAGGCAACAATAATACTTCCCTTATGGTCAGGTGGCAGAGGTGAGGAAGGTACTCTCCCCTTAGGCACTGACCCAGCCTACAGACCTACAGAGAGAAAAATACAAGTAGCAAATGTACAACTGGCCGGGGCTCCCTCAATGGCTATCACAGACACCTCCTCCAAAACGCTCTGGATTACACTGTTGGAAGAGTTCATTGTGGATAGTGAATGTGTCTGTTTCTTGTTATTTTGTAATAATAATAATGATGGCATTTGTTAAGCACTTACTGTGTGCCAAGCATGTTCCAGGTGCTGTGGTAGATACAAGGTAATCAGGTTGTCCCACGTGGGGTTCACAGTCTTAATCCCCATTTTTACAGATGAGGTAACTGAGGCACAGAGAAGTTAAGTGACCTGCCCAAAGTCACATGGCTGATAAGTGGCAGAGCTGGGATTAGAACCCACAACCTCTGACTCTCAAGCGCGTGCTCTTTCCACTAAGCCACGCTGCTTCTCTCCCAAGCAAATACTCACCCAAGCATTTGGTACAGTGCTCTGCATCCAGTAACCTCTCGATAACTACGACTGAATGAATGAATGAGTTATTAGCGGCTAATGGCTGGGGAGGATAGAGGAAGAAGCGAAAACATCAATCAATCAAGTACATTTATTGAGCAGTTACTGTGTGCAGAACACTGTTCTAAGTTCTTGAAAGAGTTGGTAGACGCATTCCCTGCCCACAGTGAGCTTACGGTCTTGAAGGAGAAACAGACATTAATATAAATAAATAAATTACAGATGTGTACACAAGTGCTGTGAGGCTGAGGGAAGGGTGAGTAAAGGGAGCCCATCAGGTTGACACAGAAGGGAGTGGGTGAAGAGGAAATGAGAATCTAGTATGAAGAAACAGCATGGCTCAGTGGAAAGAGCCTGGGCTTTGGAGTCAGAGGTCGTGGGTCCAAATCCCAGCTCCGCCAATTGTCAGCTGTGTGACTTTGGGCAAGTCACTTCACTCTCTGTGCCTCAGTTCCCTCATCTGTAAAATGGGGATTAAGACTGTAAGCCCCACGTGGGACACCCTGATTACCTTGTATCCCCCCAGCTCTTAGAACAGTGCTTTGCACATAGTAAGCGTTTAACATATACCATCAATTTAATTATATAAGGCCTCTTGGAAGCGATGTGCCTGCAGGAAGGGAATGAGGAAAGCATCACTCATTAATCCCCTAAACCTGAAGCAGAAAACTGGACTGCTTCATATGCAATAAGGAAAAAATTGACAACTATCAGTAAGTCTATTGGTTACTGAAATTGAGAAGCAGTGATTCCAAAAGGGAACAGAAAAAGGCAGAAGTGAATGTACTGGAATTATTATCTCAATAGGTATAGTATATTTTTGCCAGGTATAATTATCATGATCAGCAGCAATCCACATCCCCCTGTGAATTGTGAGCTCCTGTAAGCAGGGATCATGTCTACCACCTCAACTCTATTAATAATAATAATAATGATGGCATTTGTTAAGCGTTTACTATGTGCAGAGCACTGTTTTAAGCACTGGGGGGGATACAAGGTGATCAAGTTGTCCCACGTGGGGCTCACAGTCTTAATCCCCATTTTACAGATGAGGTAACTGAGGCTCAGAGAAGTTAAGTGACTTGCCCAAGGTCACACAGCAGGCATGTGGCAGAGTCAGGATTCAAACCCATGACTTTCCTGAGCACTAAGTACAGTGCCCTGCACAAATTAAGTGCTTAATAAATACCACTGATTAATTGCCTAAGCATTTATCTGCATAGACTGTAGTAGACACTGAACAAGAGAAGCAGCGTGGCATAGTTGATAGAACTTGGACTTGGGAGATAGAGGGACCTGGGGTCTAATCCTGGCTCTGCCATTTGTCTGCTGTGTGAATCTGGACATCACTTAATATCTCTGTGCCTCACTTACCTAATGTGCTAAATGGGGATTAAGACTCTGATACTTCTTTGGGACCTGGACTGTGACCACCTGTTAGCTTGTATATGCCCCAGCACTTAGTACGGTGTGTCACACATTGTCAGGACTTAACAAATATCATTAGAACAACAACAAAAAAAGAGTTAAATAGCTATTTTCCTTGCGTTGTGTGATTTTCCGATCTACCGCAAACATCACTCACATTGCTATATCATACTCAGGAAGTTTATTGATCTTAGCATTTATAATTTACAGGTCGAGTGTTTGTCCACGAATGGGCACATTTTCGATGGGGAGTGTTTGATGAATATGATATGAATAATCCTTACTATTTTTCCAGCCAAAAAACTATTGAGGCCACAAGGTATTCATTTTTCTTTTTTAATTTCCCTGAACCAGTTGTGTTTACTCTTGGATTGATGAAATCTTTTAGATGTTAACTTATAACCGAGCACATGGAGTCATAAAGTCAAAGGGTCAAAAATGAGACTCCACATAACCTTATCTTCAAAATCAAAAGCATCTGAGCCATAAAACATACCCATTTTTCAACTGATTATCTAAATGAAAGTTCTCCTTTACCTTGATATTAGAATAACATTAACTGATGAAGGGTTAGGTTGGTTATGAATTCCCTAAAGTGTCTAAAATGAAGGTGCAAAGCTCACTCTCCATTTTGGTTTAATATTATAAGAATTTTCCCCTAAGTGGGAAGCACCATGACTCAGTGGAAAGAGCAAGGGCCTGCGAGTCAAAAGGAGCTAGAGTCTAATCCCGGCTCTTCCACTTTTCTCCTGCGTGACCTTGGGCAAGCCACTTAACTTCTCTGTGCCTCAGTTACCTCATCTGTAAAATGAGGATTAAGACTGTGAGTCCCATGTGGGATGTGGACTGTGTCCAATCTTATTAGCTTGTATTTACCCCCATGGTTAGTACAGTGACTAACACAGAGTAAGCGCATAAAAAAAATTTGAAAAAAAGTACACTTTGATGTCTGACCCATGCCCCAAGAGAGAATGCATTCAATTGGATTGCTGTATCTCTATGGCAAGGGCCAACTCCAGAATCTAGAGGTCTTTCATAGTCATAACATTAGTTAAGCACTTACTATGTGTGCTGTACTAAGTTCACTAGAAGCAACGTGGCTCAGTGGGAAGAACACGGGCTTAGGAGTCAGAGGTCATGGTATCAAATCCCAACTCCACCAATTGTCAGCTGTGTGACTTTGGGCAAGTTACTTAACTTCTCTGTGCCTCAGTTACTTCATCTGTAAAATAGTAATTAAGACTGCGAGCCCCCCGTAGGACAACCTGATCATCTTGTAACCTCCCTGGAACTTAGAGCAGTGCTTTGCACATAGTAAGCACTTAATAAATGCCATTATTATTATTATTATTATTACTATAAGAAGCACTGGGGTAGGTAGAAAGTCCCTGTCCCAAATGGGGCTCAAGGACTAAGTACTGAATCTCCTTTCTATTTCTTTAATGGTATTTGTTAAGTGCTTACTATGTGCCAGGCATTGTACTAAGCACTGGGGTAGATACAAGGATAATCAGGCTTGACACGGTTCACATCTCACACGAAAATCACAGGCTTAATTCCCATTTTATAGATGAGGTAACTGAGGCACAGAGAAGTTAAATGAATTGTCCAAGATCACAGCAGGCAAATGGCAGAGGAGGATTTAGAACACAAGGTCCTCTGATTCTTAGACCCGGGCTCTTTGCACTAGACCACACTGCTTCTCTTTGCAACCCCCCCAGCGCATAATTGATTTACACCTCTTCACCCACTCAAGATAAACATCACTGATGACCACTGTTCTGAGCACCCCCGCACCCCCCAAAGGCACATCATTAGTTCTCTCCCCATCATTCCTCTCAAATTAACCTTCTAACTTTGCCTCTTTCTCAACTCTCACCCCCTCACTTCCACCTGCCTGAAACCCCACCCTTCAAATCTCACAAAATATAGCTCTGCCCATATTCATTCAGTCCATCATTCTTTCAGGGGTATTTGAGTTTCTATTATGGGCAGAGTGTAAGTTAAAGGATCGATTTAGACACTGTCATGGGCCCACAGGGTCTCATAATATAAAAAAGCTCTTTTGAAATCCCACTTTCTCCAAGAGATAGTCCTCAGTTATTTAAGGCAGGGCTGTGGAATCTGAGATCACTCAATTTTGGGAATCCCCCAAAACCTATGTAACAACATTACATCACACAGAACCTCTTAACTCTCCACCCTGAAGCACAGCATGGTCTACTGGAAAGAACAAGACGTAGGAGTCAGCTCTGCTTCTTGCCTGCTGTGTGCCCTTGGGTGGGTCTTAACATCTCTGTGCTTCAGTTTCCCCATCTGTAAGTTGGGGATTCAATGCCTTTGAGCCCTGTATGAGACAGGGACTGTATCCATCCTGATTAGCTTGCATCTGTCCCACCACTTGGCATTTTGTAAGTGCTTAATAACAAAATCATCATCATCATTATTATTATTAGTACAATCAATGCCTCTCCACCACTGGCCACAAACCTTGCAACCCTTCTCTCATGTCAAAGCTTCCATCCCTGCCAGAAACAGGCTGGGGGCATCCAGCGGACTGGGAGTCAGAAAGACCTGGGTTCCGATCCCAGTTTCACTGTTGTGTGACGTTGGACGTGTCATTTAACTTGTCTATGTCTCAGTTACCTCATCTGTAAAAAAATGGGGATTAAGACTGTGAGCCCCATGTCATACATGGACTGTGTTTAACCTGATTAGGTTGTATCTAGCCCAGCACTTACAACAGCACCTGACAAAGAGTAAATGCATAACAAATGTCATTTTTAAAAAACCCAAAAATGGAGTTGTCTGGTCATCAAAAGGACTCCGACCCACAGCCAATCAATCAATCCATCAATAGCATTTATTGAGCATTTACTATGGCAGAACACTGTACTAAATGCTTGGGAGAGGACCATACAACAGAATCAGCAGACAGGTTCCCTGCCCATAATGAGGTTACAGTCTAGAGGGGGACAAATCTAATAATAATTTTGACATTTGTTAAGCACTTACTATGTGCCAAGCACTGTTCTAACTGCTGGGATAGATACAAGGTAAACTGTTTGGACCCAATCCCTGTCCCACATGGGACTCACAGTCTCAATCCCCATTTTCAAGATGAGGTAACTGAGGCACAGAAAAGTGAAGCAACTTGTGCAATATTACATGCAGAAAAGTGGTGGAGGTAGGATTAGAACCCATGACCTGACTCCCAAGCCCGTGCTCTTGTCGCTATGCTGTGCCACTTCTTTATAGTGCTTTGCACATAGTAAGCACTTAACAAATGCCATCATTATTATTATCTAGCCTGCTGGCAGCTTCCCCTGTTCATCTGAAAGACCCTTCCCTTCCTCCATATGGGGGAAGGCAACAGCTGAGCATGTGATTTGCACTTAATCAATCAATCAATCAATCAATCAATCGTATTTATTGAGCGCTTACTATGTGCAGAGCACTGTACTAAGCGCTTGGGAAGTACAAATTGGCATCACATAGAGACAGTCCCTACCCAACAGTGGGCTCACAGTCTAAAAGGGGGAGACAGAGAACTGAACCAAACATACCAACAAAATAAAATAAGTAGGATAGAAATGTACAAGTAAAATAAATAAATAAATAAATAAATAGAGTAATAAATATGTACAACCATATATACATATATACAGGTGCTGTGGGGAAGGGAAGGAGGTAAGACGGGGGGATGGAGAGGGGGACGAGGGGGAGAGGAAAGAAGGGGCTCAGTCTGGGAAGGCCTCCTGGAGGAGGTGAGCTCTCAGCAGGGCCTTGAAGGGAGGAAGAGAGCTAGCTTGGCGGATGGGCAGAGGGAGGGCATTCCAGGCCCGGGGGATGACGTGGGCCGGGGGTCGATGGCGGGACAGGCGAGAAAGAGGTACGGTGAGGAGATTAGTGGCAGAAGAGTGGAGGGTGCAGGCTGGGCTGGAGAAGGAGAGAAGGGAGGTGAGGTAGGAGGGGGCGAGGGGATGGACAGCCTTGAAGCCCAGGGTGAGGAGTTTCTGCTTGATGCGCAGATTGATCGGTAGCCATTGGAGGTTTTTGAGGAGGGGAGTAATATGTCCAGAGCGTTTCTGGACAAAGATAATCCGGGCAGCAGCATGAAGTATGGATTGAAGTGGAGAGAGACACGAGGATGGGAGATCAGAGAGAAGGCTAGTGCAGTAGTCCAGACGGGATAGGATGAGAGCTTGAATTAGCAGGGTAGCAGTTTGGATGGAGAGGAAAGGGCGGATCTTGGCAATGTTGCGGAGCTGAGACCGGCAGGTTTTGGTGACGGCTTGGATGTGAGGGGTGAATGAGAGAGCGGAGTCGAGGATGACACCAAGGTTGCGGGCTTGTGAGACGGGAAGGATGGTAGTGCCGTCAACAGAGATGGGAAAGTCAGGGAGAGGACAAGGTTTGGGAGGGAAGACAAGGAGCTCAGTCTTCGACATGTTGAGCTTTAGGTGGCGGGCGGACATCCAGATGGAGATGTCCTGAAGGCAGGAGGAGATGCGAGCCTGGAGGGAGGGGGAGAGAGCAGGGGCAGAGATGTAGATCTGGGTGTCATCAGCGTAGAGATGATAGTGGAAGCCGTGGGAGCGAATGAGGTCACCAAGGGAGTGAGTGTAGATTGAGAACAGAAGGGGACCAAGCACTGAACCTTGGGGAACCCCCACAGTAAGAGGATGGGAGGGGGAGGAGGAGCCTGCAAAAGAGACTGAGAAAGAACGACCGGAGAGATAAGAGGAGAACCAGGAGAGGACGGAGTCTGTGAAGCCAAGGTCAGATAACGTGTTGAGGAGAAGGGGGTGGTCCACAGTGTCAAAGGCAGCTGAGAGGTCGAGGAGGATTAGGACAGAGTATGAGCCGTTGGATTTGGCAAGCAGGAGGTCATTGGTGACCTTTGAGAGCGCAGTTTCCGTGGAATGAAGGGGACGGAAGCCAGACTGGAGGGGGTCGAGGAGAGAGTTGTTGTTGAGGAATTCTAGGCAGCGCGTGTAGACAACTCGTTCAAGGAGTTTGGAAAGGAATGGTAGGAGGGATATGGGACGATAACTAGAAGGTGAGGTGGGGTCAAGAGAGGGTTTTTTTAGGATGGGAGAGACATGGGCATGTTTGAAGGCAGAGGGGAAGGAACCAGTGGAGAGTGAGCGGTTGAAGATGGAAGTTAAGGAGGGGAGAAGGGATGGAGCGAGAGATTTCATAAGAGCGAGTAATCAATACTATTGATGGATTGATGGACAAGCCCATGTCCTTCCCCTGGCCTGGAATAATAATAATAACAATGGCATTTATTAAGTGCTTACTATGTGCAAAGCAATGTTCTAAGCGCTGGGGAGGTTACAAGGAGATCAGGTTGTCCCATGGGGGGCGCACAGTCTTACTCCCCATTTTATAGATGAGGGAACTGAGGCACAGAGAAGTTAAGTGACTTGCCCAAAGTCTGTCAAAGACAATTGGCAGAGCCAGGATTTGAACCCAGGACCCCTGACTCCAAAGTCCGTGCTCTTTCCACTGAGCCACACTGCTGGAATGCCCTTCCTCCACACATCTGCCAAGCTAGCTCTCTTCCTCCCTTCAAAGTCCTACTGAGAGCTCACCTCCTCCAAGGGGCCTTCCCTGACTGAGCACCCTTTTTCTTCTCCTCCTCCCCATCCCCCAGACCTCCCTCCTTCCCCTCCCCACAGCACCTGTATATATGTTTGCACAGATTTATTTTATTTTTACTTATTTGGACAGATTTTATTTTACTTGTACATATTTACTATTCTATTCATTTTGTTAATGATGTGCATTTAGCTTTAATTCTATTTGTTCTGATGACTTGACACCTGTCCACATGTTTTGTTTTGATGTCTGTCTCCCCCTTTTAGACTGTGAACCTGTTGTTGGGTAGGGACCATCTCTATATGTTGCCAACTTGTACTTCCCAAGCGCTTAGTACAGTGCTCCGCACACAGTAAGCACTCAATAAATATGACTCAATGAATGAATTGCCCTCAGAGGGAAAAGGAGGAAAGCAGCAGCAGCCTGGAGAGGCACTTTACTGAACAGTGTGGAATTTGAGGGAAGTGTAAGTGAAGAACTCGGCTTGACTACGTTCACTGAGGTTTGAATGTACTGAAACATGCTCCTGCTTTCCCCACCGTGGACTGCTCCTTCCAAGGCCGTGTGCTCTTCTGTTCATTACTGTGTGCTCCTTCTTAATAATAACAATAATAATAATAGAATTTGTTAAGCGCTTCCTGTGCACCACAAACTGTACTAAGTACTGGGTGGATACTAGCGAATGGGGGTTGGATACAGCCCCTGTCCCATGTGGGGCTCATGGTCTTAATTCCCATTTTACAGATGAGGTACCTGAAGCGCAGAGAAGTTAAGTGACCGGCCCAAGGTCACACAGTAGACAAGTGGCAGAGTCAGCATTAGATTCATTCATTCATTCAACTGTATTTATTGAGCGCTTACCGTGTGCAGAGCACTGTACTAAGCACTTGGGAAATACAAGTCGGCAACATATAGAGATGGCCCCTACCCAACAACGGGCTCACAGTCTAGAGGGGGGAGACAGACAACAAAACAAAACATGTGGACAGGTGTCAAAATCGTCAGAACAAATAGAGCTATAGCTATAATTCATATCATTAACAAAATTAATAGAATAGTAAATATGTACAAGTAAAATAAACGGAGTAATAAGTCTGTACAAATATACAAGTGCTGTGGGGAGGGTAAGGAGGTAGGGCAAGGGGTATGCGGGGGGAGGGAAGGAAAAAGGGGGCTCAGTCTGGCTTAGATCCCGGATCCTGCTGGCTCCCAGTTCACGCTGCTTCTTCTACCACTGGGCACTCCTCCTGCTCCTCTTTTCAACACTATGTGTTCTTCCTGCTCCTCTCTTTATCACTTTGTGCTCTTCTTGCTCTTCCCTCCACCACTGTGAGCTCCTTCTTCTTACTAGTATCTACTCCATCTTCTTGTTCCTCCTTCCATCACTCTGTTCTCCTCCTGCTCTTCCTTCCTCTCCTATGTGCTCTTCCCACTCCTTTTTCCACCACCGCGTGCCTCCTGCTCATCCTTCTCCTGATTTACTGTAAGTAAAGTTCTCAACAAAAGGCCTTGACTCTTTTATTAATTGTTCATTTGTGTAATGGCATTCCTGCTTGAATGAGGCATGTTTGGGTTTCTTTGTTGAAATAACAGCTGAAAAAATGAAGAGCATTTTCTGATTTTGTCCCCTTCTTTTTCAGGTGTTCAACTGGTATCAGGGGCATTGAAAGAGTGATTATGAACCAAGGAGGTAGCAATGTAGAAAGACCCTGCAGAACAGATGCTCAGACAGGCCTATATGAGGCAAAATGTGTATTTATACCAGACCAAGATCAGGAGGAGAAGTCATCTCTTATGTTTATGCAAAGTTTAGATTCTGTAAGTAACTTCTAAAACTCAAATTTTTCAAATAATAGTGAAAATTAGGGCCAATGTGTTTTCCGCACCCCCGGCTTCCCGGATGATTTGTTAATTTTTTTCTATTAGCTCCAAGATCAAAGTCACCTCTCACACTGGTTCATTCTGAGGTGTTGAATACATTATTTAGAGTCTAGAAGTATCAGTTTTTCCATCTGAAAAATATATTATTCAAGTATAAAATATTAAAAGATACTGGGCCTGATTCTTCTGGGCAAGGGGCCCAGTGCCAAGTCAAAATGCTGGCCCCTCTGAAGAGGCTATGAATGGATAGAAAATCATTTTCCTTCTATTTCTTCTCTGATTAATCTCCCAGTAATCTTGACCAAGTTGCCAATTTCAGCACCTGTGGGTTTCACTTGTATAGAGTTTTTTGTTTGTTTTTGTGTTTTGTTTTTACAGTATTTATTAAGCACTTACTACAAGCCAGGCACTCTACTAAGCGCTGGGGTAGATACAAGCAAATCACGTTGGACATAGTCCATGTCCCACATGGGGCTCACAATCTTAATCTCTATTTTACGGATGCAGTAATTGAGGCATACAGAAGTGAAGTGACTTGCCCAAAGTCACACAGCAGACAAGTGGCAGAGTGGGAATTAGAACCCAGGTCCTTCTGACTCTCAGGCCTGTGCTGTATCTACTAGGCTATGCTGCTTCTCATAAATTCTCTAAATCTCAAATGAGGGCATTTCTGATCATTGCAAACTCACTTGGGCACTCCCAGCTCGTCACTTTGAATCTGGAAGCATGTTCCTGAATTTTATCCTTCCCTCTCTAGGTGTTTTTTTCTCTTATGTTCCCCATTAGATTCCCTGATAGGAAAAAAACCACACCTTGCTCTTCTTGCATTAGTTCTTCACTGCACCGTCTAAACTGTAAGCTCACTGTGGGCAGGGAATGTGTCTGTTTACTGTTGCATTGTACTGTACTTAGTATAGTGCTCTGTACACAGTAAGTGCTCAATAAATACAACTAACTTGTTCAGTACTCTGCCAAAAGTAGTAGTAGTAGCAATAGTACTTATTAATCCATCTATCAGTTGTATTTATTGCATACTTCCTACATAGAGAGCACAGAATGAAACTCTTGGGAGAATATAACACTAATATTAGCAATAATAATGGCATATGTTAAGCACTTACTGTGTGCTAATAATAATAAAATGGTATTTGTTAAGCATTTACTATGTGCCAAGCACTGTTCTAAGCAATGGGGTAAATACAAGGTAATCAGGTTGTCCCACGTGGGACTCAATTTTAGAATAATAATAATGATGGCATTTATTAAGTGCTTATTACGTGTCAAGCACTGTTCTAAGCACTGGGGTAAATACAAGCTAATAAAGTTGGGCACAGTCCCTGTCCCACATGGGGCTCATGGTCTCAATCCCCGTTTTACAGATGAGGTAACTGAGGCAAAGAGAAGTGAAGCGACTCCTCTCCTCCCCACTCCTCACCACATGGACAAGTGGTGGAGCCAGAATTAGAACCCACATCTTCTGACTCCAAAGCCCGTGCCCTTGCCACTAGTCAATGCTACTTCTTGTTGTTCATGGCACTGAACTCATTGCCGGGAGAGTATACAAAGGTTGGGGAATTAGACATGGGCTCACAGTCTAAGAATATCAGGGAGGGCAAGGGGACTGGTAACAAACTCATAAGGAGAGATGAAACAATAAAGCACTGAAGTAGCATGAAAGACAAGGGTATTAAGTGCTCATTAAGTATTGGAGATGGAGAGGGGATTTGGGGAAGGGAATAGGGAAAAGGAGGAGTGAGCAGAGGGAGACAGGGAAGGAGATGGAGGAGTGGATAGAGGGTAGGGTGGAAGGGGAGAGGAGGATAGATCAATTATTCATTCATTCAGTCAGTCTTATTTATTGAGCACTTACTGTGTGCACAGCACTGTACTAAGCTCTTGGGGAGTACAAGTTGGCAACATATAGAGACGGTCCCTGCCCAACAACAGGCTTACAGTCTAGAAGGGGGAGAATTTTATTAAGGTCTTACTTTGTGCAGAACATTATATTAAGTTGGTAGACACATTCCCTGACACACTGAGCTTAAAGTGCAGCTATGCTGTAGTGCCCAAGGTGGTCGGTTCAAGGTAGAACAGGGAAGAGGCTAGCAGGAGGATAAAAGTAACAATTCTACCTAAAATAATAATAATGATAGCATTTATTAAACACTTACTATGTGCAAAGCGCTGTTCTAAGCGCTGGGGAGGTTACAAGGTGATCAGGTTGTCCCATGGGGTGGCTCACAGTCTTAATCCCCATTTTACAGATGAGGTAACTGAGGCACAGAGAAGTTAAGTGACTTGCCCAAAGTCACACAGTTGACAATTGGCAGAGCTGGGATTTGAACCCGTGACCTCTAACTACAAAGCCCGTGCTCTTTCCACTGAGCCATGCTGCTTCTCTACACACAATGCTCTACACACAGTAAGCACTCAATAAATACGATTGAGTAAATGGATAAATGAATGAAGGAAATGAAGCTCTTTAGTGTGTTGTGTTCTGTTTTAGATTCCTTAGTTAAACCTTCTAATAATGAGAAGCAGCATGGCTCAGTGGAAAGAGCCCGGGCTTTGGAGTCAGAGGTCATGGGTTCGAATTCGCTCCATCAATTGTCAGCTATGTGACTTTGGGCAAGTCACTTCACTTCTCTGGGCCTCAGTTCCCTCATCTGGAAAATGGGGATTAAGACTGTGAGCCCCACATGGGACAACCTGATCACCTTGTACTTCCCCAGCGCTTAGAACAGTGCTTTGCACATAGTAAGCGCTTAATAAATGCCAACATTATTATTATTATTAGTGGAAAGAACACAGGCTTGGGACTCAGAGGTTGTGGGTTCTAATTCTACCTCTGCCACTTGTCAGCTGTGTAACTTTGTGCAAATCTCTTAACTTCTCTGTGCCTCAGTTGCCTCATCTGTAAAATGGGGATGAAGACTGTGAGCCCCACGTGGGACAACCTGATAACCTTGTATCTATCCCAGCATTTAGAACAGTGCTCAGCACATAGTAAGCGTTTAACAAATACCATCATTATATTATTATTATAATGCCTGTAGCTTTCTTATCAGTATGGGATGTAAATTCACTGTGGGCAGAGAATCTGTCTGTTTATTGTTATATTTTACTTTTCCAAGCACTTAATACAGTGCTCTGCACACAGTTAGCACTTAATAAATATGACTGAATAACCCCAAACTTGAACAGAATGCTCAAAAAAAAAAACCCAAAAACAAAACCCACTGGCCAACTTGCACTGAAGTGGAAAAAAAATCCACATGAGAAGTTCCTGATTCCTTTAATCTTTATTCCCTGAAAACAGTCACTGCTGGATCATTTTTATCTGAGATCTCCCATCATGCCTTCCTCCCAATGTTTCTGTGTAGGTAGTCTCTTATGAAAACTTCATTCTGAAAGTATAATCAATTGCACTGAAGTGGAAAAAAAAAAATCCACATGAGAAGTTCCCAGTGAACACTGCCGAAGGATAGAGCAGTGTTTTAGGTAGAATTATTACTTTTATCCTCCTGCTAGTCTCTTCCCTGTTCTACCTTGAACCGACCTTGGGCATTACAGCATAGCTACACTTTAAGCTCAATAATAATAGTAATAATAATAATGGCATTTATTAAGCACTTACTATGTGCAAAGCACTGTTCTAAGCGCTAGGGAGGTTACAAGGTGATCAGGTTGTCCCACAGGGGCTCACAGTCTTAATCCCCATTTTACAGATGAGGAAACTGAGGCACAGAGAAGTTAAGTGACTTGTCCACAGTCACACAGCTGACAAGTGGAGGAGCCGGGATTTGAACCCATGACCTCTGACTCCCAAGCCCGGGCTCTTTCCATTGAGCCACGCTGCTTCTCAATATGTCAGGGAATGTGTCTACCAACTTAGCATAGTGTTCTGCACAAAGTAAGACCTTAATAAGAGAAGTTCCTGATTCCTTTAATCTTTATTCCCTGAAAACAGTCACTGCTGGATCATTTTTATCTTAGATCTCCCATCATCCCTTCCTCCCAATGTTTCTGCTGTAGGTAGTCTCTTCTGAAAACTTCATTCTAAAAGTATAATCAATTAATAAATCAATGATATTAATGGTGCACTTGTACTAAGTGTTTGTACTGCACTAAATGCTTGGGAGACTACAATGACATAGAGTTGGTTGATATGAATGAACCTTTATATCTATCTTCCTTTCCTCCCAATGTTTCTGCAGTAGGAAAAACTAGTCCCTCATTCTAGAAATATAATCAATTAATAAATCAATGGTATTTATTGAGCTCTTGTACTGTTTGTACTACACTGAGCTCTGGGAGAGTACAATACCATAGAGTTGGTATATACTATACCCTTACAGTCATGAAGGTTAATCAATATATACACCATTCTTGTTAAGTAGAGTGAATGGAAAATCAGTGAGACTCTTTTGAAGTGATGTGTGAGGATAGAACTTGTAATTCCTTTAGAGTTTGTTCTGCCATCATAAATTATAATCAATGCCTATTTACTTCTTTTGATGTGTATATCTATAATTCTATTTATTTAGATTGATGCTATTGGTGCCTGTTTATTTGTTTTGATGTCTGTGTCCCCGCTTCTAGACTGTGAGCCTGTTGTGGGCAGGGATTGTCTCTCTGTTACTGAATTGTACTTTCCAAGCATTTAGTACAGTACTCTGCACACAATAAGAGCTCCATAAATATGACAATGAGTGAATGCATGAATAATAAGGATGGTACTTGTTAGGGCTTACTATGTGTCAAGAACTGTACTGAGCACTGGGGTAGATACAAGCAAATCAGGTTGGACACAGTGCCTCTAGACCGTAAGCTCACTGTGGGCAGGGAATGTGTCTGTTTACACATTCAAATGTTCCTAGCATTATTGTCTTCTCCAGAGAATTAATCCTCCTGAGGATATGTCCAAAATATGCAAATCTAAGTCGAGTCATTTGGCTTCCAAAGACTACATTAGCTTAATTTGCTCCAAAACCATTTGTCTTGCTTCCCCTACAGGTAATTTATTTTAGCTTTTCTACCCTGCTAGACCGTAAGCTCTTCAAGGACAAGGATAAGGTTTAGTTAATTATACTTTCCCAAGCACTTAGAATAGTGTTCTGCCCAGAGTAAATGTTCAATAAGTACTAGTGATTGACTGTCACTCAGTCTAGCAAGTAATAATGCATGCAGAGTGAGAAGAAAATTCTGAGTTTATTCATATACAACTAATGAATCCTCTGAGAGATGAAGACTAGTAAAAACAGTTGTAAAGGATGAAAATGTTTGTGCTTTTAACAATACTACTTGAGATTACCCTCCTCTATCCACATCACATACCAATCACTCTAGACTGTATGCTCATCGTAGGCAGGAAATATGTCTACCAGGTCGGTTATATTGTACTCTCCCAAGCACTCAGTATAGTGCTTTATACACAGAAAGTGCCAAATAAAACTGATTGATATAAATATAATTGATTGACTGATGGACCAGTCAATCAATTTTTTTGGAAGGCCGGGGGAAAAATAATAATAATAACAAAAGTACCATTTGTGGTATTAGTTAAGCATTTCTCCCCCTTCTAGACTGGAAACCCGTTGTTGGGTAGGGACCGTCTCTATATGTTGCCAACTTGTACTTCCCAAGCGCTTAGTACAGTGCTCTGCACACAGTAAGTGCTCAATAAATATGATTGATTGAATGAATGAAATACAAGCAAATCAGCTTAGATACAGTCCCTGTCCCTCATGGGGCTCATAGTCTTAATTCCCATTTTACAGGTGAGGTCACTGAGTTACAGAGAAGAGAAGTAACTTGCCCAAGGTCATCCAGCAGACAAGTGGCAGAGCCAGGATTAGAACCCATTACCTTCTGACCCCCAGGCCCATGCTTTATCCACTATGCTATGAGAACAATAACTTCTACCAAGAGCCTTGTTAGGCCATTGATCTTTTACCACCAAGGCCAGAGGCATGGTGGCAGAGAGTAAAGTGAGAGACCAAGTAAAGCTCCAGGCTGAGCATGGTGACTCCTGCATTCACAGGCAATGCTGTTGCTATTCTTCTTAGGACCACAGTTCTTAACTGGTCCAAAGCCTTCTTGCTTTGCTAATTTCTTGCACTCTAATAATAGGTAAAAAATGGTTTATTTTTTGCAGCCAACATTTTTCAAGTACTATAGGGTGAGAAAAGTAGACATGAGAAGCAGCATGGTGTAGTGGATAGAGCACGGATCTGGAGTCAGAAGGTCTCTAATCCCAACTCCGCCACTTGTCTGCTGTGTGACCTTGGGGAAGTCACTTCTCTGTGTCAGAACCTCATTTGTAAAATGGGGATTAAGACTGTGAGCCCCATAAGGGACAGGGACTGTGTCAAACCTAATTACCTTGGATCTACCTCAGTGCTTAGAACAGTGCTTTGCACATAGTAAGTGCCTAAGTGCTTAGTACAGTGCTCTGCACACAGAAAGCACTCAATAAATACAATTGAATAAATGCCATAATTATTATTTGTTGTGGGTAGAGAACATGCCTACCAACTCTATCATATTGCAGTCTCCCAAGTGTTTAATTACAGTGGTCCGCACACACAGTAAATACTCAATAAATACAATCGATAGATTGATTTGGGGCTTCCTTTCAAACTGGACTCCAGATGTATAAACCAAACCTGCAACTTCACTTCAAAGTTGATTTTCCACAGAACTACCTTTTCTTTGTGTACTAAATAGAGGTTCACTGGCAAAAATCACTGTAACACTGAATTATATCCTCTTGAAAGGGTTTCAGTAGGTTGGAATCTGAAACAGATTGAACCTACAGCTCTGAAACAGTGGTTCATATAAATGCAAATCTGGGAAGAAATAGAAAATATGCTTATTTACTAAATATTTTGATTTATTTCTTAAACAATAATGCCCTGCCACAGGCAGAGTGTTTGTTCATGAATGGGCACATCTCCGATGGGGAGTCTTTGATGAATACAATATTGACCAGCCTTTCTACATTTCCAGCCAAGGCACTATTGAAGCAACAAGGTATTTCTCTTTTGATTTTTACCCTCTGGTTTAAACAATATTTAATTCAATTCAGTCTAGTGATTCCCCTAGGCTGATCTTAGTACAGTGCACTGCACTGTAAGTGCTCAAAAAACACCACTGATTGATTCCTTCATTCATTCAATCATATTTATTGAGCACTTACCATGGGCAGAGCATGTACTAAGTACTTGGAAAGTACAATTCAGCAACAGATAGAGACAATCCCTACATAACAACACACTCACAGTCTAGAAGGGGGAGACAGACAACAAAACAAAACAAGTAGGCAGGCATCAACACCATCAAAATAGATAAATAACATTATAGATATATACATAACGTTAATAAAATAGATGGAGTACTAAATATGAACAAATATATACAAGTGCTGTGGGAGCGGATGGGAGTAAAACAGAGGGAGGGAGCAGGGGCAATGGGGAGGGGAGGAGGAGCAGAAGAGGAAAAGGGGAGGTGCTCAGTCTGGGAAGGTCTCCTGGAGGTGGTGAGCTCCCAGAAGGGTTTTGAAGAGGGGAAAAGAGCTAGTTTGGTGGTTGTGAGGGAGGGCGGGCATTCCAGGCCAGAGGTAAGACATGGGCCAGGAGTCGACAGCAAGACAGGCGAGAATGAGGCACAGTGAGGAGGTTAGCGGCAGAGGAGAAGAGTGTGTGGGCTGGGCTGTAGAAGGAGAGAAGGGAGGTGAGGTAGGAGAGGGTGAGGTGATGGACAGCTTTGAAGCCAGTAGAGAGGAGTTTTAGCTTCATACAAAGGTTGAAAGGTAACCACTGGAGATTTTTGAGGAGGGAGTGACATGTCCAGAGTGCTTCTGTAGAAAGATAATCTGGGCAGTTGAGTGAAGTATAGACTGAAGCAGGGAGAGAAAGGAGGTTGGGAGATCAGAAAGGATGCTGATGCAGCAATCCAGTCAGGATATGATGAGATATTGTACCAACAAGGTAGTGGTTCGGATGGAGAGGAAGAGGCAGATCTTGGGAAGGTGAGACCGGCAGGTTTTGGTGACGGATTGGACATGTGGGGTGAATGAGAGAGCAGAGTCAAGGATGACACTAAGGTTGTGGGCTTCCCGTTGTTGGGTAGGGACCATCTCTATATGTTGCCGACTTGTACTTCCCAAGCGCTTAGTATAGTGCTCTGCACACAGTAAGCGCTCAATAAATGCGATTGAATGAATGAATGAATGAATGAGATGGGAAGGATAGTAGTGACATCCACTTTGACGGGAAAGTCAGGGAGAGGGCAGGGTTTTGGAGGGAAGATAAGGAGCTCATATTGATTGTAAATCTCTCAACTTAGACTTGCTTTTTCCCCCTCAACAATCTTGCTTCTTTCCCCTCCCGTATGTTTCTCAACTCCTTTCCCACATCTCTTCCCACGTTCAAATGAAATTCTACCTGTTCCAACAAGTTTGTTCTACTTAATTTCGCAACACTCAGAGCCATATCATCATTTCAGTCAACTCTAACACCTCCAAACTTATTTAAACCCTCCTTAGCACTCATGTATATGTCTGATCAATTTATTTTGACTGCTAGTTGTAAATATTTCCATTTTTTTCCTCCCCTATTAATGTTCATGTTCTCTGTAGACAAAGAACATATCATCCAATTCCTCCTCCCACATTCCCTGTGGACAGATACAGGGAATGTGTCTGCTTATGTTATACTGTACTCTCCCAAGTGCTTAGTACAGTGCTCTGCACCCAGTAAGTGCTCAATAAATGTGATTGAATAAACTGAATGAATCCTACTGGGAGTTAGAGGACCTGGGCTCTAATGAGCATGTTGTGGGAAGGGCATGTGTGTGATTATTGTTGTATTGTGCTCTCCCAAGTGTTTAGTACAGTGCTTTGCACACTGAAAACATTCAGTATGACTGAATAAATGAATCCCAGCTTCTCCACTCACCCGCTGTGAGACCTTGAGCCTGCCGCATAACTTTCTCCATACCTCAGCTTCTTTATCTGTAAAATGGGGATAAAATACCTGTTTTCTCTCTCTCCTTTGGACTGTGAACTCATATGGGACAGGGACAATGTCCAACCTAATTGACTTTTAACTACCCCATTTAACAGATATTAGAATTATTTACCATTACTGTCAAAACTTTTCTATCCTCAGTTGAGCTTAAACTTGTCTCTTCATTTTGCCAGTAATGCTCAGTTACCTCTTGGATGGAATGGTGATAACTCAGAGAAAGGGAGAAGGATAAATTTAGAGGCAGTAAAACAAGAAAGAGTCACTTCTAAATTGCATCCAAATAACTTTTTAGATGCTCAGCTGATGTCACTGGTGAAAATATAGTACATCAATGCCAGGGGGGAAGCTGCATTAACAAACCATGCAGATTGGACCAAGAGACAGGCCTCTATGAAGTCGGCTGCACATTTGTTCCCGAGAAAATCCAGCATGCAAAGGGATCGATAATGTTTATGCAAAGCCTGGACTCTGTAAGTATCTTGTTCAGTACGCCATTGAGCTTAAGTCCTGAGTATTGAAATGCCCATAGTTAGGGGTGAAGTAAAATTAAATTGGGAACAGTTAAGGGAAGTTTTCATTTCTCCACTCAGTTGCCTTTCATAAAGTAACTATATTGCATGGAACCACATCAGAAACACCTGGGGATCAGGTCAAAGTGGCAGAGATAGCAGAAGCAGTGTGGCCTAGTGGGCTGGGAGTCAGAAAGACCTGGGTTCTAATCCTGACTCTGCCACTTGTCTGCTGTGTGAACGTGGGCGAGTCACTTACCTTCTCTGGGCCTCCGTTACCTCATCTGTAAAATGAGGATTAAGTTTGTTAGCTCTGATGGGGGACAGGGACTGTATCCAACTCAAATACCTTGTATTGACCCCAGCACTTAGTCCAGTGCTTGGAACATAGTAAGCACTATTTATTTATTTATTTATTTTACTTGTACATATCTATTCTATTTTATTTTGTTAGTATGTTTGGTTTTGTTCTCTGTCTCCCCCTTTTAGACTGTGAGCCCACTGTTGGATAGGGACTGTCTGTATATGTTGCCAACTTGTACTTCCCAAGCGCTTAGTACAGTGCTCTGCACACAGTAAACGCTCAAATATGATTGATTGATTGATCTTATGAAATAATGTGATAGTCACTCATCCAGAAAATAAAATGTACCCTTTGTATGAGCAAGTGATCTAGCAATTGAAAGCTGCCTCTTTGGGGTCAGTGATATTTTCTTCTTATTTAATATACATTTAGGTGGTTGAATTCTGTAATGCAGAAACCCATAACACAGAAGCTCCTAATCTCCAAAACAAAATGTGCAACCACAGAAGTACTTGGGATGTAATCATGAACTCCAGTGATTTCAGTAACTTATCTCCAATGGCAAAAATGAATAGACCACCTCCAACCGTATTCTCTCTGCTGCAAACTAAAGACCGAGTGGCCTGCTTAGTTCTCGATAAGTCTGGAAGCATCAGTCAGGTAAGACTGTTTTTTCCTAAACATTTTCAGAGAAAAGCAATTTTCAATAAATCCAATAAATGAAACTCTTTAAATAATGATTAAAGAATAATAATAGCATTTGTTAAGCTCTTTATGTGTGCTAAGCACTGTACTAAAACTGGGATAGATACAAGATAATCAGGTTAGATCCAATCCCTGCACGGTCTAAGTAGGAGAGAGAATGGGTTCTAAATCCCCATTTTACAGATGAGGAAACTGAGCCATATCAAAGTTAAGTGACAAAAAAATGTCCCCTCTTCCCTAATCTCTGTAGGTGATGCCAAGATTTCATGTTCCCATTGCCTGCAAGGATAAAGACCCAAAGGTTAAATCAAGACAGCTGATGTGCAGAGCCAAAATGGAACTTGGCTCTTTCTATATTAGTCTTTCCAGTAAATCAGACTATCTTTGACAGTAAGAGCAATATGAGTAGAGCAGGAAATTGCGGGAAAAAAATAACAGGAGAGGATATTTTTAATTACTATATTGTCACCGAAAATATTTCTTTTATACAGTGCTAGATATCACATTCCCTTTGAGTATTATGGGCTGGTGAAAATGACAGTATGGAATTTTGAACCTGTCATAAAAATAGACCAGTCTTCTGCATCTTTATCGTGTTAATTGTGGGAGTCCTGTGGTTGATGTTCAAATGTAGGACAGTCTTTCTTATATATTTGATGTTATTCTCAATAACTGAATTCCACATATTTCAAACCACTTTCATCAAACACCTGTCAACCAAGTATCTTTGAGAACAGGTAATCCCATTCCATAAAGACTTTAAGAAGTCATTTGTATTCAAGGACTTCAGAAATCCAAGCTACCTTGCAAAAAAAAAAAACAAACAAAAACAGAAATAAAAGCAGAAACATCTTTACTTTTCTAAATGGTCAAATAATTTCCTAGCTGTAGTAGTTTTTAACTATACCTCTTCTTCCATGCAGGAGGATCGCTTCAATCGGATGAATCAGGCAGCACAGGTGTTCCTATTGCAAATTGCTGAAGTGGGATCTTGGGTTGGGCTGGTCACATTTGACAGTGTTGCCCAGGTTCAAAATAAACTGAGTCAAATAGTCCAGGATGATGTATGTCATGAGCTCAGCTCAAAGCTGCCTAAAGTAGCTGATGGAGGAACATCCATTTGCAGTGGACTCCAACTGGGACTCCAGGTGAAAGCCATAATAGTAATAATAACATCATTTGTTAATCAATTTAGTGGTATTTATTGAGCAGGTATAATATAGAGAGCACTGTCTTAAGCATTTGGGAGAGCACAATGCAATAGAGTTGGTAGACTACGCACCAAACATTGTACTAAGCACTGGGGTAGATAATCTAGTTGCCAAGATCCGCCCTACATTGCCAAGATCCGCCCTACATTGCCAAGATCCGCCCTTTCCTCTCCATCCAAACTGCTACCCTGCTCATTCAAGCTCTCATCCTATCCCGTCTGGACTACTGCACCAGCCTTCTCTCTGATCTCCCATCCTCGTGTCTCTCTCCACTTCAATCCATACTTCATGCTGCTGCCCGGATTATCTTTGTCCAGAAACGCTCTGGGCATATTACTCCCCTCCTCAGAAATCTCCAGTGGCTACCAATCAATCTGCGCATCAGGCAGAAACTCCTCACCCTGGGCTTCAAGGCTGTCCATCCCCTCGCCCCCTCCTACCTCACCTCCCTTCTCTCCTTCTCCAGCCCAGCCCGCACCCTCTGCTGCCAATCTCCTCACTGTACCTCGCTCTCGCCTGTCCCGCCGTCGACCCCCGGCCCACGTCATCCCCCGGGCCTGGAATGCCCTCCCTCTGCCCCTCCGCCAAGCTAGCTCTCTTCCTCCCTTCAAGGCCCTGCTGAGAGCTCACCTCCTCCAGGAGGCCTTCCCAGACTGAGCCCCTTCCCTCCTCTCCCCCTCGTCCCCCTCTCCATCCCCCCATCTTACCTCCTTCCCTTCCCCACAGCACCTGTATATATGTATATATGGTTGTACATATTTATTACTCTATTTATTTATTTATTTTACTTGTACATTTCTATCCTATTTATTTTATTTTGTTGGTATGTTTGGTTCTGTTCTCTGTCTCCCCCTTTTAGACTGTGAGCCCACTGTTGGGTAGGGACTGTCTCTATGTGTTGCCAATTTGTACTTCCCAAGCGCTTAGTACAGTGCTCTGCACATAGTAAGCGCTCAATAAATACGATTGATTGATTGATTGATTCCTCCCTTCAAGGCCCTGCTGAGAGCTCACCTTCTCCAGGAAGCCTTCCCAGACTGAGCCCCTTCCTTCCTCTCCTCCTCGTCCCCCTCTCCATCCCCCCATCTTACCTCCTTCCCTTCCCCACAGCACCTGTATATATGGTTGTACATATTTATTACTCTATCTATTTATTTATTTATTTATTTTACTTGTACATTTCTATCCTATTTATTTTATTCTGTTGGTATGTTTGGTTCTGTTCTCTGTCTCCCCCTTTTAGACTGTGAGCCCACTGTTGGGTAGGGACTGTCTCTATGTGTTGCCAATTTGTACTTCCCAAGCGCTTAGTACAGTACTCTGCACATAGTAAGTGCTCAATAAATACGATTGATTGATTGATAGTTGAACACAGTTCCTGTCCCACATGGGGCTCTAAGTCTAAGGGCATGGAGAACAGGTATTCAAATCCCCATTTAACAAATGAGGAAATGGAGGCACAGAGAAGTTAAGTGACTGGCCCAAGGTCACACTGCAGACAAGTGATAGAGAGTTGGCATTGGAACACAGGTCCTCTGAAGGCCAGGCCTGTGCTCTCTCTCATAGGAAATGCTGCTTCTAAATTTCAGTGATGACTGGCTGCTAAACCTTCCCACATCCCAGATAAGGAAATATTTACCACAACAATCTAAGTTATCATCAAGCCTCAGTGGACAGCTAGTTAAATGGAGAAGAAACATGTCATAGTGGGTAGAGTGCTGACCTGTGAATCAGAGGACCTGGGTTCTAATTCCGGTTCTGCCCTGTGTCTGCTGTATGAGCTTGGGCAAGTCACCCCACTTCTCTGGGCCTCAGTTACCTCATCTGTAAAATGGGGATTAAGAGTATGAGCCACATGGTGGGCAGGGACTGTGTCCAACCTGATAAATTTATATCTACCCTAGTGCTTGGAACAGTGTTTGGCACATAAGAAGTACATTATTCTACTATACTATTCTATTTATTTTATTTTTTTAATATGTTTTGTTTTGTTGTCTGTCTCCCCCTTCTAGACTGTGAGCCCATTGTTGGGTAGGGACCATCTCTATATATTGCCAACTTGTACTTCCCAAGCACTTAGTACAGTGCTCTGCACACAGTAAGTGCTTAATACGATTGATTGAATGAATGAATGAAGTGCTTAAAAAGTGCCATAATTAGTTAATTTGGGGACTTTTAACTTCACTCCAAACTGTCCATGCTATTTCCAATCTTGGTCTCTCTTCTCCTCTTTACTGTTTGGGATTGTGGAGTGGATATTCATTCATTCATATTTATTAAGCGTTTACTAAGAGCTTGGATATTTCTAGTCTGTTGTCATACAGGCCCACCTACTTACTCCCAAAGCTACAGGTCCCTCTGAATTATATACTAAAATAATGGAAGCTAAGAAAAAACAGTGGAACCTTCTTGCCCTGAGACTAGGAAAAAAAAAAAAAAAAATCACATGATGATGATGATGATGGCATTTATTAAGTGCTTACTATGTGCACAGCACTGTTCTAAGCACTGGGAAGGTTGCAAGGTGATTGGGTTGTCCCACGGGTTGTGGGGGGGCTCACAGTCTTAATCCCCATTTTACAGATGAGGTAACTGAGGCTCAGAGAAGTTAAGTGACTTGCCCGAGGTCACACAGCAGACATGTGGCAGAGCTGGGATTCGAACCCATGACCTCTGACTCCAAAGCCCATGCTCTTTCCACTGAGCCACGCTGCTTCCCTATGAAGTCCCACTGGGGATGCTTCCCACAGGGAAGCCGCATGGCTTATTGGAAACAGCATGGGCTTGGGAGTTAGAGGACATGGATTCTAAACCCAGCTCTGCCACTCGTCTGCTGTGTGACCTTGGGCAAGCCACTTAACTTCTCTGTGCCTCAGTTACCTCATCTGTAAAATGGGGATTAAAAAATGTGAGCCTCCTGTGAGACAACCTGATTACCTTGAATCTACCCCAGCGCTTAGAACAGTGCCTGGCACATAGTAAGCACTTAAATACCAAAATAATAATAGTAATGATAATGCTAACAGAGTGATTGGAGCAAAACTCCCAGAGGACACGATTGAGAATGCACTGTGACCTAGTGAGAAGACCACAGGCATGGTAGAGGGCCAAAACCCTAATCCTGGCTCTGCCAATTGTTTGCTACATGATTTTGGGCAAGTCACTTGACTTCTCTGTGCCTCAATTTCCTCCACTCTAAAATGAGGATTCAATACCCATTAGACTGTGAGCCCCATGTGGTGTGGGGACTGTGTCCAACCTGGTTAACTTGCATCTATCTCGGATCTTAGAACAGTGCTTGACACATAGGAAGCTCTTAATACCATAATAATAAAAAAAATCATAATCAAGTATCTTTCGGGTCCATCAATTTTAATCAGGGATGGCTGACAACCTTTAAACCTCACTAGTTAACATTCTGTTCCTCAATTTTCAGGTAATTACCCAACATTTGCAAAGTACAGATGGTTCTGAAATCATATTATTGACCGATGGAGAAGACTCCACTATAAGCTCATGTTTTCAAGAAGTGAAACGAAGTGGAGCCATTATTCACACAATTGCTCTGGGAAAAAGTGCTGCAAAGGAATTAGAGGAACTGGCAAACATGACAGGTAATCACTCTGACCTTAAAATTCATTTTTAATGGGAAATCAAGTAATTTGTACACACAATCAACCAATGCTATTTACTGAGCACTTACTGTGTGGAAAGCACTGTACACTAAGCCCTTGGGAGAGAACAATTAGCAACAACACAATTAGCAGACACATTTCCTGCCCATAACGAGTTTACGGCCTAGTGGGTCAACTGGAAATCAAAATATACTTGGCAGAATGCTAAGCCAGATGTAATTCTTTCCAAGTAATGTGAACTTCCCTCTCAGGGTCACACCTGGAGAGTAGTGGTCTCCGTTATGGGAGGGAGAGTCAAGCAGAGGCCTGCCCATTCCATTCCTAGCTTGGACAGTGGCTAGCGAGTGGAAGGCGATCTGCTACAGTTCAAAACTCACTCATGCTGGGCAGCAGCGGCATGGGAGAGAGATGAGGGTGGAGACTCGAGTTTGCTGCGTGGAAGGCGGCAATGGTAAACCACTTCCATATTTTTTTTACCAAGAAAACTTTATGGATACACTACCAGAATGACTGCAGATGGAGAGGGGGGAGTTCTGGGAGAGATGTGTCCGTGGTATGTCTATAGTTCGGAAATGACTTGACGGCGTAAGACAAGAATGTGAACTATCGGTACTCAGGAGGGGATCTTAAAAATTTCATTATTCTTTAAAAAAGTAATGTCCTCTGATTTTGGAATTTTGGAAATGGGGCAGAGGTCAGGTCAAAAAACAAATTCGGCCTCTCACCTTTTCCTATCAATCAACCGTATTTATTGAGTGCTTACTGTGTGCAGAGCACTGTACTAAGCACTTGGGAAGTACAAGTTGCCAACATATAGAGACAGTTCCTACCCAACAGTGGGCTCACAGTCCAAGATAAACCAAAATTGGAGTTATTCTGGACAAGGCTATCTTAAAAAAAATTTTCTAGAGAAAAATCTGTGTGGGGATGGCATCTGCATAAGACAAATGAAAAGTACCTCTGGTGCACTGTAAAAATATCCCTAGGGAATAGAACCATGTTTTTTCACTTGTACTCACTAAAAGTTCAATTAGAATAATTTCATTTCAGGAGGATTTAGATTTTCTGCTACTGATGAAGTGGATCAGAATGGCCTGATTGATGCTTTCAGTGGACTTTCATCAAGAAGTGGGAATAGGTCTCAGAGGGCCATCCAGGTGTGTGTTTCAAAGATAATCCTTTGCTTTATCATATGTTTAATTATTTCTTACAGTCATTTGTAAGTAAAATTAAAATAACTTTTTCAAATTGACAAAATAACCAATTTCAGGTCATATTTTAAAATGAGAGGCACCAAAAGTTCTTATCATTGTTAAGTCCTATAGTTTAGACCACCAACCCTAAGATGGTTTGGGGAGGAGGAACTGCTTCAAGAATGGCAATTCTCACACTTCCCAACTCTATTATATTGTACTCCCCCAAGTGCTTAGTACACTGCCCTGAACACAGTCAATGCTCAATATTTATGATTGATTGACTTATTCTGGGCCTCTACTAGATTTTTTTAAACAACAGTCTGAACCTTCTTGCAATTTATTCCCTGCTAGCCATTACAGAGTTTTTTGCTGGGAAAACTCACCTCAAGTCACAAGAACAAATTATTTTGAACCTAGGAGGAAGTAAAGTGAGTCAAAACATAGCAGTCCATAACTGTAAGGTCTAGTTAATTCCTGTTAAAAAAAAGTTCTCTTCAGCACCATTAAAAGCTGAAACGTAAACTATCAACCTCTTCCAATATCCTAATAATGAAAGCATTTTTAAATGCTTACTCTGTGCCAAGCACTGGTGAAAATTCAAGATAAGGTGTGACGAGTCCCTGACCTTCACAGGATTCACAGTTTAAGGAGAGCAAGTACTTCATTCCTACTATGTGGATGAGGAAACAGAAGCACAGAGCAGTTAAGTGACTTGCCAGAAGTCACAAAGCAGGCAGGCCAGGCCTAGAATCCAAATCTCCTGACAGCCAGTCCCATATTTTTTCTCCTAGGTCTTGGTGCCACTCTAAATCTCCTAATAAGTGATTTGTTATGCTTTGGGGAAGAAAGGGCAAGCTACTTCTCAGTCTGGGAGGGAGCATTGTGGCTTAGTGGTAAGAGCACGGGTTTAGGAGTCAGAGGTCATGGGTTCTAATCTCAGCTCCGCCATTTGTCAGCTGTGTGACCTTGGGCAAATCACTTAACTTCTCTTTGCCTCAATTCCCTCATCTGTAAAATGGAGAATAAAACTGTGAGCCTCACGTGGGACAACCTGATTACTTTGTATCTATCCCAGTGCTTGGCACATAGTTAGCGCTTAATTCCACCATTATTATTACTGACTCCATTATACTCTCTCAAACCCTCAGCACACCCCTCTGCACAGTGTAGGCACTCCAAAAATACTATGAATTGATTTCTTGAGGATTATATTTCATCTTGAAATTTAATTTGGAGTTCATCATTTACTGTAAGCAGATTTTCTTTTCTTCTCTGCCAACAGGTTGAAAGTACAGGTTTAACTCTGCGAGGGAAACAGTGGCTGAATGGCACCGTGATTATCGATAGCACAATTGGAAACGACACTTTTTTTGTCATTACTTGGACCACCCAGACTCCAGAAATCTTTCTCCAGGATCCCAAAGGAAAGAAATACCAAAAGTCACAGTTCACAATCGGTGATGATCTCACTATCCGAACTGCCCGTCTCCAAATACCAGGCAGGGCAGAGGTAAGTTTTCCATCTTATCTTTCATTTTTGCATTTTCTCTAGGATGAAAAATTGACCTCATATTATGGTTACTGATTTATTCAACTCTTTTTCCCTGTGTCCAAGTTTCTCCCTATTTATAAATTAGGCATTAAAGAAAACACGGGATGCTGGTGCCATTCAGCACATCACTGCAGTGTGTTGTTGCTTATCATAGTTGGCTGAAAGTTTGAACACCTTCCTGGGACCCTAGTTTGTAATCAGGAGTGACTTGTGCAGTAAGGGGAATTTGGATCAAGGATGCTTAAAACTACAATTATGAGTTGGTATTTTTAATTGGGATGTACAAATGGGTATTGTCCCAAAGTAATCATTAATCAATTCTACTTATTGAGTGCTTGCTGTGTGCAGATCACTGTACTAAGCACTTGGGAGAGTAAAGCAGAGTTATAAACAAGTTCTCTACCCATGAGGAGTTTACGTCATAAAGGGAATCAGCCTTTGCTGAAATTGGAAATGACTTTCCCCAAAAAATGTAGGGAACTAAAATTCCAAAGGTGACTTCCGAACTATTGAACCAGTGGATTTAATCAGTGTGTGAAATATTTAACTTTGATTTTTCAGACAGGAACGTGGATTTACCACCTTCAGAACACAAGTCCAAGTCTCCAGGTCCTAACAGTGACAGTAACTTCTCGGGCCCAAAATCCCCAAATACCGCCAATTATTGCAACCGCTCACCTGAGTCAAAATTCTGCCCAGTTCCCTAGTCCAGTGATCATTTATTGTCAAGTTCATCAAGGGTTTTTGCCAGTCCTTGGAGCCAATGTGACCGCCATCATAGAAGCTGAGGATGGACATGTAACTACCATGGCTCTTTGGGACAATGGTGCAGGTAATGGTATTTTGGCATTAACTTCAGCATTTTAATCAAAAAGTATTACCACACTGCTATACCACTGCAAACCACTAAATGAGCATCAATTTTTTCAGGCAGATTTGTGGTCCTGAGTCTCAGGACTGAGAAGTGGTTGCCTATCAACCTCCATATAAAGCAAGAACTCCTCACTATTGGCTTCCAGAAGCAGCATGGCTCAGTTGAAAGAGCACAGGCTTTGGAGTCAGAGGTCTTGAGTTCAAATCCTGACTCCGCCAATTGCCAGCTGTGTGACTTTGGGCAAGTCACTTAACTTCTCCGTGCCTCAGTTACCTCATCTGTAAAATGGGGATGAAGACTGTGAGCCCCCCTGGGACTACCTGATCACCTTGTAACCTCCCCAGCGCTTAGAACAGTGATTTGCACATAGTAAGCACTTAATAAAGGCTCCCAGACTGAGCCCCCTCCTTCCTCTCCCCATCCTCATCCCCCCACCTTACCTCTTTCCCCTCCCCACAGCACCTATATATATTTATCATTATTATTATTCAAAGCTCCCCATCACCTTGCCCCCTCTTACCTCACCTCCCTTTTCTCCATCTCCTTCCCAGCCCACACCCTCCGCTTCTCAGCCGCTAACTTCCTCACTGCACCTCGTTCCAGCCTGTCCCACCTTCGACCCCTGGCCCAAGTCCTACCTCTGGCCTGAAACACCCTCCCCTCCTCAAATCCTCCAAACAATCACACTCCCCCTCCTTCAAAGCCCTACTGAAGGCTCACCTCCTCCAAGAGGCCTTCCCAGGCTCAACCCCCTTGTCCTCAGCTCCCCCTTCCCTCCAAGTCACTCTGACTCACTCACTTTGCTCTACCCACCACACAGCACTTGTGTATATATGTACATATCTCTAATTCTATTTATATTACTGCCTGTTTACTTGTTCTGATGTGTATATCTACAATTCTATTTATATTGATGTCTGTTGACTTGTTTTGATGTCTGTCTCCCCCTTTTAGACGGTAAACCTGGATTTCCTCTCTTTATTGCCAAATTGTACTTTCCAAGCACTTAGTAAGTGCTCTGCACACAGTAAGCACTCAATACAATTGACTGAATGAATGGGAATAATCCCTTGTTCCCAAGAGGTGACTATTATCATTCAGTGGTGTTTAGCATTTACTGTGTGCAGAGCACCATAGTAAGTGCTTATCCACTATTACTAAGCTATTATCCACTGTTCTGCATGATCACAATGCATGTTGTAAACATCCTCTAAGAAGTTCAAGGAATTCAATCATTGACAAGTTTAACCTGAAAACACACCTTGATTTCCATTAGTTTTTAATTTTTACTGTCATCCATACTTATTTTGCTCAGGGAGATAAAAGCATTTAAACCTGATGAGTGATTTAATTATTTTCCAGAAACTTCAGCACATTATTTCCCTTTGTCCTACTTAATGATTTTGGGGTTTTTTAGATAAAATAGGCCGTTAGCACTTCTCCAAAGTGAGATGCAATTTTTTCTTTATTTGGATGCTAAATTGTCAAATTTCCATTTTAAGGTGCTGATGTGATCAAGAATGACAGTATCTACTCAAGATATTTTACAGTTAGCCGAGGAAATGGTAGATACAGCCTCAAAGTGAGGGCTCAGGCAAGAAAAAACACGGTCAGGCTAAGCTCAAGATGCCAACACAGCCAAGCTCTGTACATACCAAGTTATATAGAAAATGGTAAGTAATGCTCGTAAAGGTGTAAATCCATTATTTGTTTGGGTTAGATATGTAAAAAGCAGCTAAGACAATGAAAATTATTTGCTCTCCAAATCTTGACTATTGCCTTAAGATCATCTATATATTGCTAAATGTCTAGCATATTGATGGGTTTAGGCATCAATAGCAATTGAGAAGCAGCATGGCTCAGTGGAAAGAGCACGGGCTTTGGAGTCAGAGGTCATGGGTTCAAATCCCAACTCCACCGCTTGTCAGCTGTGTGACTTTGGGCAAGTCACTTCACCTCTTTGTGCCTCAGTTACCTCATCTGTAAAATGGGGATTAAGATTGTGAGCCCCACATGGGACAATCTGATCACCTTCTATCCTCCCCAGCACTTAGAACATAGTAAGTGCTTAACAAATACCAAAATTATTATTAATTGCATTTATTTAGCCCTTACTTGTGAGACTGATTATAAATAGGAACTGAGAGAAATCACTAAATATACCTAAAAGTCCTTCCCGTATGGGTATAACTTTTCTGATGTCAGTCAAGAAGTATTTATTGAGTCATACAATGTGCAGGATATGACATTACCCCTCCAGGGAAAGGGACTGTGTCTAATTTCTACCTGTGAATTCTCTAGTCAATCAATGGCATTGAGTGTTTACTGTGTGCAGAACACTGTACTAAGCACTTGGGACACTACGGTGGAGTTGGTAGACACATTCCCTGCCCACGAGGAGAAGCAGCATGGCCTAGTGGATAAGCACAGGCTTGGGAGTCAGAAAGACCTGGGTTTTAATCCTGGCTCTGCCTCCTGTCTGCTAGGTGACCTTGGAGAAGTCGCTTCACTTCTCTGTGACTCGGTTACTTCATCCATCAACTGGGGATTAATTCTATGAGACCCATGTGGTAAGGGGACTATGTCCAACCTGTTTAGCTTGTATCTACCCTAGTGCTTAGTTCAGTGCCTGGCACATAGAAAGTGCTTAACAAATGCTATTTTAAAAAAATGAGTTTACAGACTAGAGTGGAAGAAGGGTATAGATACAAAAGATATGTAATTAAGTGCTGTAGTCACTAGGTGTTTAGTACAGACTTTGCCCACAGTAAGCCCTTAATGAATACTATTAGTACTATTACAAGGGCACCAACTTTGCATTACTAACTTGGGGTGAACTTGAAGGTGGAGCTTTGAAGTGGTGAGTTGAGAGGAAGAGGTGAAAGGGAAGTGCGGGTGGAAAGAGGGGAGAAGGAGGAGGGAATGGAGGAAGATAGCAAGTACAGTGGTCTGTACATAGCAAATGCTCAATAAACGATTGAATATCACTCCTTCCCTCACCATTGCTGTCCGTCTGCCCTCACCATGTATTAGAACCCCCACCCCCAAAGCCTCCTGAGAAGAAGCCATGCTCTTTCTGGTCTCACCCCATCCTCTCTTCCTAGGTGGTCATGGGGTCATTAGGGTGGCCAACAATCTTGGGTCAGGACCTGCAAAAAATGGCCCAGTTCTATTATTACAATTTTTATTATGGTACTTGTTGAGCACTTATTTGCCAAACACTGTTCTAAGCACCATGTTAGAGCATGGGCCTAATTCCAGCTCCGCCACATGTCTGCTGTGTGACCTTGTGCAAGTCACTTAATTTCTCTGTGCTTCAGTTATCTGCAAAATGGAGATAAGAGTGTAAACCCTATGTGGGACAGGGACTGTGTCCAACCTGATAAACCTGTATCTGCCCCAGCACTTAGAACAATGCTGGGCACATAGTAAGTGCTTAATCAGTACCATAATTATTATTTACTATTATTAGGTTGGACACACCTGTCCCATGTGAGGTTCACAGTTTAAATCCAGCACTTAGAACAGTGCTTTGCACATAGCAAGTGCTTAATAAATGCCAAAAAAAATAGGAGGCAGTAGAATTTAATCCCCATTTTACAGATGAGGGAAGTGAGGCACAGAGAAGTGAACTGACTTGCCCAAGGTCACACGGCAGACACTTGGCAGAGCCAGGATTAGAATCCAGGTTCTCTGACTTTCAGGCCTGTGTTCTTTCTAGAGAAGCAGAGTGGCTCAGTGGAATGAGCACGGGCTTTAGAGTCAGAGGTTCAAATCCCGGCTCTGCCACTTGTCGGTTGTGTGACTTTAGGCAAGTCACTTCACTTCTCTGTGCCTCAGTTACCTCACCTGTAAAATGGTGATTAAGACTGTGAGCCCCCCCTTGGGACAACCTGATCACCTTGCAACCTCCCCAGCACTTAGAACAGTGCTTTGCACATAGTAAGCACTTAATAAATGCCATTACTATTATTATTATAATTCTACTAGGCCACGCTGTTGTGACCAGAAATCCTATTCCAACATGTCACTGAATGGACCCTCAACAAATAATAATAATAATAATGGCATTTGTTAAGCGCTTACTACGTGCAAAGCACTGTTCTAAGCGCTGGGGGGATACAATGTGATCAAGTTGTCCCACGTAAGGCTCACAGTCTTAATCCCCATTTTTACAGATGAGGTAACAGGCTCAGAGAAGTTAAGTGACTTGCCCAAGGTCACACAGCAGACTTGTGGTGGAGCTGGGATTCGAACCCACGACCTCTGACTCTAAAGCCCGGGGTTTTTCCCCTGAGTCATGCTGCTTCTCTACAAATACTACCATTACTGTGTGCAGAACACTGTACTAAGCGCTTGGGAGAGTACAATCCAACAGAGTTGGGAGACACATTGCCTGCCCACAAGGAGTTTACAGTATAGAGTACTGAAAGCTACGAGTCTACTATTTTGTTTCCCCTGTTGCTGAACACCATTACACATTCAAAAGGGGAAACTGATTCTGTTTACTTGTTTGTGGGCCAAAAAAAATCCTTGAGACACTGAAGGGAAAAGATTCTTCTCACTGCAGTGTTCAAATAGCATAATTTTTTTTGGCTAGGCAAAATTGTGATGAACCCACCAAGACCTGAAGTGACAGATGATTCTGTTGAAGTAAAGGCAGAAGATTTTGGCAGAACCACCTTAGGAGGTTCATTCATTTCCTGGGGAGTTCCTGCTTCACCCCTTCCGGATGCGTTCCCCCCCTCCAAAATCACAGACCTGGAAGGAAAGTTTGAAGACGATCACATTCTCCTCTCATGGATGGCTCCTGGAGATGATTATGACATGGGACGAGGTAAGGTGGAAGTGATACTTAGACCTTTACCACAAATGATCTACTGCCTGTCTACTTGTGTTGCTTTGTTGTCCATCTCCCCCTTCTAGACTGTGAGTCCGTTGTTGGGTTGGGATTGTCTCTATCTGTTGCTGGGTCTGGGGCTTTTCACACATTTAATATTTGTCCCACTAACAACCCCACAGTACTTATGCACATATCTTGAAATTATATAGTATATATTGTAAATTATTCATTTATTCATATTAATGTCTGTCTCCACCTGTAGACTGTATGCTTGTTATGGACAGGGAAGGTGCCTGCTAATTCTGCTGTATAGTATACTCCTCAAGCGTTTAATAAATGCTCAATACATACCATTGATTGATCTATCTGCACTACAAGCTCTGAGGCCATTCAGGAGCATTTTTGAACCCCATCAGGTGTTTGGGGGGAGCGAGGGTGTTCACCTCTGCAAGCCACATTTGAGACGTTATTCACCTTCAAAACTCCATCCCAAAACCACATTCTAAAATGAAAGGTTTGCCCCTCTAAAGGTTTAGTCTTCAGTTGAAAGGGCAAAACATAACAATGGAAAAAACTCGGGCCTGGGAGTCAGAGGACCTGGGTTCTAATTCTGGCTCAGCCAATTTTTTTTTTGCCTACTGTGTGACACTGGGCAAGTTGCTTAACTTCCCGGTGCCTCAGTTGCTTCATCTGTAAAATGGGGATTCAATACCTCTTCTCCCTCTGACTTGGACTGAGAGCCCATGTGGGACAGGGACTGCATACCACCTAACTGACTTTTGTATCTACACCAGCACTTTGAACAGTGTGTGACATGGAGTAACTGCTTAGCATCACACACACACAAAAAAAGGCTGAGAGTTTACCAGACATATAGTTACAACAAAGTGTCCAAATCAGCCCAAGCAGGTTTTACTATCCCCATTTCACAATTAAAAAAATGGAAGCAAGAAGATTTTAATCAACTTGTACAAGGTGACAGAGATGGGCAGTGATAGGGTGAGGACTCCAAACATTTTCAATAATAATAATAATGATAATGGCATTTGTTAAGTACTTTCAATAATAATAATAATGATAATGGCATTTGTTAAGTACTTACTATGTGCAGACCACTGTTCTAAGAGCTGTCAACCACTTGTATTTATTAAGTACTTACTGAGTGCAGAGCACAGTGCTAAACAGCAAGAAGCAGTGTGGCCTAGGGGATAGAACACAGGGCTGGGAGTCAAAAGGACCTGGGTTCTAATCCTCACTCAGCCACTTATCTGCTCTGTGACCTTGGACAAGTCAATTTACTTTTCTGGGCCTCAGGTACCTCACCTGTATAAATGGGGATTAAGACTGTAAGACCCATATGGGACAGGGTCTCTGTGTAACCCGATTAGCTTTTCTCCACCCCAGTGCTCAGAACAGTGCCTAGCACACAGTAGGCATTTGACAAATACCACAATTATAATTATCACTAAGCACTTGGGCGAGTACAAAATAATAGAGTTGGTAGAAATGTTCCAATGTTCTACATTGCAATCCAGGCTACTGATGAAGCGAACACACTTTGTAACATAGTACATGTAACAAAGTTCATCCCTCCAGAGAGTCCCTGTTCTAATGCTCCTAATCCTAATTTTAGGTACAATTCTATTATCAGCATTTCAACTATAATTTGAGAGACAGACATTAATATATGTTACAGATATGTACATAAGTGCCATGAGCTGGGTGGGACTGAATAAAGGGAGAAAATCAGGGTGACACAGAAGGGAGGGGGAGAAGAGGAAATTAAGGCTTAGGCAGGGAAGGTCGCTTGGAGGAGATGTGCCTTCAGTAAGGCTTTGAAAGTGGAGAGAGTAATTGTCTGTTGGATATGAAAAGGGAGGGGGTGCCATCGTTTCCCTTTTCCTTGGTTTTCACTCCCCCCACCCTGCATTCTCCACACCCACAAAGAACCAAAGAGAAGAGAGAGGAAAATATTCTCAGAAGGATTCCCAGTTTCATTTATTTAGTAGAAAGACACATTTGCATTTTTATTTTCATTATTGTAGCACACTAAAAAGGGAATCTTATAAAAGCCAGGGGAATTGGCAGAAGTCTTCTGGCTAGATTCCCCCAGTGGATATTCTGGTTAATTTGAAACATATTTAGGTTCCTGTTCTGGGCTCATCATATTTATGGAAAAGGGGGGAAAAGGGGGCTGGGTGCGGTTCATGTACACTCCACTCAAGAAATGATCCCATATTGCTCCACAGTTAATCATTCTAGCCAGGGATTAAGCAAACCACTTACAAAGTCTGCTTAAAATTCCAACCAGAAAATTCCTCAGCTGGGAGAGAGGAAAGCCTCTAGAATGGTAGGCAAATTCTGGCTGCATGTGGATGGAGAGAAAACAAGGGGTTCTGAAGATATTCTATTATCCCCAAAACCCACTCACAAATGGAAATGTCAAAGTTTCTTACTGTGTACAAGATTAATAAAGCTATCGTTTTCCAGGTACCAACTATACAATAAGAATAAGCAAAAATCTCCTGGATCTCCGAGACAAGTTTGATCACGCTACTTTAGTGAACACATCAGGTCTGTTGCCTAAGGATGCCAACGTCAAGGAAACATTCACATTTAAACCGGAAACTTTCAAAATAGAAAACGGCACCAAAATCTATGTTGCAATCCAGGCCACTGATGAAGTGAATCACAAGTCTGATGTTTCTAACATAGTACACGTAACAAAGTTCATCCCTCAAGAGAGTCCCTGTTCTAATGCTTCTAATCCTAATTTTAGGTATGATTCTATTATCAGCATTTCAACTATAATTTGGGTAGCAGTTGGATTGGTTGCTGGTATTGGCATATTTTAGATGGAGAAGATAAAGTGCTAAATTTTCATTTTTGTTCGAAAATTTACATTGAACCTAACCTAGTTTTCTCCATTTTTTAGGTGGTAAAGCTCTGCAAAACTAATATGAGTTGTTTATTTTCTAAATATTCATTTGTATTTGAGTGCTTACTGTGTGCAGAGCACTGTACTCAGGGCTTGGGAAAGTACATTATAACAATAAACGGGTACATTCCCTGCCCACGAGTTTACAGTCTATAGGGAGAGACAGCCATTAATACAAATATGTTCATATAAATAAATATAAATTAATGAATGTATGTCAAAAATGTATCAGCTTGAAAATTCGATGTGTTCTAATCTTTCCCAAAGTTAAAAAGGAATATATGTACCCGCTCAAAAATGTTAACAAATGATATAGAAGTGAATTGAATGTCTCAACGATGTAAATTGTTTGAACAAAATTTGACATCTTCAGTGGGTATTATTTCCACCTGTTAATAAATTCTTCACCTCTAAATGAAAGCTCAGCCAAATAAATTTCTTCAATGGTATTTATCTCAGCCAAATAAATTTCTTCAATGGTACCTATTAAGTACTTACTGTGTGCAAAGCACAGTACTAAGTGCTTGGGAAGGTAAACAACAGGAGTCATCCCCCCTCCCCACTGCTCTCAACCCCCTTTTCAACTTTCCCATCAGTATCTTCAGAGGAGATGGCCTGCCTCCTCTCAAGTGCCAGCAGCCCCTCCACATGAGCATCACACCCCATTCCTTCATACGTTATAAAAGAAATTCTCACCCCTTCCCTCCTTAACTACCATCTTCAACCACTCACTCTTCAATGGCTTCTTCCCCACTGCCTTCACACATGCCCACACCTCCCCCATCCTAAAAATCCTTCCATTGACCTAAAGATCTAGCAATAACCAACCCCAAGAAGAACATGTTTCACATGGGTTTTTTAATGGTACTTGTTAAGTGCACCATACCAAGCACTGGGGTAAATGCAAGGTAATCAGTTTGGATACAGTCCACATCACACACGGTGCTCACAGTCTTAATCTCCATTTTACAGGTGAGGTAACTGAGGCACAGAGAAGATAAATGACTTGCCCAAGGTCCCATAACAGACATATGGTGGAACACCTATCAGAACCCAGGCCCTCTGAGTCCCGGACCCATGCCCTTTTCACTAGGCCATGCTCCTTCTCTGTGTGGGAGAGTTGGCATGTGCACACAGGCACACACATACATGGGCACTGAAAAGAAGGGGTCAGGGAAAGAGGCCTATTGTTCAGAGTGAAGAACGGGCTCTGACAAGAAGCATTTCAGCGTGGCTCAGCAGAAAAGAGCACGGGCTTTGGAGTCAGAAGTCATGGGTTCAAATCCCGGCTCTGCCAATTATCAGCTGTGTGACTTTGGGCAAGTCACTTGACTTTTCTGTACCTCAGTTCCCTCATCTGTAAAATGGGGATTAAGACTGTGAGCCCCCAATGGGACAACCTGATCACCTTGTAACGTCCCCAGCGCTTAGAAAAGTGCTTTGCACATAGTAAGCGCTCAATAAATGCCATTATTATTATTATTACTATTATTATGAGAGCAGTTCCTGCTCTTGGAGCCAGATGGTTAAGTTTTTCACCTCAGCCTAGCCCTCTGGCTAAGTCCTGCTTGCCTTTTGCTAAGGCTGACTTGTGCCTGTTGACAATCCTTGTTGCAGGCCATCTGCCCTAGCCTCCACACCTCAGAGACTACCTGCTTGGATTTCTATCCACCTGGCCACCGCCCTTCTCCTTCCCCCTGAATTCTACCGCTGCCTCAGCTCGCTGGCTTCTGACACACAGAGGGAAGGAAGAGGAGGAAGCAGCCATTGAGTGAAGAGATTTTGGGAAACCAGAGAGGAGAGGGGTTAGAGACAGCACAGAAGGGAGGACCCTGGAAGTCACAGAATGAATGGAGTTTGGGAGGGAACAAGTATGGATCAGTCATATTTATTGAGCACTTACTGTGTCCAGAGCACTGTACTAAGTGGTTGGGAGAGTACAAAGCATCAGAGTTGGTACACGTATTCCCTGCCCAAAATGAGTTTACAATCCAGATTGGGAGACAGACATTAATATAAAAACATAAATCACAGATATGCACCTAAGTGCTGTGGGACTGAGAGAGAGGTGAATAAAGGGTGCAAGTCCAAAGTACCAGAAGAGACTGCTTTGTTATCAATTCAGGATTTTAATGCTGCTGACTTAAAACTCCCTCTCTGGGTACTTGCGGCTCTGATCTCTAAACAGTGAAGTCCAGGAAATAGGTTTCTGACTCATGACTATTTTTCCCATGTTGATAATGAATGTAGAAGTTTCCTTCCTGTAAAAGGACAACCTGCCACATAATTAAGATAAATTATCCAAGCTAATGGAGCACCTAGAGCTTTCTTTAAACCTTTTACCTCAAATGTAACTTGAACACTCTGATCAGATAATTTACTATGATTAATCACATTCACAGATAGAGCAACTTCAGGACATTTGCTGCTTATTAGAAAACATAATATTTACTGAAGAAAATCATTAAACTGTGTCCCTGAAACTGCTAAATTGTTTCAGACTGCAGTGTGGAACCAAGGACATGATTTTTGTCACCTGTCAGATACAAGAAAAAGGCAGGAAACAGCAGAAAACATTTTTTATAATGATGGCATTTATTAAGCTCTTACTATGTGTAAAGCACTGGGGAGTTACAAGGTGACCAGGTTGTCCCTCGGGGGGCTCACAATCTTAATCCCCATTTTACAGATGAGGTAACAGGCACAGAGAAGTTAAGTGACTTGCCCAAAGTCACACAGCTGACAATTGGTGGAGCTGGGATTTGAACCTGTGACCCCTGACTCCAAAGCCCATGCTCTTTCCACTGAGCCAAGCTGCTTCTCTCCGTCTAAGCCTTTCAAAAATATAGACTTTACCATTAACTGCCCTGGATTCAGGCACCCATCAAGTAATTTGACTGTTTTTAGGATAATTTTGGCATTCATAAAATGCTTATGTGTCAAAGTACTGAGCTAGACGCTGGAGTAAATACAAAGCAATTAGACTAGATCCAGTTACTTTCCCACCTGGGGATCCCATTTTAAGAGGTGGTGGAGAGCAGATGTCTTATTCTATTTTACAGATTAGGAAACAGACCTATAGGCTAAATGACTTGCCCAAGGTCATACCGCAAGCCACTGCCAGAGCTGGAGGAAGAACCTCTTCCTCCCTTCAAAGCCCTACTGAGAGCTCACCTCCTCCAGGAGGTCTTCCCAGACTGAACCCCCCACTTTTCCTCTCCTCCTCATCGCCCCCCTCCCTCTGCCCTACCCCTTAACTCCTCCCCACAGCACTTGTGTACATTTGTACATATTTATTACTCTATTGTATTAATGATGCGTATATAACTATAATTCTATTCTGATGGCATTGACACCTGTTTCCTTGTTTTGTTGTCTGTTTCCCCCTTCTAGACTGCGGGCCCATTATTGGGTAGGAACCGTCTCTCTGTGTTACCAATTTGTATTTCCCAAGTGCTTAGTACAGTGCTCTGCACACAGTAAGCACTCAAATACGATTGAATGAATGAGCCAGGGTCTCCAGTCTCCCAGGCCCATGGTCATTGCATATCTCTATCATGACCTAGAGATTACTTCACAATGGCTTGGCTGGTCAGCTCTGAGTTCAGGATATCATTCAAGACCCATTCCCCTTCCCTTTAGAGGAAAAGCAGGTGTAGTAGACCCAATATTCCCTGATTTTATCAATCAACAGTATGTATTGAGCATGTACTATATGCAGGGTGTTGTATTAAGTGCTTGGGAGAGCGCAATACTATTTATTTTGTTAATGATGTGCATCTAGCTTTACTTCTATTTATTCTGATGACTTGACACCTGTCCACGTTTTGTTTTGTTGTCTGTCTCCCCCTTCTAGACTGTGAGCCCATTGGTGGGTAGGGACCATCTCTATATGTTGCCAACTTGTACTTCCCAAGCACTTAGTACAGTGCCCTGCACACAGTAAGGGCTCAATAAATCCGATTGAATGAATGAACTAGCAGACATTTCCTGTCCATAACAAGCTTACAGTCTAGAGGAGCTACACAGCCATCCTTAGAACAGCACTCAGAACAGTGCTTTGTACATAGTAAGCACTTAAGTGCCATCATTATTATTATCCTGGAAGATACAATGACCAGGAAACTGGTGCAAGAATATGACAGTAATCAAAAGTCAGACAGTCAGTCAATAGTGTTTACCGACCATTGACTAGTGCAGAGCACTGTACTACGTGCTGGGGAAAGTACAACAATAACCAACACATTCTCTGATCAGAATGAGCTTATAATCTAGTGGGGGAAACAGACATTAATATAAATTACAGATATGTACATAAGTGCAGTGGGGCTGGGATGGCGGTGGTGGGAGGGAGATGAATAAAGGGAGCATGACAAGATGACGCAGAAGGGGATGGAAGAAGAGGAAAGAAGGGTTTAGCCAGAGAAGGCCTCTTGGAAGAGATGTGTGTTCAATATGGCTTTGAAGGCAGGCAGAGTAATTGTTTGTCAGATGTCTTGAGAGGAAGTCATTTTGAAGTTTTTATATGATTTTGCCCTAGAGGTAGACACACAGGTAACTATAACCCTCTTTGAAGAGACACTAGCACCAGGCTGAAGAGCAGCAAAGAGGAAATCAAAGTTATATACTGAGAAAACGAATATGCATGCAAAGGTCTTCAGTGGTAGCACATAACTGAATGCTTTCACAGAATTCTCCGGTCAAAAGGGCAAGGTCACACAGCAGACAAGCGGCGGACCCCGAGTTAGACTTCCTGGACCTCTGACTTCCAGGCACAGACTCTTTCTACTAGAGTTTTTATCTACTGTGTTAACATGAGGAAACCAGACCTTTGGCCCTTCCAGGATCATGACCATTTGGAGAGCAGTGGAATGGTGAGGAAGGCAATAAACAATGGTATTTGAGCATTTTCTGTGTGCAGAGCACTATTCTAAAGTCTTGGGAAAATACAGAGTACAGAAGTACAGAAACAGTTGATAAATTCATTCCCTGCCCAAAATGAGTTTACAGTGTAGAGGGGGAGGCAGACATTAATATAATTTATAGATAAGTACATAATAAATTTATAGTTGTCCATATCTATAAATTCCTAAATCCCAACTTCTCTCCTTCTCAGTAATTTCACATCACCTCTTGCCTCCAGGACAATGCTATATGAATTTTCCCACCAGCTGAAGTACAACATGTTCAAAACTCAACTCATCTTCCCTCCCAAAACCTCTTCACCACCAAACTGTCTCATCAGTTGGCAACAACAATGTGCTCCTCCTCAGTCCATAATCTTGGTATTATCTTAGACTTCTCCCTCTCATTCAACCCCTATATTCAATTACTACGTCCTGCGGATTCGTGATCCATGGTATTTCCAGAATCGGCCCCTTCTTCTCCATCAAAACTGTCACCATGCTGACAGTCCTGATTTGTCATATCTTGTTATGATGACTGCATCCATTCTTCCCCTTTTCCAGTCTACATTTCACTCTGCTGCATGGATTATTTTCCTATTTTTCTGTAATTTATTTTAGTGTGTCTCCCCAGACTTGCTGGGAGGGTTCATTTCTACTAATTCTATTATACTTTTCCAAATGCCTGGTACAGTGGTATGCATACCGTAAGCACTCCTTAAATGTTATTGAACAGATCAACCTATGATATTTATTGAGTGCTTGCTGTATGTGGAGCACTGAATTAAGTGCTGGAGACTGGGTATAATACCACAGAGTTTGTAGATGCACTCCCTGCCCACACTGAGCTTACAGTTTAGAGGGATATTGCACCATGACAAGTGAATGTTGAGAGGGAACTGTAGTAGACAGATCAGCCTATGGAGCCGAGAATAAGACAAGAATGGCTCTTTTTGAGCAGATGTTACATGAGGATCATGAGATTAAGAAGCAAAATCAAGAATGACTATGTGCTGCCAAAAGCATATCAAGACATATATGGGATGGCTTGGATTGTAAATCATTATTATTGTATTTGTAAAGTGCTTATTATGTATGAAGCACTGTTCTAAGCACTTGGGTAGATAGAAATTAGTCAGACTGGACTCAGTGTCTGTCCCACAAAAGGCTCACAGTTTAAGTAAAAGGGACAACAGGTATTGAATCCCCATTTTACAGTTGAGAAACATGAGGCACAGAGAACTTATGCGACTTGCCCAAGAACCCACATGTGACTCCCATACCTGTGTTCTTTCCACTTGGCCACACTGCTTCTCATACATTGGCCTCTTCAGCCAAATGGGCAAAATCCCCCATCAATAGTGGTCTTCACACAAGTATATACATGACACAGTGGATAGACCATGGGCCTGGGAATCAGAAGGTCATGGGTTCTAATCCCAGCTCCACCACTTATCTGCTGAGTGACCTTGGTCAAATCACTTAACTTCTCTAGGCCTCAGTTACCTCATCTGTAAATTGGGGATCGAGACTGTGAGCCCCATGGGGGACAGGGACTGTGACCAACCCAATTTGCTTGTGTCCACCCCAGTGCTTTGTACAGTGCCTGGCACATAGGAAGCACTTAAATACCATTATTATAAGTGCTTAATACAGTGCTCTGCGCAAAGTAAATGCTCAAATACGATTGAATGAATGAATATATACACATTCACTCATTCAATTGTAACTGAGTGCTTACTGTGTGCAGAGCACTGTACTAAGTGCTTGGAAAGTACAATTCAGCAATACAGAGACAAACCCTGCCCACACTGGGCTTACAGCCAAGAAGGGGGAAGATAGACATCACAAGTAGTAAACAGGCATCAATATAGATATATATACACACATACTTATATCAAATATACTTCTATTTAGAGAGCAGAGAAATAATTCATTATATCCAAATGAAGGTATAAAAAGTCATTATAATAGTGTTGCAAATTTATACTGCTAATTGACTAGTTCATGCTGAGTTTCTGATTTTCTTCTCTTCAGAATCCATGTCGCTATCATCCCTATCCCCATCCTGCAATGTCTCAGGAAAAAAACAGTATATGGTTCCTATCTGTTTCAAATACATTTCATTTCAAAAAAGTCCAAAGAAATATTACAATGATGGATATTCTGTGATAGCAAACTAGACAGTAAGCTTCTCTCAAGACTGTAAGCTCCTTATGGGCAAAGAACTTGCCTACCAACTCTGTTATTCATTCATTCAATCGTATTTGAGTGCTGTGTGCAGAGCACTGTACTAATACTGTACTCTAAGAATTTGGTACAGTGCTCTGTATACTAAGCACTCACTAAATACGATTAAGTAATAATAATGATGGCATTTTATGAAGTGCTTATTATGCACAAAGCACTGTTTACAAGAAGATCAGGTTGTCCCACAGGGGCTCACAATCTTAATCCCCATTTTACAGGTGAGGGAACTGAGGCACAGAGAAGTTAAGTGACTTGCCCAAAGTCACACAGCTGACAATTGACAGAGCTGGGATTCGAGCCCCTGACTTCAAAGCCCGTGTTCTTTCCACTGAGCCACGCTGCTTCTCTATTGATCAGTAGTAGTATTTGTTATGCATTTACTATGTGTAGAGCACTGTACTAAGCACTGCAATCTGTCCTTTGAGGAGCTCAGATTCTTCAAATGTAGGTGGGGGAAGTACTGGAGACAGGTATTTTGGAAGCAATGAAACATAATATGTTAGAACAGTGAAAGGGACAAGGACTAATACACAATACACCAAATAATCACAGGGGTCAGTAGGGAGCTTTGCTTAGAGGAGCAGAATTTCAGGATTCCCTTGATTTCCCAGTCCACTCTATACCTGTAGCCACCACAACAGCTATCACAAGTTGTAAGAGGCCTCATGCTGCAGGTGCTCTTCTTCCCCACTGCGGGGAGAGCGGGGGGGCGGGGGTGGGGGGGGAACGACAATCAAGATGGATGGGGTCTCCTTGATGGTGCCAAGGGGAGCTGGAGACAGTTCCCAGGGAGTTGGCATGGCTGTTGCTCAGAGGAAGTAGGAGGCAGTTGCCCTTGGTGGTGGAAATGCTCCCTGCATTGGGGTGTGATAAGGGCTTAATGTCTATGATGACTTTATTAAAGGTTTAAGGTTCTTAAAAAAACAAAGCCAAAAAAAATAAACCCAAAGCAAGTGAGAAATAACTAAGATTTCACTTGTACCTCCCAAGCACTTAGTACAGTGCTCTGCACACAGTAAGCACTCGATAAAGATGACTGAATTAATGAATGGAGAGGCTCAAGCTCATCTATAGAAGCAGCGTGGCTCAGTGGAAAGCGCACGGGCTTGGGAGTCAGAGGTCATGGGTTCTAATCCCAGCTCCACCACTTGTCAGCTGTGTGACTTTGGGCAAGTCACAGCTTCTCTGGGCCTCTGTTATCTGATCTGTAAAATGGGGATTAAGACTGTGAGCCCAACATGGGACAACCTGATCATCTTGTATCCTCCAGAGCTTAGGACAGTGCTTTGCACATAGTAAGTGCTTAACAAATTCCACCATTATTATTATTATCTCAACTCCAACCCGTCCCACATCCTACAACACTCACCTTCCTGAAACCCAACAGAAAATGACACTCTCCCCCAGCCCCTGCCTTCAAAGCCTTCCTGAAGGCACTTGTTCTCCAAGAGATCTTCCCTGAATAAGCCCTCCTTTCATCTTGTCCCACTCCCCTCTGTGTTTCCCTGACTTGCTCCCTTTATTCATCCCCACTCCCAGCCCCACAGCACTTATGTACCTATCTGTAATTTATTTATTTGTACTAGTCTCTGTCTCCCCCTCTATACTGTAAGCTCGCTGTGGACAGGGAATGTGTCTATTGTTAGATTGTACTCTCCCAAGAGCTTAGAACAATGTTCTGCACACATGGAAAGAGCATGGGCTTTGGAGTCAGAGATCATGGATTCAAATCCTGGCTCCACCAATTGTCAGCTGTGTGACTTTGGGCAAGTCGCAACTTCCCTGTGCCTCAATACCTCAACTGTAAAATGGGGATTAAGACTGTGAGGCCCCCATGGGACAACCTGATCACCTTGTACCCTCCCCAGTGCTTAGAACAGTGCTTTGCACATAGTAAGTGCTTAACAAATGCCAATATTAAATTAATTAATAAGCACTCAAATGTGACAATGAGTGGAGGGCAGTTTTCGCGACTATGGTCGGGGAGTAGGAGGGGGCCAAGAACATTCAGTGAGGCAAGGCTGCAGGTACAAGATGTTTTGCTTGGTCACAGTGAAGAGGGGCTGAGAAGTTTCAGCAGCACCTTTTATACCTGGCCTGGTGTTCACATAGCACACCGAGACCCAAACAGGTTTGGGTGATCAAGAGCGCACAGAGAGGAGAGGATGAGAAGAACATTCACCTTAAATATGTTTGGCTGTCCTTAAAGCAGCCTCCCTTTCATTTATCTTAAGGAGGAAGATAATGCAGTTAAGTCATTCTGACCTGTTTTTCCTGACATTTTACCATGAAAGAGTGTGGTCTCTGATGTAGATGTGAAATTTGGTTCTTTAAATGGGCTCACTCCATTAGCTGAAATGCCTCCACCCTATGGTGAATCATGGGATAATTACTTCTGGCTCTCTAAACGCTCAAGGCATTTTTAACAATGCAATTCATGTATGACTCAATTCCCTCCTGAGCCTTACAAAACTTTTGCTCAAATTTACAATTTTTTTTTAAATCATTTTCACCGATCCATTGATTGCTTGTGAGACTCAATCTATCAACAGGCCAGTGAAATCAGTTACTTCTCACTTGCTTTGGGTTTTTTTTTTTTTTGGCTTTTTTTTTTTTTTAAGAACATTAAACCTTTACTAAAAGTTATCATAGACATTAAGCCCTTAGCACACCTAGATGCAGGGAGCATGTCACACTATTTGCCAGGAAATAACCCCCTAATTCCAGAACAAAACTGATGGGGTCAGGAGAAAGTCAAATTCATATTTTAACTGCACAATGAAGGGAGGGCCAGGTAGACCATGGAGATTGACAGGGGAGATTATATACAGTTACCTTTTATTTTTACCATTATCACTCTCAACTTGTAGAAATGTGCCTAGGAAAATTGATGTGTGACTAATAGTCTTTCCCTCAGTCTTTTGGTTTGTGGCTTCAGTTTCCACTTGCAAAAGCATCTCTTAGTTTGCTCCTCTGGTTCTTCACCCAAGTGAAAAACTCACAAAATCACAGTGTTCTGGCTAATCCAGTTTAGAACACCTTTTCTAGTGTATTTAACGCTGAGGAAAGCAGTCTCTTACAGTCTCTAAACTGTAATCTTATTTTGAGCATGGAACGTGTCTAATATTGTACTCTCCCAAGCTCTCGGTACAGTGCTCTGAACACAGTAATAATAATAATGTTAGTATTTGTTAAGGGCTTATTATGTGCCAAGCACTGTTCTAAGCTCTGGGGTGATACAGGGTAATCAAGGTTGTCCCACATGGGGCTCACAAACTTAATCCCCATTTTACAGATGAGGGAACTGGAGCTGAGGCACAGAGAAGTTAAGTGACTTGCACAAAGTCACACAGCTGAGAAGTGGCAGAGCGGGGATTAGAACCCACAACCTGACTCCCAAGCCTGGGCTTTTTCCACTGAGCCACGCTGTTTCCCCAGTAAGTGCTCAGATAAGATTGAGAGTAGTGTAAGCTCATTATGGGCAGGGACTGTGTCTGCTAATTGCTATATTATACTCTTCTAAGCTCTTAATACATTGCTTTGCCCATAAGCATCAAAGGACCATTTACTGATTGGCTGACTGATGCTGTCTCAATAGAACTGCTTGGCTTGCTGAGAATTAACAATTGCTGCTGTCTAAAATGCTAAATGCAACCAGTGTCTAGGGCTGTGAACTTGAATGTGGATTTTGGTGATACATGTTTTACAGGATTGAATTCTTTCTGTAATCATGGAGTGTTTCTGAGCCATCCAAATGGTAACAGTCAGTTACTTGACAGGAGCAAGCATTACAAGGAATTGCGATTTGGGCTCCTAACTGGAACTCCCTCCATGATAGATATTCTCCCACCTTTCAAAGCCTCACTGAAGGCAAGTCTCCTCTAAGAGGCCTTCCCAGACTAAGCCCTACTTTCCTCATTTCCCACTACCTTCTGCTAACACCTTGACTTGCTCCCTTTGCTCACCCCCCTGCCAACCACACAGCCCTTATGTATATAGCTGTAATTTTATTTATTTATATTAATGTCTGTCTCCCCCGCCCCAAACTGTAAGCTCGTTGTTGGAAGGAAAGGTCATCATTTATTGTTGTACCGTGCTTTCACAAGTGCTTAGTACATTGCTCTGCACACAGTAAGCGCTCCATAAACATGATTGAGTGAATAAAATGCTGTGTAGCTTTGTGAGTTCCACACGTTACAGCACTTCCAGGCTTCATTCCTAAGCAACTCCAAATTATGTAACATTTGTGCATATAGCTTTAATTCTACTTCTGATGACTTTGACTCCTGTCTACCTGTTTTGTTGTCTGTCTCCTTCTCCTAGACTGTGAGCCCGTTGTTGGATAGGGACCGTCTTTATATGTTGCCAACTTGTACTTCCCAAGCGCTTAGTACAGTGCTCTGCATACAATAAATGCTCAATAAATACGATTGAATGAATTGAATGAAACAGCTGTCAGCAACTAAGGGCCCAATTTAATCATCTGTAACCTCTTTTGAACAGTTCATGTCTTAGGTTAGACTGGCCTCTGGTGGCTACTGAGAATTAACACTGAGGCCTTTCCCAGAGGATCATACAACCACTTAAAAAAGATTTCAGAACAGGTCCAGTCTTTAGTATAAATACTTAAGGACAGATGAATTCTGATATTCAGGGACATACTGAATTCTAACTGTAGCTATTGTTTCAGCAGTGATGCGACTCGGTACCTTTATTTTTCTCTTGAACACTAATATTGCTCCAAAAATCAAGTAAGCCCTGACAGATCTGATTATCATATATCTACCTCAGCATTTAACCACAGACCTAGAGAAGCAGTGTGGCCCAATGGAAAGAGCCCGGGCTTGGGAGTCTGAGGTCATGGGTTCGAATCCCAGTTCCACCATTTGTCAGCTGGGTGACCTTGGTCAAGTCACTTGGGTGAGCCTCAGTTACCTCATCTGTAAAATGAGGATTAAGACTGTGAGCCGCTCGTGGGACAACCTGATCACCTTGTAACCTCCCCAGTGCTTAGAACAGTGCTTTGCACATAGTAAGTGCTTAATAAATGCCATCATCATTATTATTACTATTACTATTATTCTCTGGGCCTCAGTTACCTCATCTGTAAAATGGGGATTAAGACTGTGAGCCTCACATGGGACAACCTGATCACTTTGTATCCCCCTCAGCGCTTAGAACAGTGCTTTGCACATAGTAAGTGCTTAACAAATGCCATTATTATTATTTTTATTATCTAGGCATACAAGTGCTTGACAAATACCACAATTAAGAACACCTAAATCCTGATGGTTCTCACTGACCAATCAATTGTATTTATTGGGCAGTTACTGTGCAAAGACCTCTTGGGAGAGTATAATATTAGAGTTAGTAGAAACATTTCATGCCCACAAGGACCTTACAGTCCACAAAGGAAGAGAAACATTAATATAAATTACAGATATGTACATAAGTGCTATGGGGCTGAGGGTGGGGTGAATTAATCACTCCATTCACCCTTTCCTAGAGTTCTGTGTCTGTCATTTGTCTGTCAGCCAATTACCTCTGTGAAATACCAACATTTTGTTCCTCCCTCTTTTCGTTTCTGCAGTCAAAATAAGAGGCAGTTCAGGATTTGCTAGCAGGGAGGCAGAGATGGACATGGAGACAAAGAGATGCAGGCAGGCAGAGACACAGGCAGAGACCTGAAAAGGGAGAGGCAGAGAAACAGACCCAAGATTATTAAAAAAAAAAAAAGCCATCAAATTCATTTTAGGTTTTTCCTCCAGTTCTTTCTGAAGAGAGCTTCACTATGTTTTCTAATATTTGCGTGAGCACGGGGAAAGCAAAGAGGAGACAGAGGGCTTTACCTGCCAAAGACCTTGAGTGAAATTTCAAAGATGTTTCTTAAAGTGAGGCTTAATTTTTAATACTAAAAAACCCAACCCACTAGGTCCTGATTTCAGAATGAAGCATTGTCTTTTGCAATGGATAAGATGTGAAACAGGGGTCACGTGTTATTCCCCAAAAAGTTTATAGTCTGGTGGCATTAATAGCAAGATATAAAAAATTAAAAATAAAAAAAGGGAATAAACTCATGGTTACTAATACTGGAATGGTTCAAAAGCTTGCAGAGGTTTTTTCAAGAAAGAGTACAGACAGCAGTGGCAAGAGAGACATACATCCTCTGCCCTCAAGAAATGTACAATCTTATGGGGAAGATGGACTAAAAGCATTTATAAATAATAAAGTCATGAACAAGAAGTACAAACAGCTGAAAAAATAACTCCATGAATATATAAAAATATAATCAATGATATTTACTGAGCACTTACTATGTGCAGAACACTGTACTAAGCACTTGGGAGAGTATAACAGAATTAGCAATTGCATTACCTGTCTATCATGAGTATATACATATACAATAAATACTGAAGAAAGGAATAAATATGCAACTGTGTAAGGGTGACTGATGAAACTGAAGTGTGAATTGAAGCTTAAAAACATGTGAGCCCGTTGTTGGGTAGGGACCGTCTCTATATGTTGCTGACTTGTACTTCCCAAGCTCTTAGTACAATGTGCTGCACACAGTAAGCACTCAATAAATACAATTGAATGAATGACAGAAGAAATAAGTTCCAGAAATACATATCCTCCAAGGAAAAATGTCCTATTCCTGGACTCCTCAATTTCAGCCTTCAGTCCGGGTTTATTGAAGTTTGTAAGCCCTAATAATTACACTACAATGTTTGAGAGATTTGTAAGACAAAGATACAGGCATTGAAACCCAGATATATCCACACTTCACCAGACAATTTGAGAATGCAAAAAGTATTTAGGACTGTCAGTTCCATACTGGACTTTTCATTCATAATCACACCCATGGACACACTTCAACCAGTGGATCAATGGTATTTATTGATCATTCAGTAGGTGCTATACTCAATGCTTGGGAGCATACAATTCAATAGAGTGGGTAGATTCTGCCCATAAGGAGTTTACAGTATCAATCGTATTTCATTCATTCAATCATATTTATTGAGTTCAGAACACTTTATTAAGTGCTTGGGGGAGTACAATAGCAATAAACAGTCGCATTCCTTCCCCACAACAAGCTTCCAGCCATGGGCAGAGAAGAGAGACAGACATCAATACAAATAAATAAAATTACAAATATGTTCATAAGTGCTGTGGGGCTGGGAGGTGGGGAAGAGCAAAGGGAGCAAGTCAGGACAACGCAGAAAGGAGTGGGACATGAGGAAAAGTGGGGCTAAGTCTGGGAAGGCCTCTCGGAGGAAATGTGCCTTCAATAAGGCTTTGAAGGTGGTGGGGAGATTAATCGTTTGGCAGATGAGGAAGAAGGGCGTTCCAGGCCAGAGGCAGGATGTAGACTAGGAGCTGGTGGTGAGACAGGCAAGATCATACTTATTGAGCACTCACTGCATGTAAGGCACTAAGAAGAGTACAGTACAGAGTTGGTAGGCACGTTCCCTGCCCACAAGGTTACACTCTTCACTCTCAATAGTGTCATCTTCAGATATTAAGTACAGCTATAAACCATGCACTGATACTTGTTAAAGGCAAACCAATTCTAATGGAAAACATCAAAAAAGATTGTTGGATAGGGATTGTCTCTGTTGCCAAATTGTATTATCCAAGTGCTTAGTACAGTGCTCCTTCATGCTTCCTTCAAGAGCCCCAAGTCCCACCAGTGAGAAGGCTGGCATTAGCCAGCTACTTTTCAGGATGCCTATTGCCTCCTGGAATTCTCTAGGTGGCTCTTCAAAGACCTCCACTACCCATGTGCTTAGCCACTGCAAGCCCTCCAACTGGGTATAGAAGGCATACTAAAAGCACATCTCCCCCAAGAGGTCTTCCCTGACAACTCTCATTTCCTATTCTCCCACTCCCTTCTACTCTGCCCTTGGATTTGCTCCCTTTTTCACCCCTTGCTAAACCCCATAGCACTTTATTTACATACTTTATTAATATTAATGCCTGTCTCCCTCTTTAGGCTCACTGTGGGCAGGAAACATGTCTACCAACTCTGTTATAATGTACTTTTCCAAGTAATGAGTACAGTGTTCTGCACACAGTGAGCTTTCAAGAAATACAATTGATTGATTCCAAAACTGGGATTAAAACCCAGGTCATCTAACTCCCAGGCCCAGGCTCTTTCCGCTAGGCCACGCTGCTTCTCAAAAAATGATAAAACTTACACCTTACTATCTCAGGTTGTAACTAGAAATGTTTTGTCCCAGGATATGAGGATCTCAAGAGGCCTCCATGTGACCCTCAACTCAGATAACATCGCATGCAAAAAAAAAAAAAAGGTGCATCTGCAAATTTCTCACTTTCACCTTACATCTTTTATGCATTTTTTTTAACCCCACCCCCACAGGTGGTTAGGCATGATCGCATCACCACACAACATACTTCTCCATCCAGACTAACAGGAACTCCTCACTCTTCATATTCCCCAAGCCACAGTACTTTGCAGCTTCGAAACCCTTAAACAAACAAAAAAAACCCACACAACCCACCACCTTCTCTACTTCTCACCCCGCTCCAGGCACTTCGGTGGCACAGTTAAGCTCAGTTGTAACAATAATAATATATAATAATAATGATGGTATTTGTTAAGCGCTTGCTATGTATGAAGCAATGTTTTAAGTGCTGGGGGGGATACAAGGTGATCAGGTTGTCCCACATGGGGCTCATAGTCATCCCCATTTTAAAGATGAGGGAACTGAGGTCAAGAGAAGTGAAGTGGATTGCCCAAGGTCACACAGCTGACAAGCTGCTGAGCTGGGACTCAAACCCATGACCTCTGTCTCCCAAGCCCATGCTCTTTCCACAGAGCCACACTGCTTATCTATTATTATTCATTTTTCTCTGTTATTATTCCTCAATAATAATAATAGTAATAATAATAATAATATTGGTATGTTAAGCCCTCCTTAAGTGCCAGGCACTGTACTAAGAGCTGAGATGGATTCAAGCAAATCAGGTTGGACACAGTCCCTGTCCCACCTGGAGCTCACAGTCTTAATCCTCATTTTACAGATGAGGAAACTGAGGAAAAGAGAAGTGACTTAACCAAGTCCACACAGCAGACAAAAGTGGCAAAGACAGGTTTAGAACCCAGGTCTTTCTGACTCCCAGGCCCTAGGCCATTCTGTGGGTAGGGAGGGAGGGGTTTTATTCCATACACCTCACCCCCCACCCCCTTCCCCGATCCATGGTTGGCAGAGACCAGCACCAACCCACAGCTCCGTGGCTGCAGCTCCAGGAATAGGGGCACATGATTCCCTAGCAGCCCCACCACAGACCACTGCTTCTTCATTCATTTGATCACATTTACTGAGCACTTACTGTGGGCAGCACACCATACTAACTGCTTGGGAGAGTACAAGATAGGAATAAACAGGCATTCCCTGTCCACAATTAGCTTACAGTCTACCCGGCGAAACAGACATTAATGTACAGATATGTATATAAATACTGTGGCACCGGGAGGGGAGATGAATAGAGGTGGGAAAGGAGGAAAGGAGGAATTAGTCAGGGAAGACCTCTGGGAGGAGATATACCTTGCTTGTGTTTGTGGCAGCAGCAGTTCCAAACCCTATAGCAGTTGAGGGGGAGTGTTTTGTGGGACCTTGCCAGACACTGTACTAAGCCCTGGGAGAGATACAAGATAATCAGTTTGGACACAATCCATCTCCTACATGAGGTTCACAGTTCTAATCCCCATTCCACTGATGAGAAGCAGAAGTAGCAACATGGCATGTAGAAGGAACACGGTATAGTGTATTGATCACAAGCCTGGGAGTCAGAAGGTCATGGGTTCTAATCCCAGCTCTGCCACTTGTCTGCCCTGTGACCGTAGGCAAGTCATTTCACTTCCCTGTGCCTCAGTTACCTCATCTGTGAAAGGGGGATTGAAACCATGAGCCCCACATGGGATGGGGACAGTGCCCAACCCAATGATGAGAGGCTATGTGGTCTAGTGGATAGAGTGTGGGCCTATGAGTCAGAAGGATTTGGGTTCTAATCCCAACTCTGCCCAGTGTCTGCTGTGTAACCATAGCCAAGCCACTTCACTTTTCTGCATCTCAGTTACCTCATCTGTAAAACAGGGATTAAGCTCATGAGCCCCATGCAAAACAGGGACGGTAGACAACCTGTTTTTCTTCTATCCACCCCAGTGCTTAGAAGATTGCCTACACATAGAAGCACTAAAATACCACATTTATTCTTATTATGAGGTAACAGGCACAGAGAAATGAAGTGACTTGCTCAAGGTTGCACAATAGGGAAGTGGCAGAGCCAGGATTAAAGACCTAAATTCCTCTGACTCCAAGACCTGTGCTCTTTCCACTAGGCTGCCATTTTGCCTGCTGGGGGACAGGAGTGGTGTCCCTCTTTCCCATGCTTCCAGGTCAGCATGTAGTCTGGACCAGCACCCAAGTCAAGGACCTCAGCAGCAAGAGCTGCTCAGCAGCAGAGGGAATCTCACAATCAAAAACAGATGTGTGGACATTAAGAAGCCGGAAAATCAGACTGCCCTGTAAGAACCAGATGACTCAACTATGCTGGTTGTGTCATCCTCGAGACTGTAAGCTCTTTGTGGGCTGGGAAAGTGTCTACCGATTCTGTTATATTGTACTCTCCCATCTTCTCTTCTCACACTCCCTTTTGAGTCACCCTGATTTGTTCCCTTTGTTCTTCCCCCTCCCAGCCCCATGGCACTTATGTGCATATCTGTAATTTATATTAATGTCTGTCTCTGCACACAGTAAGTGCTTAATAAATGATGGAATGAACGCCCTGCACACAGTAAGTGGTCAATAAAAAAAAAATTGTTTGATTGTTCAGTCTCAGAGTAGTCCAAAGCTTATCTTTTAAAAGGAGATTTCCACCCTGAGCTCTAATTGTGCATGAAATAATAATAATAATCGTATTTTTTAGGTGCTTACTATGTGCCAAACACTATCTCATATATACACACACACACACACCTTCGCCACTCTATCCTCCCCCCCCCCCCCCCACACACACACAAAAAACAGGGCTTCTTAAGTTTGATATTTTCCTATAAATCTTGGCTACCTAAGTATAATCACTTGCTATTACAGCACATTTTAGGAAGCAAAGTGTGCCTCTTCATAGTGCTCTACAAACAGTTTTGTAGATTTTTAGCCTGAATTAGCAGAAGCATAGACAGATAATTGCCTCAATTTTCTACTAAAGGAAATCTGGCCTCCTAATGAACTCATCCTACCTCAGTAGGTTCTAACAAATACCAATGTGTCTGTTTCAGTTTAGACTTCACACTTGTCATTTCTAAAGCATACATACATACAAATAATCTTTCATGCTTTAGCAATACTACAAACCATTGTATTTTTCCTCTTTTTAATGCAATCAGGAAGTTTTCTATTCCACAATAGACTCAGGGCTTTAATGGCCATCTTATAGTCATTTCAATTTGGTGTCTTCCTTTTGAATCTAGTGAGAATATTTTTATTCAATTTTACTTCACTCAGATTGAAGTAAACTTTAAAACTTATTTGTTTCTCCAAGGAAAAAAAGTGATCCTTTACTCTATTACATTAAATATCATGAATATTAGGGAAGATTCAGTTCATGTCACATACTTCATGGCTCCTAGTCAGCAATAGAATCACTTATAAAGATGAAACCAATAGTCTTGAAATTTTACTCCTGCCATTTCTCAAGCATATTTTTAGTGAAATCAGTGCTGCTCATTTTTTCCTGGTTATTAGCTTTCTCTAAGTACACTGATGTCTAATCTAATTCAACATTTAAAAGCTTCAGCTTACTGGAATTTAAAAGAGCATTTCAATCAATAGAGAGAACAAGATTTCCATTATATTTTGGTTAATGTTTTTCTGAGTGCTATAAAATTGTGCTGTTCATGTCATGTTTTAGCAAAACATCCTCTTTAAAATGACTTGTTCACTCTAGATTTAGAAATGTTTTCTGGTCTACACGAAAGTTCATCTTCTGTGATACCCCTTGGTAAACTGTGTCTTTACACATTGTTTTTTCCTCAAATATAACATCCAAACAAGTACTTTGGCAATCACCATATGGAATTTAGTATTTCTATAAAATTTTACCAAAAGACATGATGAGAGTTAAAAATAAACCTAAAGTCTAATTCACACAATTAAGGGAATAACAGAGTTAGGGATGATGCCTTCCCAGATGGTTCCAATTTCACTAAGAGAGCCAAGTAGGCTATCATGGACTCAGAAAATAACACATCATAAAATTATGATCATTAAGTTTACTTTAATGTCTGCCTCCCCCTCTAGAATGTAAGCTTCTAGTGGGTCTTCTACATCTGCTGTATTGTACTCTCCCCAAGTCCTTAGGTCACTGCTCAATAAATGTCATTGGTTGATTGAGGGCTAATTATTTTGGTCCCTTCTAGATTGTGAGCCCATTGTCGGGTAGGGACTGTCTCTATGTTGCCAAATTGTACTTTCCAAGTGCTTAGTACAGTGCTCTGCACACAGTAAGCTCTCAATAAATGATTGAATGAATTCAACTACTGCACTATATTGCCTATTCAAGGTGTGTGTGCGTGCACACACACACACACACACACATATACACACACAGCTAAGTACAAAGAAACCAATACTGAGGGGTAGACTGTAAATCAGGATTAGAATTTACATCCTCTGACTTCCAAGCCCAGGCTCTTTCCACTAAACCACGCTGCTTCTCTTAGAACCCAGGCCCTCTGACACTCAGACCCATACTCTTTCCACTAGATCATTATGTTTCTCAATCCTCTGCACATAGTAAGCCGTCAATAAAACCCACTGATTTTTTTTTTAAAAGAAGGAATGCCTCACTCACAATACAGCCAAAGTGTACTTCTGGAAATTGTGGATGAATCAGGAGCAGCTTTACCATCTTTTCCCCTTAGTCTTACATGCAATTGGTTGGTTATCCTTCCAATAAAATGACCAGCCCATTAGCTGAGTAAAAGTCACACTGTTGAATCCCTCCAAGCTGGCCCCTGCCTCACCTCTTCCCACCCACTATTCCTAAGGATCTTCCTGATTTCAAACACCCCAATCTCCTGGCCCTCCCTTCCTGCCTCACCAAGATCCCTCAACCCCCAGTAGTTTTGTTATAAATCGATCAGCTGTACTATAGCTGTTGCCAGGACAGAGACAGGAAAATGCTAACAGTTCTATTCCCAGGGTCTGGATGCCCAGACTGAAAACTCCTTGTGGCCAGGGAATGTGTCTTATATTGTACTCTCCCAAGTACTTAGGACAGTGCTCTGCATACAGTAAGCGCTCAATAAATACAATTGACTCGGAGAGGTGACCACTCCATTTGATTCAACTGTCTCCAATCTCTCCCCCCTGAATTTCTGCTCAATACCCACTTGGTCCGAGAGGTCTTCTACACCCCCCTAATCTTTCCCTTCTTCAGGTTCCTCTAATAATAATAATAATATAAAATAATATATATTAATAATAATTAATATAATATATTAATATAATAATAATAATTATGCTATTTAAGCACTTACTATGAGCCAGACACTGTACTAAGCACTGAGTGTATATAAGCAAATTGGGTTGAACAAAATCTGTCAATCGTATTGAGCGCTTACTGTGTGCAGAGCACTGTACTAAGCACTTGGGAAGTACAAGTTGGCAACATATAGAGACGTTTCCTACCCAACAGTGGGCTCACAGTCTACATGGGACTCAGTCTCAATCCCCATTTTACAGATGAGGTAAATGAGGCACAGAGAAGTGAGGTGACTTGCCCAAGGTCACACAGCAGACAAGTGGCAGAGCTGGGATTAGAACCCGTGACCATCTGACTGAGGCCCATGATCTAGCCACTGCTTTTGTAGTTTGTAAGCTCATTGTGGGAGTGAAATGTGTCCACCAACTCTTATGTTGCACTCTTCCAAGTGCTTAGTACAGTGCTTTGCCCACAGTAAGCACATAATATGATTGATTGACTTCTGCAGAGATTAATCCCACCCGCTGTTTTATATGGTGATCGAGCTGAAGACAGGGAGAAGCTGGGTGGGCCTGAGGAGCCTTATCCATGAGAAGCAGTTGGGCCTAGTGGAGAGACCACAGGCCTACAAGTCAGAGGATGTGGGTTATAGTCCTCACTCCTCCAAAGACTTGCTGGGTGACCTTGGGCATGTCACTTAACTTTTCTGTGCCTCAGTTTCCTCAAGTGTAGAATGGGTATACCTGTCCTCCTTCCTATACTATGAGCTCCACAGGGGATAGGGATTGCATCTGACCTAATTAACTTGTACCTGCCCCAGCCCTTAGAACGGTGTTTGATATGTAGGAAATACTTAAATACCACTTTACAAAAAGTGTGTTCATTTGTTTAAAAAAAATAAAATAAAGCTCAGGGATGGGGCAGGGGAAGGAATGGCAGAGTTTGAAGTGGGGAGAAGAAGGAACAGAGAAACCCAAGGAAGAGGAGCAGGGAGGGAATTTACAGCAACAATTGAGCAGAATGTCAAGAAGGCTTATCTTGGACCTTCCTTTATTGAGGTTGGTGGAATTCAGCAATGTGTCAGTAAACAAATAGTGTAACTAAATGTAATCAATGTAATAGCCAACAGATGGCAATTGCTCATTTCCAATACCTGTCTGCAATCACCTCTATCAGGAGGCCTTCCCCAATTAGTCCCTAATCTCTAATTTATAGCTCCCAGCTGGCACTTTGGCATTACCCCAAACAACACTTAGGTTCATATCTTTATACTCTTCTACTTCCTCCTGTTATAATTTGTGTGTTTCTTCCCTGCTAAAGTCCTTGAAGGCAGGGATCATGATTTCTATTTCACTCCCCAAGCTCTTAAAACAGCACTCTGCATAAAGTAAATGCTTACTAAATTCAATTGTTGGACGAGGCAATCAAGTGATCAGATTACCTAATTTTGCCCTATGCCCATGATATGTCCCTAGAGGAAGGAGGAGGAGAATGAACAAAGCAGTTGTTCAAGATGAAAAGGAAGCAGGGAACCCTTTTTTTATTTTTTTTTTTAGGGGGGGCATTTGCTAGAACACTTACTACATGACTGACACTGTACTGAGCACTGGGTTAGATACAAGACATCACTTGGGACACAGTCCTTCTCCCATATGAGGCTCTCAGTCTCAATCTCTATTTTAAAGGGAAGATAAAACATTCACAGAGAAGTGACTTGCCCCAAGGTCACCCAGCAAACAAGCAGCAGAGCTGGAATTAGAACCCAGGTCCAGGCTCTTTCCAGTAGGCCACACTACTTCACAGATTCTTGGATTTTGGAACAAGCATCAAGTCAGCAGTCAGTTCCCTCACTGTCTGCCAGACTTGAGACTCAACCAGCTCAAGGATAAAAAGGGAAGAAATCTAGAAGAGATCTTGGGGACTGGTCATTGTGCTCCTCCTCACTGCCCTCAGCTTAAGGCCTGGTCTAACCTCAATGCTCCCCTTCTCTGCGGGAAACTTAAAATAAATCAGACCCTGATATGGAGTCTACCATACACAAAGCACTTAGTCCAGTGCATAGCAATTAAGTAAACACTTAAATACCACAAGTATTATTATTGTTGTGGTACTCCAAGTCTTTAAAACATTTCAGACCAAAATTCCAAGCCACAGGACTGTAGAAAACCAACTTAACATGTTTTGAGAAGACCAAATCAAGGAAAAAAAAAAAGTTACAGTACTTCCAAACAAGTCCCAAGTGTTTGGAACTTAAAGCCACATGTTTCATTTAATGTACAAGAAGAGAAAACCCTGTTTATTTGCTTGTTGTCTGTCTCCCCACTTCTAGAGTGGGAGCTCTTTGTGGACAGGGATTGTCTCTGCTGCTGAATTGTAGTTTGCAAGCACTTAGTATAGTTCTCTGCACACAGTAAGTGCTCAAAAAATACAACTGAATGAATATATAAAAACTAGATCATAGGCAAGTAACTACCCACCCCTAAATAGAACAGTGTCAAATAAACCCACTGACCTACCTACTGCATAAATGTACAACAAATATCCTTAAAAGTCCAAAGTTCAGGGTGTGTCTACTCACAAGGGAGCATGACACACCTCCTAGGAGCAGCACCACTCAACCTGCAACCAAAGAATGAAACTCAGCCAAACAGCTTCCCCTCTCCTGAATTTAAAGGTCACTCCCAGTTTGCTGATTGGCAATCATTCCCAGGTGATTTCAAGGAGGTATCGCTCTCAGACACCAAGTGCTCAGCTTGGCCTAGTGGAAAGAGCACAGGCCGGAGAGTCAGAGGTCATGTGTTCTGATTCCTACCCCTCCACTTGTCTGCTGTGTGACCCTGGGCAAGTTACCTAACTTCTCTGTACCTCAGTTTTCTCATCTGTAAAAATGAGGATTATTATTATTATTATCATTAATAATAATAATGCTTTTCATTAAGCACCTATTATGTGCCAGGCACTGTACTAAGTGCTAGATGGATACAAGTAAATTGGATTATTGAATCCTACTTCTTCCTACCTAGACTGTGAGTCCCTGTGGGACAGGGACTGGGTCCGAACAGATAACCTCGTAGCTACGCTAGTGCTTAGAGCAGTGCTTGGCATACAGTAAGCGCTTAACAAATACCATCATTATTATTAATAAGTGTCCCATTTCTTCTCAGTCTCATGACCTCAGTTCCACCTGCAGTTGAAGTCTGCATAATGTCATAACTACTCTCTGCCAACAGCAAAGGTCTCTGCCTCAACTCCATCCATTTTCCGAGGCCTTGAAGACCTCCTGTCACTCTTCTTCTGCATCATCATTTTCAGCAATTAATCAGTCTATCAATTCTATTTATCAAAATCTTATTTTGTGAGGGATACTGTACTAAGGACACTGTCATTTATTTATTTATTCACATTAAGGCCTGTCTCCCCTGGTTTCCGTGGAATTTCTCAGGTGTCTATTATATGCAGGGCCAGGGCTAGCTTCAGGTAGTATACAAGGTAAAAAAAAACAAAACACCTCAGGGTACAGTATCATAGCTTCCAGGAGTGCAGCTGTGGCAAAAGGGCATCAGCCGGTAGATAACAATAATTGTAGTATTTGTTAAGCACTTACTTTGTGTCAGGCACTGTACTAAGTGCTGGGGTAGAGACTAGCAGATCAGGGTGGAAAGAGTCCCTGTCCCACATGGGGCTCACAGTCTACTGATGAGATAACTAGGCACAGAGAAGTTAAGTGACTTGTCCAGGGTCACACAGCAGACAAGTAGCAGGGCCAGTATTAGAACCCAGGTCTTTCTGACGCCCAGGCCCATGCTCTATCTATTAGGCCATGCTGCTTCTCAGCTGCTTCTTAGGTGTGTTTTAAGAGCTGCGCCGTACTCCACTTTGAACTCCACCACTCCAAAGTGGTGTCAATAATAATAATAATGATAATAATAATAATGGCATTTATTAAGCGCTTACTATGTGCAAAGCAATATTCTAAGCACTGGGGAGGTTACAAGGTGATTAGGTTGTCCCACGGGGGGCTCACAGTCTTAATCCCCATTTTACAGATGAGGTAACTGAGGCACAGAGAAGTTAAGTGACTTGCCCCAAGTCACAGAGCTGACAATTGGCAAAGCCAGGATTATGAACCCATGACCTCTGACTCCCAAGCCCATGCTCTTTCCACTGAGCCACACTGCTTCTCATGTTCAAGGGGTCCTGGGAAGAAAATACGGTGATTCTGGAGCAGTGGGGACCCCCTCCAATCTGGCTCCTGTCCACTTCACTCTACAGAAACATCCCTCTTAGAGGCCACCAGTGACCTCTTTCTTGCCAAATCCAACAGCCTCTACTCTATCCTAATCCTCCTGGATCCCTCAGCTGCCTTCAACGCTGTCAACTGCCTTCTCCTGGAAACATTATCCAACCTTGGCTTCACGGACACTGTCTTCTCGTGCTTCTCCTCCTATCTCTTCTCAAAGTCCCTCAGAGTTCAGTTTTGGGTGGCCTCTGTTCTCCATCTACACCCACTCCCTTGGAGAACTCATTTGCTCCCATGACTTCAATTTTGCATATGATTCCCAAATCTACATCTCCAGCCCTGATCTATCTCCCTCTTTGCAGTCTTGCATTTCCTCCTGCCTTCAAGAAATCTCCACTTGGATGTCCCACTGACACCTCAAACCTAACATGTCCAAAACAGAACTCCTTACCTTCCCACCCAAATCCTGTCCTCCACCCGATTTTCCTGTCACTGTAGGCAGCCCATAACCTTCACGTTATCCTTGACTCATCTCTCTCATTCAACCCACGTATTCAGTCTATCCCTAAATCCTGTTGGTTCAATGATAATAATAATAATGATAGTATTTGTTAAGCACTTACTATGTGCCAAGCACCGTTCTAAGCCCTGGGGTAGATACAAGGTAATCAGGTTGTCCCACATGGGGCTCACAGTCTTAATACCTATTTTACAGATGAGGTAACAGGCACAGGGAAGTCAAGTGTCTTGCCCAAGGTCACACAGCAGACAAGTGGCAGAGCCGGGCTTAGAACCCACATCCTCTGACTCCCAAGCCCATGCTGTTTCCACTAAGCCACACTGCTTCTCTGCCCCCTAGACCTTCACAACACTGCTAACATCTGCCCTGTCCTCTCCATCCAAAATACTACCCCATTAATCCAAGCACTTACCTCTCCCACCTTGATTACTGCATCAGCCTCCTTGGTGACGTCTCTGCCTCCCGTCTTCCCCCAGTCCAGTCCATACTTCATACTCTGCTGCCCATTCTACGAAAACGTTCAGTTCATGGTTCCCCACTCCTCAAGAACCTCCAATGGTTGTCCGTCCACCTCTGCATCAAACAGACATTCCGTGACATCAGCTTTAAAGCACTCAATCACCTTGCCCACTCCTAACTCGACTCACTCCGTTCTTACTACAACTCAGCTCCACTAATGCCAACTTACTCACTGCACGTCCATCTCACCTATCTTGATTGAATCTTGATTAAATACAATTGAATATCTCACCAATGTCCTCTCACCCACGTCCTGCCTCTGGCCTGGAATGCCCTCCCTCTTCATATCCAACAGACAATTACTCTCCCCCATTTCAATGCTTTAAAGGAAGTCTCCACCAAGAAGCCTTTCCTAACTAAGCCCTCATTTCCTCTTCCCTCATTCCCTTCTGCATTGTCCTGTTTTGCTCCCTTGATTCACCGCTCCCTCTGTCCCACATCATTTCTGTACAGATTCATAATCTATTTATATTCATTCATTCATTCAATCGTATTTATTGACAACAAAACAAAACATATAAACCAAATAAAATGAATAGAATAAATATGTACAAGTAAAATAGAGTGATAAATATGTACAAAGATAGATACAGGTGCCCGCAGGCACAACGGGGTGTTTGCATCCGGCCCGTGCCCCCCGCCCTCGTAGAGGGGGCAGGTCCTGCGCGTCACTGTCGAGGTTTGTGTCGAGGTCGCTGGTGTTGGGCACGATGCCCAGGATGGTGCTCTGCGGAGACGTGCCCTTCAGCAGGTGGCTCCGCACCAGCTGCAGGTTGCAGGCCAAGTCCACGCTGGCACACATGGTGGAGCCGGGCAGCAGCAGTTAATTCACCACCCAGTCAACAGGAGGGAAGCAACCTGAGGCGGAAGAGAGAACAGGGGCCTGTGATTCAGGAAACTGAGCTTCAGCTCCTAAACCCACTTCTCTGCAGAGCCTCAAACAGTCCCATCCCCTGTTTAATAAGCCCTTAACAAATACCGTTATTACTATGGGTCAACCCTCCCAGGTGGCTTCGCCTGATATCAGGTGAACCCCTTCTCCCTTCTTCCAAGTCTCTCCTGCTTAATCAGTCAATGGTATTTTTTGAGAGCCTCCTGTGTGAGAGAATGCAACAGAGTTGATAGACTGCACCCTCCCTCAAAGAGCATATAGTCTACAGGGGAAGACAGACACTATAATAAATTGCTGCTTTATTCCTAAGTGGTCGGAGGTCAGGGGATAAAGGTGGGGTAAATATCAAGTATCTAAAGGTGACAAATTCAGGTGACACAGAAGGGAAAGGGTATACTGGAAATGAGGGCTTTGTCAGGGAAGGAGATGCGAGTTTGATAAGGCTTTGAAGATGGCAAGAGAAAGAGAGACAGACAGACACTGTCTTGTCAGATATGAAGGAGGAGGGAGTTCCAGGCCGAGGCGGGATGCAGGAAGGGGGTTGGCAGTGAGGGAGATGAGAGGAGCGAAATATGCAAACTAGGTGTAGTAGGAAATCAGAGAGATAAGATAGGAGAAAACAGGGTGGTTGAGTGCTTTAAAGCCAATTGTAAGAAGTTTGTTTGCTGAGGTGACTGGGCAACCTCTAGAAGTTCATGAGGACCGTCTCTATATGTTGCCAACTTGTCCTTCCCAAGTGCTTAGTACAGTGCTCTGCCCACAGTAAGTGCTCAATAAATATGACTGAATGAATGTTGGATAGGGACCGTCTCTAGATGTTGCCAATTTGTCCTTCCCAAGCGCTTTGTATAGTGCTCTGCACACAGTAAGCTCTCAATAAATACGATTGAATGAATGTTGGGTAGGGACTGTCCCTAGATGTTGCCAATTTGTCCTTCCCAAGCGCTTAGTACAGTGCTCTGCACACAGTAAGTGCTCAATAAATACGATTGATTGAATGAATGAGTGACAATGGTGATGAGCGGAGCCTCTCATCCCGGGCCGGGGAAGGGCAGGGCCCAGCGCTTAGAACAGGGATGGGCATGTTGTAAGCACTGCCCATGATCATGATGAGATTTATTTTGTTCATGATGTGCATTTAGCTTTAATTCTATTTGTTTAATTCTACTTGTATGTATTTACTATTCTATTTATTTTATTTTGTTAATTTATTTTGTTCGCTCTCTCATTCACCCCTCACATCCAAGCCGTCACCAAAACCTGCCGGTCTCAGCTCCGCAACATTGCCATGATCCGCCCTTTCCTCTCCATCCACACCGCTACCCTTCTCGTTCAAGCTCTCATCCTATCCCGTCTGGACTACTGCATCAGCCTTCTCTCTGTTCTCCCATCCTCGTGTCTCTCCCCACTTCAATCCATACTTCATGCTGCTGCCTGGATTGTCTTTGTCCAGAAATGCTCTGGGCATGTTACTCTCCTCCTTAAAGATCTCCAGTGGCTACCAATCAATCTGCGCATCAGGCAGAAACTCCTCACCCTGGGCTTCAAGGCTGTCCATCACCTCGCCCCCTCCTACCTCACCTCCCTTCTCTCCTTTTACAGCCCACCCCGTACCCTCCGCTCCTCAGCCGCTAATCTCCTCACCGTACCTCGTTCTCGCCTGTCCCGCCATCAACCCCCGGCCCACGTCATCCCCCGGGCCTGGAATGCCCTCCCTCTGCCCATCCGCCAAGCTAGCTCTCTTCCTCCCTTCAAGGCCCTACTGAGAGCTCACCTCCTCCAGGAGGCCTTCCCAGACTGAGCCCCTTCCTTCCTCTCCCCCTCGTCCCCCTCTCCGTCCTCCCATCTTACCTCCTTCCCTTCCCCACTGCACCTGTATATATGTATATGTTTGTACATATTTGTTACTCTATTTATTTATTTATTTATTTTACTTGTACATATCTATTCTATTTATTTTATTTTGTTAGTATGTTTGGTTTTGTTCCCTGTCTCCCCCTTTTAGACTGTGAGCCCACTGTTGGGTAGGGACTGTCTCTATATGTTGCCAACTTGTACTTCCCAAGTGCTTAGTACAGTGCTCTGCACACAGTAAGTGCTCAATAAATACGATTGATGATGATAGTAAGCGCTTAATAAATGCCATCATTATTATTATTATTGACAGTCTGTTCATCTTCATTCTTTGTGCTACATTTGTTGGACAATAGAAAGTTACTGAGTACAATCATCTATTTTTATGTAACACTAATTCCTCTCCAGCACACATTCTATTATCTGGAAAATGGGGATTAGGACTGTGAGCCCCCCGTGGGACAGCCTGATCACCTTGTAACCTCCCCAGTGCTTAGAACAGTGCTTTGCACATAGTAAGTGCTTAATAAATGCCATCATCATTATTATTATTGACTGTTCATCTTCATTCTTTGTGCTACATTTGTTGGACAATAGAAAGTTACTGAGTACGGTCATCTATTTTTATGTAACACTAATTCTTCTCCTGCACACATTCTATTAATTATTTCGTAGTCGGTGAAGGGAGAGAGTAAAGTCCATCCTTCTGCATAACAGAGGGAGAAGCTGAGACCCAGCAGGGAAATGCCTGCCTCTGTACTGACCTTGGGCAAGACACTTCACTTCTCTGGGCCTCAGCTACCTCATCTGTAAAATGGGGATTAAGACTGTGAGCCCCCCATGGGACAGCCTGATCACCTTGTAACCTCTCCAGCACTTAGAACAGTGCTTTGCACATAGTAAGTGCTTAATAAATGCCATCTATATATAGAGAGAGAGCGCTTACTATATGCAGAGCACTGTACTAAGCGCTTGCGAAGTACAAGTCTGCAACATATAGAGATGGTCCCTACTCAACAACGGGATCACAGTCTAGAAGGGGGAGACAGGCAACAAAACAAAACATTGTGGACAGGTGTCAAGTCTTCAGAACAAATAGAATTAAAGCTAAATGCACATCATTAACAAAATAAATAGAATAGTAAATATGTACAAGTAAAATAGACTAATAAATCTGTACAAACATATATACAGGTGCTGTGGGGAGGGGAAGGAGGTAGGGCGGCGGGGATGGGGAGGAGGAGAGGAAAAAGGGGGCTCAGTCTGGGAAGGCCTCTTGGAGGAGGTGTCTTCCCCTCTAGACTGTAAGCTAGTTGTCGGGAGGGAATGTGGAGTATAACTCTGTTATATTGTTATACTGAACTCTCCCAAACACTTAGTTGAGTTCTTAGTATACAATAAATGCTCAATAAATATAATTGATTGACTGGAGGAGGATCTGAGGTTTCCCTAGAGAAATCCTCTAGACTTAGAGCTTCATGGGGGATTCCTCAATGCAAAATTTATCTGTACACGGAATGCTGTCTGCCCGCATAGTCTAGCACAGTGTGGCCTAGTGGTTCCAACATGGGCCTGCGAGTCAGAAAGACCCGAGTTCTAAATCTGGCTCTGCCACTTGTCTGTTGTGTGACCTGGGATGAGTCACTTAACTTCTCTGTGCCTTAGCTACCTCAACTGGAAAATGAGATTAAGACAGTGAGCCCCATGTGGGACAGGGACTGTTCCCAACATCTTACCTTGTATCTACTCCAGTGCTTAGAACAGTGCCTGGCACATAATAAGTGTTTAACAAATACCATTAAAAAAATTATGGTGTCTTTCAAAATACTAGGTGCACATGCAGCATATCATACCATCCTACAGAAGGAGAGAAGGCCACAGATTTTTCCTGCCTGTGATGGTCAAATGTCTTTAAGTTCCTTCACTAGACTGCAAGCTCCTCGAAGGCAGGTGTCACGTCTGCCCTCTCCCAAGGACTTAGTACAGTGCTCTGCACACAGAAAACGCTCAATAAATACATCAGTTGATTGAATCCAGCCTGTGCGGAGCATGGCAGCAGATGTTGAGAGGGCACACGTGGAAACAAAGAGTGAAGTTTTTGTCCTCAAGAAATTTTGAATCTAGCAGGGAGGACAGGCTGATCTAAATGGATGAAACAACAGCTAAGAGAGTGTGATAGAAGATATAAATAAAAAACACAAATGGAGAGTAGAGAGCAGAGAGATACGTGATAAATTCACATGGGCTGAGGGGATGGCATGACCATAAAGGACAGGAATGAAAAGCAATGTGGCCCAGTGAATAGAGCACGGTCCTGAGAGTCAGAAGGATCTGGGTTCTAATCCCAGCACTGCCACTTTGCTGTGTGACCTTGGGCTAGTCACTTAACTTCTCTGTGCTTCAGTTACTTCATCTGTAAAATGGGGATTAAGACTGTAAGCCCCGTATGGGAGAGGGACAGAGTTTAACCTGATTAACTTGGGTATTTTTTTGTGAGTGGGGTATTCATTAAGCGCTTACTATGTGCCAGACCCTGTTCTAAGCCCTGGGGTAGATACAAGGTAATCGGGTTAGACCCATGGGGCTCACAGTCTTAATCCCCATTTTCCAGATGAGGTAACCGAGGCCCAGCGAAGGAAGGGATTTACCGTAGATTACACAGAGGACAAGTAGCCAAGTCAGGACTAGAACTCAGGTCCTTCTGACGCCCAGGCTCATGTTCTATCCACAAGGCCACGCTGCTTCACGTGTCTACCCCAGAGTTTAGGACAGTGTCTGGTACATAGTAAGCACTTAAATGTCATTAAAAAAAAAATACAAGGAGACCTCAGTCTTGTTTCTGGTCATCATTGTGCAACCAACCCTGGTCATGGGTGGAATTCCTCTTTTCCTCTATCCTGGAACCCAGTGGGGAAGAGTCAAGTGAGGACTAATGGAGCAGTGGTGAAAAAGACTCCTCCTCTTGGGCTTTTGGGGTTTCTCCTCCCTCTCCTGCGCCCACGGCTTTTCTCTTCTTCCCCCACGTTTTCTCTCCTCCTCCACATTCATCCCAGGGTTCAAAATGAAAAAATTAAGCTCCAGCAGCAATGCCATGAGGGAGAAGCACTCTCTTATAAAACGTTATTTATGGTGTCATTCCAGCCTGCTCCATACACACACAGAATGAAGTCTTGAGGAACACGAAAACAGAATGCTGACATAGGGCCTGGGGAAAGGGTGTCACAGAGGCATAAGGCCCTTACCAAAACCTCCACCTCGGCCCCCAAAACTTCCCTGATATCAATTCGGCAACAGCAGCTGGGGAGACCAGACTCGACGCGTATCCGAACAGGCTCGAATTTCTTCTTTCAGTTATGGGTCCCCCCAACCCCCTCCTGGAAACTTCAGCACAGCTGGGCTCGTGTGGCACTTGGGCAAAATGCCAAATCCATCAGGTGCTAGCATTTCTTCCCCGAACAGCTGCTCTTCCCTCAACTTTTAGCAGTTGTTTATCAGGGCACCCAAAAACAAGGAGTCCTGAACACTGATAGGTACATTTCTAGCTTCTCTAATACTGAAAATGCAATCAGACTGATCACGTCTTGAACGAGGAGCTATATTCCCTTAAACTGAACATTTGTTACGTAAAGTTTGCTCCTTACAAAACCTGCTTAGTTCATATATAAATTTTCGCTCGTCTTTGTTCAAGGGAGCTCTTCTTTAGCCAAAATGGAAGATTAATCTGCCTAGTGGTGACTCTCTAAGAGCTGTAGGGACACCCTTTCATAAAAAGGCAAGCTTGCGTGTAACAGTCACACAACCCTTATGATTTATGCTGCAACTCACACATATATTAATTCCTTTATTTAAACAGTGGCCAAATATGGGTCGTCCTTTGGGGGTTCGTTCGATGGTGGAGCTAGAGAGGGGAAGGAGACTGAGTGAGGAAGATGGTTAAGGAGCAGAACTACTGACTGATGCATTTGATTTTGTTCCTTAGGCCAGAATGATTGCAGATGGAAGTGGGGCTTTCTGGGAGAGATGTGTCTGTGGAGTCGGACACGACTTGACAGAGTAAGACAACAACAACTAGGCTGCTTCAACCTTTCTCATCACTGGACTCAAGATCTTGAGTCATTGGTTCTAGGGGATCAGATTGACCAAAAGCACCATGGCCTAGTGGAAAACACAGGCCTTAGAATCAGGGGATAGTGTTCTAATTCCGGCTCCGCTACCTGTCTGCTGTGTGATCATGGGCAAGTTACTTCACTCTCTGAGCTTCAGTTTTCTCTCTGCAAACTGGGTTTCCAATACCTGTTCTTCCTCCCCTCAGACTGGGAGCCCCATGTGAGGCGGGAACTGTGTCCAGCCGGCTTATCTTGTATCTCGCACAGAGCTTGGCCCATAGTAACAGCTTAATGAATACCACAATCGTTGTCGTTATTACCAAACATCTCAGACCAGTGGGTCTGCCATGCAAGCAAAGAGGAGAAATGGAAGGCCTAGGCAAACTGGCCAGATCTGCAGTGACTCTGAATACTCAGATAGATGAAAAAGACTGTTCTGACTTCAACCGAGAAAGGAAAGAGTACTTTAAAAATGAGGAAAAGTTGGTATCTGATCTAACCTGAGAAGCTAGATGCCCAACTTCAATAGTCGTATTTAAATATAACTGGCCTCACTGTCCTGAAAACTATGTTGCAACTTTAAATAGGGTAGTTGCAAGCCATTGTCCAAATAAAATAGTGAGTAAAAGTAAGAAAGTTGGAAGTTTGATAAAGGTAATATTACCAGAACGGCAAGAACAGCGTGGCCTAATGGAAAGAGCATAGACCTGGGATCAGAAGACCTGCTCTTGCCAGTTGTGTAATCTTGGGCATTTAATTTCTCTATGTCTGAGGTTCTTCATCTGTGACATAGTGATTCAATGCTTGTTCTTCCTCCTACTTAGACTGTGAGCCCCCCATGTGGGACAGCAAATGTGTCTGACCTGATGACTTGTATCTAGCCCCAGTGTTTAGAACAGTTTAGAACATTGTTTAGAACAGTGCCTGATGCATAGTCAGGACCTAAATATAATAATCATAATAACAACAAGAAGAAGAAGGAGAATGATAATAACCTGACATACTTCGGTAAAGAGCGGCCCTGCTGGTGACTTCTCTTTATGGAGAGATGGCTAAATTTATGGCATTCATTTTCAAACTCTGTAACCTAAAGGCATCACTGTTGTTTTGTTGTCATATGCTGTCGAGTCTTGTCCGACCCATAGGTACGCCATAGACACATCTCTTCCACAACTCCCCACCTCCATCTGCAATCTTTCTGGTAGTGAATCCAAAGAGTTTTCTTGGTGAAAATATGGAAGCGGTTTACCATTGCCTCCTTCTGTGCAACAAAAGAGTCTTTGCCCTCGACTCTCTCCCGCACCGCTGCTGCCCAGCACAGATGAGTTTTGACTTGTAGCAGATAGCCTTCCCCTCACTAGCCACTGCCCAAGCAAGGAATGGTATGGATAGGCCTCTGCTTGACTCTCCCTCTTATAGTCATGACTGGTAGAGTACTGGAAACTCTCCAGGTGCAACCTTGAAAGGAGAAAGACAGCATAGAGATCCTACAAAAAAACCCAACTTCTAATTGTTTTTCAAATGCATTTTAATTAAATACTGCTATTTGTGGAGGGCCTCTAGAGTACAGAGCATTGTAGTAAGCACTTGGAACAGTAGGCCAGAAATAAAACAGAAATGCCCTTCCCTGACTTGCTTCCTCACATTTGATTTGGAAGTAACGTGGCCTAGTGGAAAGAGCCCAGGCTTGGGAGTCAGAGGACCTGGGTTCTAATTCTGGCTTTGCCACTGACTGCTGTGCAACCTTGGGCAGGTCACTTAACTTCTCTGTGTTTCAGTTCCCTCACCTGCAACCTGGGATTAAATACCTGTTCTCCCCTCCTACTTAGACCCTGAGCCCCATATGGGACCTGATTTGTACTTTCCAAGCATTTAGTAGAGTGCTCTGCCCACAGTAAGCGCTCAATAAATACGATTGAATGAATGAATGAATGATTATTCCTCTAGACTGAAAGCTCATTGTGGGAAGGAAAGAGGGTCTATCAAGTCTGTTATGTCATTTTCTCCCAAGTGCGTAGTATGGACTTCTGGCCACGGTAAGTGCACGATACATGCGATTGATTTGATTTAACTGGCAGTAACCATCTCTGAAATCTCCCATCTTAGAAAGTGGAAGGCCTGCCCTAAAATGTGTTTAATCGCAGAGGAAAGGATGAGGGAAGAGAGAGGGGGAAAGAGAGAGAATTGGGCTCTTTTAACTTGGGTTTATTGTGATGACTCCATTTAACAGTCAAGGTGAGGCCGGAAAATAGGTATCACCAACTCACAAGTTTTCCAAACTCTGAATCTGGGCATTTAGCACTTTAGCTATTATTGTTGCTGGCCTTCTTTATTCATAGTCTTAATTGCTATGTGTTCTACATGAAAGCGTTCACTGGAGAATATGAAAGCACTAAATAAACATGGCCTCATTAACCTTTCCCTATAAAACAATGACTATAAGCGACCACTGTTTCCAAGCTATGTTCTTTGCCCCCGATCAAATCAATCAATCAATGGTATTTATTGAGACTTTCCTGTGTGAGAGCACTCCATTAAGAGCTCAGGAGTGTCTAAGGCAACAGAGTCGGCAGACATGTTCTCTGCCCACATGAAGCTTATAATCTAGAGGGGGAGACTGTAAGCTCTTTGTGGTCAGGGAACGTGGAAACCAATTCTATTGTCTCCTTTTCTTTCTCCTTCCGCCCCACCACTCTATCTTAAATGTTTCTATGGGCTATGAAGAAGTGGAGTGAGAACGGAGTCATAGTTTCCATAAGCAGAAAAACTCCATCAAAGCCGATTTTCAGCTGCTAATTTAAGATTCAAATCCGAGTATTTTCTAGCAGCGGAGAGGAAATAATAAGGCACTAGGGAGACAGAAGGGAACTAAGATAGAGATATCAGAAGGAACTCTGAGGAATGACCTTGAAAAAACCTAAGGCTAAAGAGGAAAATGACTATCCTTTTCCTAGAATAGTGGCCTGCTCTGGGTATTGTGGCATTTGTTAAACACTTACCGTATGCCGAGATGGTCAGGTTGCAGTCCTGTCCCACGTGAGGCTCGTGGGTTCAGTAGGGAGGAAAAGCATTTTACAAATGAGGAAGCGGAAAGGACAGAGAAGTGAAGTGACTTGCCCAAGGGCCCTGCAGATAAGAGGCAGAATTAGACCCCGGGTCCTCTTGTGATGTTTTTAAGTGTCTTTTGCCTTTAGCCTACTTTGCTGTTATTCCGGCTGCCTCTGAACCTGTCCCATCATCTCCTGCTTTGAAGCAGCATGGCTTAGTGGAAAGAGCCTGGGCTTGGGAGTCAGGGGTTGTGGGTTCTAATCCCGGCTCTGCTACTTGTCAGCTGTGTGACTTTGGGCAAGTCACTTCACTTCTCTTTGCCTCAGTTACCTCATCTGGAAAATGGGGATTAAAAAAAAATGATGGCATTTGTTAAGCGCTTACTATGTGTGAAGTACTGTTCTAAGAGCTGGGGGGATACAAGGTCATCAGGCTGTCTCCCGTGGGGCTCACAGTCTCCATCCCCATTTTGCAGATGAGGGAAGTGAGGCACAGAGATGTGAAGGGACTTGCTTACGTTCACACAGCTGACAAGTGGCGGAGCCGGGATTAGAACCCACGACCTCTGACTCTGACCCACGGCCGGGCTCTTGCCACTGAGCCACGGCTGTGAGCCCCATGTGGGACAACCTGATTACCTTGTATCTACCCCAGTGCTTGCAACAGTGCTTGGCACATACCATTATTATTATTATCATTATTATTATTATTATTATTATTGACCTCTTTTCCTGCATCTTTCTGGCAGAACCGTTTCAAAAGACCGCTGCCATGGAGGAAGGAGAAAATTTGCTTGCTCTTGAAACATGGCTGTCTTTGTTGCCATGCTTGGCTACTTAGCCCAGTTAAACCTCATTCATTCATTCATTCATTCAATCATATTTATTAAGCGCTTACTGTGTGCAGAGCACTGGACTAAGCGCTTGGGAAGTCCAAGTTGGCAACATAGAGAGACAGTCCCTACCCAACAGCGGGCTCACAGTCTAGAAGGGGGAGACAGGCAACAGAACCAAACACGTGGACAGGTGTCAAGTTATCAGAATAAACAGAAGTAAAGCTAGATGCGCATCACTTGCTGTTGGAGATTCAGAATCAAGCACCCAAACCGCAAAACTTAAACGACATTTTTTTTTATTAATTCTTAATTTTGAACCCAGTAAACTTGTGGTTTCAACAGCAGAGTCATCAAATTAAACACTTATTTCGGGGCAAAACTACATAAAAAGAATTAAACCTTAGGGCAGAAGTAAAACTTTAGGGTGTATAACCAGCAAGATTAAAAGACAAGGAAGACTTCCAGCAGGTCCAATGAAATTTTTTTTTTTTTTAAAAAAGGGGTCTTTAGATTTTCACGCTCTTTTATGCAGATACCTATTCAAACCAGGCTATTCTCCAACCTGAATTTCTATCTTGAGGTATTAGTTCAATCCCGACTCGGTGTTTCTCGGGCTGTTTTCAATGCACGAGGAAGAGGCCAAATTAGGCAGTATTCTCGGGCCAGATTAAGGTCAGAGGATGTGGAGACTTTACCATTAATTGGAGGACTGTCAACATCAATCACTAGCCTTACTCCCAAATAATATTTCCTGAGCACTTGATGGTTGCACAAATGCGTAGGAATTGTGCAAGGACCATGGGATAGGTGGGAATCCGATCTGGGTGGTAGATGACACTGAAGAGATGAAGGCAACCATGAGTTCCTAACCCACTTCTTACCTATCCAACCGCCTCAATCAATCAGTGGTATTTATTGAGCGTTTCCTGGGTGCAGAGGACTGTACTAAGTCTTTGGGGCATTGTCATTGACGGACATGCTCTCTGCCCTGAAAGAGCTTGTTCTCTTTTGGCTGGGTGCATTATTTTTTCTTCAAAAATACACGATCATTTCTTACAGTTCCCCCTCTAGACTGTGAGCTCGGTGTGGGCAGGGAATGTGCCTGCTTATTGTTGCATTGTACACTCACAAGCACTTTGTAGAGGGCTTTGCACATGGTAAGGGCTCAATAAATACGACTGAATGAATGAATGTAAACTTGTGGGCAGGGAACATGTCAGAAGTCGTGGGTTTCAGTCCCGGCTCCGCCACTTGTCTGCTGTGTCACCTTGGGCAAGTCACCTAACTTCTCTGTGCCTCAGTTACTTCATCTGTAAAATGGGCATTAAGACTGTGAGCCCCACATGGGACGATCTGATTATCTTGCATAATCAGATATATAGAACAGTGCTTTGCACATAGTAAGTGCTTAACAAATACCATTATTATTATTACCAACTGTTATATTGTACTCTCTCAAGAAGTTAGTATAGCGCTCTGTGTACAGTAAGTGCTCAATAGATACAATTGATTGACTGAACTGCACATGATAAGCACTTAATATGATTGATTGATTGGGCGAGTGTTTTACTTGTCAAATGCAGGTGATTTGAGGGTGTATGGCCAGTTTTCCAAAGATACTGAAAATCTAGCCATGCTGTTGTCCAGTAACTGGATAAAAAGGAACGATGTGGCTTAGTGGATAGCGCACAGGCCTGAAAGTCAGAAGGACCTGGGCTCTAATGCTGACCTCCACCCCTATCTGCTGAGTGACCCTGGGCAAGCTCACCTCCTCCAGGAGGCCTTCCCAGACTGAGCCCCCTCCTTCCTCTCCCCCTCCCCCTCCCCCCGCCCTACCTCCTTGCCCTCCCCACAGCACCTGTATATATGTTTGTACAGATTTATTACTCTCTTTTACTTGTATATATTTACTATTCTATTTTGTTAATATATTTTGTTTTGTTGTCTGTCTCCCCCTTCTAGACTGTGAGCCCACTGTTGGGTAGGGACCGTCTCTAGATGTTGCCAACTTGTACTTCCCAAGAGCTTAGTACAGTGCTCTGCACACAGTACAGCACTCAATAAATACGACAATGACTGAATGAACTTCTCTGGGCCTCAGTTCCCTCACCATCGGCTTTAAAGAACTCAATCACCTTGTCATTCATTCATTCAATCATGTTTATTGAGCACTTACTGTGTGCAGAGCACTGTACTAAGCACTTGGGAAGTACAAATCGGCAACATACAGAGACGGTCCCCACCCATCAATGGGCTCTCAGTCTCGAAGGGGGAGAGAGATAACAAAACAAAATAAGTAGACAGGTGTCAATAGTATCAGACTAAATAGAATTATAGCTATATGCACATCATTCATAAAATAGAGTAATAAATATGTACAAATAAAATAGAGTAATATATGTATACAAATATATCCAAGGGCTATGGGGGAGGGAAAGGGGTAGGGCGGGGGGGGCGATGAGGAGGGGAGGAGCAGGGGGAGAGGAAAAACGGGGAGGGGGCTCAGTCTGGGAAGGCCTCTTGGAGGAGGTGAGCTCTCAGTAGGGCTTTGGAGGGAGGAAGAGAGCTAGTTCGGCGGATGTGTGGAGGGTATTCCAGGCCAGAGGTATGATGTGGGCCAGGGGTCAACGGCAGGACAGGCGAGAACGAGGCCCAGTGAGGAGGTTAGCGGTAGAGGAGCGGAGGGTGCGGGCTGGGCTGGAGAAGGAGAGAAGGGAGGTGAGGTAGGAGGGGGAGAGGTGATGGACAGCCTTGAAGCCTTGCTTGATTCGAAGGTTGATAGGCAACCGCTGGGGATTTTTGAGGAGGGGAGTGACATGCCCAGAGCATTTCTGTACAAAGGTAATCCGGGCAGCCCAGTGAAGTATAGACTGAAGTGGGGAGGGACAGGAGGTTGGGAGATCAGAAGGGACTTCCTAGCTTATCCCTTCCTACCTTACGTCTCTGAGCACACTTGGCTCCTCTTATGCCAGTCTTCTCACTGAAGCTCAGTCTCATCTGTCTCGCTGCCATCCCTTCACCCACATCCTGCCCCTGGCCCGGAACTCCTTCTCTCTTCACATCCTATTAGAAGCAGCGTGGCCCAGTGGAAAGAGCGCGGGCTTTGGATTCAAAGGTCACGGGTTCAAATGCCAGCTCCGCCAATTGTCAGCTGTGTGGCTTTGGGCAAGTCACTTCACTTCTCTGTGCCTCAGTTACCTCATCTGTAAAATGGGGATTAAGACTGTGAGCCCCCCCGTGGGACAACGTGATCACCCTGTAACTTCCCCAGCGCTTAGAACAGTGCTTTGCACACAGTACGTGCTTAATAAATGCCATTATCATTATTATTTATTATTATTATTATTATCTGTAAAATGGGGATTCAGACTGTGAGCCCCCCCGTGGGACAACCTGATCACCCTGTAACCTCCCCAGCGCTTAGAACAGTGCTTTGCACATAGTAAGCACTTAATAAATGCCGTTATTATTATTATTTATTATTATTATTATCTGTAAAATGGGGATTCAGACTGTGAGCCCCCCCCCCCCACCGTGGGACAACCTGATCACCCTGTAACCTCCCCAGTGCTTAGAACAGTGCTTTGCACATAGTAAGCACTTAATAAATGCCGTTATTATTATTATTATCATTATTATCTGTAAAATGGGGATTCAGACTGTGAGCTCCCTGTGAGACAGGGACTGTGTCCAATCTGATTAACTTGCCTCTACCCGAGGGCTTAGGGCGGTGCTTGGTACATAGTAAGCGTTTAACGAGTACTAGAAGAATTCTTCTAAAGCAGGGATGTCTGTCCATCATCAAGCGCTTAGTACAGTGCTCTGCACACAGTAAGCGCTCAATAAATACGATTGATTGAGGCCACTATGGAGGGGAGAGGGGGAGGGATTCTGATGGGGGGCGGTTAACGGCCCGTCCGCCCGCACGCCCGCCGTTGTCCCGCAGGGGGCGCTGTCCGAGGCCGCCGTTGTCCTGCAGGGGGCGCTGTCCGCGGCCGCCGTTGTCCTGCAGGGGGCGCTGTCCGCGCCCACCCTGGGGGCCTGTAGAGGTCACTCTCCGCTCCTGCCCTTATCCTGCAGGGGGCGCCGTCCGCGCCCGCCGTGGGGCCCTGCGGGAGTCACTCTCCGCGCCCGCCGTTGTCCTACAGGGGGCGCTGCCATTCATTCATTCAATCGTATTTATTGAGCGCTTACTGTGTGCAGAGCACTGTACTAAGCGCTTGGGAAGTCCAAGTCGGCAACATCTAGAGACGGTCCCTACCCAACAGCGGGCTCACAGTCTAGAAGGGGGAGACAGACAACAAAACAAAACGTATTAATCAAATAAAATAAATAGAATAAATATGTACAAATAAACTAATAGAGTAATAAATACGTACAAGCATATACCCATAGAGAAGCAGCGTGGCTCAGTGGAAAGAGCCCGGGCTTTGGAGTCGGAGGTCATGGGTTCAAATCCCGACTCCGCCACTTGGCAGCTGGGTGACTTTGGGCGAGTCACTGCACTTCTCTGGGCCTCAGTTTCCTCATCTGTAAAAACGGGGATTAAGAACGTGGCCCCCCCCGTGGGACAACTTGATCACCTTGCAATCCCTCCAGCGCTTAGAACAGTGCTTGGCACATAGTAAGCGCTTAATAAATGTCATCATCATTATTATTATTATTATTATATATATACAGGTGCTGTGGGGAGGGGAAGGAGGTAAGGTGGGGGGGGATGGGGGGGGCGCTGTCCGCGGGTCTCTGCTGGGGTCGCTGTCCGCGCCCGGTGCTGTCCCGCGGGGGTCATCCAACTTGTACTTCCCAAGCGCTTAGTCCAGTGCTCCGCACACCGTAAGCGCTCAATCAATACGATTGAATGAATGAATGAATGAATGAATGAATGAATGAATGAATTCTCCGCGCCCGCCCTTGTCCTGCGGGGGCGGTGACTCTCCGCGGGCGGCGGCGGCGGCGGCGTCCTGCAGGGGGCGCGGTCCGCGTCCGCCGTTGCCGTCGGTAGGGGTGGCTGCGGACGGGCGGGCGTCCGCCGTGGGCCCGCAGGGGGCGCTGCGGGAGGGGGGCCGTTTACGGCCCGGCCCCCGCCCCGGGTCCCGGCAGGCTCTGCGGCTCGGCCACGCCCCGCCCGGCCCCGCCCCCCCGGGTCCTAACGCCCGCCGGACCTCCTCTCCGCCGCGCCACCGCCCCGTCCGTCCGTCCCTCCCTCCCTCCCTCCGTCCTGACGGGCGTGTCCCGGTGGGCTCCGGCCGTGGGCTCCGGGGCGTCCCCCGGGCCGAACATGATGGACTTCAACATGAAGAAGCTGGCGGCCGACGCGGGAACCTTCCTCAGCCGCGCCGTGCAGGTGGGCGCCGCCACGGGCACTGGGGGGGGGGGGGGGCACGGACACACACACACACACACACACACACACACACACCCCCACGGGCCCCCCGGTGGTCCTGCCACAACGCTTCGTCCGCGGCTCCGCACCCGGCCAGCGCCCGCTGCGGACGCCGGGGGGGGGGGGGTGAGGAGGGGGAGGTGGGGAAGGGGAGGAGAAGAAGAAGAAGAAGGAGGGGGGAAGGAGGAGGAGAAGAGGAGGAGGGGGAGGAGGAGGAAGAGAAGAAGAAGAGGAGGGGGAGCAGGAGAAGGAGGGGGGAAGGAGGAGGAGAAGAGGAGGAGGGGGAGGAACAGGAGAAGAAGAGGGAGGAGGAGAAGGGAGGAGGTGGAGGAGAAGAGGGAGGAGGAGAAGGGAGGAGGTGGAGAAGAAGAGGGGGGAGGGAGGAGGAGAAGGGGGGAGGAAGGGGAGGATGAGATGAGGAGGAATGGGAGGGGAGGATGAGAAAAGGAGAAGGAATAGAAGAAGGGGAGGAGGAAAAGGAGGAGGAGAAGAGGGGGGAGGAAGGGGAGGACGAGAAAAGGAGGAGGAATAGGAGGGGAGGAGGAAGAGGGGGGAGGAATAGAAGAAGGGGAGAAGGAGGGGAGGAGGAAGAGGGGAGAGGAAGGGGAGGACGAGAAAAGGAGGAGGAATAGAAGGAGGGGAGGAGGAAGAGGGGGGAGGAAGGGGAGGACGAGAAAAGGAGGAGGAATAGAAGAAGGGGAGGAGGAAGAGGGGGGAGGAAGGGGAGGAGGAAGAGGGGGGAGGAAGGGGAGGACGAGAAAAGGAGGAGGAATAGAAGAAGGGGAGGAGGAAGAGGACAAGGGAGGAAGAGGAGGAGGAGAAGAGGGGGGAGGAAGGGGAGGACGAGAAAAGGAGGAGGAATAGAAGGAGGGGAGAAGGAGGGGAGGGGGAGGAGGAGAAGGAGGGGAGGAGGAAGAGGAGGAGAAGGAGGGGAGGGGGAGGAGGAAGAGGAGGAGAAGGGAAGGAGGTGGGGGGTCCCGGGGCAGGCCCTGGCAGCGGGCTTAGCTTGGGGCCGGGCCGGGCCGGGCCCTGGGTCCCCGGACCAAACCGGGGCCGCAGCCCCAGCCCAGCAGCCTCCGGGGGGACCGGGGAGGAGACGGGGGGGACGGCCGGGGACGGCCCAAGGCGGGCGGTCCGGCCGGCCGGCCGTGATGGATGGGGAGGGGAGGGGAGGGGAGGGGAGGGGCCGCCCGTCCGGCCCGGCCCGGCGGTCCAAACGGCCGCACCGCGCGCCCGCTACGGGGCCGGGAGCGAACGAAGGAAAATGGAAGACCGGCCCCGGCCGCCCCCCCCCCCCCCCCCCCCGCCGGTGGCCGGGGATTGTCTCTCTCTGCTGCCCAGTTGTTGGACTTTACAACCGCTTAGTCCAGTGCCCCGCACAAAGGAGGCGCTCAATAAATACGGCCGAGTGAAGGAGGAGTGAATGAAAATGGAAGAGCCCACGGTGGGCAGGGATTGGCCCTGCTGCCGAATTGTACCTTCCAAGCGCTTAGTCCGGCGCTGGAAGCGTTCGGTAAATACGATTGAATCAATGAGTGAGTGAAAATGGAAGTGAGCCCGTTGTGGGGTTAGGGATTGTCTCCCTCTGCTGCCGAATTGCACTTTCCAAGCGCTTAGTACAGTGCTCCGCACACAGGAAGCGCTCAGTAAATACGATGGAATGAAGGAAGGAAGGAAGGAAGCATCGAGGACCGTCCTGCCCCTTTCAGTCTATGATTTAAAGGCCTTAATTGGAAATAGCGCCTCGTTTTAAGGAGGTAAAGAAGGGCCGCCCCCGGAGACTGACCTCTGACCTCTGACCCCTGACCCCGGGACCGGTCCTATAGAGAGGCGCCTGTATTCCAACCCGCAAAACCACCCTGCTGCTCCTGGGGAACGGCCCCTGGGGTATTTAGTAAGCACCTACTGTGTGCAGAGCGCTGTACTAAGCGCTTGGAAAGTACGATTCAGCGATCAAGAGAGTCGATCACCACCCACAATGGGCTTACTAAAGTATAGAGGGGGGGGGACGCAGGCATCAAAACAAATAGTAATGGTATTTGTTAAGCACTCACTGTGTGCCGAGCACTGTTCTCAGCGCTGGGGTAGATACAAGGTAATCGGGCTGTCCCATGTGGGGCTCACAGTCTCAATCCCCATTTTACAGATGAGGTAACTGAGGCACAGAGAAGTTAAATGATTCACCCAAGGTCACAGAGTTGACAAGTGGCACAGGCGGAATTAGAATCCATGACCTCTGACTCCCAAGCCCGGGCACTTTCCACTCAGCTGCGCTGCTTCTCAGAGAAGTAAACAGGCATCGATATAAATGAGTAGAATTATAGATTATATACATATAGACCAAAGTGCTGTGGCGCGGGGAGACGGGGGAAGGGCAAAGGGGGCGAGTCGGGGATGCGGAAGGGAGGGGGAGCTGAGGAAATGGTGGGCTTAGTCTGGGAAGGCCTCTTGGAGGAGGTGAGCCTTCAGTAGGGCTTTGAAGGGGGAGAAGAGTGATTGTCTGGAAGATTTGAGGAGAGAGGGCATTCCGGGCCAGAGGTCGCTCCCCTGCCTTCCCTTCCCCTTGGTCCCCGAATTTGGGCGGCTAAATGGAAAACTGCTGGTCCATCCACTTCATCCCTCACTTTATTCATTCATTCAACTCAGTCGTATTTATTGAGTGCTTACTGTGTGCAGAGCACTGCAGTAAGCGCTTGGAAAGTACAATTCGGCAACAGATAGAGATGATCCCTACCCAACTACTGGCTCACAGTGTAGAAGGGGAAGACAGACAACACAACAAAACAGGTAGACAGGAGTCAGTGCCATCAAAATAAATAGAATTAGAGAGATACACGCATCATTAATAAAATAGAGTAATAAAGATGTACAAATATACACAAGTGCTGTGGGGAGGGGAAGGGGGTAGGGCAGAGGGAGGGAGTGGGGGCGATAAGGGAGGAGGAGTAGAGGAAGAAGGGAGGGGTCTCAGTCTGGGAAGGCCTCCTGAAGGAGGTGAGCTCTCAGTAGGGCTTTGAAGGGAGGAAGAGAGCTAGTTTGGCAGATGTGTGGAGGGAGGGCATTCCAGGCCAGGAAGAGGACTTTAGCCGGTGGTCCACGGTGGGACAGGCGAGAATAAGGCCCAGTGAGGAGGTGAATGGCAGAGGAACGGAGGGTGCGGACTGGGCTGGAGGAGGAGAGAAGGGAGGTGAGGTAGGAGGGGGCGAGGGGATGGACAGCCTTGAAGCCCAGGGTGAGGAGTTTTTGCTTCATGCAATGGTTGATGAAGGACTCCCAGGTGATGATAATCATAAGTCGGGTATCTGTCAAACGCTTACTACATGCCAAGCACCGGGGTGGAGACAAGGTTGGACACGGTCCCTGTCCCATGTGGGGCTCACAGTCTCCGTCCCCCATTTGACAGATGAGGGAACCAAGGCCCAGAGAAGCAAAGTGAGGTGCCCGAGGTCCCATAGCAGAAAGGGGGCGGAGCCGGGATTAGAACCCATGATCTCTGACTCGCAGGCCCGGCTTTTGCCACTAGGCCAGGCTGATGATGTCTAAGGGGAGGAAATTCCATACTTGGTTTCGAACGGGAGGAGAAAGCAAAGTGAGGTTTAAAGACTGTCGGCATCGCGTAATACACTTGTGAATATATTGAGACTGTCTCACTTTGGTGGAGGAGGGGTGTACGTGCTCAGAGGAAAGAGTTTTATTCCCGGTAGTCCATATACTACTGTTCTTGGTGATGGAATTTCTTCTCAGTCAGGCACACCAACCGTCCCGAGTAGGAGAGGGATCGCAAAGAGGCAAGTGTGCAGTGGTGTGTAAGGAAACAACAGTAAAATGCAAGGAGAAAGGTTTGCCCCGGTTATCATGTACTCTTCCCTTTAGACCTCTTTTCCTCTGCTTTAAAAACAGGCTTATTCCCTCTCTCAGTTTACAGAGCACTGTGTTAGGTGCCCAGTGGAAATGCAGTAGAGGTAAGACCCCGGCCTGCCCTCAAGGAGTGTAGCGTCTTGCTCAATATTTCCTCTCAGGGTCAGCGGAGCACTGTATTAGATGCCTGGTGCAAATACACTAGAGATAAGACCCCCACCCCCAGCCTGCCCTGGAGGAGCATAGAGTCTTGGGCAGACATGCTCTCGTCTGGAGCAAAACCTGCTTCGGGAACTGGCAGCGCAAGGGAATTGCCCTACACTTCTTTTGGCCTCTCTCCCTCTATTTCTCCTGGAGTTCCTCCAGCCCCCACCCCAGCCCCCCAATTTGGAAAAAGAAGAGGCTGGGATGCCGGCCTGTAGGCATACCACCTCCAAGGAGCAGCCCGTTTAGGGGGGAAACCAGGCAACCCTTTAAGTCATCCAGCCTCCAGGCAGTGCACGCTCCTAGATCATAAGTTGGTCATGGGCGGGAACTGTATCTGTTTTGTTTTATCGGACTCACCCAAGCTCTCAGTATGGTGCTTTGCACACAGTAAGTGCTCGATAAATAGAATTGATTGACCGCCCCAGTTAGGGAAAGGTAGTTTGGAAAGGTTGGGGTGGAGGGGCAAAGGGAAAAAAGGCATAAAGGTCAAGGGCCTGGGGGTCATTGGGCTATTGGAGGAGAGGAGAGGAGTCTTTGGGGAGAATTCCTATGTGCTAAGGGGGAAGGGGAAGTGGTTGGGGGGGTAGGGACAGGAGCGAGGCATAAGTTGGTGGTGAATGTGAGGACGCTGGAGGCCTCGGCGGTTGGGAGATCCAGGCTGTCGCTGCTGCACAGGTTGATTAGGACCTGCCGCGTCCAGGAACCGGCCACGTGGGTCCCACTTCATAACGCTTTACCGTTTTTTTTAATGGTATTCAAGCACTTACTGTGGGTCAACCACTGTTCTAAAGCACTGGGGTAGGTGCAGGTTAATTAGGTCCGACCCAGTCCCCCTCCTGCATTGGGCTCACAGTCTACGGAGGAGGGAGAACAGGTTTAATCCCACTTTACAGTTGAGGAAACCGAGGCATGATTTGCCCAAGGTCCCACAGCAAGCCATTGGCAGTTCCGGGATGAGAGCCCACGTGCTTCTGATTCCCAGGCCCATGCTCTATCCGCTAGCCCATGCCTCTCTTGCTAGCATTCTCTCATCAGGTAAGATCGGTGCAAGGAACTGGAGCGCTTACTGTGTGCAGAACACTGTACTAGATGCTTGGGAGAGTACAGTGGGAAGGAGTAGGTAGAGATGATCCCTACCCACAAGGAGCTCAGTCCCCCGCTAAAGGGGGGAGACTGGCCTTAGAATAAATAACAGATGGTTATGTACATCAGTGCTGGGAGAGGGGTGAATATCAAAGTGTGTGAAGACTATAGTCCATTTACTATGTGCCACTATTTCACTCATTCCACCAGCCTGCAATGAAAGTAGACTATCTGGATATTTAAAAATAGCTTCCATCCGAAGTTTTTGCTCTGGCTGCCTTTTTGGAGAGTTTGCGGCAGGTCCGTTTTTAGTTTTGTGGGGTTTTTTTTCTCTTTCCTGTAAAATCTGAGTGGACGCAAATATCGAGGCCCTAAAATGAATGTAAACTTTTGTTATGATCCACTGAGTGATATTCCTAGCTTTCCTTAGCATTCAACCCCCTCTGAATGGGCCTGGTTACTAGTCTAAGGAAAGATAAGGCGACCGCTTAGATCTTCTCTGGCTCAATAGATGCTAAAAAGCACCTAAAATCATTCAGATGATTTTTAACCTATTGTGGGCAGGGAAAGGGGGCTCTGAACGCTGTTTCGCTTTACTCTCCCAAGTGCTCAGTACTGTGATCTAGCCACAGGAGCCAGAGGAGGAGCCAGATGCTCTCTCTCAATCAGTTAACCGTATTGAGCACTTACCGTACTAAGCGCCTGGGAGAGTGCAAGAGGACAGAATTGGGAGACACGTTCCCTGCCCGCAAAGAGCCTTCAGTCTAGAGGGGGAGAACCCTCTGGCTTGTTTTACCGCTGGGGCCGGGGAACCAGCTCAGAAGGATCGATCACCCCACCAGCAAAACAAGGAGCTCACACGTGGAATGCTGGAAGATAGTTGCTTCTAATAAATAATGTTAAGGCTTCAGCTGTTGCGGAGTTTTGTTACCCAACATGTGGCAATGACTAATCACGCTTGTCGTAGACAAGACTTGACAATTGGTCTGTTTTAATCCACAACCAATTGGGTGGCAGGTGCCCACTAGGTCAGCCAGGGCAAGAGAGAGGCCAGGCTGTCCGCTGAATACGATTGAAAATCCAATTTCCTTACAGCTAGCATTAATCTCCGCAAAATACAATCTGATCCAGTGTCATCGGCTCAAGTCTGTTTTGGTCTGGATAGACGAGCCCAGAGGACAGTTACTGGTAATTGCAGTAGAGCCAGTTTGACAACGACATAGAAATTATGTTCCCCAGGAACCCACCCTGAAAAATCGCATTAGGATCCCCAAGCCTTGACCGAAGACAGATGTGCACTTAAACCCTCTGGGTACAACCCCGCGCGGAGTCACAGGAGACGCACTTTGTCGGAAGAACGTCCTCCAATTCCCCCAAAGCAGGGAGTGAAAACAAGTGTTTTCAAAGAACTGACTCTAATTTGGATATTGGAGACAGAGCGGAGGAAACTGACAGGTAGAAAAATGCGTGAAACATCCTCTCCATCAGCCTGTGGTATTTACTGAAAGCTTACTGTGGGCAGATCACAGTACTGAGCACTTGGGAGAGTACAGCACCACGGCGTTCGTAGCCCCCCGTTCCCCATCCACAAGATAGGTTAAAAATCAGCAGAATGATTTTAGTTGCTTTTTAGCTTCCTTTGAGCCAGAGAGGATCTAAGCGGTCATCTAATCTTTCATTCCTCTGCTGCATCCCTTTATAATAATAATACTAATGATGGTATTTGTTAAGCGCTATGTGCCAAGCCCTGTTCTAAGCTGGGGCAGATACAAGGTAATCAGGTTGTCCCATGTGGGGCTCACAGTCTTAATCCCCTTTGTATAGATGAGGTCACTGAGGCATAGGGAAGTGAAGTGGCTCGCCCAAGATCACACAGCAGACAAATGGCGGAGGCAGGATTAGAACCCACATCCTCTGACTCTCAAATCTGGGCTCTTTCCACTAAGCCACGCTGCTTTGGAGCAATCAAGTTTCTAATTTGCTGACTTTCAAATATTTTCCAAGGTGATTCCAGTATTCCTCTAATCAAAGTATTTTACAGGAGATTGAAAATCAATTAAATCCATGAGCAAGAATTGGGGCCAATCAGTTCCTAAGATAAACTCTTCAAGGCCGTATTGAAATCAGTAAGCGTGCTGTTGCGCAAAGATAAATTCATGAGAGGCTATTTATGTTTTAAAAGTGGATTGAGCTAAACCCAGATAAGCCTCGTAAACAAGGTAAAATAAACTTATGTAGAAACAGTCCATTTTTTTCCCATCAGAGTAGCTTCATTCATTTTCAGAGTAGCTTCATTCATTCAATTCTATCTTGCTGGTCAACTTAAAAAAAAAATTGAAGAGCTTTTTGAACGAACGGGTAAGGACCGTCTCTATGTGTTGCCGACTTGTACTTCCCAAGCGCTTAGTACAGTGCTCTGCACACAGTAAGCGCTCAATAAATACGAATGAATGAACGATTGAATGAATGAACATGCCTCATTTCTAATCCCTTGTTTGGAGCCTGTTATTGCCTTGCCTTTGCTGAAACAATGAAGTACTTTAGCATTCATTCATTCAATCGTATTTATTGAGCGCTTACTGTGTGCAGAGCACTGTACTAAGCGCTTGGGAAGTACAAGTGGGCAACATATAGAGACGGTGCCTACCCAACAGCGGGCTCACAGTCTAGAAATGATCAAGTGTAGTATTGTCACTTTGTTTCTATTAAAATTTTAAACTTTCTCCAGAACCTTTCTCATAAAGAATAGCCCTGCTTACAACATAATTTCGGAATATGAAGAGTAAAAAAAAAAAATAATAATTGTTTATACTCTTGAATTTTTGTTTCGTTTCCTACTATTGTCTGCATTCAGTAGTTTCCCTCATCCCTAGCCAGAGAAACTGATTTTCAGTTCGTTGCTATTGAAGGTTTAGTTTTGCCTTTGTTTGTAGCAACACTCATTGTTTTGAGTGATTTCGAATTACTTCATTAGAGAAACAAACATTTCAACAATGCTGCATTTTCTTTCCCCTTTTAAAAACAGGCACCTTTCCTATTCAAAGAAAAACTTCCCTATTTCAAAGCAGATTTAAATGGGGGGGGTAAACTCAAGCTTGACTGATACTTCCAGGGAAGGATTGTATCAGTGCCTTTTTTAAAGCGTTAGGACGGCACTTTCTTTTTTCTGTTTGGAGTCCCGCTCGATCCAAGAAAAATTTCTCGTCAAATTTCCGTGGCACCCATTAGTGAGCAGTCCAGAAGTACTGGCTTGTGTGAATAACGCGAGCCTATTCGCTCACATTTTCTCTGAGTCACTTCCTCCCTTACCTTCATTCTCTCTGTTAACTCCAGAAATCCACCCTCATCCCTTTTCCCCACTCCCTCTTGAGAGCGGATGTTCCTTGCTAAGGGGAAAGTAGGGGTGGATTTCATCTGAATTCATGGTTCCCTTCTGACACCCACTCCTTTGGCCTGATCTTTTGTGCAAACACGGTCCATTTTTTTTTTAACTTTCGTCCTCTGGGGTTGAAGTCTGTGACTTGTGTCCGCCTCAGCTGCTTTAGAGTAGAAGCTCCCAGGAAGCAAGTCCTGTCTCTTCCCCCAATCCTGTGCCGTGTCGGGAAGCAGCGTGGCTTAGGGGAAAGAATCCGGACTCTGGGAGACCAAGGACGTGGGTTCTAATTCCGGCTCCGCCACCTGTCTGCTGTACGACCTGGGGCAAGCCGCTTAACTTCTCTGTGCCTCAGTTCCCTCATCTGTGAAATGGGGATGAAGAGTGTGAGTCCCACGTGGGACAACCTGATTACCTTGTCTCTGCCCCAGCACTTAGAACAGTGCTTGGCACATTGTAAGCACATAACAAATACCATTATCATTATTATTATTATTATCATTAGTCATGGAAGCAGGGAGGCCTAATGGAAAAAGCACCGGCCTGGGTTTTGGGGGACCTGAGTTCTGATTCTGCCTCTCCCACTTGCCTGCTGTGTGATCTTGGGCAAGTTACTTAACCTCTCGGTGCCTCATCTTGCTCATCTGTAAAATGGGGATTCAGTAACTCTTCATTCATTCATTCAATCATATTGAGCGCTCACTGTGTGCAGACACTGTACTAAGCGCTTGGAAAATACAATTCGGCAACAGAGAGAGACAATCCCTACCCAACAACGGGCTCACAGTCTCTTCTCCTTCCTACTTAGAGAAGCAGCATGGTGTAATGGCTAGATCACAGGCCTGAGAGTCAGAAAGACATGGGTTCTAATCCCACTCCACCACTTGTCTGTGGGTGACCTTGGGCAAGTCACTTCACTTCTCTGGGACTCTATTTAAAATGTCTGTTTTTCTGCCAAATAATATTTGTATTTCAAACACAGTTTTTCCGTCATATGGCTATTAGAAAAGCGTGATGGGACAAGTGTGGCTATTTCCTGGTTATGATCTTAGTTGTCTCCATTTAAAACAAAAACCACACTATTTTAAGCCAAACACAATATGGTTCTGGGATTTTGAAGACTTGAACCTTTTTAATAGTCTCCATAAATAAAACTAGTTATGCCGGAGCATTTGGATGGGAGACAAAACAGACAAAAGTGAAAGTAAACAGTTGCTACCCAAAGAGGCATAAAAGAAAGTAAAACTACCTCTAAAACCAGTAATATATAGCCTGAACATGTAGAGGACCATATTACTCTCAGTTTTAGAAACCAGTCTAGAATTGACTGGCAAGATTTATATTTTTAATGTCCATGCTCACGCACCCTTTTTAGAAAAATTAGGGTTTTTTGCTCCCTTCTAGATAAACTTCTCTGTGCCCCCTTGACATCATCTGTAAAATGGGGTTTAAGACCATGAGCCCATGGGGGACCTGATTAGCTTGTATCTGCCCCAGCACCTAGTATTGTGCCTAGTATTGTGCCTGGAACGTAGTAAGCACCCAACAAGTACCGTTAAAAAAAAGAGGGATCGATGGATTAGTCGTGCTGGGATGTGGCCTTGGTAGTGAGGTCAGAAATAGAAGCCATCGCTCGGGACTGGGCAGGGATTGTCTCTTTTTATTGCTCATCATCATCAATCGTATTTATTGAGCGCTTGCTATGTGCAGAGCACTGTACTAAGCGCTTGGGAAGCACAAATTGGCAACATATAGAGACAGTCCCTACCCAACATTGGGCTCACAGTCCAAAAGGGGGAGACAGAACAAAACCAAACATGCTAACAAAATAAAATAAATAGAATAGATATGTACAAGTAAAATAAATAAATAAATAGAGTGATAAATATGTACAAACATATATACAGGTGAATGTATATTGTGAATGAAGTGAATGATGGGCCGGGGAGCTTTAAGCCCAGGAAGGGAAGAGGGATCGAGAAGGGGAAGTTGTTCGGTCTGGGATGAAGAAGGGCGTTTCCGCTAGCAAAGAAGTGTCTGAACTACCGACTACGTTTTAGTAAAATTCTTTTACTTCCATAACTAACCGTGTCTTCCACAAGACGCTTCAAAACGTCTCCAAATAACCCCATTAGGCTCTTGAAAAATCTATTTTTTATTATTATTATCGATAATATTAGTATATATTAATTATATATTAATCAATCAATCAATCGTATTTATTGAGCGCTTACTGTGTGCAGAGCACTGTACTGAGCGCTTGGGAAGTACAAGTTGGCAACATCCATTGCTGTATTGCACTTTCCCAAGTGCTTAGTACAGTGCCCTGCACAAAGTAAGCACTCGAGTATGAATGAATTTTCCATCTACAGAGGGTGGAAATGTGCAGGAATCAATCATTCCAACAAAGGATGGTATTTATTGAGCACTGTGCTGAGCACTTGGAAGAGAACAAAGCAGTCGGTAGACACCCTTCCCTGCCCTCAAGGAGCTTACTGTCTAATACCCTTCCCCCCGCCCCCAGGAAAGGTTGTAGGTGTCCACCTGGGAGCCCGAGAGACTAGGTCCTTCTGCTGGCTACAGGGCGGCGGGCTCTGTCCAACCACAGGCTGGAGCAGGAAACCCCCAAGGGGAAGCAGACCCTTGTTCCTTTGTTGATTCATTCAGTTGTATTTATTAATCGCTTACTGTGTGCCAAGCACTGTACTAAGCACTTGAGAGAGTACAGTTTAACAATATGGAGCACAGGCCTTGGAGTCAGAAGGTTGTGGGTTCTAATCCTGGCTCCACCACTTGTCCGCTCTGTGACCTTGGGTTAGTCACTTCACATCTCTGGACCTCAGTTCCCTTACCTGTAAACTGGGGATTGAGACTGTGAGCCCAAAGTGGAACAGGGACTGTGTGCGACCTGCTTTGTTTGTAGCCACCCCAGCGCTTAGTACAGTGCCTGGCATATAATAAGGGCCTATCAAATACCATAATAATAATAGTTGTTATTATAGTGTTGGTATTTGTTAAGCATTTACTATGTACCAAACACTGTTCTAAGCATGTTTCTGATTCCTTCTGCTTACAGAAACTTATAGCAAAAATTTGTGAGGTGTTTTTTGGTATGGGGTTTGTTTGTTTTTTTTGGTTTTTGTATTTCCGTGTTACAATCTGTGGTTAGGCTGGGAAATGACCTAAACAATTTAGTGAATAGAGTCAGTGTGGAAGCAAAGTGAGGCAAATATTTTCTTACCAGAAATGCTCCAAGTGGAAAAGTGGCAAATAATGTTAGGAAAATTGAGATTTTATTGGGCCAAAAAGTGGGCAAGTCACCCCTGGACAAATGCCTTGCCATTTTGTGGCTACACTAAAAATGCCTCCGCGCAGACCGTCTTAATGTGTTGAATCCTCATGACCTCCAGTTTAAACTTGGGGCTGTTTTTGATTGAAGATGGCTTTCAACATAGTGATAAACTGAACCACTGTGCTTTCATTCAAGTAGAGATTCAAGCTGGACTTTGAATTGTGATTGAGCAAGCACCTTACTGGGCATTTCCATTCTTGGAGAATTTGTCTTTGCAGCGCCAATAAGAAATGTAGTCCTTTTCCACAAATAAGAATGTCCCTTTTCCAGGAAAGAAAAATGCCTCATTCATTCATTTGTTCGTATTTATTGAGCGCTTACTGTGTGCACAGCATTGTACTAAGCACTTGCCTCTAAATGTGTGTCTATACAATGCGTGTGAACTTTGGTAATATTAGGGTGTCGAATGCCTTGTCCACCAAATTAGAGGTTTAAGTTTTCATCTTAACGTTATCATGCAGCAATATTGTGCTCACAGGGGTTGGTGTGGCTTCAGGAGTCATGCAGTGAGTTTCCGTTTGAAAAATCACATTTCTGTCCATCCAGATTCTGGATACTTTGGTTTCTGGGGTTGTCGACAGTCCCTCTAGCCTGTAAGCTCACTGTGAGGAGGGAATGCGTCTTTTATATTTCACTCTCCCAAGCGCTTAGTGCTCAGTACCTTTCAACAGTAAGCGCTCAGTAAATACCATTGATTGACTGATTCGATTGATTAGACCCAGGGCAGCCATCATTCGTGTTAGCCACCTAGATACCTTTTCAGGGTTTAACCATAGGAATCAATCAATCGAACGGATGTGTGCACTTACTGGGTGCCGAGCACCGTACTAAGTGCTTGGGAGAGTACAATACAGCAGAATTAGCTGACACGTCCCCTGTCCATAATGAGCATTCAACTATAAGCTTAGAGGTGGGGGAAGACAGGTCTGCACGTAGGATGTCCCTTAAAGTCTTTTAGACTGTGAGCCCACTGTTGGGTAGGGACTGTCTCTATATGTTGCCAGCTTGTACTTCCCAAGCGCTTAGTACAGTGCTCTGCACACAGTAAGCACTCAATAAATACGATTGATTGATTCATTGATTAAAGGTACTCAGGGTTACTGGTCACTCCTCTGCTGACCTGGAAGTAATAGACATGCATGCATTGTACAGGTTCCACAGTGTAGAAAAGCGCTATATGATACAGGAAATGTCTGTTTATCGTTGTAATCTCCCAAGCACGTACAGCGGTGCTCCGCACACAATAAGCACTCAATAAACACAGTTGAATGAATGAAGGGTACGTTTAGCGGAAATCTACGGAACCCAAAGCACGGCCACCTCCCCCGATCCAGAGACATTGTTTACCCGTCTTCTGAGCCCAGAATTCAGCAGGCAGAAGGAAGGTGGGCATTGAAAAGAAAATACTCGCTTACAAAGCTATCCTCTGTAGCAGTATCGGAAAGGAGACCAACCAGCTAAAAACTAAAACCATCCAGATGACTACCCAGTCCTCAGGGGCATGGCTGTGACTTGGATTCACTATAATTCCCCGCAGTGCTTAGAGCAGTATCGTGCTCATGGGGAGTGAGCAAAAAGTGCTGTTGACTAGAATCAAGTTGTGCTTTTTGTAGGAAAAAAAAAAATCATTTGAAATAGCCATTAGTGGTATCTTTAGTCACAGTTGTTGTCAACCACATATGCATTGTGCCTTTTGATTGCAAAAGAAATTTCTAAGCACTTTTTATAATGTTTCCCCTTGGGATTACGACTCCCTCTTCAAGTTCACCAACCTTAGATTTATCATTTTATTGGCTTTAAAAAAAATCCTTCCAGATAATACAATGTATAACACTTAAGTCATGGGCTACAGTAAAGGGGAAAAATAGAAGAGGAAATGTAATCTCTCAGAGCACCACAGCTCTGGAGTGAAAACCATGTGTGGGGGTGACATGTAAAAGTCTCTGTGTGCTTGTTTTTCTTCTCTCTCTTATTTATTTATTTATTTATTTTTCCCTTACATGACAGTTTACAGAAGAAAAGCTTGGTCAGGCAGAGAAGACTGAACTGGATGCTCACTTAGAGAATCTTCTCAGCAAAGCAGAATGTACCAAACAATGGACAGAAAAAATAATGAGGCAAACAGAGGTGTTATTGCAGCCCAACCCTAGTAAGAAACCTTTTCTCTCTCTTGCTTCGATTTAAATGTGGTTATCGAATAAGACTTTCTCCCTTGTGTTTTATTTGTGCATTTTATGACATTGACATTTCAATTTACATTCTTGATTTATATACTTTTTAATTCCGTTTTATTAAAGAGGGTGATTATATCTATAGACTTCATTTACAACTGTTGAAACTTCATGGAATCTGAAAAACAAACGGCTTCAGATGGTACCTAAAGTTTTCTTTAAGATGTAGTTACACTTTTAGGCTGTGATCTCACTGAATCATTATAAAATCATAGGGTTGAAATGGCCTATCAGGATGACAGTGATCTAATCCTTTTCTCTGCCTCCAGGCTTCTTTTAAACCAGTCACAGCCAATTACCATCAGTTGCCTATCAAAATAATATGTTGGGTGCCACTATAAGCAGCTATTGAGCAGGAAGGCATGTGATGCTGATGATGTCTGGCAATGTTATTACCCTGTTATTTTTGTTTTTCTCTTAATGATATTTGATTAGTGCTCACTATGTGCCAGGCCCTGGGGTAAGCACTGGGGTAGATATAAAATAATCAGGTTGGACGCAGTCCCTGCCCCACCTAGAACTCACCCCTGTTCTCTTGCTATTTTTTTCTCACCTCACCTTTTCTTGACCATTCGTTCTTATTCTAGACACCCTGTTTTTACGAGATCCATGTGATTGAACTTTACCCCCTTGTTACTGACCATAGACTATTCCTAAATTCAGGTGCTAGAGAAAGACCCCTAAAAATCTTGAAGAATATGGTCAGTCGTTCTTAAAGCAAGAAACAGTTTCCAATGTACTTTAATAGTAGTAGTACTTGTTAAGAGCTATGGTGTCAGATACTTTTCTAAGCGCTGGGGTAGGTACAAGCTAATCAAGCTGGACACAGTCCCTGTTCCGCATGGGACTCACAGTCTTAATCCCCATTTTAGAGACAAGGTAACTGAGGACGGAGATTTGAAGTGACTTGCCCAAGGTCACACAGCAGACAAGTGGTGGAGCTGGGATTAGATCCCAGGTCCTCTCGACTCCCAGGCCCACTAGGCCACACTGCTTCCCAAAGGGGAGGCCCGTTTTCAGGACCTCATTTCTTGGAGTTGAGGGAGCTGTAGTGATAGCCGGCACTTCTAGCCAGGAAAATCAGTGGGCTAATCATCATCATCATCAATCGTATTTATTGAGCGCTTACTATGTGCAGAGCACTGTACTAAGCGCTTGGGAAGTACAAATTGGCAACATGGAGGAGTAACATCAGCTGATGTTATTTATTGAGAGCTTACGGTGTGCAGAGAGCCACAGATCAAGGAAAAGTGGCCACCCTCACCCTGTGGGGGTTGGTGGGGAGCAGGAGATAGCAGAAAGCGAAGCTGAGTCCTGCACACACCCCCACCCAACCCCAGGCCCTGAGAGTCATTCCATCGCTGGAAGCTCCTCCTCTAGACGGTAAGCTCGTTGTGGCCAGCGAATGTGCCTGTTCATTTTTATATTGTACTCTCCCAAGTGCTTAGCGCAGTACTCTGCACATAGTAAGTGCTCAATAAATACGATCGAATGAATGAAGGTGAGGTCTGGAACACTGGCAATCTTTGTCGTCTATCGGGACCAAGTGCCAACCGTTCTGACTTCCCACTTTTCACTGTGAAACTTACTTGGAGGGAGGAAGAGTCGCTTCTGGCTTGTTACCCACAGTTTGGCCATGGGTTCGCGAAAAGAGCATGGCTTTTTACAAAATCCTCTCCGGGGAGCTGCCTCTGAGCAGCAGTAAAATGGCCTAGTGGATAGAGTGTGGGCCTAGGAGTCAGAAGGTCTTGGGTTCTAATCCCAGCTCCGCCACTTGTCTGCTGTGTGGCTGTGGGGAAGCCACTTCACTTCTCTGGGCTTCAGCTACCTCATCTGTAAAATAATAACAATAATAATAATAATAATGGCATTTATTAAGCGCTTATTATGTGCAAAGCACTGTTCTAAGCGCTGGGGAGGTTACAAGGTGATCAGGTTGTCCCACGGGGGGCTCACAGTCTTCATCCCCATTTGACAGATGAGGGAACTGAGGCACAGAGAAGTTAAGTGACTTGCCCAAAGTCACACAGCTGACAATTGGTGGATTCGGGATTTGAACCCATTACCTCTGACTCCAAAGCCCGTGCTGTTTTCCACTGAGCCACGCTGCGTCTCTGTTAAGCGCTTACTATGTGCCAAGCTCTGTTCTAAGCGCTGAGGTACATACAAGGTAATCAGGTTGTCCCTCGCGGGGCTCACAGTTTTCATCCCCATAATAATAATAATGATGATGATGGCACCCGTTAAGCGCCCACCAAGTGCCAAGCAGTGTTCTAAGTGCTGGGGTAGATACAAGGTAATCAGGTTGTCCCTCATGGGGCTCACAGTCTCCATCCCCACCTTCCAGACGAGGGAACTGAGGCCCAGAGAAGTGAAGCGACTCGCCCAAAGTCACACAGCTGACAAGGGGCAGAACCGGGATTAGAACCCACGACCTCTGACTCTCCAGCCTGGGCTCTTTCCACTGGGCACTGCTGCTTCCCTGGAGACGTCTGCCAAGGCCCCCCTCCCCAAGTGTCCGGTTCGGGGGCCCGGACGATTGAGACTGTGAGCCCCACGTGAGAAAAGGACTGTCTCCAACCCAGTTTGCTTGTATATACCCCAGTGCTTAGTACAGTGCCTGGCACCTAGGAAGCGCTTAAATGCCATTATTATTAATAATAATAATAATAAAAGAAGACAGGATGGAGCAAGTTGACTAGTTTCATTGTACGGAACTGTTCGGTAGAAGGCCTTCTCTCTTTCCTCCTTGATCTTTTTTCTTCCCTCCCTGGATTTTTTTTGTGTTTTGCTTTTTGGGTAAGGGGCTGTAGGACTTGCCCGTGTTTCGGATCAGAGTGATACTTATCTCAACAAAACTGAAGCCTTGGGGGATACGTTCCATGATTTAAAAACAACCAAGTAGCGTGGCTCAGTGGAAGGAGCCCGGTCTTTGGAGTCAGAGGTCATGGGTTCAGATTCCGGCTCCGCCACTTGTCAGCTGTGTGACTTTGGGCAAGTCACTGAACTTCTCTGTGCCTCAGATACCTCATCTGTAAAATGGGGATTAAGACTGTGAGCCCCACGTGGGACAACCTGATCACCTTGTAACCTCCCCAGTGCTTAGAACAGTGCTTTGCACATAGTAAGCACTTAGTAAATGCCATTATTATTATTATTATTATATTAGATCCATAAACTGTGTTCTGAAGGTGGCGTTCACTGATCTGTCCTTGAGCACAGGCCTGAGAGTCAGAAGGAACAGCTTGTTTTGAGCAGGGAGAGGGTCTGCTAGTTCTGTTGTTTTGCACTCTCCCAAATGCTTAGACAGTGCTCTGAACATACTAAGCGCTCAATAAATACCATTGATTGATTCTAATTCCAGCTTCACTTGTCCGCTGTGTGATATGAGGCAAGTCAGTTCATTTCTCTGTGCCTCAGTTATTTCATCCGTAAAATGAGGATTAAGACTGTGAGCCCCATGTGGGACATTGACTGTGTCCATCCTGATTTGGTTGTGTCTACCCCAGCACTTAGTAGAGTGCCTGGCACATAGTAAGTGCTTAACAAATAACATTTGAAAAAAAAAAAAAAAGCAAAACCTCTTAACTCCTCTAGACCTAGGAAACTATCCAAGATAGAGGCAATTTATGGGCCCTTAAAATATCCTCTAAAGAATCTGCTCCATTCTTATTAATCACTTTTTCACATTAATGTCTTTCTGTCTCCTGTAGACCATGAGCTGGTTACAGACAGGGAACATGTCTGCTGATTCTGTTGTACTCTCCAAGTGCTTAGTAAGTGCTCTTCAGGTAGTAAGAGCTCAATAAATATAATTGATTCCTGAGCTCAGAGAATGGGAGGAAAGGTGAATTTGGGCTGCCCTTTCAATTCCCTGCTGAGCCGAAGCTCTAACCCCTCCCCATTCATTCATTCATCCATGCATCCAATCGTATTTATTGAGCACTTACTGTGTGCAGAGCACTATGCTAAGCACTTGTGAGAGTACAGAACAATAAAGAGACACATTCCCTGCCCACAACGAGCTTAGTCTAGAGGGGCGACTCCCCCGACTCTTTAGGTCAACTATAGCTTCAGCTAGTTTTGAAAGGGCTTCTGGCTCATGAATTTACGTCTATTTAGGTATTTATCGCCACTGTTTATTAGTAAACATTTTTGTATAGATCTCTCCCATTAGAGTATGAGCTTTTTGTTGATAGAGAAGATGCCGCTGCTTTATTTTGTACTTCCCAGACACTGACAGTGCGTTACACCTAGAGCGTGCCCAATGAATGCCAATAATACTGCTTCCTACATCAGGGAGAGGCAAACTCTGCAATTTGCTTCATTCAGTCGTCTTTATTGAGCGCTTACTATGTGCAGAGCATTGCACTAAGCGCTTGGAAGTGTACGATATAACAGTAAACAGGCACATTCCCTGCACATATCAAGTTTACCGTCTAGAGGGATTAAGTCTAGAGGGATTTACAGTCTAGATGAATTTGCAGCTAAAATGCATCTCATGGCATGGCTTCATCCAGTCTGACATAGATTGAAGGTCTGGTCTTCATGGAAAGTAGTAGAGCAACCAGCTCTAAAGTAGCTGCTGGAGCCAGTGTTTCCAGCTACTGGTTCCACGGAAGAGGGACACTTAAGGGCAGAATGACCCCAACCACAAAGGGGTCTATTCTTCAAATTCCCTCTACCTAGTGACCACTCGCCTTGTTTCCCCCCATATCAGTCAGTCAGTGGCCATTTATTAAGCGCTTACTGTGTGTGGAGCACTGTACCTTGTATTTGGGAGAGTGCTAAACAACAGAGTTGGTAGTCACATTCCCTGCCCACAAGAAGCTCACCATTAAGAGGACACAAACATTAATATAAATACATTATTTATAGCTATATACATGTCGCCTCCCCCCCCCCCTACAGCTCCCCCAAAATACTAAAATAAAAACCTCACTCCTCTCTACCCTGATTTGGGCAATGCTACTGTCAGCTCCTCCAAAATGAGTGTTCGGAAACTCTTGGCCTAGATTAGTTAAGGCCTTCTTGCCACCCCAGTACCCCTCTTTTTCTTCTTCCTTTTTTTTTTTATATGGCCTTTGTTAAGCTCTTGCTATGTGCCACACACTGTATCAAGTGCTGGGGTAGATACAAGCTAATCAGGTTGGACACAGTCTCCGTCCCAAGCGGAACTCATAATCTTAATTCCTATTTTGCAGATGAGGTAACTGAAGCACAGAGAAGTGAAGTGACTTGCCCAAGGTCACACAGCAGAGAAGTGGAGAATCTGGGATTAGAACCTAGGTCTTTCCGACTCCCAGGCGTTGCAGTATCCACTAGACCATGCTGCTTCTCTTCTTCCTTGGGCTTCATTAAGTCTTGAGATTTGGCCTAATGAAGGGGTTGGGCATAGAGCTAGTAAGGTCATCAGAGTCTTCTTAGGACCTTAGTATTATTATTAAGTGCTGTCGAATCGTTTCTGATTTATAGCGACTCCATGGATATAGTTTCTCCAGAACAACCTGTCCTCTTCCATAAACTACAACCTTTCTAATGGTTCTTCCATTATCGTCGTTAATAATAATAATTCTGGTATTTGTTAAGCGCTTACTATGTGCCAAGGACTGTTTTAAGCACTGGGGTAGATACAAGGTAATCAGGGCGTCCCATGTGGGGCTCACACTTTTAATCCCCATTTTACAGGTGAGGTAGCTGAGGCACAGAGAAGTTAAGTGACTTGCCCAAGGTCACACAGCAGACAAGTAGTGGAGGCGATATTAGTGTGGTCTCTATCCTTCTACATGCTGGTCTGCCTCTTCCACATTTTCCCTGGACTTTTCGTAGCATTAGTTTCTTCTCCAGAGAATTAATCCCCCTGATTATGTGTCCAGAGTATACTAATCTAAGTCGAGTCATTGGCCTTCCAAAGACCACTTTGGTGTAGAAAGGTAATTTTCCACCCAGAGGCCTCAAGAGTATTCCAATTGGAACAAAAGGCGGTAACTCGAATATGCAGAATGAATCTCTGCAGTGCAAATGCTCAAATTGCTACAAACACTGAGAATTTTTCTTCCTCCAAACTATCTGTTGAGCACTTATTATGCCCCCAAGCACTGGGGTCGATACAAGATAATCGGATTTGGCAATCTTCATCCCAAATGGGGCTTACAGTCTGGAGGAAAAATGATTTATATAAACCACTCTAAAACCTGATGTGCCAAGTGTGCTAAATTGGCTGGTGTTCAGCAGTGGTAATGATGAAGTTTCTTGTTCGTTCCAAAGTCTCTGGGCGAGGGAAATGATTATGGAACCAGTGAGTTGTGCAGCATTACATAGTCGTGCTCACCCTGGCAGCTATTTTCCTGCTGGAAAATGAAGTAACATATCCAAATACCCATGCGGCTGGCTGTCCACATACTTTTCAGTCTCAGCGATGAACATTGAGCTGTCTGCTTGCTGATGGTTGATATATAATCGAAACTTCGTACAGCACCTTCACCCCTGATTTTTATAACCTGGTCACAAGCAGGCAGAAATCATCGGAAGAAGTTTGACTATACCTAAGCAATTCACTTTTGAATAATTCTTAGAAACGAATCTTGAAAAATCACATGGAACCTTATTCATTCATTCAATCGTATTTATTGAGTGCTTACTGTGTGCAGAGCACCATACGAAGTGCTTGGGAATTACAAATCGGCAACATAGAGAGATGGTCCTTACCCAACAACGGGCTCACAGTCTAGAAGGGGGAGACAGGCAACAAAACAAGTAGGTAGGTGTCAATACCATCAGAATAAATAGAATTATAGCTATATACACATCATTAATAAAATATAGTAAATATGTACAAATAAAATAGAGTGACAAATATGTACAAATATATACAAGTGCTGTGGGGAGGGGAAGGGGGTAGGGCTGAGGGAGGGAAGGGGGATGATGGGGAGAGGAGGAGGAGAGGAAAAATGGGGGGGCCCTCAGTTTGGGAAGGCCTCCTGGAGGAGGTGAGCTCTCAGTAGGGCTTTGAAGGGAGGAAGAGAGCAAGCTTGGCCGATGTGCAGAGGGAGGGCATTCCGGGCCAGGGGGAGGACGTGGGCCAGGGGTCAGTGGAGGGACAGGTGAGAACGAGGCACAGTGAGGAGGTTACTGGCAGAGGAGCGGAAGGTGTGGGCTGGGCCATAGAAGGAAAGAAGGGAGGTGAGGTAGGAGGGGGCAAGGTGATGGACAGCCTTGAAGCCGAGAATGAGGAGTTTTTGCTTGATTCGAAGGTTGATAGGCAACCACTGGAGATTTTTGAGGAGGGGAGTGACATGCCCAGAGCATTTCTGTAAAAAGATAATCTGGGCAGGAGAGTGAAGTATAGACTGAAGCAGGGAAACACAGGAGGATGGGAGATCAGAGAGGAGGCTGATGCAGTAATCCAGTCAGGATAAGAATGAGAGATTGAACCAGCAAGGTCGCGGTTTGGATGGAGAGGAAAGGGCGGATCTTGGCGATGTTGTGGAGGTGAGACCAGCAGGTTTTGGTGACAGATTGGATGTATGGGGTGAAGGAGAGAGCGAAGTCGAGGATGACACCAAGGTTGCGGGCTTGTGAGACGGGAAGGATGGTAGTGCCGTCTACAGGAACAGGAAAGTCAGGGAGAGGACAGAGTTTGGGAGGTAAGACAAGGAGTTCAGTCTTGGACATGTTTTTGATAAATAATGAAAATTTGCAGAATATCCTTGTTTCCATAGCCAAGGGCTTATTACTTTAATCGTAAATTAACGCCCTTGACCTACTGACTAGACTGTAACCCAGCACTCCCTTCAGGCTATTTGGGCTCTTTAGTACTAATCAATTGTTGATATTTCATTCATTCATTTGTATTTATTAAGTGCTTACTGTGCACAGAACACTGAACTAAGTGCTTGGGAAAGTAAAATGCAACAATAAACAGTGACATTCCCTTCCCACAACAAGCTTAATAATAATAAAAATTATGGTATTTGTGAAGCGTTTACTATGTGCCAAGCATTGTTCTAAGCACTGGAAGCATTGTTCTAAGAACTGGGTGAGCTTACTTGAGTGCTTCCTGTGGGCAGAGACTGTACTAAGCACTTGGGAGAGTAGAATACAACAGAGTTGGCCACAGGACAATATGATATACATGGAAGAGCACCTAAAATAGGATGATGAATACAATATTTTGAACCTTTGGGCCCAAAATATTACCACCTGAAATGAGAAAAACCTAGGCTTGAAATGTCTGAGCCCATGGCTAAGTTAACTCTGTTATTCATGAAGCGAAAACTGTAACATGTGATCTTACGGTGGCTAACCTTTGAGATAATAATCTCTCTTGCAAGCTATCTTTATGTGCATATCCTTCATCCAAAGTTCAGAAACTGCCTAGTGCCCCTCCCATTTAAACTGTGAGCACCATGTGGAACAAGGACCATTCTCAACCTGATTATCTTGTATCTACCCTGGCGCTAATTTTAGAGTTTAGAGTTTAGCTCTTAACAGATACCTAATTCATTCAGTCATATTTGTTGCACATTTACTGTGTGCAAAACACTGTACACTTGAGAGAGTACAATACAACAATAAAGACACAGAGAAGCAGCGTGGATAGTGGAAAGAGCCTGGGCTTGGGAGTCAGAGGTCGTGGGTTCTAATCCCGACTCCGCCACTTGTCAGCTGTGAAACCTTGGGCAAGCCACCTAACTTCTCTGTGCCTGTTACCTCATCTGTAAAAATGGGGGTTAAGACTGTGAGCCCCATGTCAGACAACCTAATTACCTTGTATCTACCCCAGCGCTTAGTACAGTGCTTGGCACATAGTAAACGCTTAACAAGTACTGTAATTAGTATTATTTTCTCCCTACAATGAGCTAACGAGTTTAGAGCAAGGGGAAGTGGACAGTAATAAAAATAAATAAATTACAGATATATACATAAGTGCTGTGGGGCTGGGAGGGGGGATGAACAAAAGGAGCAAGTTAGGGTCATGGAGAAGGGAGTGGGAGAAGAGGAAAGAGGGGTTTGGTCAGGGAAGGACTCTTGGTGGAGATGTGCCTTCAATAAGGCTTTGAAGTGGGGGAGAGTAATTGTCTGTCAGATTTGAGGAGGGAGGGTGTTCCAGGCCAGAGGTAGGACGTGGGCGAGGGGTTGGTGGTGAGACTGACGAGACTGAGGCACAGTGGGAAGATTAGCATTAGAGAAATGAAGTGTGTGGGCTGGGTTGTAGTAGGAGAGTAATGAGGTGAGGTAAGAGGGGGCAAGCTGATTGAGTGCTTTAAAGCCAATGGTGAGGAGTTTTTGTATGATGCAGACGTCGATGGGCAACCACTGGAGTGTTTTGAGGAGTGGGGAAACACGGCCTGAATGTTTTTGTAGAAAAATTATCTAGGCAGCGGAGTGAAGTACTGGAGAGAGTGGGGAGAGACAGGAGGCTGGGAGGTCAGCAAGGAGGCTGATGCAGTAATTCAGGAGGGATAGGATGAGTGATTGTATTAACGTGGTAGTAGTTTGGATGGGGAGGAAAGCTCTATTATGCTAACATTTGAATTTTTTCAAGAGTCATTGAGCATCTAAGTACGTGTGAAGTTACATATCCAAAGAGACACGTGGGGACTGGCTGTCCTCATACCTTTCAATCTCAGCCATCAGTAGTGAGATGTCTGCCTGTTGATGGTTTATATATAGTTGAAACTTTGTAGAGCACCTTCATCTCTGGTTTTCATAACCTGGGTCAAAAGCAGGTTGAGATCATCAGAAGAAGAAAATTAGATAGATCTAAGCAATTTTGACTAAGTCTTAGAAATGAATCCTGTAAAATCACATGGAACCTTATTGATAAGTAATGAAACTTGCAGAATATTCTCATTTCCCTAGCCAAGGGCTTATTACTTTAAATTAACGCTCTTGACCTACTCACTAGACTTGAACATAACACTCCCTTGAGGCTATTTGGGCTCTTTAGTAATCAATCAGTTATTGGTATTTGAGTGCGTACGGTGTACAGAGAATGTACTAAGCACTTGGAAGAATAGACTACAACAGAGTTCATTCATTCAGTTATATTTATTAAGTGCTTACTGTGTGCAGAGCACTGTACTAAGCAGTACGACAATAAACAGTGACATTTCCTGCCCACAGCGAGCTCACCATCTCTGCGCTACAGGGAGCTTACAGTCTAGAGCGGGAGATGGTCATTAAAATAAAATTTTAGATCCTCCTGTCTCTCCCCTCTTCAGTCTATACTTCACTCTGCTCCCCGGATTGTCTTTGTACAGAAACGCTCTGGGCATGTCACTCCCCTCCTCAAAAATCTCCAGTGGTTGCCTGCCAACCTACGAATCAAGCAAAAACTCCTCACTCTCGGCTTCAAGGCTCTCCATCACCTCGCCCCCGCCCCCCCCCCCACCTCACCTCCCTTCTCTCCTTCTACAGCCCAGCCCGGATCTTTCGCTCCTCTGCTGCTAACCTCCTCACTGTGCCTCGTTCTCGCCTGTCCCACCGTCAACCCCTGGCCCTCATCCTTCCCCTGTCCTGGAATACCCTCCCTCCACCGCCAAAGTAGCTCTCTTCCTGCCTTCAAAGCCCTACTGAAAGCTCATCTCCTCCAGGAGGCCTTCCCAGACTGAGCCCCCTTTTTCCTCTCCTCCTCCCCATCCCCCCCATGGCACTTGTATATATTTGTACAGATTTATTACTCTATTTATTTTACTTGTGCATATATACTATTCTATTTATTTTGTTAATGATGTGCATATAGCTATAATTCTATTTGTTCTGACGATTTTGACACCTGTCTACATGTTTTGTTTTGTTGTCTGTCTCCCCCTTCTAGACTGTGAGCCCGTTGTTGGGTAGGGACCATCTCTATGTGTTGCCAACTTGTACTTCCCAATTGCTTAGTACAGTGCTCTGCACACAGTAAGCGCTCAATAAATATGAATGAATGAATGAATATGTACATAAATGCTGCGGGGCAAATATCAAGTGCTAAACAGTTACAGATCCAGGTGCATAGGCAGTGTAGAAGGTAGGGGAAAAGAGGGCTTAATCAGGGAAGACTCATGGGGGAGATGTGGTTTTAATAAGACAGACGATGGGGAGATTGGTGGCAGGTCATATATTAACCGTCTCCCCTGCTAGACTGTAAGCTCGTTGTGGGCAGGGACAGTATCTGTTATACTGTTATAGTGTACTCTCCCAAGCACTTAGTACAGTGCTCTGCAGACAGTAAGTGCTCAATAAATATGATTGAGAAGGAGGATGTGGGAAAAGGATCAGCGACAAGAAGGATGAGTTTGAGGTTCAGCAAGTAAGCTGGCGTTAGAGGAATGAAGTGTGAAGAATGTGTTACAGTAGGAAAGTGGAAAGGTAAGGTGGGAAGGACAAGGTGATTGAGTGTTTTAAAACAGATTCTTGAGTGGGGAGATGTAGACTGATTTTTTTTTTTTAAAGAAATAATCTGGGCTGCAGACTAAAGTATGGACTGGAATAGGGAGAGGTGGAGAGGACAGCTAGGAGACTGATGCAGTAGTCAAGGTGGATGATAAGGTGCTTAGATCAACATAGAATCGGTTTGGGTGGAGGTGAAAGGGCTGTTCTGAGGGTAGAACTGACAGAATTTGGTGAAATATTAAATGTGTAGGTTGAGGGAGAGGCAAATAAAGGACAATGCCAAGGTCACGGGCCTGTGAGTTAGGGAAGATTGTGGAATTGTCTACAGCAATGGGGAGCACAGAGTTTGGGGGAGAAGATAAGCAGTTCTGTTGGGATTCAACAAGACATCCAGTTAGAGATGTCCTCGAGGCAGGAGGAAATGTGAGACAGCAGAGGAGAGGGGCCAGGGCTGGAGAGGTAGACATGAGAATCATCCATGTAGAGATGGTAATTTTTTTTAATGGTACTTGTTAAGGGCTTGTTGTGTCCCAGGTACTGTACTAAGCACTGGGGTAGATATATAAAAAAAAAAAATCAGGCTGGACTGTCCATATGGGGCTCACAGTCCAACTTGGAGGGAGGAGGACTTAATCCCCATTTTACAGATGAAGCCTTGGGAGCAAATGAGTTCTCAACAAGAGTAGGTGTAAATGGAGAGTAGGAGGGACCCAGAACTGAACCTTGAGGGATTCCCACTGTTGGGAGGCAGAGGAGGAGCCTGCAAAAGAGCCTGCATTGTTAGCAGGTAACATGTCTACCAACTCTATGGCATTACTCTCCCAAGTGCTCGGAACGGTGCTCTGCACACATTAAGCGCTCAATAAATACCAGTGATTGACTGAGAGGAAAGTTTCAGTGAAGACAAGGTTGGGTAATGTTTCAAGAAGACGGGGGTGGTCCACAGTGTTGAGGGCAGCTGAGAGGTTGAGCAGGGTCAAGGTGGAGTAGAGGCTGTTGGGTTTGGTAAGACGGTGGTCACTGATGACTTTAGCGTTGGCGGTTTCCATGAAGTGAAGGGGGTGGAAACCAGATCGGGGGGGGGGTTATGGGGAGAATTGGAGGAGAGGAGTCGGAGGCGGTGCGTATAGACAACTCACTTGAGTTGTGTGGAGAAGAGTGGTGAGAGGAAGGGTACCATGGGGTCAAAGGAACAGCTTTTTGTTTCAGGGGTGTGTTTATTTGCGGAGGGGAAGTAGATAGATGAGTATGTTTGAAAGCAGTGGGGAAGAAGTCATTGGAAAGTGAATGGTTGAAAATGATGGTCAAGGAGGGAGGGGACAAGTGTTTTGTTAAGATGCGAAGGGTTGGGGTCAGAGACACAGGTGGCGGAGCTGGAATTTTTGAGAGGAGGCAGAAGATCTACTCTTGAGTTACTGCAGGGAATATGGGAGAGTTGAAATGTGGGCAGGATGAGGGAGGGACTAGAAGAGACCAGGAGAGATTGTAGGGAGGTCACACCTGTTGGTTTCAATTTTATCGATAAAGTATGTGGCCAGGTCATTAGGGGAAAGAGATGGGAAGAGAGAGGTGGGGTTTGAGGAGGGTGTTAAATGTGTAAAATAGCTGGTTCAGGTAATGGGTATGGGAGCCAATAAGGATGGAGCAATATTGCTACCGGGAGGTGGAGAGGGCAGATTTAGAGCAGGTGAGAATGAACATAAGATGCAGAAGATCAGCCAGGTCTCTGGATTTCCACCAGTAACCCTCTGCAGCTCATCCACAGGAACGGAGGAGTTGTATTGTGGAGGTGATCCAGGGTTGTGCATGAGTTGTATAAGATCGGTTGAGAGACAGGGGAGTGAGGGAGTTGAGTTCAGTGGAGAGGGTGGTTTTGAGGGTGTCAGGTTTTGCATTGAGAAGATAGGTTGGACATGGAGACCGAATGGGTCATGGTGTCTTTGGAAAATTGGAGGAGGTCAAAAGATCAAAGGTCTCTGTGGGGGAACACGACAGGTAACAATTTGTGTGTCTGACAGGGCACCCACAGACCTTGGAGGCCAGAAAGGTGGGCACCTCTCCTCTTCCTCCCATTTATTTGCAGTGGATTTGTGGCAGAAACTAGGTCTATGCTTGGATAAATGCCATAAGCAGGCTGTTCCTAGAAGCGTCCATACCAGGAACAGTAAAACTGGTACAGGACCATAGTAGTCAGATTAATATGGCAAGTACCATAGCCTAATGACAAGAGCCCGGGTTTGGGAGTCAGAGGACATGGATTTTAATCCCAGCTGTGCCACTTGTCTGCTGTGTGACCTTGGGCAAGTCACTTATCTGTGCCTCAGTAACCTCATCTTTTAAATGAAGGTTAAGGCTGTGAGCCCATGTGGGACGGTGACTGTGTCCAACCTGAGTACCTTGTATCTACCCCAGTGCTTAGACAGTGATTGGCACATAGTAATCATTTAACAAATATACTACCAATAATAATTATAATTATTATTAATAATAATAGCATTTGTGTGTCTCCTAGATGCAGTGCACTACTCTGCTTAAGAAGGACAAAACCAGCGACACATTCACTGCATACAAAGAGCTCGCATGTTAAAGGGGGAGATTGACATGAGTAGTTACAGAATAATCAAAATAAATAATGGAATGGCAAGTTGATTCTACCTGTATACATCAATGGGGAAGAAGGGTAGAAAAATAAGTACATACGTCTAGGGATGGCTGCTAGTTTTACATGTGGGTATTGAGGAACACTTGCTGGAGGGGGGGGGGGGGGGGATTCGGGAGGGCTGTACTCTGCCACATTTGTAGTCAGTAAGGGAGGGAGTTCCAAGCTGGAACAGTATGAGTGAAGGAATGGAGGTAGGTGAGGGGTGGGTGGGGGAAGAGAGAGACAGACACATGCACACACTCTCTCTCCTCTCTCTCTCTCTCTCTCTCTCTCTCTCTCTCTCTCTCTCTCTCTCAGGAGGAATAGAGATTGTGTGTTGGGGACTGGAGCATGAAGAGAGAAGACATTTAACTCCCTCCTCAGGCCCCCTGTCCCCCCCGCCTCCCCCATCCTTTGCCCCCAATGACCTAGCCACCTAATTTCATCCACAAAATTGACACTATTAGGTGTGTTCTCCTGAAAATCTCCCCTGCCCCTCTCCAGTTCCTCCCCTCTCCTGCCCCTTCTTCAATCTCCCATCTTTCCCAGCAATATCTGTAGAGGAAAACTCCTGCCATCTCTCAAATTCCACCCCTTCCACCTGTGCATCCTACTCTATTCCTTCGCACCTTATCAAAATACTTGCCCCCTCTCTTCTTCCCTCCCTAACTGCCATCTTCAACTGTTCACTCTCCAATGACTTTTCCACTGCTTTTGAACATACCCTTATCTCCCCTATCCTAAAAAAGATCCTCCCTTGACCCCGTGTCTTCCTCTAGCTATTACCCCATCTCCCCCCTACCATTCCTCTCCAAAATCCTTGAGCGAACTCTCTACACCCACTGCCTCAAGTTCCTCTCTTCCGATTCTCTCCTTGACCCCCTCCAATATGGCTTCCGTCCTCTTCACTCCACAGAAACCACCCTCTCAAAGGTCACCAGTGATCCAAATCCTCACCAAATCCAACTCTACTCCATCCTGATCCTCCTCAACCTCTAAGCTGCCTTTGACACTGTTGACCACTTTCTTCTCCTGGAAACGTTATCCAATCTCAGCTTCACTGACACTGTCCTCTCCTGGTTCTCTTCCTATCTCTCTGGCTACACATTCTCAGTCTCTTTTGTGGGCTCTTCCTCTGCCTCCCATCCTCTAACTGTGACTGTCCCTAAGTTTCAGTTCTAGATCCCCTTCTTTTCTCCATCTACACCCACTCCCTTGGAAAACTCATTCGCTCAAACCTCTGTAACTCTATGCTGATGACACCCAAATCTACATCTCCAGCCCTAATCTCTCTCCCTCTCTGCAATCTCTCATTTCCTCTGTCTTCAAGACATCTCTGTTTGGTTGTCCTTCCATCACCTCAAACTTGTTATGGCTAAAACTGAAATTCTTACCTTCCCACCCAAACCCTGTCCTCCCGCTCACTTTCCCATCACTGTTGACGCCATCACCATCCTTCCTGTCTCACAAGCCCATAACCTTGGCATTATCCTTGACTCCTCTCTCTTGTTCCACCCACATATTCAGGCCATCATTAAATCCTGTCAGTTCTACCTCCACAACATCACCAAAATCCGCCTCTTCCTCTCCATCCAAACTGCTACCACATTAATGCAAGCACTTACCCTATCCTGCCTTGATTATTGTATCAGTCTCCTTGCTGACCTCCCTGCCTTCTGTCTCTCCCCACTCCAGTCCATACTCCAATTGTTTTCCTTCAAAAACATTCAGACCATATTTCCCCACTCCTCAAAAAACTCCAGTGGTTGTCCATCCACCTCTGCATCAAATAAAAATGCCTCACCATTGGCTTTTAAGCGCTTAATCACCGTGCCCACCTCTTACCTCATCTTTCTACTCTCCTACTACAATCCAGACTGCACACTTCATTCTTCTCACTGTACCTCCATCTCATCTATCTCACCGCCTACTTCTCGCCCACATCCTACCTCTGGGCTGGAACACCCTCCCTCCTCACATCATACAGATAACTGCTCTCTCCTACTTCAAAACCTTAATGAAGACACATCTCCTTCAAGAAACCTTCCCTGACTAAGCCCTCCTCTCCTCCCATTCCCTTCTGCGCTGCTCTTACTTGCTCCTTCATTCATCCTCCCTCCCATCCCCACAGCACATACACATCTATCTGTATATATATTTTATATATATATATATATATATATATATTATTTATTTATTCATCTATTTATATTCATGTCTGTCTCCCCCTCTAGATTGGGAGCCCGTTGTGGGCAAAAATGTGTCTGTTGTTATATTGTACTCTCCCAAGCGCTTAGTGCAGTGCCTTGCACATAGTAAGTGCTCAATAAATATGACTGAATGAATAAATTAATGACATGTGAGGTTCGGTGAAGTGGTGGAGAGCCTTGACTCAATCCATCAGTCGTATTTATTGAGCACTTCCTATGTGCAGCACTGTTCTAAGCACGTGGGAGAGTGCAATAGAGTCAGTAGACATGATAATTGCCCTGAAGGGGGCTTACTCACAGAGCCAAATGAGGGAGTCTTTGGTTGATTTATTTTACTTGTACATATCTATTCTATTTATTTTATTTTGTTAGTATGTTTGGTTTTGTTCTCTGTCTCCCCCTTTTAGACTCTGAGCCCACTGTTGGGTAGGGACTGTCTCTATATGTTGCCAACTTGTACTTCCCAAGCACTTAGTACAGTGCTCTGCACACAGTAAGCGCTCAATAAATACGATTGATTGATTGATTGATGCAGCAGTACGTGGGGAATCCAGTGGACAGTTCTGAGAATGGGAGAGACTTTTCTGAGTGGCATTACAGGAAGATGATCTGTATTGCAATGGGTGTTGTAAACTGCAGAGGGGTGAGGCTGGAAGCGAGGAAGTTTATACAATAGTTTTGCTGCAGGTTTGATCAGAGAAAGCTATACCAAAGTGGTAAATGTCTGGGTGGAGAGGAAAGGGAGTGGTGGGGAAATCCGTGAGATGTTTTGTCGGAAGAACCGGCAGGATATGACAGTAGATTGGATATGAGAGTTGAAGGAGCAAAGAGCCAAGGTTGATGCCAAGATTGTGGGCTTCTGGAACAGAAATGATGGTGTTGTTTGCTGAGATAGGAAAGGGAAGATGAGTAATTAGGTTGTAGACAAATTTGTGGAGCCTGTGGGAATATTCAACTCATTCAGTCGTATTTATTGAGTGCTTACTGTGTGCAGAACACTGTACTGTGCGCTTGGAAAGTACAATTCAGCAACAAAGACATAAAATTCAAGTTAATCAGGTTGGACACAATCCCTGTCCCACATGAGACACACAGTCTTAATCCCTATTTTACAGCTGAGGTAACTGAGACCCAGAAAAGTGAAGTGACTTCCCCAAGGTCACACAGCAGACATGTGGCAGAGTTAGGATTAGAACCCAGGTTCTTTTGACTCCCAAGCCCATACTCCAGCCACTAAGCCATGCCGCTTAGTGAAAGAGAAGTCAGCAAACCCCTGAAAAGAGGCAGTGAGAGAGGTTGGAGAACCAGGGGGGCAAAACAGAGGTCCAGAGTGTTTCAAGGAAGTTGGCGTGATACACAGGGCTAAAGGTCAAGAGGTTAAGGAGAATTAGAAGAGAGGAGAGCCCTTTGGATTTGGTTATGTCGTCAATCACTTTGAGAGGTAGAATCTCAGTGGAGTGAAGGGTGTCAACAACCTGATTTGGAGTGGAAGAGAAGAGAGTTGGTAGAAAAGATGTGAAAGTAGCAGGTGTAAACAATCTGTTCCAGGAGCTTTACTCGGAATGGGAACAGGGGAGCTGGGGTGAGAGCCTGAGGGAGCTGTGGGATCTAGAGAGCTTTTCAAGTATGAGGGAGACATGTGCGTGTTTGAGGTCAGAAGAGGCTAGCAGGGGGAGAGGGTGAAGGGTGCGCATCAGGCAGAAACTCCTCACCCTGGACTTCAAGGCTGTCCATCACCTCACCCCCTCCTACCTCACCTCCCTTCTCTCCTTCTCCAGCCCAGCCCGCACCCGACGCTCCTCTGCTGCTAATCTCCTCACCGTACCTCGTTCTCGCCTGTCCCGCCATCGACCCCCAGCCCACGTCATCCCCCGGGCCTGAATGCCCTCCCTCTGCCCATCCGCCAAGCTAGCTCTCTTCCTCCCTTCAAGGCCCTACTGAGAGCTCACCTCCTCCAGGTGGCCTTCCCAACTGAGCCCCTTCCTTCCTCCCCACCTCGCCCCCCTCTCCATCCCCCCCATCTTACCTCCTTCCCTTCCCCACAGCACCTGTATATATGTATATATGTTTGTACATATTTATTACTCTATTTATTTTGCTTGTACGTATCTATTCTATTTATTTTATTTTGTTAGTATGTTTGGTTTTGTCTCCCCCTTTTAGACTGTGAGCCCACTGTTGGGTAGGGACTGTCTCTATATGTTGCCAATTTGTACTTCCCAAGCGCTTAGTACTGTGCTCTGCACACAGTAAGCGCTCAATAAATACGATTGATTGATTGCCCCCCCTTGCCTCCCCCCACTACTCATCGTGGATGGCCCCCTCTCTGCCACCTTCCCGAGAGCTCCAGTGTCCACGCCCTAGGGACCCTCTCAGGGTGTGTCACTGCAGAGAGCTGCCAGCACACAAGAGCAGTTGCAGTTCATACTCCTTTCCCCCCATCACCCCCAATTCGTTGCTGTGCCATGGCGGAGTCCCATTCTTCTTGAGGGGTGGGGTTCCCAGTTGGCCAGATCCTGCAGGAAGGTGATGGCAGTGTCCTCCCAAGAAGGTGGATAAGAAAGGTTTAAAGAGCAGAACTTGCAGTCTTCATTTGTCTTCATATACCCCAGACTGAGTACCCTTTTTCCTCTTCTCCTCCCCATCCCCCCTGCCCTACCTCCTTCCCCTCCCCACAGACCCTGTATATATGTTTGTACATATTTATTACTCTATTTTACTTGTACATATTTACTATTCTATTTGTTTTGTTAAGGATAATAATAATAATGGCATTTGTTAAGTGCTTACTATGTGCAAAGCACTGTTCTAAGCGCTGGGGAGGTTACAGGGTGATCAGGTTGTCCCACGTGGGGCTCACAGTCTTAATCCCCATTTTACAGATGAGGTAACTGAGGCCCAGAGAGGTTAAGTGACTTGCCCAAAGTCACCCAGCTGACAGTTGGCAGAGATGGGATTTGAACCCATGACCTCTGACTCCAACGCCTGTGCTCTTTCCACTGAGCCATGCTGCTTCTCTGATGTGCATTTAGCTTTAATTCTATTTGTTCTGACGACTTGACACCTGTCCACATGTTTTGTTGCGTTTCTTCCCCTTCTAGACTGTGAGCCCGTTGTCGGGTAGGGACCGTCTCTACATATTGCCAACTTGTGCTTCCCAAGTGCTTAGTCCAGTGCTCTGCACACAGTAAGCGCGCAATAAATATGATTGAATGAATGAATGAATATGTCTCTCCTCTCTCCCCCTCTCTCTCTCTCTCACTCTCTCTCTGGGGTAGCTACAAGATAATGAGGTTGGACACAGTCCCTGACCCACATGGGGCTCACAGTTTTAATCCCCATTTTACAGATGTGGTAACTGAGGCCCAGAGAAGAGTCGAATGACTTGCCCAAGGTCACCCAACAGACAAGTGGCAGAGCCACGATTAGAATCCAGGTCCTTCTGACTCCCAGGACCGTGCTCTATCCATTAGACCACACTGCTTCTCTTCTACCGTCCCTCACACTCTGCTGCTCCGAAGCAGCCTCTCCCGCATCCATTTAGTGGGGCTCTAACCTGCCCCTACCTGAGGCGGCAGTAATCAATAGATGGTATTTATTGAGCGCTTACTGTGTGCAGTGTACTGTACTAAGTGCTTGGGAGACTACAGTATAACAGTGTTGGTAGACAGGTGAGGGAGCAAGAATCCGAGACTCTCCCACCCCTCCATAATGCTCCAGAGCCTCCTTTTGTTGTCCTCATCATCATCAGTGGTTTTTACTATTATTATTGTTAACAATAATAATAATAATAATAATGATGGTATAGGTTAAGCGCTTACTATGTGCCAAGCACTGTTCTAAGCACTGAGGTAGATACAGGGTGAGCCCCACGTGGGACAACCTGATCACCTTGTATTCCCCCCCCAGCGCTTAGAACAGTGCTTTGCACATAGTAAGCGCTTAACAAATGCCCTCATTATTATCATTATTATTATTATTATCACAGTCTCAATCCCCATTTTACAGATGAGGTAACTGAGGCACAGAGAGCCAAGTGACTTGCCCAAGGTCACACAGCAGACAAGTGGTGGAGGCAGGATTAGAAACCACGACCTTTGATTCCCAAGCCTGTGCTCTTGTCTCTAAGCCATGCTGCTTCTCTATAATGATGGTATTTGTTAAGAGCTTACTATGTGCCAAGCACTGAGCACTGGGGTAGATACAAGGTAATCAGATGTCCCTCATAGGGCTAACAGTCTTATTCTTCATTTTACAGATGAGGTAACTGAGACACAGAGAAGTTAAGTGAGCACGTACTGTGTGCAGGGCAATGTACTGAGCGATTGGGACAGTAAAATATAACAGAGTTGGTAGATATGTTCCCTGCCCCTTGGCTGGAAGGTGCAGCGACCTTAGGGAATGAGGGCACAAACCCATTGACCTTGATTAGTTCAGGGGAAGACTTTCACCCTTTACTCCAGAGGAGATAGCCCAACCTCCAAAAACAAGCCTTTTGGGGCCTAAAAATGTAGACTACCTTAAATTCAATTATTTTTCTCTCTCTCAATCTTTTTCTAGGAATGGCATTTTATCTTGTGTAAACATGTATAATAATGATGTTATTTGTTAAGCGCTTACTATGTGTAAAGCACTGTTCTGAGCACTGGGGGGGATACAAGGTGATCAGGTTGTCCCACGTGGGCTCACAGTCTTAATCCCCATTTTACAGATGAGGGAACTGAGGCACAGAGAAGTGAAGTGGCTTGCCCAAAGTCACACAGCTGACAAGTGGCAGAGCCGGGATTAGAACTCAAGACTTCTGGCTCCCAAGCCCGGGATCTTTCCACTGAGCCACGCTGCTTCCCGTGGTACATATGTTGCTTCCCCTGCTTCCAGAGTTGGTACATATGTATGCATACTATATTGAAATTGGAAAAAATGTTAAAGGGCAACAACAACCATTTTGGGGAAAAATACTTGCCCTTTTTTTTGCTTAAAGTAACACTTTGAATCCAGTCAATTTTAAATTTTATTGCAGATGCTAGAATTGAAGAGTTCGTGTATGAGAAGTTGGATAGAAAAGTACCAAGTCGTACCAACAACCCAGAACTTTTAGGGCAGTATATGATTGACGCGGGGAATGACTTTGGTCCTGGAACAGCTTATGGTAAGTCACAGCTAAGAAGATATGGTAAGAAATCTTCCTTTAAAATAGCTGTAGAGATTCTTTTCATAGAGTTATATGTAACTTGCTTATGTCCTTTTTTTATTATTTTCCTAGTAGTTAGCCTCAAAATTTTAAGTTAATTTTTTGAAATTTTTAGATGGAGTGAGAAGCAAGTAGTCCTGAAATTGCCCTGTTTATGAGAAACGTAGGCACATGTTCATGAAATGCAAATAGGCTTACTGTACAGTCAGAAGATTAACTCTTAATCTAAGAGTGTACATTGGGCTTGTGAAATGTATTAGGACCTCACAGCTGATTATACAGTCCAGACAGTCCATTCTCTGAGATTATTTGTGGAATTTAAAAAAAGACATTCGTTAAACACATAGTATGGGCCGAGCCCTGAGATCGATACAATAAAAGCAGCTCAGACTCAGTGTCTGCTGTGAGGGAGGATTACAAGCAGGCAAATCTTCCAAGAGTTTATTATTACCAAGAAGCCTAGAAGTGTGTCCAGATGGTATTACAAGAACTTTATTAACGCTTAACAAATACCATCATCATCATCATTATACAGAAGGTAAGCTGACACCAACCAGACCTAGATTGTGAGCCCACTGTTGGGTAAGGACCATCTCTATATGTTGCCAACTTGTACTTCCCAAGCACTTAGTACAGTGCTCTGCACACAGTAAGCGCTCAATAAATATGATTGAATGAATGAATCTAAATTCAAACGTGACTTGGCCTTCTTTCGGCAACTTTTTTTAAGTTCTCCCATTTTGGTCCTCTAGAAAGAGCACTTCTCTCGAAATCAGGAAACCTGATGAGGGTGAAGCTGAGTGTATTTCTCAGTGTGTTGAACATCTGCCGTCTAATCACTTATCACCCCCACTTCCTCAGGGGGAACATCAATCAATCCAATTTATTGAGCGCTTACTGTGTGCAGAGTACTTTCCTAAGTGCTTGGGGAAAATACAGTACAATAGAGTTGGTAGACACAATCCTTGCCAACAAGGAGCTTACAGGCTACATATAGGACCATGACCGGCAGCAGTGAGATAATGTGAATTATCTCCTTTGCAAGTCACTAGCACTGCAGTCAATTCCTCCATGCAGCTTTCGATCCCGAAGTCTTAGGTCAAAGGTTCATCCGTCGGTCCGGAGGGAGACTTCGTCATATCTCAATCTAATTTTTCTTTAATCTGTAATTTTAGCCGTTACCCTTTAGCCTTTATTTTCAGGAAGCATTTAGAAATATTCTTCAATGTAAAATCTTTTAAAAAAAGGGAGGTTAAAAATGCAGTGTTCACTATTTTAGATATGTGTTCACCTAATGTAAACCTAAGGATTAGCCCTTTATTTTAGATCTTTAGAAACTTTACTACTACAATTTTGGTAAAACAGCACTGGCTGTGGATATTTTTCATATTCACTCAATGTTGAACTAAATGCATGTTTAACTTTAAACAGGCCAAATTGCTCATTTATTCTTTTATGGTATAAACTTCCAATTTTCCCAGAAGGTAATAAAACAATCTCTTTTTCTTTCAGGTAATGCCCTGATTAAATGTGGCGAAACTCAGAGACGAATTGGAACAGCAGACAGAGAACTTATTCAAACGTCTGCAATAAACTTTCTCAACCCCTTACGAAATTTTATAGAAGGCGATTATAAGACAATTGCTGTGAGTTTGGAAAATTTTCCTTTCCTAATAAATAGAATAGTTAGTATCTAAAAGTCCACAGAGTGGTAAATGTTAGAATCTGCTTGGATCCTTCTTTTTAATGGCAGATTTGAAAAGTGCCACCACCCCTTTGCAACCTCAGAATTGTGCAGTCCATTCATTCATTCAATCATACAAAGCACTGTACTATGTGCATGGGAGTGTACAATATAACAGACACATTCCTGCCCACAACAAGCTCACAGTATAGAAGGGGAGACAAATTAATATAAAAATATAGATAAATAATAAATAAATGATAGATATATATGCAAATAGATATTTGTGTGCAGTGGGGATGGGAGGGAGGTTTAATGAAGGAGCAAGTAAGAGTGGCGCAGAAGGGAGTGGGAGAAGAGGAGATGTGCCTTCAGTAAGGTTTTGAAGTTGGGGAGAGTAGTTATCTTCCTGATATGAGGAGGGAGGGCATTCCAGGCCAGAGGTGGGATGTGGGTGAGAGGTTGGCGGCGAGATAGACAAGATGGAAGCACAGTGAGAAGGTTAGCTGTAGAGGAAGAAAGGGCGTGGGCTGGGTTGTAGTAGGAGCATAGCGAGATAAAGTAGAAGGGGGCAAGGTGATTAAGTGCTTAAAAGCCAATGGTGAGGCATTTTTATTTGATGCGGAGGAGGATGGGCAACCACTGGAATTTCTTGAGGAGTGGGAAAGCACGGCCTAAACGTTTTTGAAGGAAAATGATTTGGGCAGAGGATTGGAGTATGGACTAGAGTGGGGAGAGACAGAAGGCAGGGAGGTCAGCAAGGAAGCTGATACAATAATCAAGGCGGGATAGGGAAAGTGCTTGCATTTAAAATGGTAGGAGTTTGGACAGAGAGGAAAGGGCAGATTTTGGCTATGTTGTGAAGGTAGAACTGACAGGATTTAATAATGGCCTGAATATGTGGGTGGAACAAGAGAGAGGAGCAAGGATAATGCCAAGGTTATGGGCTTGTGAGACAGGAAGGATGATGGTGCTGGCAACAGTGATAGGAAAGTGAGCAGGAGGACAGGGTTTGGGTGGGAAGATAAGTTCAGTTTTAGCCATATGAAGTTTGAGGTGGCGGGAGGACATCCAAGTAGAGATGTCTTGAAGGCAGGAGGAAATGCGAGACTGGAGAGAGGGAGAGAGACCGGGACTGGAGATGTAGATTTGGGTGTCATCAGCATAGAGGTGATAGTTGAAGCCATGTGAGCGAAATTAAATCCCTTACATTTTAGGAAAAAAGATCTCTTTTCTTCTTCCACTGACCTCGTGTTTGCCGCCGAACCTTCACGCTGTAAAGTCCTCACCCAAACATGCCTTCCTAACCCAAATCTTTTGAGCTTTATATTTTCCTGAAACTTTATCCATACTTCTTGTGTTCGGACTCCAGTAGATAATAGTTGGCATTTTGTTTAGTCTGTTTTTAATACCTATTTTCAAAGATGTACCTTGTCCCTAAAAACTTGGACTAACTTTTAATTTACCTCTAGTCAAGTGAATTTAGCCTCAGATTTGTTAGTAGACAAAAGGATTTCGTAGGCCAACTGGTAATACTGCTGCACAGATATGTTCATATCCTATCCTATCTCCTAGAAGTTTTCAAAAGAGAAATTTTCTTATGAGGACAGACCAAAAGGATTAGGCCTGTTCAGTCTGGAAAGAGGAATCCTGAGACAAGACAAGATTATGCTTTTGCAGACTTTAAAGGACAGGACATAGCAAACCCAGAATTATTGTTCACCAACTCATTCAATTCTGAAATGAGGCTACCCACTGAAGTTTGAAGATAAATTCAAAATAGAAGGAAATGCTATTTTGCATAGGCAGAAAATTCTGTTTTTGTTTTGTTTTTTAAATGGGACTTGTTGGGCACTTCCTATGTACCAGGCACTGTTCTAAGTGCTGGGGTAGATACAAGTAATCAGATTGGACATAGTCCTTATCCCTCATGGGGCTCACAGGCTTAATCCCCATTTTACAGATGAGATACCTGAGGCACAGAGACGTGAAGTGACTTGTCCAAGTTCACACAACAGACAAGTGGCGGAGCTGAGATTAGAACCCAAGTCCTTCTGACTCCCAGGCTTGTGCTCTAACTACTAGGCCACACTGCTTTCCAATAGAGAGAAGCAGCATGGTTTAGTGGAAAGATCATAGGCTTGGGAGTCATAGGTCATGGGTTCTAATTCCAGCTCCACCACTTGTCAGCTGTGCGACCTTGGGCAAGTCACTTAAATTCTGTAGGCCTCAGTTACCTCATGTGTAAAATGGGGATTAAGACTGTGAGCCCCAAGTGGGATAATATGATTATCTTCTATCTGTCCAGCACTTAGAACAGTGCTTGGCACATAGTAAATGCTTAACAAATGCCATCATTAATAGGGTCAGTAAGGGATCAATTCGTTGGTGAGTAGATTTCTAGAGGGAAAAAGTCAGAGAGGTCAGGGTGTTTCTAAACATTAGGCTTGGGGTTGTAGGAGGGCGCTGGGTTTTTTTTCCAAAAAGGCAACGACCTCTTTGCCATCATTATGAATAACAATTATTAAGGAACTGTGTTCTTGGGAGCCTGCTTTTTGAAGTAAAATTCACCATCCCCGCTCTCTAGTTGCTTACAATTGAATGAGAGACAAGAGAGCAAATGACCAAATAAATATCAGATAAGAAAGTATGGTCAAAGATAAAAATGATAAAAACAAAGCCATTAAATATACTTGGCCAGTGAGATGACATGACCAGTAAAGTAGGGGTTAATCACAGAAGGCCTCTTGCAGGAGGTGACTAGTTTAAGGGACTGTGAAAGAATCTCCTACCCCACATGTACTCAGTTTAAAATGTGTTAAAAATGTGTTTAAAATGCACATTTTGGCTAGACAACGATGACTGCAGAATTAGGGAACATCCTGCTGACACCGTGAACCTGTCTGGGTATGGTATGCCGTGGTATCAGCGGAAAAAGTTAGTTGCACGGGGTCCTCTCCCCCTCGTCCCCCTCTCCATCCCCCCCATTTTACCTCCTTCCCTTCCCCACAGCACCTGTATATATGTATACAGGTTTGTACACATTTATTACTCTATTTTGCTTGTACATATCTATTCTATTTTATTTTGTTAGTATGGTTTTGTTCTCTGTCTCCCCCTTTTAGACTGTGAGCCCACTGTTGGGTAGGGACTGTCTCTATATGTTGCCAACTTGTACTTCCCAAGCACTTAGTACAGTGCTCTGCACACAGTAAACGCTCAATAAATGCGATTGATTGATCTATTGACAACCACAAAGTGAGAGGTTTTACTTAGTGCAGAGTTCTGCAAGAACATAGTCCTAGCATTCTAAGAGAACTAGGCGAACCCATGCAGTGGCCTGACACAAAGATGTCATTTCTCATCTTAATGGGAATCCATAGGCTTCAAGGAGGGGGGTTATCGTTAACCTTACCAAAATAAAACAAACTAGTGCCTTCCTATTAAAAAAAAAACCAAAAACTTTGTACATAATTAACAGCGATATAGTAAGTTGAGCTCCATGCATTGGAATATAGTACTACGATTAATTTCAAGAATACTCAAACAATCCAGTTTGGGAAGTTTTTCCGTTTCTATTAGTCTGATTTAAAAGATCCCCTGTGAAGCTGCAGAATTGCGCACTTCTTAAATAGTATATTTAAGTGAGATGAAACCGAGAGTGGCTACTCTTCTGAAGGAATGGCTTATTTAATATTTAGATCTAAGTAAGTGTCTTTCATTGTCAAAGTAATCGATGAAGTTTAGAATGGGTGTTTAGAATATCAGATAGCTGGAATTGTTAAAAATGTGGACTTAGCATTTAATCCTGCAAGTTTAATATTTGACAACTGTTTCAGTTGCCGCAGTGTTTTGCAGGGTAAACTTTGAAGTTTCTTTTTTCGTATTACTCTTGAGAAAAGGTATTTTTCCTCTGTTTTGCAGAAAGAAAGAAAATTATTGCAGAACAAAAGACTGGACTTGGATGCTGCAAAAACCAGAGTGAAAAAGGCAAAAGCCGCAGAAGCTAGAGCGTCAGTAAGTAGTGTTTGAAATGCAAATTTTTTGATGAATATTTAATGCTATAAAATACTTTTAATGAAATTATGTAACGTGCACCAAATATTAAGTTTAATTTTCGGATGAAGTTGATTGGGGTGGTTGAATATGCATATATTCAAAGTCAGGTTATTGAAAACACTTAATAACTTTCATTTAGGGCTTTGTCCCATCCATAGGACTATTTAAGATAATTGCTCCACACCTTAAACTTTAGAACCTCATTGTGGGCAGCGAATGCCTATACCAACTCTGTTATATTGTACTTTCCCAGACTGACTGACTCTGACTCCCAGCCCCATGTTCTTTCCAGTAGGTCATGCTGCCTCTCATATAGTGAGAGCAGAGCACTTAAGTTAGTGCTTGACAAGTACCATTTTAAAAAAGAGAAAAAAGTGGCAGAGCCAGGATTAAATCCCAGGTCTCCTGACTATGAGGCCCTATACTCTTTCCTCTAGGCCACACTGCTTCCTTATGTACTTTTTAGGAGTTTTCCTGCTTTTCTGGCAGATAATCTAACTTTCATTGGAGAAACTAAGGCAAGAGAGGATAAATGAACTTCCCCAAGTCACCAGTAAATTGTGGGACTTTGAATAGAATTCATATCTCCTGATTTCAGTCAACGTTCTAGGTTATTGACTTTGTAGGTATTGTGGTTTTCTGGATTCTTTTCACTTGGAAAAAGCAGAAGAAGGAAAAGGTGTTGGAAGAAATTTGACTTGTGACTGTATCACATCATTCATCCCCTCTGCCATACAGAACACAAAGGCCTGCATTGTTTGTTCTTTGTGACCATGTCAGCCAACCCTGTTGTATTGTACTCTCCCTTGGGCTTAGTTCAGTGCTCCACACACAGTAAGCATTTAATAAATACATCGATTGATTTCATTTCATACTTATCCTCCCCTATCACTCGTGCAGGGCCAAAGAATTGGGTTTTCTATCTCGCATATTTAGGGAAAGGAGACCTGGCGAAACGACGACCCATGAGGGAAACGTCCTTCTCCTTGGATATTCTAAAACAGAGCAGCAGGGGATGACATTTCCATCCTGAACTTATTGAGAACTTTGAAATGTATATGCAGTGATAACTTTGATACCCTTATCAATTCCAAGCAACCAATCATTTTAAAACTAATACAGTTCCTGATATCGGTCTTGCACTCCTCGAACCAAATGTCACGGCTATCAGGCTTTTGTTAATCTTCTATCTCTTAAATTAAATAGGAAAAGTGAGGTTAGATTTGCTTGACTTGAGATAAATAATGCTTTAGCTCATCGTGGCCAAGGAACATACATACCAATTCTGTTATATTGTACTCTTAGTGCTCAGTACAGTGCTCTTTATACAGTAGGTGTAAAATAAATACCATCAATGATGATTTTGAACCTAATTTTTGAGGATGTTTTGAGGGAGGATATGATCACTATGAATATTAAACAGCAAGATGACCAGGGGTTTTTAAGAGATTGTAGCAATGAGAAACATCATTTAATGTCATTTCAGAAGTTCTGCTCAATGAAAGTTCTTTGGGATTTTAAAAACATACTTCTCACTCTGGATCTATTTTTTTCTCCAGTGTAGCTCCATAGCACAGGTTCATTGGTACTGCTAAAATTCTTGCCATGTATTTCTTTTATAATAAACTTTAAAGCATTACTTTCCCCCTCACACTTACCTGACTTTGGATAAGTAATTAAATTTTATATCTTTCAGTGACTTTCATTCAACAGCTCAGAATTTAGTAATCATGGAAGGAGAGTAGAAAGTGAACATAACCTAAGGGGATAATTAAATAAAGGAAAGGGGTAAATTTCTCATGCAAAAAAGTAAACATTGAAAAACAGTACATAACCTAATAAAATTGCTACATTAGACAAAAGCATGCAAATAAATAGGACTAAAATTTTACAGGTCTCTTTTACTTGGAAATGGAAAATACTGTTTTTGGACCCTCCTGATTAGAGGAAATGGCGGAAAAATGTTTTGTGGTTTTTTTGGTGTCTTTTTATTGTTATTATTCCTTCAGTAGAAATGTTGCTTCCAAGTTTTGCTTTAGAAAACAACTTATATTCTCAATTACTTCTGAATGCCAGGTGATAGCTATAGACTTTTTTTTTTCCCTCATGTGGAATGAAGATTACACATTCTCCTGCCCAGATAGGCCTTTGCACATTATCTACAAATTGAAACTCTGTGCCTTGAGTATTGCTTGGGTTGGATTTTCAAAATCAGCCCTCCTCTACCACCATTATCTTTACATATAATTAGTAGTTTTTGAGGCCTGCTGTGTGCAAAGCACTAAACTAGGCACTTAGTGAACCTGTAAGTGATTCTGTAATGAGTCCTTTTAAACATAATAATCAAGAGAGAAATGTACATGTAAATACATAATTAGAATAAATCATTCCTTATGAGTGAAATCGTTTCATGGGTTTAAGTATAAATTTTAAGGGTAGACTAGAGATGCTAAAGGAAATGATTGAAAGTAAAATATTTCTATCGAATTGTCTAGGGAAAGCAGAAGAAGGAGATTCGTAAAGTGGAACAGTTTCTTCTAAATATTTCCAACTTTGAAATGGACTTTTTAATCCATTTCCTTACAAATCTCCTTTTAAAATCTTATTCAGAAACTACAAATAAACTTCCTCAGTGTACTTTTCTAGAACGGGTAACTGTATGACTAATCACCACCACTTGGAGACCAAGGGGAAAGACACTGGTTATTAGAGCCAATATTTTAAAAGTAGGGACATTTCATGATCATCTCTTTAATTTTGTTCTGTGTTTTTCTAGAATAGTTCATTTGGGTCACTGTGTTCACTAGTATAACCCGTTTTTTGTCTCTTATCTATGCACATAAGCAACTAAATTCGCCTCAACCAGAAGGAGATAACATTATGGTAAATTTCTTTTACATGCTCAACTTGCTGCATGTAAAATGGCTGAAGGTTTGTTGGCCTATTGTGTACTCTACATTCTAGAAAAGTGTCTTCTCTTGCTATCCAAAATTTGTTGTATTTGAAAATGTGAAATTCATCCATTGCAGCAAAATGATCAAATTATAAGAAATATATCTATCAGTATGACTTTGCTGCTTAAGAAAATGGAACAATGTGCACTAATAGCAAATATATTCATACTATCTTGCATTCTTAAAGTAGGCTTAGACAAGGACTTTTTAATGCACTATCTTTTCCTTTTTGGGCAAAAGCATTTCATTTGATGAAAGATATATCTTAGAACTTACAATTATCTATTTTGGAAAAAGAATGAAGGATCATTTAATGTACTCAGCTTCAGTCATCTGTTAAATCCCATTATACCAGAAGAGTTTCCCTATTATTTTTTTTTAAGCCCAGGGGATGGAAGAAAGTAAGAGGTGAAAAATTTAAGGTGGCAGGGCCCAACTGGTATTCATGCTAGTGTGTTTTTGAGAGGAACTAACTCCATTCCTTATTTGGCAAAGGGGTACACCCATCTGCCAAGCTTGCCAATGTGTAGACAGAGAGAAGGAGGGTAGAGAGGAGGAGGAGGAGGAGGCAAGATGGTGGTAATCAAACACAGACTACTTTCTGAAGCAAAAAATTTAATCAGAATGAAATTCTGGTATGATGAGATTTTGTTGTAATTTTTGACACTGACACTGAGAAAACAAATTTGACCTTGCCTTTTCCTAACAAAATTGGAGTTGCTAAACATTATGCAGATATCCAAAATGAGTAAATGTAACATGTTCTCAGTTGGAGTAATGGGTAATCGGTAATTTGGCTGAGGGAATTTGAGTGTATTTGACTTGGACACAACTAAATTCCATTAAAATCCATCTTCAGACAGTATGATTTTTTTAAAGGTAATTGTACACTCTAAATGTACAAAGCTTGCTATTGTGTTCACCTTCCTCTTCCCCCCCTTACCTGCCTCACAAAATTGAATTATTGAAGCCCTTGTTATGTGGGGTATTGGGCTCAGATAGCAATAGAATACATTTACTTGTTTCACTGTCCTTAAATGCCTCTTTTTAATTAGGCTGTTTGTTGATATAACATTTCAAGTTAATATGTGAATCATAATCGCTGTGAAGTCAAAAACTTTCCAGACAATTCTGTAGTTTTTAATGGTTTAGAATAATTCATCATCTCCTAGTGGATTCTACTGTAGCGTAATCTCCCAAGCGCTTAGTACGGTGCTCTGCACACAGTAAGCACTCAATAAATACTATTGATTGATCCATCAAGTTTTCCTCTTTACCGTTGACAGTTCTGTTTCACATTATTTTAAGATAGCAACTCCCAGCATGATTGTTAGCTTGATTTCAGCTTATTCTTTAAATACAAAACTTGCTATAAATATTTTATCACTGCACTTCATTTTTAATTTTGGAATTTCTTCTCATAACTTTATCATTTTTGCAGAAATAAATGGTCCATTTGTACTTTTTGATGCATGACATTTTTTAGTTTCATTTGCAAATTGAAAAGTAGACCTCAACTGACTTAGGTGCTAAAATTTTAATTTGCTAAAGTGGTTATTCTGTATATGACTGAGAGAAGAGACAGCTGAATTTAAATATTTCCATTTATCTGATAGAGCTATATAGAGAGAATATTAACTCCCACCTCTTTTTCATGTGCTTCAATGACTTTTCTCTAACTTTTAATGCTGGCTAGATTTGGGCAGAGGAAGTGACAAAAGTAAGTAAATCACTAAACTGCAAAATTATAAAATATGTGCTTAGAAATGAGTGATATTTGTGCAATCCTAGAAGCATTATGGGGATGACTTAGGCCGGTACACACAACTTAACTCTTGTAATGCTCCGTGTTGTCATCATTCTCATTTGAAATTATTTTTTTCAAAGCCGTGTCTGCAGAGTGTACACAGCATGTGAATTTTCTGTCATCTACTTACTATATGATACAAGATTCACTAAAACTGGCTCCCTATGGCAGTTTCAAATGTGGTATTGTACTTTCCCAAGTGCTTAGTACAGTGCTCTGCACACAGTAAATGCTAAAAAAAAATATGATTGAATGAAGGAGTGAATGTAGGTGGGAATTTTGTTCCTATTTTATGGACTCCTTGGGAGCACCTGAACTGCTCTGCAAAACATGGAGGCTGCAGTCTTTACTGGTCCAACTGAGGGAATGTTAGGGTGGCAGCTAGTTCGTAGGGTGCACCGGTAGGTTAAAATGAGAGGCCTACAATTATACAGCCACTTTCTAGAGCCCAGTAATTTAATCCAGTCACATAAATCAGGTGTACCTCCGTCTTTCCTAGAAATAGAAGCAAGGCAGGAAGAAGCAGCTCCACTCCTTTCATGGCATTGACACGGTCAGGGAGAGGAGGTAGAGTGAGTGAATAAAACTGCCATTGTAGATAGAGAGGGTAAAACCTAGGCCAGTATCCTAGTTCCTTAAAGGAATGATCTTTTTTGTCTCCTCTCCAAATAAGTTTTAGAATTCAAATTTGGCCCATGAGATGACCTTTCTAATTCCTCGGGCTGATTAAACCTTTTTTTCTGTGTGATTCTCAAAATCATTTTTTCATACATAAAGTAGGCAACATTTGTCATAGGCATCTTTAGGCTTAGGCATACAACCTGGGCGTATGGCTTGTACAGACCCATTCTGTCTTCTTCTCCAGTCACCTCTCTGCTCTCTTTTAGTTCTCACAGAGACCCATAACGTGGCCTAGTGGGAAGCAGTGTTGCTTAGTGGGTAGAGCACAGTCCTGGGAGTCAGAAGTTCATGAGTTCTAATCCCGACTCTGCCATTTGTCTCCTGGGTGACCTTAAGCAAGTCACTTCACTTCTCCCTCAGTTCCCTCATCCGGAAAACGGGGATTGAGACTGTGAGCCCCGGGTGGGACAGGAACTGTGTCCAACTCGATTTACTGGTATTCACCCCAGAACTTGGTACAGTGCCTAGCACATAGTAAGTGCTTAACAAATGCCACAATAATAATAATGTAATTATTATTATATCCTACAAAACACAGATCTGTCCTTCTTTGTCCCTGCCCATTCCAAATCTAAAACTCTGTATTTTTCAAAGCCTACCTGAGATCAGATCTCTCCAGGAGCCTTCCCCTGAATGATTTCCCCTTTAAATCTCCCAAATGCCACTTCATTTGCCATCATATAGCTAACCTACAGATGTTGCTTCAACTCTTCTACACCACGTAAAGACTTAGAACGCACAAATCCTTACCTATGTATTCTTTCCCAGTGCTTGGTACACTGTACAACCCTTAACAAATACTATTGAAACTTTTCTTCCCAGTAATCTTAATTTCTTGTCACTTCATTCTTTCTTGCATTATTCTTAAAAGCTGCCCAACAGATCTTGGACAGATAATCTAAAATGATGCAAAAGTAACACTAAATTGATTCACCGGCCTTCACTTTCTCCCTAAATGTTGGTTGAGGAGAATGCTGAACCAAATCCCCTTTCCTCCATTCAGTGTACTGACATCCCATTAAAACTTGGATGATTGGCCATTTATTCCTGGCACTTTAGCAAGGAAAGAGGAACCATATATTTCCCCCCTTTTATAAAGGGCTTAGTTTTGCTGAGTTTAGTCAGAATCAAGGCTCAATCTTGTGCTCTCCTGGTTGAGGAGAGGGTGTCCACTTCTGTGAATGAGAGAACCTGAGCATCATTTGACTGAATCCCAGCCCCCCGGGGGTTGGAGGGTGGGAAGGGAAAAGGTGGTCTGAGAACTCTGCTTCAGTCTGGGCTTCTGTGCCTATATACTTCTGACCCAGACCCCTATATGGGCCTGGAAGGTCCAACAAAACTGAAGCCCACCTGCTCCAAGTTGAGCATATAAAGGAAAGTTTCTCATGAGTTAATTTAATGTGTTTAGAACTGCTCCTCAACACCCTCCCCCCCCCCCGCCATGAGCTCGTGGGGGACAAATCCCAAAGATTCCTCAAACTACTCTTGAGCTGACTTGAATCTCAATTTGGAGAAATTTCCTCGGGCCCACAAACACGGAGAAAATGGACAAGCAACTAGTTTGCCATCTCCCTAGGAACTGATCAAACCCTGCTCTTTTCTTTTTAAGTGGTATTTATGTACCTATTTTGTGCCAGGCAACGTACTAAGGTACTAAGTGCTGGGGTAGATAAAAAATAATAATTGGGTTGGACACAGTCCCCATCCCACATAGGGCCTTCAGTCTTAATCCCCATTTTACAGATGAGGTAACTGAGGCACAGAGAAGTGAAGTGATTTGCCCAAAGTCACACAGCTGAGAAGTAATGGAGCCAGGATTAGAACCCAGGTCCTCTGACTCCCAGGCCTGTCTTTCCACTATCAATCAATCAATCAATCAATCAATCGTATTTATTGAGCGCTTACTATGTGCAGAGCACTGTACTAAGCGCTTGGGAAGTACAAATTGGCAACACATAGAGACAGTCCCTACCCAACAGTGGGCTCACAGTCTGAAAGGGGGAGACAGAGAACAGAACCAAACATACCAACAAAATAAAATAAATAGGAAAGAAATGTACCAGTAAAATAAATAAATAAATAGAGTAATAAATATGTACAACCATATATACATATATACAGGTCACACTGCTTCTCTTGAAGCCCTGGGGACTGTGCTCTTCTCACGACATTGTCATCATCTTCAAGTATTTCAGCACTCACTGAAGGCTGTGCACTCAATGACTCTTTTTTTTTAGTTAGGAGAAAATGCACCCCCAGAAATCTCAAACCAGTGTAAAATACTAACACTTCGCATTCTCTTTTTCGACTAGGCTAGAGTTTGGGCACGGAATATTTCTCTGTCTTTACATCTCAGCCTCCTTGATCTCTGACTAGCCATTTCACTGTTCACTATCACCCTCACCAGAGTGAACTGAGGGGATGAAAGGAGGAAGAGGCAGTGTGTGGTTTCTCTTTTCATTACAATCAAGCCATTTATTTTGCTCTTATCCCAGAGCAAGCAGCAGTTTCCACTGGGCAATTGATAATAATAATAACAATAATAATAATAGTATTTGTTAATAATAATAATGATGGTATTTTTAAAGTGCTTACAATGTGCAAAGCACTGTTTTAAGTGCTTGGGTGTGTACAATGTGATCAGGTTGTCCCACATGGGGCTCACAGTCTCAATCCCCATTTTACAGCTGAGGTAACTGAGGCCCAGGGAAGTTGTGACTTGCCCAAAGTCACACTGCTGACAAGTGGTGGAGTCGGGATTAGAACCCATGACCTCTGACTCCCAAGCCCGGGCTCTTTCCACTAAGCCACGTGCTTACTATGTGCCAAGCACTGTTCTAAGCACCAGGGTAAATACAAGGTTATCAGGTTGTCCCACGTGAGGCTCACAGTATTAATCCCCATTTTCCAGATGAGGTAACTGAGGCACAGAGAAGTTAAGTGACTTGCCCAAATCACACAGCAGACAAGTAGCGGAGCCGGGATTAGAACCCATGACCTTTGACTCCCAAACGTGTGCTCTTTCCACTAAGCCATGCTCCTTTAAATCCTGTTGGTTTTTCATCATCCTTTCCCTTCCTCTAGCCCTTATGGAAGGAGGGGAAAGGAAATATATAAACTGGCCAAAACAAAGCTTGGACTGTTCATTGTACATATGAACAACACTGTGCTAGCAGCTCTGGTTAAAGGTTTGTAACTCGTAGTCCAAAAAAAAAAAAGAGGTGGTGTTATCTCAGAATTGCAGTTAGTCTTATACAACAACATCCCAAATCACTATGGAAAGCTGAGTTGGCCTTAAGTCTGTTAGACTCAAAAATAAACAGAACAATTTGTGGATAGATTGAACAGTTTTAAAAACCAGCTATTAACCGGTAGATTCCAGCACAGAAAAATTTCAGAATCCCAGAGAAAGAAGTCTTTTGAGAGAAGAGCTTGAAGATACTGTAGGATGCTAAACTAGCAGTCAACCTGGGTCATTTAAGTATATTCAGGTGTGTTATGTCAGCCAACCGTACCCTTTTTGAAATTTACCTTAGGTTGGCAATTTAACTCGTTTGTAAAGTCATGCCTAAAAGCCTATTGAAATATTTGCTCACTCTGAAAGCTGAGTGACTTAAAGATTTTTCAGGAATGTGCAGGTTTTTGCCAAAGTGCTGCAGTTCTGAAAATATTATTGCTAGAGATTTTTCTCCTAGTGTCTTTTCATGTTCTGTGGATAATCTGATGATTATTGGTTTTTAAAACCGTGTGCCAATCTTCCCCAAGCTTTGAGCAGTTCATTTCATCAGTTTATTCCCCCATGATCTTCACTTGGCTCTGATGATCATCAGATAAAATTTGAGCACTATGTGGGATTTAAAACCAAATGGATTGTGAAGAAAACCCAGATGAGGGAAGACTAGGTTTAAGTGACCCATTGGTATGTGAGAGTCCTGAAAATAACTTCTCCTTTAAGTCTGAACAGGAATTAAGAATAACCCAGAGTGAATTTGACCGTCAAGCAGAGATAACCAGACTCCTGTTGGAAGGAATCAGCAGCACCCACGTGAGTATTTGACCCTTGGAAAAGGCTTTTCTCTTTTGAACATGTACCTCTCATATTCAGGAGATTATTTTCGCTGGTTCCATCTCTGAGAATTGAAGCCTGAGGTTCTTACTGCTCTAACAGACCTGCTCCTTAAATCATAACCAGATCAAGTCCAGGACACTGACCTCAGAACCAAAGTCCTCTGGATTCTTTCCCAGGAAGGGGAGGTTTAGTGGAACTGCCGGTGCAGCAGATAATCTTGTATTGACTCCAGTGGTTAGTACAGTGCTTGGCACATAGAATGTGGCTGTTTATTGTTGCAGTGTACTCTCCCAAGTGCTTAGTGCAGTGCTCTGCACACAGTAGGCGCTCGGTCAGTGCAATTGACTGACTGATTCTTCCAGCAATGGCCCTTAAGTGGTCAGGATGTGTCGGCGCAGGGTAACCTATGCATCCAGTGCATTCTTGGGTGGCCGTAGTGGCTGCACTTGTGGTATCATAAACCCCCTTCCTTCGTGCTGTTCTCCATCAGCCTACAGGCACTGACAGAAAAGGAAGCATTTCAGGGACCCACACTATGGGTGGGGAACGTGTCTGCTAATTCTGTGGTAATGTACTCTCCCAAGCCCTTAGTACTGTGCTCTGCACGTAGTACGAGCTCAATACCATTGATTGATTAATAATAATAATGATGGCATTTATTAAGCACTTACTATGTGCAAAGCACTGTTCTAAGCGCTGATTGATTGTCAGTTGTTCTTATCATTGTTGTTACTCTGCTCCTTATACAACCCCCTTCCCTCCACGTTCTTTCTCCCCTTCGAGCTGTGGAATGCCGGTTTGTCTGGGCCACCAAAATGCTAGGTTTACAACTCCAGGTCACTCATTTACCAAGACTTGGTTGAGCTTCGTGTAGATGCTCAGTGACCCCTCAGCTGGATCCCTGTGGTCTTTTCACTCTCAGCTTTCAAGCTCACTCTCTGTTTCAGGCTCATCACCTCCGCTGTCTGAATGACTTTGTAGAAGCACAGATGACGTATTACGCACAATGCTACCAGTACATGTTGGACCTCCAGAAACAGCTTGGGAGGTAGGTCTTCAGGAGCAGCGTGGCCCAATGTGGAAAGAGCAACCGGCCTGGGAGTCAGAGGACCTGGGTTCTCCTGCCTCCCCCAGTTGCTTGCTGGGTGACCTTGGGCAAGTCACTTAACTTCTCTATGCCTCAGTTTCCTCAAATGTAAAATGGAGATTAAATCCTACTTAGATTGTGAGTCCCACGTAGTGCAGGGACCGCGTCCAACCAGGTAAACTTATATCTAGCCCAGTACTTAGAACAGTGCTTATCACGTAATAGGTGCTTAACAAATACCATAAAAGCAAAACCCTGGGCAAAGGAAACAAGGCTGCACTTGAGCCGATAATAGGAGTGAAGGGGAGAGTTGATTGAAACGTTTCACTCACACCCTTCTTGCCATTGTGGTGCCCAGATGCTCTGTTGAATCAGCCGACGACTTTCAAGTCTTTGCAAAGTCCAAACCAAAACAGAACCAATCCCCCTTGCCCTCTAGGAACTCGAGCACCTCCTAATGAGGGAGAAGGACCGAAATTACGGGTGAACAGTGGGAGTGGAAGGATGCCTCATGCTGTTCAATTATATCAGAATGAAATAGCCAAATCATTGAATATGAAAATCCAAATAAAAATTCATAATCGAAGTCAGATATTCGCTGAACTCTATTTCCAGCTTCAATGAGAACAACTCCATTTGTTGTGGGTTTTTTTTTAATAAGCTCTGTCTTCAGAAAGATTTGGAATTGCTTATTGCCATCTAAAGCATAGGTGGAGCTCTAGGCCAACAGAGTTCTGATTTTTATGGTGCAAGGGGTTCAAGGAGATGAGAGAATTGATTCCAGAGTGACGCAGGTAGGTCAGGATGAGACAGTGTTAACCATTAAAATCATATTTTCAAGGAAGGGATTGAGGGGGTGGGGGATCATGTTATAAGGGATCATGTCTACTTGCTCTATGGTACTTCCTCCCCAGCACTTAGTACCATGCTCTGCGCACAGTAATTATTATTATTGTTATGTTCCGTCGAGTCATTTCCGATTCATAGCAACTCCCTGTATATACTTTCTCCAGAACTCCCTGTCCTCTGCCATAATCCACAACCTTTCTGGTTCTTCTGTTATCGTTGTTAGGATCTCTAGCCATCTAGCTGCTGGTCTTTCTCTTCCACATTTTCCCTGGACTTTTCCTAGCATTAGTGTCTTCATCATCATCATCATCAATCGTATTTATTGAGCGCTTACTGTGTGCAGAGCACTGTACTAAGCACTTGGGAAGTACAAATTGGCAACATATAGAGACAGTCCCTACCCAACAGTGGGCTCACAGTCTTAAAGGGGGAGACAGAGAACAAAACCAAACATACTAACAAAATAAAATAAATAGAATAGATATGTACAAGTGAAATAAATAGAGTAATAAATATGTACAAACATATACATATATACAGGTGCTGTGGGGAAGGGAAGGAGGTAAGATGGGGGGGATAGAGAGGGGGAGAGGAAGGAAAGGGCTCAGTCTGGGAAGGCCTCCTGGAGTAGGTGAGCTCTCAGTAGGGCCTTGAAAGGAGGAAGAAAGCTAGCTTGGCGGATGGGCAGAGGGAGGGCATTCCAGGCCTGGGGGATGACTAATTCTCCAGAGAATTAGTAAACACACAGTAAACATTCAATTAATATCACTGATGATTTTCGAGGGAATATAGTCCCCACAGAAGGCAGAAGGGCAAGGCGTGTCTCACAAAATAGTTTTTCAAGATTCTCTTACTTTCAGAATGTTTGTGATTACTTTGATTTAGAGATTAACTGCTTCTGTTTAGTGGGGGATGAAATGCAAATTTTACATACTCATTTAATCCATTTGGAAAATAAATGGGTTTTTCTACTTGTAAACAAGGACGAACCTACGTAGAGATATTTTTTATACCCTTTTTGAAAGTTCAGACTGACTGGAAATGGAAGATGTACATAGTTTCACGACAAAATAAATAGAATTTCTAGACTGTGAGCCCACTGTTGGGTAGGGACTGTCTCTATATGTTGCCAACTTGTACTTCCCAAGCACTTAGTACAGTGCTCTGCACATAGTAAGCGCTCAATAAATACGATTGAATGAATGAATGAATGAATTCCACCAAAGATAAACTGGGTCATAATTATTTGCCATTTTGGTATTTGCTTTTTCAACAGCTTTCCAACTGCCTTCCTCTCCAATAACAATCAGTCCTCCACCATCACTGTGCCGCCTGTTTCTGCTTCCCCATCCGTGGCTTCCACCTCTGCCTCACTGCCTTCATCAAGCAGCTCGATAACCGCTCCAGGTTTCAGTGACTTGAAGGAAGCCAGCGGCAGCAGGAAGGCCCGGGTTCTGTACGATTACGACGCCGCGAACAGTAGCGAATTATCACTTCTTGCAGATGAGGTAAGGCACGGGGCTGCCAACATCTCACTTGTGAATATGGAGGCAGGGCTCTGAGGAGGGAGGAAAAGAGGGAATGAAGGGGGCGAAAGGTAGGAAAGGGGGAGCACCTCCTTCTCCACTTCCACCCCCATGGTCCGGCCTGGGGTAGAGCGCGAGCCTCCCCACTACCTGAACCGTCATGGCAGCCTGCACCACTGGTTCACACGAGGCCCTCGATCTCAGGCCTGGATTCACCAGCTGGGTGCTGCTGGGCGTGTGCTGTGGCCGCTGCCAGGAACAGCCCAAATAATAATAATAATAATAATGGTAGTATTTGTTAAGCACTTACTATTTGCAAAGCACTGGGGGGATACAAGGTGATCAGGTCGCCCCACTTGGGGCTCACAGTCTTAATCCCCATTTTACAGATGAGGTAACTGAGGCACAGAGAAGTTAAGTGGCTTGCCAAATCAAGCTGTAAAAGTGGCTGTGCGATTTCCCCCAGGGGCAGTCTCACCTCCCGAATCTTAACCCCCTTCCTCACCCAGTGTGAAGCCATCTCCAGGCCACCTCGGTGGTTAGGGCCAAGTCCTCTCCACAAGCCCCCCTCCCACCCAATCTCCAGCCACTCCGCGAGGCCTAGACACAATCGCTGGCTTTTCCTCCTGCCAGCAGAGGCAAGAGCCGCCACTTTTAACTCCAACTCTGGGCCTTTTCCAATGCTAGTGGGTGTGCAGGCCAGCTTTGACCTCCCCTAAAAAGCCATAAGGGAGAAGCTAGCGGCATCACCCTCCTGGGGTCCAGCCTGTGGAAGTGAGGACCCCTGGTCGCCCCAAGGAGCATACACTGATGGTAAGGAGTACTGTTATAAAAAGCGAAGTGAAGCCTTTAGGACTTGCGAACTCATTAGCTTTGCACTTCTGGGAAAACTCCTCATCAGTGATTATGGAGGATCAGCTGGCTGGTTTACTTTTGCTTTCATCTCCTTTCTGGTAAAACGGGGTATCACAAGAGGTCCTGAAAGCAAAGTATCTTCCCTTTGGGGAGATCTGGAACCCAAATCTTGTGTCTTATTATAAATACATGTTTCTTACTTCATTGGTTTCAATGTAAACTCACTTGGAAAGGCCTCAGAAAAAAGTTCCAAGTATGTGTTCATGATTTTGTAGTCTGGGCAAGCAAGGGTAATGTGCTTTATATAGAACATGCTTTCTTGGTGGAATGAAATACCCCACTAAAATGGTCTCTTTATTTTTAGGTGATAACAGTGTACAGCATCAGCGGCATGGATTCAGACTGGCTGATGGGTGAAAGGGGAAATCAAAAGGGCAAAGTGCCAATTACTTATTTAGAACTGCTAAACTAAATCGGTGGCCTTTTGAAAGACTACCAGTTATGATACCATATTTATATACGAGTAACTTTACATAAGGCAGATTCGTGTCTTCCACTTAAATGTCTTAAGAGACAGAGAATGAATACCAGCCATCAGAAACTGGCTTTTTCTGCCTAAAATATTGCATGGTAAATATTTCGTTACAAGTTTGTGTTAAGAGCTTTTTACTTTGTGCCAAGGATTGGGTTTTTTTTCCCCAGGATTCTCTGTTTCTACTGAAGTTTTCACTAACAAGTGGCTTCTACTTTTGAATAACCTAGATCGAAAGCAGGAGAACTGTTTTCTACTGAACTTTTCATTAATGGCAAGCTTCTTCCTTTATGTAAAATAAATTTATTGTGAATTGACAATGCAAGGTTGACTGTACTTATTTACTTGATAGGATGAATAACCCAAAAAATCGACTGAACAGCAAGCCATCGTAGAGATTTTAACCCTCAGCAAAAACCACACTCTATAACCTTACTCCTGGCAACTGGCATAACAGAGGTAAAAATAAGACTGATATCATGAACGTTTGCACGTCTCAAAACTGGCACATCTGTCTCCCCTGCCAAATTCCCAAAGCTTTCATTAACAGTTGGAAATCAGGTTTCCTGTTATTTCCAACCCTTCCCCCACAAAAAATAAATGACCTAAGAAAATCTGCCCTTTGTAATTCTCCTAACCCAAAGTAAAGCAACAAAGAAGCTGAAGGAATGATCAGAACTGTTATTTAAGGATATTAATCTATATCTTGACAGCCACCAGACCACTAGTCCCCTCAACCTCAAAACCCTGCTGTAATTTCATCCTCTCCAGAAGGCTTTCCTTAATTAATTTCTCACATTGCCCATCCTGTATCTCCCCACTTCCACACTTCCCTGTAACTTATTTGAGTGCTCACATCTCCCCCATTGCACTTATGCACGTTATCTCTATTCCTTCCTCCTATCATTTATTTTAGTGTCTGTCTTCCCCCAACTTCTCTCCCAAGCTCCAAGATCTTTCTAAGGGCAGAGATTGTTTGCCAACTCTTTTGTACTCTCACAAATATGTGCCATGCACAAAGTGCTCAATAAATATGATTGATTGACAGGTAAGCAATACTAATAGCCCCTGTAGCATCTCTGAAAGAATCTACACTAAACAGGTGTACAGAATAGAAATAATTTCAAAGTACTTAAGACAAATTATACTATAGACAATGCATCTCAAACATGAGTGCTCTAGAATTTTACAGTAGCAGAATGTTTGTTCTTAAGGCTCCTTTAGCATTTTTTATGGTTTTTAAGAGCTTAATATGTGTGTTCTAATAACTGGAGTAGGTACAAGTTAATTAGGTTGGACACAGTCTCTGTCCCATTGGGGCTCATAGTGTTAGTAAGAGAGAGGACAAGTATTCAATCCCCATTTTACAATTGAGGAAACTGTGGCCCAGAGAAGTGAAGTGGCTCGCCCAAGATCACATAACAGACAAGTGGCAGATCTGGATTTAGAATCCAGGTTCTCTGACTCCCAGGCTCCTGCTCTTTCCACTAGGCCATGCTGCTTTTGCTGGTTCGTACATAAATCTTATGAAATCCAATGACCTCTACTCCATCCTAATCCCCCTCGACCTCTCAGCTGCCTTAGACACTGTTGACCACCCCCTTCTCCTGGAAACGCTATCCAACGTTGGCTTCACTGAGTCTGTCCTCTCCTGGTTCTCCTTTTATCTCTCTGGCTGTTCATTCCCAGTCTCCTTCACGGGCTCCTTCGTCCCCTAACTGTGAGGGTCCCTCAAGGTTCATTTCTGGGTCTCCTTCTATTCTCCACCTACACCCACTCCCTCGGAGAACTCACTCGCTCCCGTGGCTTCAACTACTACCTCTTTGAGGATGATACCCAAATCTACGTCTCCAGCCCTGATCTCTTTCCCTCTCTCCAGTCTTGCATTTCCTCTTGCCTTCAAGACATCTCTACTTGGATGTTCTCCTGTCACCTCAAGCTTAACATGTCCAAAAGAGAATTCCTTACCTTCCCACCCAAACCCTGCCCTCCCCCTAACTTTCCCATCACTGTAGACGGCACCACCACCCTTCCTGTCTCACAAGCCTATAGCCTTGGTGTTATCCTTGCCTCCTTTCTGTCATTCAACCCACATATTCAATCCATTGCTAAATCCCATCAGTCCCACCTTCACAACATCGCTAAAATCTACTCTTTCCTCTCCATCCAAGCCGCTACCATGTGAGTACAGTCATTCATCCTATCCCACCTAGATTACTGCATCAGCCTCCTTTCTGACCTCCCAACCTCCTGCTTCTCCCCACTCTAGCTCATACCTCACTCTGCTGCCCAGATTATCTTTCTACAGAAATGTTCGGGACATGTCACCCCCCTCCTCAAAAATCTCCAGTGGCTGCCTGTCCACCTCTGCATCAAACAAAAGCTCCTCACCATTGACTTTAAAGCTCTCCATCACCTCGCCCTCTCCTACCTCACATCTCTACTCTCCTACAACCCAGCCCACACACTTTGCTCCTCTAGTGCTAACATTCGCACTGCCTCAGTCTCTCCTGTCTCACCCCCAACCCCTAGCCCAAGTCCAGCTACTGGCCTGGAACGCCCTCCCTCCTCTATTACAACTTCCCCCAACCCCCTGCCCTCTTCAAAGCCTTTTTGAAGGCACATCTCCTCCAAGAGACCTTCCCTAAATCCCCCTTTCCTCTTCTCCCACTCCCTTCTGCATCACCCTGACGTGCTCTGTTTGTTCATCCCCCCCCTCCATCAGCCCCACAGCACTTATGTACATATCTGTAATTTATTAACATTTGTCTCCTCTAGATTGTAAACTCATTGTGGGCAGAAAATGTCTGTGTATTGTTGCAATGTACTCTCCCACGAGCTAAATACAGTGCTCTGCACACAGTAAGTGCTCAAGACATATAATTGAATGAATGATAATTATCATTATGTATTTAAGCGCTTATGTGCAAAGCATTGTACTAAGCACTGGGGTGGATTCATTCATTCAGTCGTATTTATTGAGTGCTTACTGTGTACAGAGCACTGTACTAAGCGCTTGGGAAGTACAAATTGGCAACATATAGAGACGGTCCCTATCCAACAGTGGGCTCACCGTCTCAGGTTGGACACAGTCCCTATCCCATGGAGGGCTCACAATCTTAATCCCCATTTTACAGATGAGGTAACTGAGGCACAGAGAAGTAAAGTGAGTGCCCAAAGTCACACAACAGACAAGTGGCGGAGCCAGGATTAGACTCACGACCTCTGACTCCCAAGCCCGTGCTCTTACCACTAGGCCTGAAAGAAATTCTGGTGAAGGGAAATGGTGAATCAAACAGTAAACACTGTTAAGGGGGTAAGAAGTATTGTGTCTTACTGAACTGAAGCCATGAGCAAGAACAGAGTAGTTTAATAGGATTTTATTCCTTTTTTAGGGAGACTGAGCGGAAAGGCATGCTCATGGTAGGTTAGCACTAGGGGATCAAATGACTACTCAGTTGGAAATGTACAAACACCCTCATTTATTCCTTTATAGCTAAAAGGATTTGAGCCTCTCTGCCCAGGGCCTTCTCAAGCTTCTGAGTGAATGTTTTATGTTTTCAGAATTGTAATAACGTGATGGCGGTTTGGATGGAGAGGAAAGGGCGGATGTTAGCGATGTTGTGAAGGTGAGACCGATAGGAATTGGTGACATATTGGATATGTGGGTTGAATGAGAGAACGAGGTCAAGGTTGACGCCAAGGTTACGGGCCTGTGAGATGGGAAGGATGGTTGTGCCGCCTACAGTGATGGGAAAGTCAGGGAAAGGGCAGAGTTTGGGAGGGAAGATAAGGAGCTAAATTTTGGACATGTTAAGTTTGAGGTGACTGGAGGACATCCAATTAGAGGTGTCTTGAAGGCAGGAGGAGATGGGAGCCTGGAGAGGGGAAGGTAGTAAACACTCAACAAATACCATCATTGTTATTGAAAACTGGCAGCCCCAGGCAATGCCAGTCCCTAAATCACACTCTTTATCTTTATCAAATATCTTTGAAAATGCCTCTTTCCGTGTTTTCCTTCAAATTTCATGCCTGACCTCACCGTTATTTTCAGTGTCATCTCCTTAACCGATCTTCCCATTCTTGGCATGTTTATTTAGCCTTATTTTTTTAGAGGTCACTGTAGGGGACACCCCAGAGTTCAAGATAAAATGGGTACAAACAGTTTTTCACTACGTCATTCGTTCAATCATATTTATTGAGTGCTTACTGTGTGCAGAGCACTGTAGTAAGCACTTGGAAAGTACAATTCAGCAGTAATGAGAGACAGTTCCTGCCCACTCCAGGCTCACAGTTTAGAAGGGGGGAGATAGACATCAAAACAAGTAAACAAGCATCAATATAAATAAATAGAAATTATAGATATATACACATGTCAATTCAGTGGTGGGTTTTGACACAATTTGTTTTTCTCAGGCCACCTGCAGCAGTCAGTGGTCTGAGCTAGTGCAAATTCCAGCTCCACCTACTATTGAGGATCCAGCGTGACTTAGTGGAAAGAGCGTGGGCTTGGAAGTCAGGGGACATGGGTTCTAATCCCCTCTCTGCCACTTGTCTGCTGTGTGACCTTGGGCAAGTCACTTAACTTCTCTGTGCCTCAGTTACTGCATCTGGAAAATGGGGATTAAGACTGTGAGCCCCACATGGGACAACCTGATAAGCCTGTATCTACCCCAGCGCTTAGAACACTGCTAGGCACAGAGTTAGCTCTTAACAAATACCATCATTTTTATTATTATTATCCAAAAAGATTATTTTTATGTCTATTATTGTGTAGTTATCCAGTTCCAGATTACTCCATAAAGACTATCCTAATTCCACTGGCCTTGTTGATTTGGGGAGATTGTGTTTGTGATGTGTAGGTGGGATTTCTTAGCGTTCAGTCCTTTTCCAAATTGTCCATCAAGGCATGCGTGGTTGCTCTCTATCCTCTTTCTGTCTGTATCCCTCGGTCCCCTGGAGGTAAGGCTGGGATTCGAACCCATGACCTCTGACTCCAAAGCCCGTGCTCTTTCCACTGAGCCGTGCTGCTGTTAAGACTGTGAGGCCCCCTGTGGAACAACCTGATTGCCTCGTAACCTCCTCAGCGTTTAGAACAGTGCTTTGCACATAGTAAGCACTTAATAAATGCCATTATTATTATTAACACAAGTAAATTCTGGATATGTCCATGAGTTGTGGGACTGACGGAGTGGTGCAGTCAAGCGCTTAGTAATAAATGTCATTATTATTATTATTAAGAGGATATAGAGACTGAACGGAGTGGTGCAGTCAAGTGCTTAGTAATAAATGCTATTATTATTATTATTATTATTATTATTATTATTATTATTATTATTATTATTATTAAGAGGATATAGAGACTGAATGAGAAGTATGTTGTCCAACCAAGACAAGGAATACAAGTTTGGGTCTCCTCTCTAAGGACTTGTGAGCTGTCGAATTATTCATAATAGAATGACTTTTTCCCCCTCAGTACTGTAAGTACATTGTGGGCAGGGAACGTGCCTGTTTTAGTGTACGGTCCCAGGTGCTTAGTACAGTGCTCTGCACACAGCGCTCAATAAATTCGACTGACTGACTTTATGGTGCGATGGCTCCTCTAAGAGGCCTTCCCTCACTAAGCCCTCATTTCAGCGTGGCTCAGTGGAAAGAGCCCGGGCTTTGGAGTCAGAGTTCATGGGTTCAAATCCCAGCTCCGCCAATTGTCAGCTGTGTTACTTTGGGCAAGTCACTTAACTTATCTGTGCCTCAGTTACCTACCTCATCTGTAAAATGGGGATTGAGACTGTGAGCCCCATGTGGGACAACCCAATCACCTTGTAATCTCCCCAGCGCTTAGAACAGTGCTTTGCACATAGCAAGTGCTTAACAAATACCGTCATCATCATCACTTGAAGGCCAGTAGTTGTCACTCACACACACTCACACACACACTCTCTCTCTCTCTCTCTCTCTCTCTCGCTCTCTCTCTCTCTCCTCCTCCTCCTCCTCCTCCTCCCTGCCCCCCATAGCTCCCACTGGGAGCTGTCTAAATCACCTTGTATGTACCCCCGTGCTTAGTACAGGGTAATCCTGGCTCCGCCACTTATCTGCTGTGTGGCCTTGGACAAGTCACTTTACTTCTCTGTGCCTCAGTTCCCTCATCTGTAAAATGGGGATTAAGACTGTGAGCCCCAAGCAGAGCAGGGACTGTGTCCAACCCGATTTGTTTGTATCCACCCCAGCGCTTAGTACAGTGTGTGGCACATAGTAAGCGCTTAACAAATACCATTATTATTATTACAGTGCTTGACACATAGTAAGCAGTTAACAGATTCCACAATTATTATGTGCCAAGCCCTATAGTAAGGACTGGGGTAAGATCATGATCTTCCTCCCTTCAAAGCCCTACTGAAAGCTCACCTCCTCCAGGAGGCCTTCCCAGACTGAGCCCCCTCCTCATCCCCCCACCTTACCTCCTTCCCCTCCCCACAGCACCTGTATATATGTTTGTACATATTTATTACTCTATTTTACTTGTACATATTTACTATTCTATTTATTTTATTTTATTAATATGTTTTGTTTTGTTGTCTCTCATTCAATCGTATTTATTGAGTGCTTACTGTGTGCAGAGCACTGTACTAAGCGCTTAGTCTCCCCCTTCTAGACTGTGAGCCCACTGTTGGGTAGGGATCTTCTCTATATATTGCTGACTTGTACTTCCCAAGCGCTTAGTACAGTGCTCTGCACACAGTAAGCGCTCAATACGATTGAATGAATGAATGAATGATAATCAGGTTAGACACAGTCTCCCTCCCACATGGGGATCACAGTCCCTGCTTCTCCCAAACCCAAGCAGGCTGGGGAATCACCTTGGCAGTCCCCCCCACCCCCTATTCACCTTTTGTAAATTTACCCCTCCTTTTAGTCTCACACCCGCTTCCCCACCAGTAAGGATAAAGACTGTAAGCTCCCCAGGGGACAACCTGATCGCCTTGTAACCTCCCCAGCGCTTAGAATAGTGCTTTGCACATAGTAAGCGCTTTATAAATGCCATTATTATTATCATTAGTACTATGGACATACACGCTGTGGAGCTGAGGGAGGGGTGAATAAAGGGGGTCAGCTGTGTGACTTTGGGCAAGTCACTTCACTTCTCTGGGCCTCAGTGACCTCATCTGTAAACTGGGGATGAAGACTGTGAGCCCCCCATGGGACAACCTGATCTTGTAAAACTCCCCAGCGCTTAGAACAGTGCTTTGCACTTAGTAAGCGCTTAACAAATGCCATTATTATTATTATTATTATTATTATTATTAAGGAAGACTCAGGTGGCAAGGACTGTCTACCCCTAGCAGCTGGAAGCCCATTTTTTCCATGGCATATAGTGCTTTTTTAAGCACAACTTCAACTGAGAAGGAGGGTAGCCTAATGCAAAGGACTCTGGCCTGGGAGTCAGGAGTCAAGGTTTTAATTCTGGCTCTGCCACATCCTGCTGTGTGACCTTGGGTAAGTCACCTGACTTCTCTGGTCCCTCATCTATAAAATGGGGTAAAAATGCCTGTTCTGTCCAACTTAGACTATGCGCATCAGGGATTGTGGCCAACCTGATTAATCATCTCTTCTCCAATAATAATAATAATGAGAGATTAATTATCTCTCTTCTCTATAATAATAATAATAATGGCATTTATTAAGCACTTACTATGTGCAAAGCACTGTTCTAAGCGCTGTGGAGGTTACAAGGTGATCAGGTTGTCCCACGGGGGGCTCACAGTCTTAATCCCCATTTTACAGATGAGGTTACTGAGGCCCAGAGAAGTGAAGTGACTTGCTCAAAGTCACCCAGCTGACAATTGGTAGGGCCGGAATTTGAACCCATGACTTCTGACTCCAAAGCCTGGGATCTTTCCCCTGAGCCACGCTGCTTCTGTAGCTAATAAAATTATTAACTATTATTAAGTATCTTAATAATAAGATAATAATAATTAATAATAACAATAATAATAAAATAATAATAATTATTATTAAGATACTTAATAATAGTAATAATAATAAAAATGGTGGTATTTGTTAAACACTTGCTATGTGCCAAACACTGTCCTAAGCACTGGGATAGATGCAAGATAATCAGGTCCCACATGGGGCTCACATTCTAAGTAGGAGGGAGCGCAGGTATTGAATCCCCATTTTGCAGATAAGGGAACTGAGGCACAGAGAAGTAAAGTCACTTGCCCAAGGTTACACCGCATTCATTCATTCAATCGTATTTATTGAGCACTGACTGTGTGCAAAGCACTGTACTTAACACTTTAGAGAGTACAATATAATAACAGACGCAATCCCAGCCCAGAGTCTAGAGGGGGAGACAGACATTAATATAAATATACAAATAAATAAATAAATTACAGATATATACAGTTATACACATATGTGCTGTGGGGATGGGAGAGAGGAATAATGAAGGGAGCAAGTCAGGGCAAAGGAATAGGGAGTAGGAGAAGAGGAGAGGAGGGCTTAGGGAAGGATTCTTGAAAGATATGTGGCAGAGCCAGGATGAGGACTCGGGTCCTCTTGATTCCCAGGCCCGTGCTCTTTCCACTGGGCCACACTCCTGACATCATAAAGTAAGCACTTAAATCCTATTATCATTATTATTATCATTATTGCTCTTATTATTTTCCACAGAGTCACACAGTTTCCTTGTCTTCTGGCCATGGCAGTGGGCATCTCTTGGTTGTTACAATGCTTAAATAGCGGGTTGCGTCTTTACTCTTGGAGAAATGATATAAATGCATGACAGATGGCATTCTTCACAAGGAATTCAATTCTGGTTCTGTCATCCTTTGATTTCTGGAGGAGGAATTGATCACTTTCTACTGGACAGCAAGCTCTTAGGAAATACCCCCTGAATTTGAGCTGTGTCCTCTAGTGATAGTTTGTGGTTTGTAGTTTACTAGGTAGGGATTAATTTCTAATGATAATAATAATTATGGTATTAAGTGTTTACTATGTGCCAGGCACTGTAGTAAACACTGGGGTGGATACAAGAAAAATCAGGTTGGACACAGTCCCTGCCCAACGTGGGGCTCACAGTCTCAATCCCCATTTTACAGATGAGGTAACTGAGGCCCAGAGATGTGAAGTGACTTGCCCGAGGTCACACAGCAGATAACTGGCAGAGCTGGGATTAGAACCCATGACCTTCTTACTCCCAGGCCCGTGCTCTATCCACTATGCCATGCTACTTTTCAATTTCTCTATTCATCCAAGACAGTACAGGACACCCTCAATTGACTGGGTTTATATTTTGTCATTTGGGCAGGTTTTTGGCAGCAGAAGCCTGAGACCGTCAGACCTTCTGTTCTATGGCTACGGCCCTCCATCACCTTCAATTAGCCTGGTCTTTGCGGGAAGAGGACGCTAGAATTCAGTTCAATACCTTCGCAGCTTAATTGCACTTACTGGAGCATATGCTTCCATATCCATAGAGTATTGTGGATAAAAGAGAATGATCCCTTGTGGATTATCGAGAGTTGGCAAAAACAATTTAGGGGGTGGTTTAATGAAGCAGAGTATCTATTAGGTGTGTCTGTCTTTGAAATTGAATAATGGTCTCAGCAATGAATCAAGCTACCTCAAATACTCTTATAACACCAACAGAATCAAATGTAGAAAAATCAACTAAGTCAGAGAAGGATCGACACTTCACTGATAAATATCAGACCGATTTCGTCCACTTCAAATTTATTCTTGCATACTTTAACTCTGCCCTCTCCTCTGTCCGGCAACATTATTTCCCCACCCTATACCCATCACCTTCGCCAGTTGTTCCAGACGTTTAACTCCCTCCTCAGGTCCCCTGCCCCCCAACTCCCCCATCCCTTGCCCCCAGTGACCTGTCCAACTACTTTCTCAAGAAAATCGGCACCATTAGGTGTCCCTAAAATCTCCCCTGATCCCTCCTCAGTCCCTCCCCCTTCTGGTTCTGGTCCCCTCTTCAACTCTCCCATCCTTCCCAGCAGTGTCTTTAAAGATAATAATAATTCTGGTATTTGTTAAGCACTTACTGTTTGCCAGGCAATATAATAAGCTCTGGGGTCCTGCCTCCTCTCAAGAGCCACCCCCTCCACCTGCACATCCAACCCCATTCCTTCGTACCTTATCAAAACTCTTGCCTCCTCCCTTTTTCCCTCCCTAACATCCATCTTCAACTGTTTGCTCTCCAATGGCTTCTTCCCCACTGCTTTCAAACATGCCTATGTCTTCCCTATCCTAAAAAAACCCTCCCTTGACCCCACGATCCCTCCAGTTTCACCCCCTCGCCCTCTATTTCTCTCCAAACTCCTTGACCAAGTTGTCTACACCCACTGTCTCAAATTCTTCTCCTCTAATTCTCTCCTTGACCCCCTCCAATTTGGCTTCCATCCCCTTCACACCACAGAAACCTCCCTCTCCAAGGTCACCAATTATCTCCTTGCTAAATCCAACTGCCTCTACTCTATCCTAATCCTCTTCAAGCTCTCAGCTGCCTTCAACATTGTGGACCACCCCTTCTCCTGGAACCTTGGCTTCAAGGACTCTATACCAACTCTCCTCCTCTCTCTGGACATTCATTCTCAGTCTCTTTCATGGGCTCCTCCTCTGCCTCCCACCCCCTAACTGTGGGGCTTCCTCAAGATTCAGTTCTGGGCCCCCTTCTACTCTCCATCCACGCCCACCGCCTTGGAGAACTCATTCGCTCCCATGGCTTCAACTACCACCTCTTTGCTGATGATACCCAAATCTACACCTCCAGCCCTGATCTCTCTCCCTCTCCGCAGTCTCACATTTCCTCTTGCCTTCATGACATCCCTTCTTGAATGTCCTCCCATCACCTCAAGCTGAACTGCCCAGATCATTTTTCTACAAAAACATTCAGGACACGCCACCCCACTCCTCAAAAAACTCCAGTGGTTGCCCATCCACCTCAATATCAAACCAAACCTCCTGACCATTGGCTTTAAAGCACTCCATCACCTTGCCCCCTCCTACCTCACCGCACTACTCTCCTGCTACAACCCAGCCCACACACTTTACTCCTCTATTGCTAATCTTCTCGCTGTACCTCGATCTCACTTGTCTCCCCTCCAACCCCTTGCATGGGCTCCAACCCCTGCTTCTGTCCTGGTACGCCCTCCCGCCTCAAACCCGACAGCTAATTTCTCTCCCTCCATTCAAAGCCTTATTGAAGGCACATCTCCTCCAAGAGGCCTTCCCTGTATAAGCCTCCCCTTACTTCTTCTCCCACTCCCTTCTCTGTCACCCTGACTTGCTCTCTTTGTTCTTCCCGTGTCCCAGTCCACAGCACTTATAAATGCATCTAGAAGTCATTTATTTATATTACTGTCTGTCTCCCCCCATCTAGAATGTAAGCCCGTTGTGGACAGGGAATGTGTCTGTTTATTGTTGTATTGTACTCTCCCAAGTGCTTAGTAGAGTGCTCTGCACACAGTAAGCACTCAATAAATACGATTGAATGAATGAATGAAAGGTTAGGTCCCTAGTGAATAGCACTCTTGAAAATCATTGCTCTGGATTTTAATTTAGGCTTCAGTGCGGACCCAACTAATGTTTTTAGCTTGTGTATAATAGTATTTGTTAAGCACTTACTATATGACAAATACTCTACTAAGTACTGGAAGAAATACAAGGTAATCATGTCAGATACAGTCCTTGTCTGATAGGGAGAAGCAGTGTGGCTCAGAGGAAAGAGCACGGGCTTGGGAGTCAGAGGTCATCATCAATCAATCGTATTTATTGAGCGCTTACTATGTGCAGAGCACTGTACTAAGCGCTTGGGAAGTACAAATTGGCAACACATAGAGACAGTCCCTACCCAACAGTGGGCTCACAGTCTAAAAGGGGGAGACAGAAAACAAAACCAAACATACCAACAAAATAAAATAAATAGGATAGATATGTACAAGTAAAATAAATAAATAAATAGAGTAATAGAGTAATAAATATGTACAACCATATATACATATATACAGGTCATGGGTTCTAATCCCAGCTCCGCCATTTGTCAGCTGTGTGACTTTGGGCAAATCACTTAACTTCTCTGTGCCTCAGTTCCCTCATCTGGAAAATGGGGATTAAGACTGTGAGCCCCGTGTGGGACAACCTGATTAACTTATATCCCTCAGCGCTTAGAATGGTGCTTGGCACATAGGAAGTGCTTAACAAATGCCATCATTATTATTATTATTATTATATGGATCTCACATTCTAAGAGGAAGGGAGTACAAGTGTTTCACCCCATTTTATGGATGAGGAAACTAAGGTACAGAGATGTTAAGTGACTTGCCCACCACCATGTAGCAGGCAAGTAGTGGAGTCAGGATTAGAACCCAGGTCCTCTGGCTCCTAAGCCTGTGCTCTTTCCTCTAGACCATGCTACCTCCCATATGGTATATGGTAAGGAATACAACCTAGATTCAAGAATCTGAATGTCTCCTGGTTGCATAAGATGGAAATAGATGAGAGGTGAATGTCCTTTACTGAATTCAGAAGTTTCCGTCCACCTAGGACAGTTACTCTTATGTATGCTTCAACATCACTTGACACTGTTTAGGATTGAAAAAGTGGTCTGTTGATGGCAGGAATGAGATGATCATCTCTTCTGATCATATGCTGAGCCCTACACTATCCTATCCTATCCATAGAACTTAGGACTCTCCTGGGATGAACAAGACAGGCGGAACTAGATCTGTTCTACTTGGCAAAAGTGGTTTGAGGGCAAGGGAGGAAATCAAATTGGCAGATGAAAGCAAGTAGAGATGTGGGTGCTGAATTTTCAAGATGTCAAATGCAGTATCTTTTGCAGGGAAGACTCGTATTGAATATTACTTATGAGCATGTGTGCACACACAAACATACGTATTCCCCCAATCCCTACCCTAACAAACCAACCGAGACAGGGAGGCTGACTCATTTTGTTCTCTGGTTTTGACTGTTATTTAATCACACCCACGCACGCACACACACACACACCTGCTAAGGGGCAGTGAGACTAACTCACTGTTTCCTCTGGTTTGCCACCATTACCATTCACTACTCCACACGTTGGGCCTTGTTTCCTTTCTTTGGTTGCCAGACAATCTCTCCCTGGATTGAGAAATTGAGAAACTGGACTCCTCCAAGATCAAGCGGCACATCATGAACTACAATGAGGAGCATGACAACTTTGAGCTGGGAGCCTAGGACCCCTCACCCAGCCCACCAGGAGTCACCCCATGACATTTACCCCCTCTCCCCAGTCCACCCAGGGTCACCTCCCAGCCTTTACCTCCCCACCCCCAGTCCGCCTGGGGTTAGCCTCAGACCTTTATCCCCTCCTCTAGGCCACCCAGGGTCGCCCCCCGACCTTTACCCCCCTTCCCCAGTCCACCCAGGGTCACCCACTGACCTTTTCGTTCTTGCCTGTTCTGCCGTCAATCCTTGTCCATGTCCTACCTCTGGCCTGGAACGCCCTCCCTCCTCACATCCACCAAACCATCAATCTTCCCCCCTTCAAAGCCCTACTGAAAGCTCACCTCCTCCAGAAGGCCTTCCCAGACTAAGCCCCCCTTTTCCTCGGCTCCTCCTCCCCTCCACCCCAACTCCCTTCCTCTGCTCTATCCCCCTCCCCACCCCACTTGTGTATATATGTACATATTTATTACTCTATTAATGATGTGTATATATCTATAATTCTATTTATTTATATTGATGCTATTGATGCCTGTCTACTTGTTTTGTTTTGTTGTCTGTCTCCCCCCTTCTAGACTGTGAGCCCATTGTTGGGGGGATTGTCTCTACTTGTTGCCAAATTGTACTTTCCAAGCACTTACTGCACACAGTAAGCACTCAATAAATGCTATTGAATGAATGAATGAATGAAATTGGAGGAGGATTAGAGGAAGTTAATGCCACTTGGAAGTTAAAACAGAAGGTTTCATATGCTGGAACACGTTGGTCTCCGGAGCCCAGCCTGCTTCCTTTTTCTCGGGCACTAACTCTGCCATCGTAGTGAGAATGAATTTCTTTGGGTGATGTAATGGCATTTTGTCCCCTTTCTTCTCCCTTCTAGTGTGGCAGACATACAACCACTTCCCAACTCCTATTAAGGTGATAATTTGTGGTTCCGTCGCTAGTCTTTGGAATGATGGGGAATGTCAGTGTTGTTTTTTCTCCTCTTCCCCTAGGAGACAGAGTCTAGTGTTCTCGATCGTACGGTTTTCAGTCAAATACTTTAGGGAGACAATCTGTTGGCAGCCTCCTACTAGAATAAATCTTCCTGCTAAATAAAAACCCTTTTGGTGGTTCTAAGTAGTGAGAGTAAACAGATAATTTAAAGGTAATTTGTCAGTTATCCTCCAATTTTCCATTAATGTGGAAATTGGTCCCCTTTGAATAATTGGGAAGCAGAGTGGCTAGTGAAAAGAGGACCTGGGTTCTAATTCTGACTCTGACAATTGCCTGCTGTGTGACCTTAGGCAAGTCACTTGACTGCTCTGTGCCTCAGTTTCCTCATCTGCTAAGGGGGGTCAATACCTGTTCTCCCCACTACTTAGGCTGTGAGCCCCATGTGGAACAGGGACTGGATTTAGCTTGATTAGTTTGTATCTACCCTAGTGCTTAGAACAGTGCTTGACACATAGTAAGCGCTTAACAAATGCCATTATTAAAAAATTGTGTGCAAGCAGTCAGACTGGTATGCCTCACCTATAAGAAATGCCTCCGTTAACATTTCAAAATTGTAATGTGTTTAACTACAGTATCAAAACTGCCTTATTTCTTCAGGACTCCTACCCAGTTAGAGGATAGGTCTTTCTACCATTTAACCAGATTTTATTTCTTAAACACGGTTAACTTTACAACACGAAGTGTCATCCTATGATTGGAACTCTAGAAGTGGGGCTTACAATTCACTGTGTTTTTCCCCGATTAACACAGCCCAAAGTTCTGGGGTTTTGTTTTGTTTTTCAGATTTTTTGAATGTTGTTCCAGTTAAGGATTTGGAGTTAACAAGGTCTCCAAATTAACAACTGCAGTAATCATAGTAATCAAACCCCCAAGATTAACCAGAATCAGCATTAGGGTGAGCTTCCTACATTCGAATTAGCAATTGGTTTACTGATTATAACTTCAATTATTCCCTTGAATAGGAGGGAGTGTTTGGAGGAAGGGCTCAGTGGGGAGTATAAGTGGAGAGCTGAAGGTTAGGTTATAATTACTTAATGTTTAAACAAATAATTAACTACACAGCCAGTAGCGGGGTTCTGACAATTTTCAAATGCTTGCTGTGTATGGGGGCTGAATTCTCCTCAGGCAAGTGGATTGGGAGAACAGGGCTTCCTCGTCAAAAGTAGTGAAACCAGATGGGAAATAGATATTATATAAATACAGAGATTAGAGAAGCAGCGTGGCCTAGTGGATATATCATGTTCCTGGGAGGCAGAAGGATCTGTCTGGTGTGTGACCTTGGGTCAGTCACTTAAATTCTCCATGCCTCAGTAACCTCATTTGTAAAGTGAGGGATTAGCCTCACGTGGGACATGGACTGCGTTCAACCTGATTAGCTTGGATCTACCCCAGCGTTTAGTACAGTGCCTGCCACCTGGTAGCCACTTAAAATACATAAACAAAAAAGAAAGGAGGAAGTTGCTCATCCTGAAGAACTCCGTGGTGGACTGGGAATTAAGGAGAGTGTATTTCTTTGTTTATAAAAGAAACAAAACTTTGCTGCAAAGATGTTTATCTTCCAGTTGTGTGGGGATGGTGCACCCCAGCATGTGGGAGTCAATGAGTCAGAAGGTCATGAATTCTAAAAGCCCTGCTCCGTCACATGTCTGCTGTGTGACCTTGGGCAAGTCGCTTTACTTCTTTGGGACTCAGTTACCTCATCTGTAAAATGGGGATGAAGAGTGTGAGCTCTATGTGGGACAGGGACTGTGTCCAACTTGGTTAACTTGAATCTACCCCAGTGCTTAGAAGAGTGCTTGGCACAGAGTAAGCACTTAACAAGTACCATAATAATAATAATTATTATTATTAATAATAATAATAAAGAGGATCTGCCCTAAGCCATGATCCTGTTATGTGATCCCGTTGGTCATGATTACCTAGTGGGATTAAGCAATCAGGTCAGAGGAACCAGTTGGAAATACTAGGAGGTAATTTTAAAAGTTTCTGGGAATATGGGCAGCATAGCTTAAAATAAATACAGCAGATATATAAATCTGATTTTGATGCAATAATCCTTCCAAAGATTAGAGTCACCCTGAATTTCACTAATTGCTTGTGAAGTGCTCTGCCTAGACTGTAGAATCCATGATAATCACATCCTTCCTGGTTCATAGACTTTCCTGTACTACTTCATTTACAGCCAAAGAATCTATCTGGCTGAAATATCATACTCCAATGCATATTTGTTTTACACAGAAAGCAATACCCTGATTCAGCACTGGCACTTTCTGCTAATCTCTTTCTATTCTGTTTAATCAGAACAGCATTAAGTGCTTACTATGTGCAGAACAGTGGATTGATACAAAATAATCAGATCAAACACAGTCTCTGTCCTCCGTGGGGTGTACAGTCTAAGAGGGAGGGAGAACAGGTATTTTATCTCCATTTTTTAATAATGGTATTTGTTAAGTGCTTACTAGGTGCCAAGCACTGTTCTAAGCACTGGGATAGATACAAGGTTATCAGGTTGTCCCACATGAAGCTCACATTCTTGATCCCCCTTTTACAGATGAGGGAACTGAGGCCCAGAGAAGTGAAGTGACTTGCCCAAAGTCACACAGCTGACAAGTGGCAGAGCCGGGCTTTGAACCCACAACCTCTGACTCCCAACCCATGCTCTTTTTTTTTAATGGCATTTGTTAAGCACTTACTATGTGCAAAGCACTGTTCTAAGCGCTGCGGAGGATAAAGGGTGATCAGGTTGTCCCACGTGGGGCTCACAGTCTTAATCCCCATTTTACAGATGAGGTAACTGAGGCCCAGAGAAGTTAAGTGACTTGCCCAAGATCACACAGCAGACGTGGTGGAGTTGTGGTGTCTTTCCACTCAGCCACGCTGCTTCTCATTTTACAGATGAGGGAACTGAGGCAAGGTGACACACTGCAGACAGATGGCAGATCTGGGACTGAACCTGGGTCTCCTGCCTCTCAATCCCATGTTCTTTCCACTAGGTCACACTACCTTCCCTTTATGCTGCCTGACGACAGGTATGTTTTAAAATATTTTAAATGAAAGCAGTGTGGCCTAGTGGAGAGGACCTGGGCCGGGGATTAGAACCCCAGTTCTGCTGCCTGCCTGTAGTGTGCCCTTGGGCAAATCACTTATGTCCTCTGTGCCTCTGTTTCCTTATCGGCAAAATGGGGATTTGGTACCCATTTTCCCTCTAATTTAAACCAGAGCCCCTTGTAGGACAGAGACTGTGACTGACCTGATGACCTGGGTTCTAATCCAAGCTCTGCTACTTGGCTGCTGTGTGAACTTGGGTAAGTCACTTCACTTCCCTGTGCCTCAGTTCAGTAACTTATCTGTAAAATGAGAATTAAGTCTGTGAGCCCAATGTGGGCTGGACTGTGTCCAATCCAATTAATTTTTATCTACCAGGGCTTAGTACAGTGCCTGGCATATAGTAAGCTCTTAAAAATACCACAAATATTATTATTATTACCCCAGTACTTAATACTGGGTTTGGCACTAAGCTGAACAAATATCACAATTATCATGACTATCACTATCATCATTCATTCAATCGTATTTATTGAGCACTTACTGTGTGCAGAGCACTGTACTAAGCGCTTGGGAAGTACAAGTTGGCAACATATCAGTGACATGGGTTGTTTGGGGGAACAAAATATGGCAGTTTTAAATAAGGGGTGGGCTAAGGTAGCTCACCTCAAATCAGGAGTGACAGTTCTAACCTTTTTTGTTTTTCTGAGGCCACATCTTACTAATTGCATGCAGAAAGTTTTCCAGCTCTCTGTGGCTCAGGTGACCACAACATAGTGCCAAGGCCAAGGGGGGTAGTGGCCCAGACCAGGGGTGGTTGCCAGGGGGCCACCCATGTTAGCCAGCTGCTTCTAGGATCCCCGCTTTAGCGTTTCCTTCACACAAGACTTCCGAGGTTATTCTTTGGTCGGAAACCTCAACTGGTGATGGCTGAGTGGAGTCAGAGTGGTAAGATGTGGGTTGGATGTTTTACAGGCACTTCGTAATGTGCTCCACCCCCGCCTTTCTACACCATCACTTCCTTTTTATGATGCCTTTTAACCCCTCACTCTGTGCCAAGCACTCTAACAAATGGTGGGGGAAAATACAGTATAATCAGGTTGGGCACAGTCCCTGTCCCACGTGGAGCACACCAAGCAGGAGGCATTGGGAGTTAATCCCTATTTTACAGATGACATAACTGAGGCACCGAGAAGTGACTTGCCTAAGGTCACATAGCAGACTATTAGCAGAGGTGGGATTAGAACCCAGGTCCTCTGGTTCTCAGCCTGTGCTCTTCCCACTAGGTTATGGGGAGTAGAAGCAGTGTGGCTCAGTGGAAAGAGCACGGGTTTGGGAGTCAGAGGTTGTGGGTTCTAATCCCAGCTCTGCCACGTGTCTGCTGTGTGACCTTGGGCAAGTCACTTCACTTCTCTGTGCCTCAGTTACCTCATCTGTAAAATGGGGATGAAGACTATGAGACCCTGTGGGACAACCTGATCACCTTGTAACCTCCCCAGTGCTTAGAACAGTGCTTTGCACATAGTAAGTGCTTAATAAATGCCATTATTATTATTATTATCATTATTATTCTCTGAGCCTCAGTGACCTCATCTGTAAAATGGGGATTAAGACTGTGAGCCCCACGTGGGACAACTGATCACCTTGTATCCCCCCAGCACTTAGAACAGTGCTTTTCACATAGCGCTTAAAATGCCGTTATTATTATTATTATTATTATTATTATTATTATTATTATTATGCTTCCACTCTGTGCTCCAGTGAGAAAGTGACTGGTGGAGGCACAGGATAGAAGCAACTGTTTCATTGCCTAGTGGATAGAGCATGGGTCTGGAAATCAGTAGGAGCTGGGTTCTAATCCCACCTCCAACACTTGTCTACAAGTCACTTCGCTTCTGTGCCTCAATTACCTCATCTGAAAAATGACAATTAAGATTATGAGCCTTATGTGGGACCGGAACTGTGTCCATCCAGATTTTCTTGTAGCCTCCCCAGTGCTTAGTACAGTGCCTGGCACAAAGTAAGCACTTAACAAATACCATTATTATTATTATGTTGTTGTTGTTCTCGTCTGTCTTCCTCAACGGGAGACTCCCAGCATCATCCTGCTAGCTGATCAGTCAGTAATCCTTCAACCCTCTAACTGGAAGCATAGAACACTTTGCATTTGATAGTGCTCTGACCATTTTGCTAAATATCTTAAATAAACCAGCTCAACTTGAACAGGCAAAAACTCAAGAAGAACAGCCCATACTTTTCTATTAGATTGTTCAAGACCAGTTTTGTTTCTTTTCAAAATACACAAAGCAGCCCCTCACTTCAGTTTCTGGAAGAAGGAATTTCCTCTTCTTAAGGACTGCCTTTGGAGTGGCTTCTGCCAGAGTTGATTGACTAGCCTTTAACGGCTTGTTCAAAGCTCTTCTCCTGGTCCGCTTGCTGACTGACGGTGAAAGCAGAATGAAACCTCTGCCCTCTCATTTTTTCCAGAACCGCACTCATTAATGAATTTTGCATAGTTGTGCCTCAGATCTTAAAAGGGGCCAGAAAAATACACCTTTTTCATCTCTGAAGTCCCGTTTCTCCAGAGACTGAGGAAATATCCCCTACTTCTCTAGCTGAGAAGTCAAGAAGAATGCCGATACATTTCAACATCAAGATCCCAACCTTAAGCCATAAAGCCAAAGGATTACCTTATGCGTAACCATTAAACCAGAAAGATCAGCCTGTGACTTGTGGAAAGTTCAGTTGTTTGAAATAAGTGTATTTCTGTCTCTATGTGTTGCCAACTTGTACTTCCCAAGCGCTTAGTACAGTGCTCTGCACACAGTAAGCGCTCAATAAATATGATTGATGATGATGATGATGATGATGAGTACCAGCTTTAAGTTGATTCCAGTGCTGACACAAAATTACAATTACACCAAAAAAAGAATGAATCACCATGCATTCTCCCCACTGTATTAAATTACATTGATTAAATTGACTGTGTAGAGCATGGTTCTTGTCAATTAACTGGGACTGCTATTAAAGAGCAAATCAGTGGGCAGATGCAAATACGATTTGACTGGAGGGTGGGGATACACTGTCTAAATTGTAGAAATTTTTAAATGTAGTTTTGTTATTTGTTATGTTGCCTATTCAGTGCAACACAGCAGACAAGTGACAGAGGCAGGATTAGAACTCAGGACCTTCTGGCTCCCAGACCTGGGCTCTACCCACTACGTCATTCTTATTATTTCTTCACCCTGGTTGGTTTTGTGGGTTAGCTTTTTTCTTTCCATTGCTGAAACCTCTGAAATAAGCTCGACCTTACAAATCCATATACATTACTGGCCTGACCAGTTGTATTTAATAATAATAATAATAATTATGGTATTAAGCTCATTTATTGAGTGCTTACTGTGGGCAGAGCACTAATGATAATTGTGGTATTTGTTAAACACTTAGTATGTGCTAAGCTCTATAGTAAACGTTGGTGTGGATACAAGCAAATCAGTTTGGACACCGTCCCTGTCCCACATGGGGCTCACAGTCTTAATCCCCATTTTACAGATGAGGTAATTGAGGCACAGAGAAGTGAACTGACTTGGCCAAGGTCATACAGCAGACAAGTGGCAGAGCCAGGATTAGAACCCATGGCCTTCTGACTCTTAGGCCCCTGCTCTTTCTATTACATCATAAGCACTTAGAAGAGTACAATATAACAACAAGTTTCTGAACCAATGACTGGAAGCTGTCTTACATGAGATTCCAGGGCTTCTGCCTCCCCATTCTCCTCTCCTGCTGCCAGCCCTCCGCCCCTCACATCACAGTGACCCATACCTAGTGTAGCATCCTGTCATCTCACTTATTAATTATTATGGTATTTGTTAAGTGCTTACTATGTTCCAGGCACTGTTCTAAATGCCGGGGTAGATACAAGATAATTGGGTTGGACACAGTCCCTGTTCCTCATGGGGCTCACACTCTTACTCCCCATTTTACAGACGAAGGAACTGAGGCTTAGAGAAGTTAAGTGATTTGCCCAAGGTCACACAGCAGACAAGTGCTCTCCCCTCCTCAAAAATCTCCAGTGGCTACCAATCAATCTGCGCATCAGGCAGAAACTCCGCACCCTGGGCTTCAAGGCTGTCCATCCCCTCGCCCCCTCCTACCTCACCTCCCTTCTCCCCTTCTCCGGCCCAGCCCGCACCCTCCGCTCCTCTGCCGCTAATCTCCTCACCGTGCCTCGTTCTCGCCTGTCCCGCCATCGACTCCCAGCCCACGTCCTCCCCCTGGCCTGGAATGCCCTCCCTCTGCCCATCCGCCAAGCTAGCTCTCTTCCTCCCTTCAAGGCCCTACTGAGAGCTCACCTCCTCCAGGAGGCCTTCCCAGACTGAGCCCCTTCCTTCCTCTCCCCCTCGTCCCCCTCTCCATCCCCCTCATCTTACCTCCTTCCCTTCCCCACAGCACCCGTATATATGTATATATGTTTGTACATATTTATTACTCTATTTATTTATTTTACTTGTACATATCTATTCTATTTATTTTATTTTGTTAGTATGTTTGGTTTTGTTCTCTGTCTCCCCCTTTTAGACTGTGAGCCCACTGTTGGGTAGGGACTGTCTCTATATGTTGCCAACTTGTACTTCCCAAGCGCTTAGTACAGTGCTCTGTGCACAGTAAGCGCTCAATAAATACAATTGATTGATTGATTGATTGAAAGTGACAGAGCCAGGATTAAAACTCAGGACCTTCTGGCTCCCAGGCCTGGGCTCTATCCACTATGTCATGCTGCTTCCACTCTATCCATCCCCATCATTTGCTCCATTCTCTCTCCAGCTCCCCACCCCTCATCCAAACATCCTTTGAGGAATTCCTGTTCCATGTGGACAAACTACCCTTCAACCATGACCTATTCCTAACACAGCCAATCGCTATGGCTCCGCCACTTGTCAGCTTTGTGACTTTGAGCAAGTCACTTAAATTCTCTGTGCCTCAGTTCCCTCATCTGTAAAATGGGGATTAAGACTGTGAGTCCCACGTGGGACAACCCAATTACCTTGTATCCTTCCCAGCACTTAGAACAATGCTTGGCACATCGTAAACGCTTAAATACCATCATCATCACCATCATCACTATTACTGAGACCTGGTTCATTCCGGACAATCAATCAATCAATCGTATTTATTGAGAGCTTACTGTGTGCAGAGCACTGTACTAAGCGCTTGGGAAGTACAAGTCAGCAACACATAGAGACAGTCCCTATCCAACAGCGGGCTCACAGTCTAGAAGGGGGAGACAGAGAACAAAACCAAACATACTAACAAAATAAAATAAATAGAATAGATATATACAAGATAAATAAATAGAGTAATAAATATATACAAACATATATACAGGTGCTGTGGGGAAGAGAAGGAGGTAAGATGGGGGCGGGGGGGATGGAGAAGGGGACAACCCTTTCTCCTCTGCCTCTCTGTCCTGAGAAGGCCTCACCTTCTCCCATTCCCTCCCTACTTAGGGGAAAGGGAGTCTTCTCTCTTCCTCCTCACTCCTCTGAAGATGATAATAATAATAATAATATTATTATTATATGTTGAGCGCTATGTTCCAGGCACAGAATAATCATTTAAATAACTCAGGTAATACTATTATTTCATTCAGTCATATTTATTGAGCACTTACTGTGTTCAGAGCACTGTACTAAGCACTCAAAAGTACAAATCATCATCAGTGCAGGCATCTGTGCACCAGAATTTGCCTTTTTTATGGTATGTTTCAAGGGCTTACTGTTTGCCAGGCACTGTACCAATCACTGGGGTAGATACAAGGTTGGACACAGTCTATGTCCCACATGGGGCTCATGGTCTTAATCCCCATTTTACAGATGAGGTAACTGAGGCACAGAGAAGTGACTTGCCCAAGGTCCCACAGCGGATGAGTGGCAGGGCTGGGATTAGAACCCAGATCCTCTGACTCTGAGGCCCATGCTCTGAAGCAGCATGGCTCAGTAGAAATTGTTTGAATCAGTAGGATTGATTGATTGATTGATTGATTGATTGAGCATGGGCTTAGGAGCTGGAGGTCATGGGTTCTAATCCTGACCACACCACATGTCAGCAGTGTGACTTTGGGCAAGTCACTTAACTTCTCTGGGCCTCAGTTACCTCATCTGTAAAATGGGGATTAAGGCTGTGAGCCCCATGTGGGACAACCTGATTACCTTGTATCCCCCCCAGCATTTAGAACAGTGCTTGGTACATAGTAAGCGCTTAACAAATACCATTAATATTATTATTATTATCCACTAGGCTGCACTGCTTGTCTTGCCTCTGATCTACAGCAGTTTAGAATCTGTTAGCATCCAGCTGTGCTGCATTCCACACTAGAGAATCAGTTTCTAGTTCTCTGACCATGACCAGTATACTGGGGTATGGAGATACAACCGCAAACAACTCTCACAATCAACAACACTCAAACAACCCCATCTGGAGATTTCTATTACTCTAAAAGGGAGATGGGAGTGACTAGTTCAGCATCACCCTCTATGGAAGTGGACAATGAGGAGCCAATGGAAAATTAGGAAAAAAGAGTGATATTTCAAGTACTTACTGTGTGCAGAGAACTATAAAATCCATGGACAATCAAAAAAACTCACTTTGGCCAACTCTCGATTTATTCTCCCGCCAAACGGCTTTCAAATTTCCGTAAATGAGTAGTAAAATGGACTGGTTGTACCTTCACCTCCTGCACATTCTGAAAAATGAGTGCTAAGAAGCAATAAAAGAAGCAAAAAGAGGACAGCAGAAGGGATAAAAAGCAGCCCAACGTCCTGGGTAATCAGTCCTTGAATAATTTGAGGGTTGGCTCTAATTTAGTCTAAAATGATTTCTAATAGGGAGGGAGAGTGGAGGAGGAAGAGCAGATGTTCTTTGGAGTTTCCAATCATAGGTCTAATGGACCATTCTTGATGAATTCACTGGTGCCTTAAACTGAATGCTTTTCAAGTACAATTTCAGTGCTAGCTCTTTCTCTCACCAACTGGCGTTGTTCTCCTTGTGTCTGCTAATGGTAGTCTTTAATTGGTAAAAGAATGAAATTCATTTTTAAATATGACAAGAGTCCCAAACCTCTGTCCACTTTGCATTAGCCGAGAAGTCTCTCTGAAGATGCTAGAGGTCTTGCAAATAAATCAGGAACTGCTCTTAACTACATTAAGACATGAGTCTTGGTTGGCTAGTTTTCACAGGCCTACTGGATCAGAGTATTTGAGGGATTTCTATGGGCAGAGCACCATACTAATCACTCAGGAAAGTACAATATAATAGGGTTGGTAGACAGGATTCCTACCTATAAGGAGGTTTTCTGAGTGGTGAGTTTTGTTGCATAGTAAATATGGCATTTATTAAGTGCTTACACTTAATAAAGAGAAGCAGTATTCCCTAGTGGGTAGAGCACAGCCCTGGGAGTCAGAAGGTCCTGGGTTCTAATCCTGACTCCGCCATGTGTCTGCTGTGTGACCACGGGCAAGTCGCTTCACTTCTTTGTTCCTAAATTTCCTCATCTGTAAAATGGTGATTAAGACTGCGAGCCCCATGAGGGACAGGGATCGGGTCCAACCCGATTTGCTTATATTCACCCCAGTGCTTAGTACAGTGCCTTGCACACAATAAACACTTAAATATCATAATTATTATAACTATATTTTATATACTGATATATTATATAATTATATAATATTATTAATGTTACTATTACAATGTGGTAAGCTCTAGGCTAGACACAAGGTGATAAGATTGGACTCCGTCCCTGTGTAACCTGCGGCTCACAATTTACCTTTAAAAGTGTTTTTTAAGTGCATAGTATGCACTTTGACACTTAAAACCGTGTCAATCACTGTTATAAACAATGGGGTAGATAAAAGTTTATCAAATTTGACACAGTCTCTATCCCACATGAGGCTCACAGTCTATGTTGGAGGGAGGAGGATTTAATCCTCATTTTACAGAGGAAGTAACTGAGGCCTGAGCAGTTCTAATCCCTGCTCTGCCACTTGTCTGCTGTGTGTCCTTGGGCAAGTCACTTCACTTCTCTGAGCCTTAGTTATCTCATCTGTAAAATGGGGATTGAGACTGTGGGTCCCATGTGGGACAGGGCCTATTTTCAACCTGATTTGCTTGTATCCACCCCAGCCTAATACAGTGCCTAGCTCATAATAAGCACTTTACAAATACCATAATTATGTATTATTACAGCAAGCATTTGGCAGAGTAGAGATTACAACCCGGGTCCTCCGACTCCCATACACTAAGTCATACTGCTTCTCCTGAGGCCAAGGGAGAACAAGAGAGAACTTGTGACTCTTTACCCTGGGTTCTGTGGGACTCAGAGCTAGAGAATGTTTGCCTTCAAAGACCGGGTTTGCAAGAAGAATGAAAGATGAAAAGTTGGAATTGCAAGAAGGATGTATGGGCTGAAGGCCGGTTGTAAAATGAAAACATAAGCTTGGGAAGTAAGGGAAAAAGTCAGCTGCTGTGGAAAAGAGAGGAACTACTTACTGGAAGACAGCGAGTCAGGGATTGTGGAGGCACTGAAGTAAGGATGCACAGCAAACCTCCAGTTGAAGCCGATTGGGACGAGGTGATTGGGGGAAAGGGGAGGAGTCTTTGAAGAGGACAGCGGTCTTTTATAGACAGTGATTGTGTCTACCAGCTCCATGGCGTTGTACTCTCCCACGCTTTTCATGCAGCACACAGTACTTCCATCTCTTCTATCTCACCATCAACCTCTAACCCATGTCCTGCCTCTGGCCTGGAATACCCATCTTTTCACATCCGACAGATGATCATTCTCCCCACCCTTAAAGCCTTATTAAAAGGACATCTCCAACGGGCCTTCCCTGACTAAACCCTCATTTCCTCTTCTCCCACTCCTTTCTGCATCACCATTGCAGTTAGATTTCCACCCTTCAGTCACCCTTCCCCAAACCCTACAACACTCATGTACTGAGCCCCCTTTTTCCTCTCCTCCTCCCCATGCCCCCACCCTACCTCCTTCCCCTCCCCACAGCACCTGTATATATGTTTGTACAGATTTATTACTCCATTTTACTTGTACATATTTACCAGTCTATTTATTTTGTTAAGGATGTGCATCTAGCTTTAATTCTATTTGTTCTGACGACTTGACACCTGTCCACATGTTTTGTTTTGTTGTCTGTCTCCCCCTTCTAGACTGTGAGCCTGTTGTTGGGTAGGGACCGTCTCTATATGTTGCCAACTTGTATTTCCCAAGCGCTTAGTACAGTGGTCTGCACACAGTAAGCGCTCAATAAATACGATTGAGGTCGTACTTCATTAAATAAATACTTCATTAAATAAATAAATAAATACTTCATTGGGGTCTCTCTTTGGGGTGCACCCAAAGTGGGGGACCACAGCAATAAATCCAGTGCTCATTTAAATGTTGTGGTCCTGGTTCTTGGGGCAGACACAGAGGGCTGTGGAAAGGATGTTATGGGATTGGTTGTACCAGGTCATGAGGGAGAGAGGCCTTCCCTTAACAAATTGACTTGTCCAAGGTCATACAATAAAACTGCCTTTTTATTTTGGCACTTCAATCCGCTTTGCAGACACCGTTTTTAAATATTACACTTCCCAAACAATTTGCCAGTCACATCCCATCCTTCATCTGTATTTAATAATAAGTGGCTTAGTGGAAAGAGCACAAGCATGGGAGTAAGAGGTCATGGGTTCTAATCCCGACTCTGCTACTTGTCAGCTGTGTGGCTTCAGGCAAGTCACTTAACTTCTCTGTGCCTCAGTTACCTCATCTGTAAAATGGGGATTAGGACTGTGAGCCCCATGGGGGACATCCTGATTACCTTGTATCTACCCCAGTACTTAGAACAGTGCTTGGCACATAGTAAGTGCTTAACAAATACCATCATTGTTATTATTTGTTAAGTACTTACTGTGTGCCAAGCACCATGGTAGATATGAGGTAATTCAATCATATTTATTGAGTACTTACTGTGTGCACAGCACTGTGCTAAAGGCTTGAGAGAGTACAATATAACAATAAACACATCCCCTTCCCACAACAAGCTTACAGTCTAGAGGGGAAGACAGACATTAATATAAATAAATTACAGATATGTACATAAGTAATATGGGACTGGTAAGCAGGATGATTTAAAGGAGCAAATCAGGGTAACATAGAAGGGAGTGGGAGAAGAGTAAAGGAGGGCTTAGTCAGGGTGGTTTAGTGGAAACAGCCCAGGCTTTGGAGTCAGAGGTCATGGGTTCGAATCCCTACTCCGCCACATGTCTGCTGTGTGACTTTGGGCAAGTCACTTAACTTCCCGGAGCCTCAGTCACCTCATCTGTAAAATGGGGATGATGACTGTGAGCCCCACGCGGGACAACCTGATCACCTTGTATCCCCCCAGCGCTTAGAACAGTGCTTTGCACATAGTAAGCGCTTAACAAATGCCACTATTATTAGTAGTAGGAGGAGGAGGAGGAGGAGGAGAGTAGTGAGCTGAGGTAGGAGGGGCCAAGGTGGTTGAGTGCATTAAAGTCAATGATGAGGAGCTTTTGTTTAATGCAGAGGTGTATGGGGCACCAATGAAGTTTCTTGAGGAGTGGAGAAACAAGTCCTGAATATTTTCGTAAAAAATGGATCCAGGCATCAGAATGAAGTATGGACTGGAATGGGGAGAGGTAGAAGGCTGGGAGGTCAGCAAGGAGGCTGACGCAGTAGTCAAGGCGGGATAAGAGTCAGAGGAGCTGGGTTCTAATCCCAGCTCCACTTGCTGTGTGGCCTTGGGCAAGTCACCTACCTTCTCTACACCTCATTTTCCTCATCAGTAAAATGATGATTAAATAAATACCTGTTGTCTTTTCCCCTTAGACTATCAGTCCCATGAAAGCCAGAACTGTGTCCTATTTCTTTATATTGGTTGATGGTGCTGATGGTATCTGTTAAGCGCTTACTATATGCCAAGCACTGGCATAGATACATAGATAGTACACATGGGGCTCACAGTCTTAAACCCCAATTTACAGATGAGGTAACTGAGGCACAGAGAAGTTCAGTGACTTGCCCAAAGTCACACAGCTGACAAGTGGTGGAGCTGCGATTAGAACCCATGACCTCCAACTCCCAAGGCCATGCTCTATCCACTAAACCATGGTTATATCCCATGCTTAGCACACAGTAAAGGCTTAACAATTGAGTGGGGCCAGGGGAAAGCACACCAAGCTAAATCTAATTCCCAAAATGAAGCCTGGCCTGTAGAGAAGGGGAAAATGTAGAAATGCAGACATTTCCAGATGTGGCTGGAATCCAAGATCTTGAGTTTCCACCAGAGAGTATCCACTTGAGAGACAAGCTAAACTCAATTTATTTCTTGTTTCGAATTAAAGTATAGTAGTTGGAAAAAAATCTATTAAAAAAACCCCAAACCTTCACGTAACTAATATTGAAGTCTGAGAAAAATCCAGGTACAAAAATTTAGGCAATTAGACTCATTTTGCCTTATCTCTGTACACCTTCAACAAAAACTGAACAACTTCTGCAGACAGTTATTAAATCACATACATACACAAGCAAGAATGAAATAAGAATCTCTTGACTTCTCACCACCATGGAGAAACAGTGTGGCTAGAGCACAGACCTGGAGCCAGAAGGACCTGGTTCTAACCCTAACTCTGCCACTTGTCTGCTTTGTGATCTTAGGCAAGTCACTTCACTTCTCTGTGCCTTAGTACCTGATCTGTAAAATGTGAATGAAAGCTGTGAGTCCCATGTGGGACATGGACTGTGTCCAACCTGATTACCTTTTATCTACACCAGTGCTGAGAACAGTGCATGGCACATAGTAAGTGCTAAACAAATGCCATTTTTAAAAAAAAAACAACAACAAACACCACCCCCACCGCAAAAAACCCTCACATTTCACCCACCTGTTTGATTTTGAGTAATTATAATGAAGCTAAGAGAATTTACCTGGAAGAGGATTCAAGTTGGGTGTGGGAAGGACCTCCCAGCTTTTACCAATTGAGCATACTGATAGAAATCAGTACCAAAGAGTGTTGTTTGTTTGTTTTTTTGCCACAAACCATTTTCCTCTTCCTCCACTCAAGGTCCCTACTTCAGAAGAGCTTATTAATTGCCCATAGGAGGCCCCAGGGGAAAACAAGGCACTTTTTCCTTGTAATTCTCTCCAAGAAGTTACATAATGCATCTTAGAAAAGATATGTAATACTCAACTTACTTCTCACTTTATCTCTAATGAGGTTTCTCCCTCAACTCACTATAAGCTAAAGCACTATACAATGCTTCATTGGGATAGTTCACAAAATTGGCTAAATCTAAGGAACAGAAGGGAATTAGTTGCCTTCAAGAAAGATTGAATTTCATTCCAATTAGCAGATAATTTATTTTTGTTCCGAGCTACCCTTCCTCCCCTTCCCTCAAGAAGCTCTCCTTGGCTGCCTCAGTAGAACTGCAAACCTGCAGCAGTTTCTCTCCTGATGCCAGACCCAACGTGGATAATCAATGGCTGCCTTTAAAAACCAGGTGGTTACAAATTGACTAATGAGAGATGGCTCATTAGCAACTCACTACTGGATCATCCACACTGCCACTCATTTGTGCTTCCAGCTTCTTCTGGCAGGGAAAGAGCCAGAATTGAGGAGTTAAGAGAAGGAGGGCCTGATGAGTCAGGAAATGTGGTAAGTTCTCTGAGTTTTATCACCAATACTCACAGAATTGGGGCTAAGTTATATGACTACTCTGTGCTTATTTTTTCCCTACCCACAGAACTAGCAGGAAGTTATGAGCCTTACTAGGTAGTGGGTGAGAATAATAATAATAATGGTATTTATTAAGGGCTTACTATGTGCAAAACACTGTTCTAAGCACTGGGGAGGTTACAAGGTGATCAGGTTGTCCCATGGGGGACTCACAGTCTTAATCTCCATTTTACAGATGAGGTAACTGAGGCACAGATAAGTTAAGTGACTTGCCCAAAGTCACGGAGCTGGAATTTGAAGCCATGACTGACTCCAAAGCCCATGTTCCTTCCACTGAACCATGCTGCTTCTCTGTCACCTGCCTACCCTATCACCCCATCAAAAGCTCCAGATGAAAGAATGTGAAGTAAAATATTAGTCTAGTGAAATGTTTTGCACAGAAAGTGGGTGCTTCAGGAGCATCACTGTATGTCCCTGCATTTTACTGAGGCATCCCCACCATGTTCTATGGTCTGTACCCAGTAAGTGCTCAATAAATATGATTGAATGAATGAGTGATCTTACCGAGCCTGAGGAGTTGGTTGAGCGGCATCTGAGACCATCTCAATGCACCCGTCTTTTTCTATCACCCATCTCCAGCCGGAAGAGAAGAGGGTGAAAAAGGGCAAAATAAAAACATTAAGCAAATCCCAACTCCATCATGTTTGCCGACTTAATAGTATTGTAGTAATGGTATTGAGTGCTTACTATGTGCCAAGCACGGTACTAAGCGCTGGGGTGGACACAAGCAAGTTGGGTCCCTGTCCTATGTGGGGCTTACAGTCTCACTCCTCATTTTACAGGTGAGATAACAGGTCCAGAGGAGTGAAGTGACACACCCAAGGTCACACAGCAGACAAGTGGCAGAGCCAGGATCAGAACCCATGACCTCCTGATTCCCAGGCCAGTGCTCTATCTACTAGGCCACACTGCCTGTCTACATGTTTTGTTGTCTGTCTCCCCCTTCTACACTGTAAGCCTGTTGTTGGGCAGGGATCATCTCTATATGTTGCCCACTTGTACTTCCCAAGCACTTAGTGCAGTGCTCTGCACACAGTAAGCGCTCAATAAATGCAATTGAATGAATGAATGCACTTTCCAAGCATGCAGCACAGTGCTTGACATACTGTACGCATTCAATAAATACTGCTGATTGAATGATCCATTCCATTTAATTTTTGGAATCAATTATGTTTATTGAGCACTTACTATGTGCAGTGTATTAAGCTCTTGGGAGAGTACAATACAACAGAATTAGCGAACACATTCCCTGCCCATAGTGAGCTCACAGTCTAGAGGGTGAGACAGATGTTAATATAAGTTGTGACAATGGAAAGAGCACGGGCTTGGGAGTCAAAGGTTGTGGGTTCTAATTCTGGCTCTGCCACTTGTCAGCTGGGCAAGTCACTTCTCTGTGCCTCAGTTACCTCATCTGTAAAATGGGGATTAGGACTGTGAGCCCCACCTGGAACAACCTGATATGCTTTTATCTTCCCCAGCACTGGCTTGGCACATAGTAAGTGCTCAGTACTAATACTAATAGTAAGCGGTGCATGAGAAGCAGTGTGGCTCAGTGGAAAGAGCATGGGCTTTGGAGTCAGAGGTCATGGGTTTGAATCCCGGCTCTGTCACACGTCTGCTGTGTGACCTTGGGCAAGTCACTTAATTTATCGGACCCTCAGTTACCTCATCTGTAAAATGGGAATGATGACTGTGAGCCCTACGCAGGACAGCCTGATCACCTTGTATCCCCCCAGCGCTTAGAACAGTTCTTTGCACATAGTAAGTGCTTAACAAATGCCATTATTATTATTATTGTTAATAAATGCCATCATTATTATTTTAGCTGCCTCTCCCACCGCTGCCTAACTCCATAATCACCTGTCTCTGTGCCTACTGCTACAAACAGAGGACTGAGCCAGGCTGCACCCCACTTCTGGATGCCTGGGGGACTTGGGGCAGAATCCTGCCTTCTCTAAAGGAGAAAATGACTCAGAAAGGAAAGAAAACGATCCCGTTGCTGCCTCGTAGGACTCATTAAAAGGAGTTCATTCATCATCTGATTCTATCTATTGAGCGCTTACTAAGTGCAGAGCACCGTATTAAGCACGTGGGAAAGCACAATACAACATCTAAAACTGCCATAGGGAGCTGGTTTTAGTGTATCCTGTGTCGAATAGTAAGTAGTTGACAGAAAATTCACATGCTGGGTATGCTCGGCAGAAATGGCTTTAAAAATTAATTTCAAATAAGAATGATGACAACAAAAAGCATTATAAAAGCTAAGTTGTGTGTACCAGCTGAAGCCATCTCCATAATGCATCTCAGATTGCATAAATAGCACTCATTTCCAAGCAAAAATTTTATAATTTTGCAGTTTAGTGATTTAGTTCCTTTTGTCACTTCTTCTGCCCAAATCTAGCTAGCATTAAAAGTTGCAGAAAAGTCACCAAAGAACACGAACAGAAGGTGGAAGCTCATCTTGAGCACTTGATATCCACTTCACCCTCAGCCCCACAGCACTTATGCGCATAGCTGTACGTGTATGTGTCTTTATATTAATATCTGTCTCCACCTCCCTGTGGGAAGGGAATGTGTCTTCCGAGACTGTTGTATATTGTACTCTCCTATGTGCTTAGTTCAGTGCTCTGCACACATTAAGAGCAGCTTATTGAGCAATAAGTACCATTGATTTATTTTTCTTTTAAGACCACGGTGCTTCACTCCAGCTGAGGGAACTGTGATAGCACTTGGTCCCAAAAGTGGATCAGTATCCACAGAAAGGGGCTCCTTTCGGCTCCAAGTCAGCCTTGCTGGTGACTTTCTCTGGGTGAAGACCAGTCACTCACCTGGGTGGGATGGTGAGGGGAATGGGAGAGCAAGGGATGGGGGACCTCAAAGCAATCCTTCAGCCGCCTCTCCTTTCTCCCCTCTCCCAGACGCTGCTTCATCACTCCTGCACGCTCCCTGCTTGGTTTTACCCCTTCTCGTCTCACTCTATACAGCAATTCAACAAGCAAATCTCTTGCTATTGCTTCCCACACGGAGAAGCAGTGTGGTCTAGTGGAAGGAGCATGGGCCTGGGAATCAGAGAATCTGGGTTCTAATCCCAGCTCTGCCGTGCACCGGTTGTGTGATCTTGGGGAAGTCACCTAACTTCTCTGTGCCTCGGTTCCCTCATCTGCAAAATGGGGATTCAATGCCTCTCTCCATCCCCCTGAAACCGTGAGACTTGAAGTAACATGGCATAGGGGATAGAGCCCTGGCCTGGGAGTCGGAAGGTCATGAGTTCTAATTCTGACTTCACCACTTGTCTGCTCTGTGACCTTGGGCAAATCACTATACTTCTCTGTGCCTCTGTGGGGATTGGAACTGTGAGCCCCAAGTGGGACAGGGACCGTGTCCAAACCAATTTGGTTGTATCCATCTCAGCGCTTATTCCAGTGCCTGGCACATAGTAAGCACTTAACATTCACTCATTCAATTGTATTTATTGAGCGCTTACTGTGTGCAGAGCACTGTACTAAGTGCTTAGCACTGTAATAACAAATGGTATTAACAAATACCATTATTATTATTACTTTGTATTTACCCTAGAGCTTAGTACAGTGCTTAACACATAATAAGCACTTAACAAATACCACAATTATTATTATTATTCCTCAGCAAGGGGAATATTATTATTATGAACCCCTCAGTAGAAGGAGCTGAGTAAAGAGCTCTGAGCTTCTCCTGATTCATGTTACCTCCTTCCCTTCCCCACAGCACCTGTATATATGTTTGTACATATTTTTTACTCTATTTATTTATTTATTTTATTTGTACATATCTATTCTATTTTATTTTGTTAGTATGTTTGGTTTTGTTCTCTGCCTCCCCCTTTTAGACTGTGAGCCCACTGTTGGGTAGGGACTGTCTCTATATGTTGCCAATTTGTACTTCCCAAGCGCTTAGTACAGTGCTCTGCACATAGTAAGCGCTCAATAAATACGATTGATGATGACAGGGACTGTGTCCAACCCCGTTTGCCTGCATCCACCCCAGTGCTTAGTGCAGTGCCTGGTACATAGTCAGTGCTTTACAAATACCATAATTATTATAATAAGATAGAGAATGCGTCCAACTCAATTGACTAAGCTTTCCTTTTTCTCCCTCTCCCTTCTGCCTCACTTGATTTTCTCCCTTTATTCATCCCTCCCTCCCAGCCCCACAGCATGCACCACTTGTCAGCTAGGTGACCTTGGGCAAATCGCTTCCCTTCTTTGGGCCTCAGTTCCCCGTAGGTACAACGTACGTGGTAGTACATACAAGATAGATTACACATAGTCTCTATTCCATATGGGGCTTACAGTATAATAATAATGATGGCATTTATTAAGCACTTACTACATGAAAAGCACTGTCCTAAGCGCTGGGGAGGTTACAAGATGATCAGGTTGTCCCACATGGGACTCACAGTCTTACCCCCCATTTTACAGCTGAGGTAACAGGCACAGACAGTATAAGTAGGAGGGACAACAGGAATTTAACTCCCATTTTATAGATGAGAGAACAGAGGCCCAGAGAAGTGAAGTGACTTGCTCAAGGTCACACAGCAGCCCAGGGGCAGAGCCATGATTAGAATGAATGAGTCAGTGGTATTTATTGAGCACTTACTGGGAGAGCACTGTACTATGCGCTTGGAAGAGTACACCATACAACAGAGGTGATAGACATGATCCACCCATGAGGAGCGGACAGTCTAGGGGGAACACAGGTGCTCTTACTCCCATGCTCAGGCCCTTTTCCCTAGGCCACATTGCTTCAGAATCAACCTTCAGAGTTATTCTAGGGGGTCGTGGGGTTATTTTAACATGTTATTCCTCAGCAAGAGAGTAGTTAAAGGAAGTTCTGGAAATATCCAGGGTTGTCCTCTTGTGGGGCCCAAAATCAGATTGCTGCTACCACGTTAATCAAAGCACTTACCCTATTCCACCTTTATTACCACATCAGTCTCCTTGCTGACCTCCTGGCCTTCACTTTGCTTCCCGGATCATTTTTCTACACAAGTCCACTGCTTAGAGAAGCAGCATGGCTCAGTGGAAAGAGCACAGACTTTGGAGTCAGAGGTCATGGGTTCAAATCCCCGCTCCACCACTTGTCAGCTGTGTGACTTTGGGCAAGTCACTTAACTTCTCTGGGCCTCAGTTACCTCATCTGTAAAATGGGGATGAAGACTGTGAGGCCCCCATGGGACAACCTGATCACTTTGTAACCTCCCCAGCGCTTAGAACAGTGCTTTGCACATAGTAAGTGCTCAATAAATGCCATTATTATTATTATTCTCAGGAACCTCCGATGGTTGCCTACCTACCTCCACGTCAAACAAAAACTCATTGCCATCAGCTTTAAAGCGTTCAGTCACCTTGCACGCTGTTCTTTCTACAACCCCCCTTCTAGACTGTGAGCCTGTTGTTGGGTAGGGACCGTCTCTATATGTTGCCAACTTGTACTTCCCAAGCACTTAGTACAGTGCTCTGCGCACAGTAAGCTCTCAATAAATACGATTGAATGAATGAACCCAGCCCACACACTTCACTCCTCTAAGGCCAACTTTCTCACTGTACCTCCATCTAATCTATTTCACTGCTGACTGCTTGCCCGTGTCCCACGTCTGGCCCAGAACACCCTCCCTCTTCATATCCGAACAAGAATCACTCTCACTCTATTCGCAAAGCCTTAATGAAGACACATCTCCTCCAAGAGGCCTTCCCTGACTAAGCCTCCATTTCCTATTCTCCCACTCCCTTCTGCATCACCCTGATTTGCTACCTTTATTCACCCCCTGCCCTCAGCCCCACAGAATTTGTGTATGTATCTTGTATTTCATTAATTTATATTGTCTATCTCTTCCTCTAGACTGTAAGTTTAATTTATATTAAGTCTATCCCCCCCCCCCTCGACCATAAGTTCATTGTGGGCAGGGAATGTGTCTATTATATGGTTATAGAAGCAGCGTGGCTCAGTGGAAAGAGCCTGGGCTTGGGAGTCAGAGGTCATGGGTTCTAATCCTGGCTCTGCCACTTGTCAGCTGTGTGACTTTGGGCAAATCACTTCACTTCTCTGGGCCTCAGTTACCTCATCTGTAAAATGGGGATTATGACTGTGAGCCCCACGTGGGACAACCTGATTACCTTGTATATCCCCCAGTGCTTAGAACAGTGCCTTGCACATAGTAAGCACTTAACAAATGCCATCATCATCATCATAGTACAGTGCTCTACATACAATAAATGCTCAATAAATACGACTGATTGATCAACCTAGGCTGTCCTATACTGAACATTTATTGAACTCTTACTGAATGCAGAGTACTGTACTAAGTGCTTGGAAGAGTGCAATAAAGTTAGTGGATACAATCCCTGCCCTCAAGAAGCTTAGAGTCTATCAGGAAGATGGACCTGAAAATAATGTCTTTTTATGCAACTTCTATTTAGTGAAGGTAAAGGGCTCAAGAAACCAGATGTGAAACCTGAGGCCTCTCAACCACGTAACTTAGCTTTCACAAGATAGCCTTCATAGCATTTTCAGGGCAAGGACTGTGTCTCTTTAATTAGACTTTCCCAAGCACTTAGCTGTAAGACTTTAACCTTATCTGAACGTGTCTACCAATGCCATTACATCATTCTCAAGTGCTTAGTACAGTGGTCTGTGCACATTAAGCTCTAAATAAATACATTTGATTGCTCAGTGAGCACTATTGAATGATGGTTGTGTGTTTGTGCATTCACTTCAGAGCGGAATAAGCAGCATGGCTTAGTGGTTAGAGCACAAGCTTGGGAGTCAGAAGGACCTGGATTCTAATCCTGGCTCCACCACTTGTCTGCTGTGTGGCCTTGGGCAAGTTACTTCACTTCTCTGTGCCTGTTACCTCATCTGTAAAATGTGGATTAAGACTGTGAGCCCCAGGTGGGACAGGGACTTTGTCCAACCTGATTAGCTTGTATCTACCCCAGCATTTAGAAGTGCTTGACACATAGTAAGTGCTTAACAAATGTCATCATTATCACTATTTATTATTATTATTCCTCTGCCTGGGGCCAATGTTCCTGGGCTCATGAATGGATATGGGAAGGAAGCCCAGAGGGGGGTCATAGATCCTTCCGTGCTTCTTTCCTTTGGCCTGTAATTACCACTCCTGTGGAAGAGCTGCTAGGAGAGTGAAGTAATAGGGAATTTGTGGAAGAAAGAGAAAGAACCAATGACGGTTGGCATTTGGCTCTGTCCTCCATCCCTCCTACTTTTGGCTCTGTGTATATGTTTGTCCTTTAAAAGCAGATCCCAGAGCTACTGAAATCAACATTGTTAGCAGGGCTAAATCAAGCCAGTGCAGGGGACCCTACTAGCAAGGCCATTAATTGAGACCCAATTGAACCACTAGACCTGGATTTACTGGGCTGATAATACTTATCTGGGATCCGGAAAGCCACTTAATTGCCCTCCTGTCCGAGTCTACGGCCAGAGAGAGCCGTTCATTAGCAGTTAGGAGAAAGTCAGAGAGAAGTGCTGGAAAACCGAGGCCTCCATCCCCCAAACTAGATACGAAGCCAAATGAAGCCGATGCAACACAAATGGGGAACCTAGAAATGTGAATGGCGGTGGGATGTGAAGATGACCTTTCCTCAGCAACTCCTTTTGTTGTGTTTCACTGATCTGTGCAATTAACCACTCTGTCCCAGTCTAAGAAAGTGCAAAGGCCAGAACAGTTGAGAGAGCCTGAGAAAGAGACAGAGAGACAGTGATAGAGTGCCAGAGAGAGAGAAAAAAAGAGCAAGAATTCCAGACAGAGAGAGAGCGCAAGAACACACTTCAGGCTTCCATTCAGCAAGGCTTGGATTGAAATCTAGGACAATCCAAGGCTACCTAGCAGCCGTCCTAACATTTTCAGAAGATCAATGCGTTGACCTTTCTGCATGGACAGTTTTTTTGTTTTTGTTTTAATTTGTGGGCACCAACAACCGATCCAGTTGCTGAATTCAAAACAAAGAGAAATATTTTCCTGTGGGGGCAGTTATAACATAGCAATCGACTGGTAGAAACTCTTCAGGCACAAAATGAATTTCACCCTTTGAAGATGACTTCAGAAAAGTCAAGTGGGTTGGAAGATAAGGACACTCGTGCTGGTGGACTGATCCAGTCCAGGGCAGGGGGATAGTGGAAGTTAAGACCCTGCCGGAATGGAGCCTGGTCAGGCCAAAGGGAAGGCTGAGGCTATAAAATCTAGACTGTAAGTTCATTGTGGGCAAAGAATGTATCAGTTATATTGAGCACTTACAGTTTGCAGAGCCTTGTACTGAGCACTTGGGAGAATACAATGTGGCAGTAAAATGTGGCAGATGCATTCCCTGACCACAGTGAGGTTAGAGTCTAGAGAGAAGTTAGAAAAGTAGCATGGCCCAGTGGATTAAGCACAAGCCTGGGAGTCATAAGGACCTGGGTTCTAATCCTGGCTCCGCCACTTGTCTGCTGTGTGACCTTGGGCAAGTCACTTAATTTTTTCTGAGCCTCAGTTATGTCATCTGTAAAATGGGGATTAAGACTGTGAGCCCCATGTGGGACAACCTGATTACCTTGTATAATAATAATAATGTTGGTATTTGTTAAGCACTTACTATGTGCAAAGCACTGTTCTAAGCACTGGGGTAGATGCAAGGTAATCAGGTTGCCCCACGAGGGGCTCACAGTCTTCATCCCCATTTTACAGATGAGGGAACTGAGGCCCAGAGAAGTGTAGTGACTTGACTTGCCCAAAGTCACACAGCTGACAAGTGGTGGGGCTGGGATTTGAACCCACGGCCTCTGACTCGAAAGCCTGTGCTCTTTCCACTGAGCCACGCTGCTTCCCATTGTTTATTGAGCGCTTATGGTATGCAGAACACTGTACTAAGCACTCGGGGGAGTATAATATAACAATAAACAGACACAATCCCTGCCCACAACAAGCTTCTGTTGTGCTGTACTCTCCCAAGTGCTTGGTTCAGGGCCCTGTCCATGGTAAGTGTTCAACTAATACCACTGATTGACTTTTATCTACCCCATTGCTTGGCACATAGTAAGTGTTTAACAAATACCATCATTAGAGGGTGTTTACTATCTTGTATGACCTTGGGTAAGTCACCTGTGGGTCAGAGGGGGGGTTCATCTTTCCTCTAGACTGTAGGGTCAATGTGGGCAGGGAGCAACCAACTCTGTTTATTGTACTCTCCCAAGCACTTAGAATGGTGCTTTGCACACAGTATATGCTCAGTAAATCTGGTTGATTGCTAATCCCAGAGAGAGGGATTCACAGCCCTTGAAATTGAGCCGCTAGATTGCAATCTTCTTGAGGCAGTGATTGTATCTACTTACTCTTTAAAGCACTCAATTACCTTGCCCCCTCCTTCCTCACCTCACTACTCTCTTTCTACAACCCAGCCCACATATTTCACTCCTCTAATGCTAACCTTCTCACTGTATTTTGATCTCATCTATCTTGCCAAGGTCCTTTCTCTGGCCTGGAACACCCTCCCTCTTCCTATCTGACAGACGATTTCTCTCCCCACCTTCAAAGCCTTAATGAAAGCACATCTCCTCCAAGAGGCCTTCCCTGACTAAGCCCTTTTTTTCCTCTTCTCCCACTCCCCTCTGTCATCCTTCCACTTGCTCTCTTTATTCATACTCACTCCCAACCCTACAGAAGTTATGTACATATCTAATTTTATTTCTTTATATTGTCTATCTCCCCCTGTAGACTGTAAGCAGAGAATGTCTGTTTATTATTACACTGTACTCTCCCAAGCTCTTAGTACAGTGCTCTGTATACAGTAAAGCATTCAATAGATATGATTGACGGATTACTCTTTTGAACTCTCCCAAGTGCTTTGTTGAGTGATTGACTGATAGATTGATCAAATAAGCATTTAATGAAAACCAGTGATGGACTGATTTGAGTCAGAAGGTCATGGGTTCTAATCCTGGCTCCATCACATGTCTGCTGTGTGACCCTAGGCAAGTCATTTCACTTCTCTGTGCCCTCAGTTACCTCATCTATAAAATGGGGATTGAGACTGTGAGTCCCAGGTAGGACGGGGACTCTGCCTAACCCGATTTGCTTGTATCCACTCCAGTGCTTAATACAGTGACTGGCACATAGAAAGTGCTTAACAAATACCATCATTATTAATTATTATTATTATTATTATTATTACTTCCCGCTCTGGCCCTTTGCTCCTCTGCTCTGTAGCCTCCGTTTTCTCTCTTATAATGTTCCCCATCACTTCAAAACTTGCAGTCTGCAACTTTAAGAAAAACAAGGTACTTTAGATACAGGATCCAGGACAAATGTTAAATTTCTGCGGCCCAGCAGGCTGCTGGAAGTGAGGGCAGTGACTGGAGATGCTGAAGCAGAACAGGACCTAATGATGATGATAATGGTATTTGTTAAGTGCTTACTATGTGCCAAGCACTGTTCTAAGCGCTGGGGGGGGGGGGGGGATACAAAGCAGTCAGGTTGTTCCATACGGGGCTCATAGTCTTTAATCCCCATTTTACAGCTGAGGTAACTGAGGCACACAGAAGTGAAGTGGCTTGCCTAAAGTCACATAGCTAACAAGTGGTGGAGCTGGGATTAGAACCCATGACTTCTGACTTCCAAGCCCATGCTACATCAAACTTGGGGGTGGATGCAGGGGAGGAGGAACAGAGCCATCCTTGAGAGGACACCTTGGCTGAGAAGCAGCGTGGCTTTAGTGGTTAGGGCACAGGGCTGGAAGTCAGAAGGACCTGGGTTCTAATCCCAGCTCTGCCACATGTCTGCTGTGACCTTGGGCAAGTCATTTGACTTCTCTGGGCCTCAGTTACCTCATCTGTAAAATGGGGATTAAGATTGTGAGCCCCACGTGGGGCAACTTGATCATCTCGTATCCACCCCAGCGCTTAGAACAGTGCTCTGCATGTAGTAAGCACTTAACAAATGCCATTATTATTATTATTATTATTATTATTATTATCTGTAAAATGGGTTTTAAGAGTGTGAGCCCCATGTGGGACAGGAACTGTGTACAACCTGACTGCCTTTTATCTACCCCAGCACTTAGAACAGTGTTTGCCACATAGTAAATGTTTAACAGGTACTAGTATTATTATTACTATTATTATTAACACCATCTAGGGAGCAGGGACAAGGGAGGGAGAGGCGTAGGCATAGAGCAATTCTCCTAAAAGCAGATGCTCTGATAAGCAGAATAATAATTATGATATTTGTTAAGTGTTTACTATGTGCCAAACACTGTTCTAAGTGCCGGGGTAGATAAAAGGCAGTCAGGTTGTCCCACGTGGGTCTCACAGTCTTAATCCCCATTTTACACAGGTGGTAACTGAAGCACAGAGAAGTTAAGTGGCTTGCCCAAAGTCACACCAGACAAGTGGCAAAGCTGGGATTAGAACCCATGTCCTTTGACTCCTAAACCCATGCTCTTCCCACTAAGCTACGCTGCTTCTCTAAAGGATGGGATGAATGGGCTTAATAGACTGTGTTTCTGTTTTGTTTTGCTTTTTACTTTCTAGGTGTCTGGCACTGTTCTAAATGCTGAGGTAGATGAAAGGTAATTGGGTTGGATACACTACCTGCCCCATGTAGTGTTCACATCTTAATCCCCATTTTATGCATGAGCTGAGGCACAAAAGTGAAATAACTTGCACAAGGTCACACACAGCAGACAAGTAGCGGAATCAGTATTCGAACCCAAGCCCTTAGACTCCCAGCCCTGGGCTCTTTCCACTAGACCATGCTGCTTCCAGAGGTTAAATTACTTCAATGTGCAATTTAAATTACCTTATTGTGCAATATTCATTCAGTCATATTTATTGAATGCTTCCTGTGTGCAGAGCACTGTACTAACTGCTTGGAAAGTACAATACAGCAATAAAGAGAGACAATCCCTGCCCACAGCAGGCTTAGAGTCTAGAGGATGGCACCAAGGCACTAAGCAGAAAACCGGTGGAAACAGCAGTGAGCAGCATGGCATCTTTGGGGAGGGGGTGGGGGACAGGTAGATGGGTTCTAGTCCACAAAATCAATCAATGGTCTCTCTGGGGCCCCAGTTGTAAAAAGACTTTCAAGGAAGATTGTAAAATACATCTCCATATTGGTCTGGTGCTATTGCTATTCTTTTCTCCAAAGCTCTTTCACATCAGTTATCTCCCTTTATTCATCCCCACTCCCAGTTCCACAGCATGTGTGTGTATGTAATTTATTTAAATTACTGTCTGTCTCCTCCTCTGGACTGTAAGCTCTCTGTGGGTAGGGAATGTGTCTGTTTATTGTTGTATTGTTCTCTCCCAAGCACTTGGTACAGTGCTCTGCACACAGGAAGCACTCAATAAGTACAATTGATTAATTATCTCCATTTTTATCAGAAAATCCCAGTGAGATAATAATAATGATAATGTTGGTATTTAAGCGCTTACTATGTGCCAAGCAGTGTTCTAAGCGCTGGAGTGGTTGTCCCACACGGGGCTCACGGTCTTAATCCCCGTATTACAGATGAGGGAACTGAGGCCCAGAGAAGTTAAGTGACTTGCCCAAAGTCACACAGCTGACAAGTGGCGGAGCCGGGATTAGAACCCACGACTTCTGACTCCCAAGCCCATGCTCTTTCCACTAAGCTGTGCTGCCAGATATTATGGGACAAGGAATTGAGCGTCAGAGAGGTTTTGCGACTTGTCCAAAGTCACCCAGCAGACCAGGGGCAGAGCTGGGATTCGAATTCGGTGCTCCTGACTCCGACTCCCAGCCCCAGACTCTTTCACTAGCCTGTGAGGATTCCACACTGAGTGACCAAACCCACCCACCTACCTACATACCTGCAGACAAACTAGCCTGCTGGTAGGGCACAAGGGAAATTGTGGGGTAGTAATAATAATATAATAATGATGGCATTTGTTAAGCACTTACTATGTGCTAAGTGCTGGGGTAGGTACAAGGTGCTCAGGTTGTCCCACATGGGGCTCACAGTCTTCATCCCCATTTTACAGACGAGGTAACTGAAGCACAGAGAAGTGAAGCGACTTGCCTGAAGTCACACAGCTGACAAATGGCAGAGCTGGGATTAGAACACACGACCTCTGACTCCCAAGCCTAGCCTGTGCTCTTTACACTAAGCCACAGTGTTTCTCCTATATCCATTCATTCAATCATATTTATAGAGCGCTTACTGTATGCAGAGCACTGTTCTAAGCAGTTGGGAGAGCATGATACAACAGCAAAAAGACATGTGAGCAGAGAATTGTCTGGAGCTTCTGCATGGTGCAAGCTCCAATCTTTCTGTGTAGTCACTGACTGGGTACCAAGATTGGGACAGACAGACAAACACACACACACACACACACCCCCTTTTTCCTCTTTTTCCCCTTCTTTTTCCCCCCCTTTTCTTTTTCCCCCCCTTTTCTTCCCCCCCCCCTTTTCTTTCCCCCCTTTTCTTTCCCCCCCCTTTTCTTTTCCCCCCCTTTTCTTTTCCCCCCCTTTTCTTTTCCCCCCCTTTTCTTTTCCCCCCCCTTTTCTTCCCCCACTTTTCTTCCCCCCCTTTTCTTCCCCCCCTTTTCTTCCCCCCCTTTTCTTCCCCCCCCTTTTCTTTTCCCTCCCTTTTCTTCCCCCCTTTTCTTTTTCCCCCCCTTTTCTTTTTCCCCCCCTTTTCTTTCCCCCCCTTTCCTTTCCCCCCTTTTCTTTCTCCCCCCCTTTTCTTTCTCCCCCCCTTTTCTTTCCCCCCCCCCTTTTCTTTCTCCCCCCCCCTTTCTTTCTCCCCCCCTTTTCGTTCTCCCCCCCTTTTCTTTCTCCCCCCCTTTTCTTTCTCCCCCCCTTTCTTTCTCCCCCCCTTTTCTTTCTCCCCCCCTTTTCTTTCTCCCCCCCCTTTTCTTTCTCCCCCCCCTTTTCTTTCTCCCCCCCTTTTCTTTCTCCCCCCCCTTTTCTTTCTCCCCCCCTTTTCTTTCTCCCCCCCTTTTCTTTCTCCCCCCCCTTTTCTTTCTCCCCCCCCTTTTCTTTCTCCCCCCCTTTTCTTTCTCCCCCACTTTTCTTTCTCCCCCCCCTTTCTTTCTCCCCCCCTTTTCTTTCTCCCCCTCTTTTCTTTCTCCCCCCCTTTTCTTTCTCCCCCCCCCCTTTCTTTCTCCCCCCCTTTTCTTTCTCCCCCCCCTTTTCTTTCTCCCCCCCCCTTTCTTTCCCCCCCTTTCTTTCCCCCCTTTTCTTTCCCCCCTTTTCTTTCCCCCCTTTTCTTTCCCCCCTTTTCTTCCCCCCCTTTTCTTCCCCCCCTTTTCTTTCCCCCCTTTTCTTTCCCCCCTTTCCTTTCCCCCCTTTCCTTTCCCCCCCTTTCTTTCCCCCCCTTTCTTTCCCCCCCTTTCTTTCCCCCCCTTTCTTTCCCCCCCTTTCTTTCCCCCCCTTTCTTTCCCCCCCTTTCTTTCCCCCCCTTTCTTTCCCCCCTTTCCTTTCCCCCCTTTCCTTGTCCCCCCCTTTTCTTTCCCCCCCTTTTCTTTCTCCCCCCTTTCTTTCCCCCCTTTCTTTCCCCCCTTTCCTTTCCCCCCTTTCCTTTCCCCCCTTTCCTTTCCCCCCTTTCCTTGTCCCCCCCTTTTCTTTCCCTCCCTTTTCTTCCCCCCTTTTCTTTCCCCCCCCTTTCTTTCCCCCCCCTTTCTTTCCCCCCCTTTTCTTTCCCCCCTTTTCTTCCCCCCCCCCCTTTTCTTCCCCCCTTTTCTTCCCCCCCTTTCTTCCCCCCCTTTCTTCCCCCCCTTTCTTCCCCCCCCCCCTTTCTTCCCCACCCTTTTCTTCCCCCCCTTTTCTTCCCCCCCCCTTTCTTTCCCCCCCCTTTCTTTCCCCCCCCTTTCTTCCCCCCCCTTTCTTTCCCCCCTTTTCTGCCCCCCTTTTCTTCCCCCCCCTTTCTTCCCCCCCTTTCTTCCCCCCCTTTCTTCCCCCCCTTTCCTTTCCCCCCCTTTTCCTTTCCCCCCCTTTTCCTTTCCCCCCCTTTTCCTTTCCCCCCCTTTTCCTTTTCCCCCTTCTTTCTTCATCCAACATTGCTGCTTACTTACCCTGGCTGATATCCCATTTTCCTCACACCATGTTTACCTTTCTCGGTACATGAATTAACCAGTGTCCCCCATGTTTGCCATGCATCAGCAGACAAATTAATTACTAAGATTCTGTTGGCCCTCGTGGCCTAGAAAGCCCTCAGCCTCTGCTCAGGGATGGATGATGATGATGAATCTATCACCTGAGCTCTGTCCAAGGGGTGAGATTACTAAAGTCCTCTGAGATTACTGAAGTCCTCTGGCACTACTTGCTATGGGCTTTTTACAGAACTCTGCACTTGGCAGGCACTCAGTCAATACAACGACTTGATGGATTCTCCACTCACCTTTGCCTTCTCTCAGAGTCTCCCAGACTGTAATATACTGAATAATAATAATAGTGGTATTTGCTAAATACTATGTGGCAGGGACTCTGCTAAACGCTGGGATGGATACAAGTCAACTGGGTTGGACACAGTCCCTAACCCACATGGGGTGGGGCTCATCTTAATCCCCATTTTACAGATGAGGTAATTGAGGCACAGAGGAGTGAAGTGACTTGCCCAAATTTACACAGCAGACAAGTGGCAGAGCCGGGATCAGAACCCAGGTCCTTCTGGCTCCCAGGCCTAGGCTCTATTACTAGGCCACGCTGCTTCTCTAACTGAACCTCTAGAATCTGTCACCACTGGAAGTGATGAGGTCTCAAGAGGTCTCCTCCTCCAGGAGGTCTTCCCAGACTGAGCTCCTTCCTTCCTCTCCCCCTCGTCCCCCTCTCCATCCCCCTCATCTTACCTCCTTCCCTTCCCCACAGCACCTGTATATATGTATATATGTTTGTACATATTTATTACTCTATTTATTTTACTTGTACATATCTATTCTATTCATTTTATTTTGTTAGTATGTTTGGTTTTGTTCTCTGTCTCCCCCTTTTAGACTGTGAGCCCACTGTTGGGTAGGGACTGTCTCTATATGTTGCCAACTTGTACTTCCCAAGCGCTTAGTACAGTGCTCTGCACACAGTAAGTGCTCAATAAATACAATTGATTGATTGAGTATGGGTAAATGCATTGATGAGAGTGGTCTGTCACCGAATTCTAGATGGGGAGGTGACATATCCTGTTGTGTCACTGTCAGAGACAGGATGCTGGGATGGGGGGGAATTAATGGTCTGATCCAGTCATTTCTTTGTTCTTAGGTTTTTATCATCAATCGTATTTATTGAGCGCTTACTGTGTGCAGAGCACTGTACTAAATGCTAAGCGTTTTTATCCTATGAGACTATGGGTTCCACCACCTCTTAGAGTTACTTTAACATGATTAGATAATAATATTTGTTAGGCAAATTAAACCAAAGTGGTCTTTGGAAGGCCAAATGACTCGACTTAGATTAGCATAATTTGGGCACATAATCAGGAGGACTAACTCTCTGGAGAAGACACTAATTTTAGGAAAAGCCCAGGGAAAATGTGGAGGATGCAGACCAGCAGTTAGATGGACAGAGACCATAACAATGGTAACGGAAGAACCATTAGAAAGATTGCAGATTGTGGCAGAGGATGGGACATTCTGGAAAAAGTATACCCATGGAGTTGCTATGAATCAGAAATGACTCGATGGCGCTTAATAATAATAATAATAATTAGACACTTGCTTCGTGCCAAGTACGAATTACATACGAGAACTAAGCACTGAATTAGATACAAGATAATCAGATCTGACACAGTGCCTGTCCCATATGGGACTCACAATCCTGGGCTCACTTCACTAGATATTCTTATTATTAACAATAATATATAAAGATAATAGTATTTGTCACATGTCTAGTACATGCTAAGGACTGGGCTAGATAAAATACAATCAAATCAGACACATCCCCTGTTTCACATGATGCTTGCAGTCTACGGGGGAGGGAGAGCAGATATTTTATCCCCATTTTTACAGAGGAGGAAACCGAGGCACAGAAAAGTTAAATGACTTGCCCAAGGTCACCCATTGAGCAACTGATGAAGCTGGAATCGAAATCCATTTCTCCCGACTCCCAGGGGCCCATGCTCTTCCCACTAGCCCACACTGTTTTTCTTCAAGAATAAGATTTTTCTTAATTAGGCAAGAAATAAGTGTTTTAACAATGCAATGCAAATTTCCAAAGCTGTTTACAGAAGGTGGCCATTTGGGGGAAACTATGCATGGCTTAGCAGAAAGAGCCCAGGATTGGGGATCAAAGGACGTGGGTTCTAATCCCAGCTCTACCACTTGTCCACTGTGTGACCTTGGGCAAGCCACTTAATTTCTCTGTGCCTCAGTAACCTAATCTGTAATATAGAGATTAAGACTGTGAGCCCCATGGAGGGCAACCTGATTACTTTGTATCTACCCCAGCACTTAGAACAGTGCTTGGCACATAGTAAGTGCTTAACAATATCATCATTACTATTATTATTATTATTATTATTGTTATTAAGAAACTACCCTCACTCCCTCATGGGCTGAGGTGTCACACTAGACTGTGAGCTTATTACGGGCAGGGAACATCACTGTTTCTTGTTGTATTGTACTTTCCCTAGCGCTTAGTACAGTGCTTTGCACACAGAGCTCAATAAATACAATTGACAGAATAAATTAGCTCATGTGAGGTGGGGTGGAATTAGAGCTGGAGAAAGTAGGGGGCTGAGGAGTGAGGAGATCATGTAATGGGGAGAGAAGAGGAGGTGGGAGCGATTCCTTCTTAACGGGCATAAATCATTTTCCCCGTTGTTGGTCTCTTGGTGGATTTGCATATCAATGCCAAGCCTTAAAATTTAGCTTCTCAGCGATCCCAGCCCCATCACTGAAAGAGGGTTTTATTTTTGGAGAGGTAGTTTGAGACGTCTCCCTTTTTGAAGTAGCAATTTCCCAATTCATTACTCCAATTTCAGCAGTTTTGCTTCTGCCCATAACTGGGGAGAGAGATTTTAAAAGCTTTGATTCATCCTGCAATACTAAATACTTTCCTCTTCATTGTTCATGCCAGACAGCCATTTAACATTTTTTAAAAATTTATAAAACAATTCTGAGCCGTCAGAAAAAAACCCCTTTTTAAAATTCAGATTATTAACGGGCTGTATGTTCTCCATGCTAATGTGCTTTCTATCCGTCACTGATGTCAGAAAACTATTTGTAAAAGGCTTAATATTCAGACAGTAATTCTGCATTTTTATCATAAAAAGGTTTTTTCCCCCTCACTTCCCACATCTAAAATATACTAACCATCAGTCTGTCCTGTGTACTGAAATTTCATTTTTCCTTTCCTTTTACCTCTCAATATCTTCCTCCATTTCGCACAAAGAATTCACAGTTAAAAATGTGACATTTCAGTGTTTGCTTATGTGCCAGGCACTGTACTAAGTGCTGGGGTGGATACAAGATTTTGGTCTGAGATAATCCCTGTTCCCCATGGGGGGGGGGGGGTCACAGTCTAAAATGGAGGGAAAAAAATGTGGGCTAGTGGAAAGAGCATGGACCTAGGACAAAGGACCTGTGTTCTAATCCTGCTTCCTTCACTTAACTGCTGTGCGACAAATCAAGCAAGTCACTTAACTCCTTGTTGCTTCAGTTTCTTCATCTCTAAAATGGGGATTCAGTGGAGTTTCTCTCTCCCATTCAGTCCGCGAGTCCCGTGTGGAACATGGACAGTGTCCAACCTGATTAGCTTGTATCTACGCCAGCGCTTAGTATGGTGCTTGGCACATAGCAAGCCCTCAAATATCACAGTTTTTACTGTGAATTCTGCTAATTTACTGGAAGATACTGAGAGGGAAATGGAAAGGAAAAATGAAATTTCAGTACACAGGATAGATGTTTAGTTTATTTTAGATGTGGGACGTAGGCAGGGTCAGGGTAGGGGGGAAAAACCTTTCAGTGAGTGTTTAGCACATAGTGAGTACTTAACGAATACCATTAGCATCATCGTCGAATGAGAACAAGCACTTAATTCCCATTTTACAGATGAAGAAACCAGTGACAGAGAAGTGAAGTGACCTGCCCAAGGCCACACAGCAGGGAAATGACCAAGCCAGGATTAGAACCCAGGTCCACTGACTTCCCAACCTGTGGTCTCCCTAGTAGGCCACTCTACTTCATACCAATAAGCTCTCATCCACTTGCTTGTGGCAACTAAAAACCATGTCTATGACCACGGGGAGGGCTAGTGCCCTTTCCCAATTTTTCAATAAGATTTAGGCTCCATTTCAATCATATCTCAGCAAAGCCTGCTTCAATTTCATTCAGTGATTTCCGGGTGATTTTATTTGAGGTTTGATTGGTGAGATGTGTTTTAATTTAGCCGGGCTGAACTTTTGGCCTCAGGTCTCATGCAGAAATATTTGGATGGATTTAGTGGTCGGCCCAAGACAAAGGAGGGCATCCGAGCTGGAGTCAGGACTCGAGTGAACTTTGGAGATGGTTGGGATTCTTTCCACCAGTCTCGGTCACACTAGAAGGCCGGGAAGCCTTGTGCTGTCCTGTTGATAAAACATACTGCCGTTAGTCTTTGCCGAAAGGCCACTGGAAAGTAGCAACATCTGTGGTGAAAATCGTTGGTCCCTAAATCCGTGCGCTATTTTGTACCTCTCTCCCTCTCCTCTTGTTCACATCTCCAAGTGGCAGCCCCACTGAGTTTATCCCTCTTCTTCTCCAGGGGATCTAGCAGAGCCAAAATGTCCACCCTATGGCGTGCTTTGTGAGAGAAGGAAAAAATTGCATGCCCCCCCCTTCCCTCCCCACTAAATCTTTGTGTGGAGAAATCACTTTTTCCCTTTCAAGCAGCTGTGTTTCAGCAGACTCCATCACGTGCTAATAGGTCCGCTGAAAGGGTCCAGCTGTTTATTTCAAACTGCTGCTCAAAAGGCTGCCTTTTATTTTAGGAAAGCACCACGCTGCGCACAGTCTTTTCTCTTTTATTTTACTTTTTTTTCCCCCCAGACAGCATTAGGCATTTTCTTGCAGAGAAAAGTAACATACAATTACTGTTGCTTTCAATATAAATTCCCTCTAGCCTCTGAGAGGTTAGAAGCAGAGCCGGGCTGATGCCACCTGGATTTTCATGTTCCTTTTCAAGGAGTCCATCGCTAAATATGATAACAGTTGAATTCTGATCTCGGGAGTGATTGAAGGTCCTGTTGTAATTACAGCTCTATTGCTGTTGCTTTTCTCTTTGGTGTTTTTTTTAAATGGTATTAAGTGCTTACTATGTGCCAGGCACTTTGCTAAGCAAGATTGGACAAAGTCCATGTCCCACATGGGCCACACAGTTTTAATCCCCATTTTATAGATGAGGTAACTTTGGCCCATTCATTCATTCAATTGTATTTATTGAGCGCTTACTATGTGCAAAGTGAAGTGACTTGCCTAGGCACATAGCGCTGTGGTAGACACAAGAGTGGACACAATCCATGTCCCACATGGGCTTCATAGTCTTAATCCCCATTTTACAGATGAAGTAACCGAAGTCCAGAGAACAATAATAATAATAATAATAATGGCATTTGTTAAGCATTTACTATGTGCAAAGCACTGTTCAAAGCACTGGGAAGGATACAAGGTGATCAGAATGTCCCACGTGGGGCTCACAGTCTTCATCCCCATTTTACAGATGAGAAATGAAGTAACTTGCCCAAGGTCACACCGAGGACAAGTGGCAGAGTAAGGATTAGAACCCAGGTTCTTCTGATTCCCAGGCCTGTACTCTATAATAATAATTCTGGTATTTGTTAAGCGCTTACTATGTGCAAAGCACTGTTCATTCATTCAATCATATTTATTGAGTGCTTACTGTGTGCAGAGCCCTGTACTAAGTGCTTGGGAAGTACAAGTTGGCAACATACAGAGACGGTCCCTTCCCAACAACGGGCTCACAGTTTAGAAGGGGGAGACAGAAAACAAAACGTGTGGACAGGTGTCAAGTCATCAGAATAAATAGAAGTAAAGCTAGATGCACATCATTAACAAATAAATAGAATAGTAAATATGTACAAGTAAAATAGAGTAATAAATCAGTACAAACATATATACAAGTGCTGTGGGGAGGGAAAGGAGGTAGAGCGGGGGGATGGGGAGGAGGAGAGGAAAATGGGGGCTCAGTCTAAGTGCTGGGGAGGATACAAGGTGATCAGTTTGTCCCATATGGGGCTCACAATCTTAATCCCCATTTTACAGATGAGGTAACTGAGGCACAGAGAAATTAAGTGACTTGCCCAAAGTCACACAGCTGACAAGCGACGGAGCTGGGATTTGAACCCATGACCTCTGACTCCCAAGCCCATGCTTTTTCCACTGAGCTACACCGTTTCTCTAACCGCTAGGCCACTTGGCATCTCTCCAAAGCAGCAGGTTGAAATTGTGCGGAAGGTAAGCTTGGACTTCTCAGTGCCCCCTTTACTCCCGCATAACCAACATATGTCTCAAAGCAGGGACTCTTTTTTTTAAAAAAATGGTATTTTTTAAGTACTTAATATGTGTCAAACACTGTTCTAAGCATTGGGGTCAGCCCCAGTCCCCGACCTGCATGGGGCTCAGGTGGCAGGGGGAGGGAACAGCTTTTTTTGTCAGGATGTTCAGGCCTCGTATCACAGTTAATGTATTTTCCAGCTAAAAAAAAAATCTTACCATTAGGCTTTGATAAATTCTGTCTGGCATGTACACAACACAACCAAGTTATTGAACAGAAACTAATGTGCTCGTTCAAAAGCTGTATTTTATGGTGGTTTCATTGCATGACATGATCTGCGTGGAAAAATTTGCATTTTTGACCAGTTACTCCTATAGTGGGAAATGGATGAGACTCTGCAGTTCCTCGGTGGGTAACATATGCCCAGGATATAAATACATCTTTGCTAAAACTCAATAGCGGCCCTGAACTATCCCTCTTTTTGTCATTTGGTAATCCACTTATACAGATCTTGCTCCCAAGAGCAAATCCGACCCGAAGTGCACAGGCCTAGGATAACAGAAAGAGAAGAATTCAGTTGTAGGAGAGGTACTTTTGAGGGGAAAATTATTAGAAAAAACGGTGGCAAATAACGACCATAATTATAATTATTCTAGTTAGATTTGACCAGCAGATGGCACCAGCCAATTCCCCTAAAGAAGAAAATGAGTGTTTTTCGAAGATTACCAAAGTACCTGAAACTTCTAAGTATTTTCCTTCTCTACAGACTCAGGACATGAAAGCTGAGATATTCAGCTTTTAGACCGTGAGCCCACTGTTGGGTAGGGACTGTCTCTATATGTTGCCAGCGTGTACTTCCCAAGCGCTTAGTACAGTGCTCTGCACACAGTAAGCGCTCAATAAATACGATTGATTGATTCATGGATCAAATTTGCAAGATATGAACAGAATGGCTAATTGAGAGTAAACTTTCTTTTCCTAATTGCTAAATCATAATAATAGTGGTATTTGTAAAGCGCTTCCTATATCCCAGGAAATGTACTGAAGCAGCGTGGTTCAGGGGAAAGAGCCCGGGTTTGGGAAGCAGAGGTCAAGGGTTCTAATCCTGGCTCTGCCACTTGTCAGCTGTGTGACTTTGGGCAAGTCACTTCACTTCTCTGTGCCTCAGTTACCTCATCTGTAAAGTGGGAATTAATAATAATAATAATAATAATAATCATCAATTGTATTTATTGAGCGCTTACTGTGTGCAGAGCACTGTACTAAGCGCTTGGGAAGTACAAATTGGCAACATATAGAGACAGTCCCTGCCCAACAGTGGGCTCACAGTCTAAATGATAATGATGGCATTTATTAAGTGCTTACTATGTGCAAAGCACTGTTCTAAGTGCTGGGGAAGTTATAAAGTGATCAGGTTGTCCCACATGGGGCTCACAGTCTTAATCCCCACAGTCTTAATCTGTGAGGCACAGAGAAATTAAGTGACTTGCCCAAGGTCACAGCTGCTCCAAACCAGGGACTAGAAGCCACAGCCATTCTGGACCAGGGACTGGAAGAGGGGGCCATGCCAGAGCACGGTCAGGAAGCTGTGACCATTCTGGACTGGAATCTGTAGCCTCACTGGACCAGAGACTCTAATCTCTGTTAGAAGCAGCGTGGCTTAGTGGCAAGAGCCCGGGCTTGGGAGTCAGAGGATGTGGGTTCTAATCCTGGCTCCGCCACTTGTCTGCTGTGTGACTTTGGGCAAGTCACTTCACTTCTCTGTGCCTCAGTTACCTCATCTGTAAAATTGGGATTAAAAATGTGAGCCCCACGTGGGGTAACCTGATTACCCTGTATCCACCCGAGTGCTTGGAACAGTGCTTGGCATATAGTAAGCACTTAACAAATACCATTATTATTATTAGTAGTAGTAGTATTATACCAGGGACTAGAAACTGCAGCCACACCGGGCCAGAGTCCGGGAGCTGTGGTCACTCCAGATCAGGGACTAGAAGCTGTAGTTACTCTGGAAGCTGTTGCCACTCCAGATCTTGAACTGGAAGCCATAGCTACTCTAGACCAGGAGTTAGAAGCTGCAGCCCCATGTCTGAAAGCCCTCTATTGGACCACCACCTTCTAACCCGCCTGCCCTTCCTCCACAGAGCCCTCCAATCTCTTGACCTCCTCCACTTATCCCAGATCACCGTACCTCACTGAACTCCAGAACCAACCTCGCTTGCTCATGCACAAATTCACTCCAATCTGCTTCACTCCCCTGTCCCTCTGTCAGTCTTTCTTTCATTCATTTATTCATTCATTCATTCAATCATATTGGAATGCTTACTGTGTGCAGAGCACTGCACTAAGAGTTTGGGAGAGTACAAAATAACAATAAACAGACGCATTTCCTGACTATAATGAGCCCCCATCACAACCTTAGATCACCTCTAAGGTGGCTTAGTGGAAAGAGCCCAGGAATGGGAGTCAGAGGTTGTGGGCTCTAATCTCGCCTCTGCCACTTACCAGCTATGTGACTTTGGACAAATAACTTCACTATGCCTCAGTTCCCTCATCTGTAAAGTGGGGATTAAGTCTGTGAGCCCCTTGTGGGACAACCTGATCACTTTATAACTTCCCCAGCACTTAGAATACATAGATACAACCTGATTACGTTGTATCTACCCCAGCACTTAGAACAGTTAACTAGGGCACAGAGAAGTTGTGACTTGCCCAAAATCATCATCATCATCAATCGTATTGAGCGCTTACTATGTGCAGAGCACTGTACTAAGCGCTTGGGAAGTACAAATTGGCAACATATAGAGACAGTCCCTACCCAACAGTGGGCTCACAGTCTAAAACGGGGAGACAGAGACAAAATCACACAGCAGACAAGTAGCAGAGCTGGGACTAGAACCCATGACCTTCTGACTCCTAGTCCCAAGCTCTATCCACTGGGTCATGCTGCTTCTGTCATAACAGTGTCGGGAGACGCATTCCCTTACCACATTGAGCTTGAAAAGTTCCATAAGCATTATTTAGAGACAGTACTCAACATCAAATAGGCAGAAAAGATCACAGAAAATGAAGTTCTAGAGCTATGCACACCTCCACACAGCTACACTGAGCGGACATGTGAAGAGAGTAGACAACAGTGAGATGTCCAAACTTCTCTGGGGAGAGCAGGAATTTGGAAACTAAGAGCCAGAAAGCCTATTTTAAGGATTCAGTAAAACAAATACTCAGAGCCTACTTGATCCCAGGTGAAAGCTGGGAGTCAGTTACCATCGATAGACCAGTAGAGCATGTTGCAATCAAAAAAGGAGTAGCTCTTTTTCGACAAAAGTTTCATAAGGAATGGGACAAGGAAGCAAAGAGAAAAAAGTATTAGGGTGCAAACACATAAATCTATCCATCTGTATTTATAGAGAGAGGGAGAGAGAAAGTTTTGATGAGGCGGTATTTGGCAGGGCGAGGGTTTCTGCTGCTATTGAAATCACAGAAATAGTCAGTCCTATGAATCAGTATATTTTTTCATCTCAGTATATTTGTTGGACATGCTATTTGCCTTTTTTTCTTACCATTCCTACTAATTGTAAATATTATTTACGCCTGTCCCCATGAATAGACTGTAGGCTCCTTATAGACAGGGAATGGTGCCTTTAGTTTCTGTAGTAATTTTCCAAACAGTACAGTACATTGCACCATCTCTAGACTGTAGGCTCACTGTGGGCAGGGAATGTATCTGTTATATTGTCAAAGAGTACTCTCCCAAGCCCTTAGTGCGGTGCTCTGCACACAGAAGGCGTTCAATAAATATGATTGACTTTCTGACTGATCATCCTTGATTCTTGAGTAATGTTGCTCTTTATCCTTCAATAGCCTTTATGCACCCCTCTAACTTGAATGAGAAGTAATGGAAAACTTAATTTTGTTTTTCTTGAAGAAAAGATTAAGGGTTTGTGTCATTTGCTTTGCTTCTTGAAGATGCATATAAAGTACCAGACTGTAAACTCGCTGTGGGCAGGGAATGTGTCTACAAACTCTGTTATACTGTACTCTCCCAAGCACTTAATACAGTTCTCTGCACATCATAAGCACTCAATAAATATGATTGACTGATTGAGCATAGACGCTGAAAGTGAATCCCTAAATTTTAGCCTTCATACTCCACAGTATATACTAATAAATGTCTTCATCTTTCCTTTCCCTTCTGCAAGTTCTTTTTTTATTCCACTCCACTTTTTCACCACTGTCTAAATATCATGTGGCTCCATTATATATCGCTAAAATTGTGGGTGAATTCCTAGGGGCTTAAGCGGACTTTTCTCTGAGCAGCAGTTCTGAAAGTAGCTGGCCAGTTATTCAGGAGGAAATGATTTCTGCTCTCATTTCCTTGTAGGTTGTCATGCAAGTCGCTCCAATTTCATGGTGATTCCTTCAGCATCATTTTTTAGTCACAAGGAAAAAACAAGCTGTAACATCTGGTATTGTTGGGCCTAATTTACGGAGACAAGGACTCATAAACCTGTCCGCCCATCCTCACAGGTAAAGAGTATTTATGGCAAAGAGAAAGGGTCCAGGCACATGAGGTTTTCTCCCAACATTGCCGGAGAAAATCTATTTATGTAAAAATATTCCTGTAAAAAGGACAGCGAAAGGGAGGTTTTTCATTCTTATTTGGTTTTGGCTTTAAAATGATTCACCTTTCCTGAAGCGGACAAGTCCCCCTCAGCTTGATGAAAACGGGATCGTCTTTGTTAGAGTGGCAGGTCACAGTTTTTAAAAAGCTTTTTGCGTACAGGCCTGACTGAAGGGACAAGAAAAACTGTTAAACCCGGGGTGAAGAGGATGCTTTAGCTTCCAAGTCCCAGAAGATACTGGGACATTTGGGGAGGGGTTTCCCCACCCCTATCAATAGTGGAGGAGAACCAACCCTCTTGGTGTGGAGCTGACTTTCCCTCAGAGAGAACTCTGGCAAAAATCTCAGTATGGAATGTTTCTCTGACACCTGCTTTTCAACACCATAATTGGATCTGGAAGTCTTGGTCCCAAATGGAAGGAGTTTTCATGTAGTGATGTCATTTTCATTCTGTTTAAGCTGTGCCTGGCATGAAAAGGAGACTGGAGTAAGTTTATTTGGGGTTAAACAAAAGTTTCCCATCCCCTTCTGTCTAAGCAAAACCCTTAGGTTGTATATGTTGCCTAGCACATGGTGAGTGACTCATAATCAGGCAATCAAGCTTTGCATTTGCAGCATTAAACCTTGGGGTTCTAAATTTCATTCTGTAAACCACATCCTTTGAATTTCCCTGTTGGCAAATCTTGACTTGGACATTATTCTGTTTGGAATGCTTAGTACAGTGCTCTGCAGGCACTCAATAAATGCTATGTATGGGTTGATTGGTCATATCTAGCTCAGCCAAAATTACCGGGGCCTTTGCAGATAGCAGATGGATCTTGGTCAACATCTGTACAACTTCCTTTCCTCTGGTTAATTCTGTGGATGGTTATTCTTAGTCCTGGTTTGGTGATCTACAATTACATGGCCCCATCAATCTCTCAAAACAAAATTTTACGCAACTAATACCATGTCTGCTTTGAAGCATCTTTTACGACCTTATTTCTGCATCTGGGTGTTTCTAGGAAGAATTCACTTAATCTACTCGATTGAAATTGGATGATGAGGATTTAAGGTCACTCCTTGAAGATTTGTTTGCTGTGGATGTGGTGACAGAAGAGAGGAGATGTAGAAAGACAAGGTTGGGGAATAAATTCCAAAGTGTTCCATTCTTAGGAGGGCTGAAGCATGAAAAATGCACAACTCACTGTTTATCTCCCCCACTAGATTGTAAGTTTCTTGTGGATAGGAATCGCGTCTACTTTATTGCTGTGTACTCTCCAAAGTGCTTAGTACAGTTCTCTGCACACAGTAAGTGCTTAAGGATGTCCATTGGTTGATTAACTCCTTGTGGGCAGGGATCATCTTTATCTACTTTATTGTATTGCAGTCTCCAAAGCATTTAGTATAATGCTTTGCACACAGTTAATGTTCAGTACATACCATTGATTGAAGGGGAACCTGGTCAAATGTTTGTTAAACCACTACATGCTTATAAATGGGGAATGATTATAGAAGAGCCAGGGGAACATAAACTTAAGTGGAGGGCTACAAAATAGGCTGTAGACACCTAGAACAGCTTTTATACCCTGAGCATTTTGTGAGCAGGGGCTGTGTATTTCACTCTCCCACATGCTTAGTACAGTGCTCTGCACAAAGTGCTCAGTAAATACCACTATTGATTGACTGATTGATTGAAAGAGCAGATTTAGTGACAAGGGTTGGGAAATTTCCTGAAAACCCAAGTCCGAATAAAGAAACCTAGTTTCCCAGGCTCACTGAATGTGTAGCAGAGCAAAGACTCCACCCTTAAGACACTGGGGACCCAATGATCTGCCAAGTGGAAAGCAGGTTACCGCTTTGGCCCAAACAAATCTATTCCGTCCATTACGAGCTGCTGGTGCGTTTTGTATGACTGCTTAGTTTCAGGAAATCCAGACTCTTCACATCCAGAATGGCCCTGATTTATGGTCTCTCTGAACCTGCTCTCTGTACGGGAGAGATTATTTGTGGCAGAGAGAGGCCTGGTCAGTGTACATTTTAATTTGAGAGCGTGTGGGTATTTGTGTTTACTCTGCTTTGAGAATAAACACGCTCCCTGTGGGATACTCTGGAAGTAGTTAAATGTGCAGGGCAGAAGCTAACGACTCAGAGCTTAACCACACTGCCAGCTTGCCCAGAGAAATGGTCCCCTGGTTATTCCCGAGAGCAAGATATATGTGACTCTTCTCCTGGACAGTCCGTGTTAAAGGAGGCCAAAAAAATGAAGTGGGCAATAATGATAATCAGAATAATGATGGTGACTTTTGTAAAGTGTTTACTTTGTGCCAAGCACTGTAATAGGTGCTAGACTAGATACAAGGATAAGCCGGTCAAACCCAGTTCCTGTCCACATGGGGCCCACCGTCTAAATAATAATAAGTATGGTACTTGTTAAGTGCTTACTGTGTGCCAAGCACTGTTATAAGCACTGGGGTAGGTATAAGTTTATTAGGTTGGACACGGTCCCTGTCCCATATACGGCTCACACTCTTAATCCCCATTTTAGAGATGAGAGAAGCGAGGCCCAGAGAAGTGAAGTGACTTGCCCAAGGTCACACAGCAGACATGTGGCAGAACCGGGATTAGAACCCATGACCTTTTGACTCCCAAGCCCATGCCCTATACACTAAGCCACACTGCTTCTAAAGCGGGAGGGAGAACAGATAGTTTATCCCCATTTTACAGATGAGGAAATTAAAGCACAGAAAAATGAAGTGACTTGCCCAAGGCCACACAGCCTCGTCCCCCTCTCCATCCCCCCATCTTACCTCCTTCCCTTCCCCACAGCACCTGTATATATGTATATATGTTTGTACATATTTATTACTCGATTTATTTTACTTGTACATATCTATTCTCTTTCATTTTGTTAGTATGTTTGGTTTTGTTCTCTGTCTCCCCCTTTTAGACTGTGAGCCCACTATTGGGTAGGGACTGTCTCTGTATGTTGCCAACTTGTACTTCCCAAGTGCTTAGTACAGTGCTCTGCACACTAAGCGCTCAATAAATACGATTGATGATGATGATGAAGTAACTGGGATTAGAACCAATGCTTCCTGACTTCTAGGCTCGTGGTCTTTCCCCTAGGCTACTCTGCTTCTCTAATAAATGGCATTCAATTAATTTCCAAGTGTTTAACATAATACCATTCATTAAATGTCAATGATTGGACTTCAGCCTGCTAAATCAAGGACCCATGCACATGGTACAGAAAAATAGGGTTAAAAACATTCCTTGGGACAGGCCAATGCATGTAGCCAGACTGTAATGACCCCTCACAGGAAACTGATAGGACATTCACAGCTAATGGCTTTCATTGGCATCCATTCTGATTGTCATGGGAGTTCCATAACACCCCTACCTTTTCCATCTCTTCACATATTAGGGGCTTCTCTTCCAGGATAAGAACACAAGACATGGAGGTCAATCAATCAATCAATCAATCGTATTTATTGAGCGCTTACTATGTGCAGAGCACTGTACTAAGCGCTTGGGAAGTACAAATTGGCATCACATAGAGACAGTCCCTACCCAACAGTGGGCTCACAGTCTAAAAGGGGGAGACAGAGAACAGAACCAAACATACCAACAAAATAAAATAAGTAGGATAGGAATGTACAAGTAAAATAAATAAATAAATAAATAAATAGAGTAATAAATATGTACAACCATATATACATTAGGATTGGCCAATGAGTTCAATGGCAGGTGTTTTGTCCCTGAAAAGAGTGGTTGGAGACTCAGTTGGAAACAACTGGACTTTTGAAAGGACCAAAGAAAGTCCAAAAATCCATGGGGATGTCAATCTCCCGGCAAGTAATCAATCATGGTATTTACTGAGTGCTTATTGTGTGCAGCGCACTGTACTAAGCAGTTGGGAAAGTGTAATATGATAGAGTTGGTAGACGTGTTCCCTGCCCACAACCTGACGAAGCTGTCGGTGCTTAGAGGGAGAGAAAGATTGAAAATGTGAGGATGATTGCATCTCCTGAGGGAGAACAATGGAACTCCAGACCTGAGAAGGCTTGTGAAGGAATTGAGACAGTGGTAGTGGTTTGGGCAGTGTCACTCACACACTATGATACCTGCTGGAGAATGGAGCACAAGAGCTACTTGGTGGTGGGAATAATAATAATAATAATTGTGGTATTTAAGTGCTTACTATGTGCTAGCACTGTACTAAGTGCTGAGGTAAATATAAGCAAATTGGGTTGGACACAGTGCCTGTCCCACATGGGGCTCACAGTCTAGGTAGGAGGCAGTAGAATTGAATTTCCATTTTACAGAGGAACAGAGATGTTGTGACTTGCCCAAGGTCACAAAGCAGACAAGTGGCAGAGTGGGGATTAGAACCCAGGTCCTCTAACTCCCAGGCCCATGCTCTTTCCACTAGGCCACGTTGCTTCCCACTTTTCCCTATATCAGTCAATCATATTTGTTGAGCACTTACTATGCACAGAGCTCTGTATTAAGTGTTTGGGAGAGTACCTGTAATTTATTTATTTGCACTGATGTCTGTCTCATCCCCCCCATCCCCCAATTAAACTGTAAGCTTGTTGAGGGCAGGAAATGTGTCTGTTTATTGTATTATACTCTCCCAAGCACTTAGAACATCATCATCATCATCAATCGTATTTATTGAGCGCTTACTGTGTGCAGAGCACTGTACTAAGCGCTTGGGAAGTACAAATTTGCAACATATAGAGACAGTCCCTACCCAACAGTGGGCTTACAGTCTAAAAGGGGGAGACAGAGAACAAAACCAAACATACTAACAAAATAAAATAAATAGAATAGCTATGTACAAGTAAAATAAATAAATAGAGGAATAAATATGTACAAACATACATATATACAGGTAAGAACAGTGTTCTGCAAATAGTAAGCGCTCATTAAATAAGGCTGAATGAATGAATACAACATAACAGAGTTGGTATTAGCAATGACGCCTTCTAGTTGAGACCAGACTAACAAACATTTGTAGAACTAAGAAATGCAAAATGTGATTCTCTTTGTAGATGGTAAGTTTGTTGCGGACAGGATCATTTCTACCAACTCTGTATCGTACTGTCCCAAATTAATCATATTGAGTGCTTACTATGTTCAGAGCACTGTACTAAGCACTTGGGAAAATGCAACAGAATTAGCAGAGATGTTCCCTGCTTAGTACAGTGCTCTGCACACAATAAGTGTTCAGTAAATATGATGGATTGATTGTTCTCTATCACTACAGTGCTGCCTCAGTCACAAATTGACAAAGCATTTTTTTAATGGTATTTGTTAAGCACTTACTATGTGCCAGACATTGTACTAAGTACTGGGGGGAGATATAAGCTAATCAAGTTAGACCCAAACCATGTCCCATAATTGGGTTCACAGTCTTAATCCCCACTTAACAGATGAGATAACTGAAGCACAGCAGGCCTTCAAATCAGGAGGTCCTGGGTTCTAGTCCCAGCTCCACCACTTGTCAGCTGTTTGACTTTGGGCACTTTTCTGTGCCTCAGTTACCTCATCTGTAAAATGAGGATCAAGACTGTGAGCCTCATGTGGGACATGGACTGTGTCCAACCTGATTACCTTGTATCTACCCCAGTGCTTGGAACAGTGCCTGGCACATAGTAAGTGCTTAACAAATACCATAACTTAAAAGAGAAAAAAACTCGCCCAAGGTCACCCAGCAGATAAGTGGCGGAGTTGAGATTGGAACCCAAGTCCTTCTGACTCCCAGGAATGTGATCTATCCATTAGGCCACACTGCTTTCTCAGTTGCCTTGGAAAATTCTGTGGTTCACCCGCATTAATTCATTAGAGAAGCAGTGTGGCTCAGTGGAAAGAGCCTGGGCTTTGGGGTCAGAGGTCATGGGTTCAAATCCTGGCTCCGCCACTGGTCAGCTGTGTGACGTTGGGCAAGTCACTTAACTTCTCTGGGCCTCAGTTCCCTCATCTGTAAAATGGGGATTAAGACTGTGAGCCCCCTGTGGGACAACCTGATCACCTTGTAACCTCCCCAGCACTTAGAACAGTGCTTTGCACATAGTAAGTGCTTAATAAATGCCATCATTATTATTCCTGGCTTGTGCTTGTGCACCTCACAAAACCCTCTAGGTGGTTGTTTGGTCAGAAACTTTCACCACTCATGGCCTAGTCCCAGCAGGCACTCCCCACACCTGAGAAGTCAGGATTAGAACCCAAGTCTCCTGGTACTTCCAATAACAATAATGATAATAATGGTAGTATTTGTTAAGCATTTATTATGTGACAAGCCCTGTTCTTAGTGCTGGGGTAGATACAAGGTAATCAGATGGTCCCACGAGGAGCTCACTCTTACTCCCCATTTTACAGATGAGGTAACTGAGGCACAGAGAAGTGAATTTTGGAGCTATGTTCACTCCTCTGGACCAACAGCAAGGCTTGAGCTAAAGCGACTGCTATCGACAGTTGTTTATTAGTAGTAAGAAAGGGACTAAATAATCTAAAATGATCTACCCATTCATAATAATTATGGCATTTAAGCACTTGCAGTGTGCCAGGCACAGTGCTGGGGGCTGGGGAATAAAAGCAAATCAGGTTGGACACAGTCCCTGTCCCGCACTGGGCTCATAGTAGCAATCCCCATTTTACAGATGCGGTATCTGAGGAACAGAGAAGTGAAGTGACTTGCCCAAGGTCACACAGCAGACAAGTGGCAGAGCCAGGATTAGAACCCATGATTTTCTGACTCTCAGTCCCGTGCTCTATTTCCTAAACCATGCTGCTTCCTCTTTGCTCGTTTCTTCAGAGCTACTGGTTCAGGAGGTTGATTTTTGCTTCGTCTCTTTACTTTTAGCACACTAAAAGGAGGGCAGCAACTCCCCCCTTTTAGACTGTGAGCCCACTGTTGGGTAGGGACTGTCTCTGCCAATTTGTACTTCCCAAGCGCTTAGTACAGTGCTCTGCACATAGTAAGCGCTCAATAAATACGATTGATTGATTGATTGATTGATGGAAAAGGCTAATAATAGATAAACCAAGGGCATCATCGGAGTTGGTACTTTTAAGGTCAACCTCCAAGCAATGGCTGAGACCAGGATTTCCCAAAGTGAGGTAATGCAGTCTAAGGGTGTGGAACTAGATGTGTCAAATGAAGCCTTCTCTGCAGGATCTTGTTGACAATGATAATAATAATTATTATTATGGTATTTGTTAAGCACTTATTATGTGCCAGGCATGTTCTAAGCTCTGGGGTAGATAGAAGATAGTTGGGTTGAACACAGTCCCTGTCCCGCATAGGACTCACATAGGGCTTTAAGGCCAATGGAGAGGAGTTTTTGTTTGATATAGAGGTGGATGGGTAGCCATTGGAGTTTTTTGAGGAGCAGGATGACATGTCCAGTGTGTTTTTATAGAAAAATGATCCGGGAAGCAGAGTGAAGTATGGACTGGAATGGGGAGAGACAGGAGGCTGGGAAGTCAGCAAGGGGGTGGATGCAGTAATCCAGGCAGGATAGGATGAGTGACTGTATTAATCAATCAATCATATTTATTGAGCACTTACTGTGTGCAGAGCACTGTACTAAGCGCTTGGGAAGTACAAGTTGGCAACATAGAGAGACGGTCCCTACCTAACAGTGGGCTCACAGTCTAGAAGGGGGAGACAGAGAACAAAACCAAACATATTAACAAAATAAAATAAATAGAATAATATGTACAAGTAAAATAAATAGAGTAATATAGAGTAATTAATGTGGTAGCAGTTTGGATGGAGAGGAAAGGGCAGATTCTGTTCATTTGGGACTATTTTCCAATGATTTTTCAAGACGATTTTGAATTCTATCCCTATCTTTCAAAGTGTGGACTCTGTCTTACAATGTTCAGTCTACTCCCCCAAGCATCTACTACAGGGCCCTCCACAAAATTGGTGCTTAAATACTGGTAAGTTTGTTTTTCCATTCTGCCCTCAGGGTCTTTGAGGAACACCATTTTATTCATTTTCTTATAGGGCCCCCATTCCGCTGCTGGGTCTAAATACTGGAGGGCACAATTTCCTGGGGGAAAATCAGGAGTGCAGGCAGACCACTGTAGCCTGTAGTGCCAAACCAGTGGGATTCTTATAGCATTTGTTAACCGCTTTCTTTGTGCCAAGCACTGTTCAAGCACTGGGGTAGATAGAAGGTAATCAGGATGGAAATAGTCCCTTTTCCACATGGGGCACAGTTGTAATCCCCATTTTACAGATGAGGGAACTGAGCCACAGAGAAGTGAAGTGACTTGCCCAAAATCACACAGTAGACAAGTGGCAAAGCCAGTATTAGAACCGAATGTCCTCTGTCTCCCAGGCCTGTGTTCTTGCCACTAGTCCAGGCTGCAGACTATAAACTCCTTGCAGGTAGGATCACATCTACCAACCCTGTTGTACTTTACGAGAAGCAGCGTGGCATAGTGGAAAGAGTCTGGGTTTGGGAGTCAGAGGTCATGGGTTCTCCGCCACTTGTCTGCTGGGTGACTCTGGACAAGTCACTTAACTTCTCTGTGCCTCAGTTACTTCGTCTGTAAAATGGGGATTAAAAGTGTGAGCCCCACATGGGATAAACTGATTACCTTGTATCTACCCCAGTGCTTAAGACAGTGCTTGGAACATAGTAAATGCTTAACAAATACCATCATCGAGAAGCAGCATGGCTCAGTGGAAAGAGCATGGGATTGGGAGTCAGAGGTCATGGGTTCTAATACCGACTCCGCCACTTGTCTGCTGGGTGACTCTGGACAAGTCACTTAACTTCTCTGTGCCTCAGTTACTTCTTCTGTAAAATGGGGATTAAAAGTGTAAACCCCACATGGGATAAGCTGATTACCTTGTACATACCCCAGTACTTAGGAAGGTGCTTGGCACGTAGTAAATGCTTAACAAATACCATCATCGAGAAGCAGCATGGCTCAGTGGAAAGAGCATGGGCTTGGGATTCAGAGGTCATGGGTTCTAATAATAATAATATTGATGGTACTTGCTAAGCACTTACTATGTGCAAAGCACTGCTCTAAGTGCTGGGGGGATACAAGGTGATCAGGTTGTCCCACGTGGAGCTCACAGGCTTAATCCCCATTTTACAGATGAGGGAACTGGGGCCCAGAGAAGTGAAGTGACTTACCCAAAGTCACACAGCTGACAAGTGGCGGAGCTGGGATTAGAACCCATAACCTCTGACTCCCAAGCCCGGGCTCTTTCCACTGAGCCATGCTGCTTCATTCCAGCTCCTCCGTGTGTCAGCTGTGTAACTATGGGCAAGTCACTTAACTTCTCTGTGCCTCAGTTACCTCACCTGTAAAAAGGGGATTAAGACTGTGAGCCCTGTGTGGGGACAACCTGATTTTTTTTTTAGTCACTTCACTTCTCTGTGCCTCAGTTACCTCATCTGTAAAATGGGGATTAAGACTGTGAGCCCTGTGTGGGGCAGGAACTGTGTCAAACCCGATTACCTCATATCTACCCCAGTGCTTAGAACAGTGCCTGGCACATAGTAAGCGCTTAACAAATACCATAATTATTATTAGTTATTAAGAGGAAAGGAGGGCTATTTCTCCAAGAGGCTGAGGCGGGTTGCTGGGTCTCCCGGAGCTCCCTTTGCTGCTTTTTTGGCTCTTTCCCCCAGAGGAGGAGCAATCAGCTCCGCGTGCCCACGCAGCACACCAGACAGGGGTTAGCTACACAACACGGCCAAAGGGGAAAGGGATATCGTGTCCACTAAGCCCATCCTTCAAACTCATTACCATAGACTGTAAGCTCCTTGTGGGCAAGGGTCATGTCTACCCACTCTGTTGGACTGTACTTTCCCAAGCACTTAGTAGAGTACTCTCTGCACACACCAAGCACTCATTAAATGCTACTGATGGATGGATTGATTGATTCATTCATTCAATTGTATTTGAGTGCTTACTGTGTGCAGAGCACTGTACTAAGTGCTTGGAAAGTACAAGTTGGCAACATATGGAGACGGTCCCTACCCAACAACAGGCTCACAGTCTAGATGGGGGAGACAGACAACAACAACAAAAAATATTAACAAAGTAAAATAAATAGAATAGTAAATATGTACAAGTAAAATAGAGTAATAAATCTGTACAAATATATATACAGGTGCTGTGGGGAGGGGAAGGAGGTAGGTTGGGGGGATGAGGAGGGGGAGAGGAAGGAGGGGACTCAGTCTGGGAAGGCCTCCTGGAGGAGGTGAGCTCTCAATAGGGCTTTGAAGGGAGGAAGAGAGCTAGCTTGGTGGATATCTGGAGGGAGGGCATTCCAGGCCAGGGGGAGGACATGGACCAGGGGCTGACGGCGGGACAGGCAAGAACGAGGCACAGTGAGGAGGTTAGTGGCGGAGGGTGTGGGCTGGGCTGTAGAAGGAAAGAAGGGAGGTGAGGTAGGAGGGGGCGAGGTGATGGACAGCCTTGAAGCCGAGAGTGAGTGGTTTTTGCCTGATGCGTACGTTAACTGGTAGCCACTGGAGATTTTTGAGGAAAGGAGTAACATGCCCAGAGCGTTTCTGCACAAAGGTGATCCGGGCAGTGGCGTGAAGTATAGACTGAAGTGGGGAGAGACAGGAGGATGGGAGATCAGGGAGGAGGCTGATGCAGTAATCCAGTCGGGATAGGGTGAGAGATTGAACCAGGAAGGTAGCGGTTTGGATAAAGAGGAAAGGGCGGATCTTGGCGATGTTGCGGAGCTGAGACCGGCAGGTTTTGGTGATGGATTGGATGTGAGGGGTGAACGAGAGAGCAGAGTCGAGGATGACACCAAGGTTGTGGGCTTGTGAGATGGGAAGGATGGTAGTGCCGTCTACAGTGATGGGAAAGTCAGGGAGAGGGCAGGGTTTGGGAGGGAAGATAAGGAGTTCAGTCTTGGACATATTGAGTTTTAGACCAGAGGTGGTTGGGTTGATCAAGTTGTGCTCAGTCTTGTAGCTGCTCTTTGGGATTTTGCCCTCTTAGATTCCCTTTCTCTTTTGCCTTGTGCCTATCCTGCTTCCAGATGGAGCCCCAATCAATCAGTTCTATTTAATGTCATTTATATTTATTTAGTACTTACCATGTGCAAAGCACTGTACTATTTGCTTGGGAGAGTACACTATAACAATATAACAGACACCTTCCCTTCCTACGATGAGCTTACAATCTTATTGTCTTATGCTGTCGAGTCTTGTCCAACCCAATGTAACGCCATGGATGCATCTCTGCCGTCGTTCTGGTAGTGGATCCTTAGAGTTTTCTTGGTAAAAAAAAATCCGGAAGCAGTTTACTGTTGCCTCCTTTCACGCAGTCAACCTGAGTCTCCGCCCTCAACTCTCTCCCATGCCACCGCTGCCCAGCACAGGTGAGTTTTGGCTTGTAGCAGATTGCCTGCCACTCATTAGCCACTGCCCAAGCCAGAAATGGAATGGGTAGGCTTCTGCTTGACTCTCCCTCCCATAGTTGAGACTGGTAGAGTACTGGCAACTCTCCAGGTGCCATCCTGAGTGGTAGCTTACAATCTAGAGGGTTCCCCTTTTAGACTGTGAGCTCACTGTTGGGTAGGGACTGTCTCTATATGTTGCCAACTTGTACTTCCCAAGCGCTTAGTACAGTGCTCTGCACAAAGTAAGCGCTCAATAAATACGATTGATTGATTCCATATTGGCCTTTTCAGTCTTTCTCTCTCTCTTTCCTTCCCTCCCTGTCTCTCCCTCACACGCACACCCATCCCTAGGTATTTATTGGGCACTTATTGGATACAGATCACTGTATTAAGCACTTGGGAGAGTATAAATAACAGAATTGGTAGAAATGTTCTCTTGTTCTCTGCCCACAATGAGCTTACAGTCTAGAGGGGGAGAAAAACATTAATATAAATTGTGGATATGGACATAATCGTAATGATTTTTTTTAAGGCTTACTATGTGTCAAGCACTGTTCTAAGCACTGGAGAAGACACAAGATCATTGGGTTGGACACAGGCCCTGTCCCACAGTGTGAATCTCCATTTTATAGATGGGGTAACTGAGGCACAGAGATGTGAAGTGAATTACCCAAGGTCACGTAGCCGAGGAGTGATGGAGCTGGCATTAGAAAAGAGGTCCTTCGGACTCCTAGCCCGTGCTCTATCCACTGGGCCATGCTGCTTCTAAGAGCTGGGGGTTGCTGAGTAGCAGCTATTTAGAAGTCGGGGAGATGCAGAGAGGATGGAGGATGAGGGGAGCCTGAAAATCTGCATTATGTAGCTAAATGCAGCTACAATGAATCCAACAAGAAATTGACACTCTTTACATGCTCAGTTATTCATTAGCAACCGCAAACTAAACCTTGTAAAAATGAGTAACGCCCTTGAAAGCCTCATTATAATGTGATAAATAAATGGCCTTGTCATATGAAGAATGTAGAGAAAGCAGGGTTCCAGAGGGAACCCTTCGGCTTCCAACCTCATAATGAAGGTCTGCCCTACCGCGAACTACAACAGCAGGGAAGAGAAATTGCCCTCAGGGGAGAAAACCCTGCTGTTTAGTGATTCACTGAACCTGTGTGATGGGGGAAGTGAAAGAGCAATAAGCAAACCAAGCTTTCTTTCCCTCCAGCCCTGTTCCCTCTGCACCCTGCAGAGACCAACAGCATTGGTTATCTCGGTTGCAAATCCTTAGAAAGCTTAGCAGGTAAGAAAACCAAGGCCCAAGAAACAACCTTCCAAAAGACCTGCCCCGGATCTCCAAGTTAAAACCTGTTATTTTATCATTAATGGCTCTAAGTAATGCCTGGGTGGCCCTAGAGCAGCAGTAGAACTGCATTTTTTTTGTTGTTGTTGTTTGGTATTTGTATTTGTTAAGCACTTCTTGTGGGTTAAGTGCTGTTCTAAGTAATGGGTAGACACAAATTAATCAGGCCTGATACAGTCCCTGTCCCACATGGGGTTCACTGTCTAGGAGGGAGAACAGGTGTTGAATCTCCTTTTTGTAATAATAATAATAATAATGGCATTTATTAAGCACTTACTATGTGCGAAGAACTGTTCTAAGCGCTGGGGAGGTTACAAGGTGATCAAGTTGTCCCACGGGGGGGCTCACAGTCTTAATCCCCATTTTACAGATGAGGTAATTGAGGCATAGAGAAGTCAAGTGACTTGCCCAAAGTCACTCAGCTGACAATTGGCAGAGCGGGATTTGAACCCATGACCTTTGACTCCAAAGCCCATGTGCTTTCCACTGAGCCATGCTGCTTCTCTAGTAGTTGAGGAAACTGAGGCCCAGAGAGGTGAAGTGACTTGCCCAAGGGCACACAGCAGGCAAGAGGTGGAGCCCAGATTAGAAGCCAGGTCCTCACATCCCCAGGGTTTTGTTGATTTGGATTTGATTGCAGAAGCAATTTATCATGTGGATTTTGAAGTTCATCGATCAATGCTATCCCCTGAGCAATTACTGTGCGCACTGTACTAAGTGCTTGAGCACTGTACGTTACCTTTCTAAAAAGGGTGGAGGAGCCAGGCTGTGTCTTAGGCAGCTGACTCCAGGCAGACCCCATGGGTTCTAATCCTGGCTGGACCACTTGTCTGTGGGCAAGTCACTTCACTTCTCTGGGCCTCAGTTACCTCATCTGTAAAATGGGGATTGAGACTGTGAGTTCCACATGGATCAGAGATTGGGTCCAACTCAATTTGATTGATCCACCCCAATATTTAGTAAAGTGCCAGGCACATAGTAAGTGCTTAACAAATAGTCGCCGCCGCCGCCATCGTCATCGTCATCATCTCCTTCTACAGCCCAGCCCGCACCCTCCGCTCCTCTGCCTCTAACCTCCTCACTGTGCCTCGTTCTCACCTGTCCCACCGCCGACCCCTGGCCCACATCCTCCCCCGGCCTGGAATGCCCTCCCTCCGCACATCCGCCAAGCTAGCTCTCTTCTTCCCTTCAAAGCCCTACTGAGAGCTCACCTCCTCCAGGAGGCCTTCCCAGACTGAGCCCCCTTTTTCCTCTCCCCCTCCCCATCCCCCCACCCTATCTCCTTCCCCTCCCCACAGCACCTGTATATATGTTTGTACAGATTTATTACTCTATTCATTCTACTTGTACATATTTACTATTCTATTTTGTCAATGATGTGCATCTAGCTTTACTTCTATTTATTCTGATGACTTGACAACTGACCACATTTTGTTTTGTTGTCTGTCTCCCCCTTCTAGACTGTGAGCCTGCTGCTGCGTAGGGACTGTCTCTATATGTTGCCAACTTGTACTTCCCAAGTAGTTAGTACAATGCTCTGCCCACAGTAAGCACTCAATAAATACGATTGAATGAATGAATAGCAGAAGCTGAAAAGACTAATCCGTGATCCAAAGTCCTGAGCACATTGGGCAGAGCCCATTGTTGGGTAGAACCGTCTCTATATGTTGCCAACTTGTACTTCCCAAGCGCTTAGTACAGTGCTCTGCACACAGTAAGTGCTCAATTAATATGATTGAATGAATGAATATAATCAATCATTGAATCAATCAGTGGTATTTATTGGTATTTACTGTGTACAGAACACTGCACTAAGTCCCTGGGAGAGTACAAGCCAATAATAATAATGTTGGTATTTGCCAAACACTGTTCTAAGCACTGGGGAAGGTATAAATTAGTCAGATTGTCCCACATGGGGCTCCCAGTCTTAATCCCCATTTTCCAAATGAGGTAACTAAGCCCCAGTGAAATCATCATCATCCATCGTATTTATTGAGCGCTTACTGTGTGCAGAGAACTGTACTAAGCGCTTGGGAAGTACAAGTTGGCAACAGATAGAGACAGTCCCTACCCAACAGTGGGCTCACAGTCTAAAAGGGGGAGACAGAGAACAAAACCAAACATACTAACAAAATAAAATAAATAGAATAGATATGTACAAGTAAAATAGAGTAACAAATATGTACAAACATATATACATATATACATGTGCTGTGGGGAAGGGAAGGAGGTAAGATGGGGGGGATGGAGAGGGGGACGAGGGGGAGAGGAAGGAAGGGGCTCAGTCTGGGAAGGCCTCCTGGAGGAGGTGAGCTCTCAGCAGGGCCTTGAAGGGAGGAAGAGAGCTAGCTTGGCGGATGTGGGGAGGGAGGGCATTCCAGGCTCGGGGGATGACGTGGGCCGGGGGTCGACGGCGGGACAGGCGAGAACGAGGTACGGTGAGGAGATTAGCGGCAGAGGAGCGGAGGGTGCGGGCTGGGCTGGAGAAGGAGAGAAGGGAGGTGAGGTAGGAGGGGGCGAGGGGATGGACAGCCTTGAAGCCCAGGGTGAGGAGTTTCTGCCTGATGCGCAGATTGATTGGTAGCCACTGGAGATTTTTGAAATGACTTGCCTAAGGTCACACAGCAGACAAGTGGTGGAACTGGGATTAGAACCCATGACCTTCTTACTCCCAGGCTCATGCTCCATCCATTACATCATGCTTTGGTAGACATGATCCCTGCCCTTGAGGAGCTCACAGTCTAGTTTGAGAGACATATGAAAATAGATTTCAGATAGGGGAAGAGGCAGACTATAAGTACCTTCATAGTATCTTTAGAATCTTCCCCTTCTTCTCCATCCAAACTGCTACCACACTGGTCCAAGTGCTTATCATATCCCACCTTGATTACAGCAACAGCCTCGTTGCTGACTTCACTTCCTTCTGTCTCTCCCAACTCCAGTCCATACTTCACGCTGCTGCCTGGATCATTTTCCTACAAAAACCTTCATTCCCTGTCTTTCCTCTCCCCCAAATCTTCCAGTGGTTACCCATCCAACTCTGCATAAACTGAGAACCCTTGCAATGGGCTCTTTTTTTTTTTATCATCATCAATCGTATTTATTGAGCGCTCACTGTGTGCAGAGCACTGTACTAAGCGCTTGGGAAGTACAAGTTGGCAACATATAGAGACAGTCCCTACCCAACAGTGGGCTCACAGTCTAAAATGATACTTGTTAAGTGCTCACTATGTCCCAAGCACTGTGCTAAGCCCTTGGGTAGATTCAAGCTAATTAGGGTGGATGTAGTCCATGTCCCACATAGGGCTCACAGTGTTAGTTCCCATTTCACAGATGAGGTAACTGAGGCACAGTAAATTTAAGTAACTTGCCCAAGTTCACACAGACAAGTGGGTATTCAATCAGTACTCATTCAACTCTCCCCCTCCTACCTTACCTCACCAATCTCCCAGTACATCCCAACCCACACCCTTCACTCTAATAATAATAATAATAATAATTATGGTTAAGCACATACTGTGTGCCAGGTACTGGTCTATTCATTCATTCAATCGTATTTATTGAGCACTTACTGTGTGCAGAGCACTGTACTAAGCGCTTGGGAAGTCCAAGTTGGCAACATATAAAGATGGTCCCTACCCAACAGTGGGTTCACAGTCTAGAAGGAGGAGACAGAGAACAAAACAAAATATATTAACAAAATGAAATAAATATGTACAAATAAAATAGAGTAATAAATACGTACAAACATATGTACATATATACAGGTGCTGTGGGGAGGGGAAGGAGTTAAGGTGGGGGGGATGGGGAGGGGGAGGAGGGGAAGAGGAAGGAGGGAGCTCAGTCTGGGAAGGCCTCCTGGAGGAGGTGAGCTCTCAGTAGGGCTTTGAAGGGAGGAAGAGAGCTAGCTTGGCGGATGTGTGGAGGGATGTTCTAAGCTCTGGGGTAGATAGAAGATATTGGGATTGGACAGTCCCTGCCCTACATAGGGCTCACAGTCTTAATCCCCATTTTACAGATGAGGGAACTGAGGCACAGAGAAGCAAAGTGACTTGCCCAAGGTCACAGAGCAGAAAAGCGGTGAAGCGGGGATTAGAGCCCATGGCCTTCTGACTCCCAGGCCTGTGCTCTATTCACTAGGCCACACTGCTCCTCTTCTAACTTCTTCTTACGCCAACCTAGTCACTGTTTCTTGATGTTGTCTCTGGCCTGGAACTCCCTCCTCCTTCATATCTGACACATCACAGACCACCACCCTTCCCAATTTTTAAAGCCCTACTAAAATAATCTCCTCCTAGAGGCCCTCCTTGACTTTCCTCTCATCTCCCCCCCCATTCACTCTCCCTTCCGAGCCACTGTGGAAGAAAAACTTTACGGACTCTGCGTTGTGTTTTAGAGGATATATTAGAGACAAGTTTATTACTACAAGTGCTGTTTCTTGTTTTTCATGCATTCAGTCGTATTTATTGACCACTAACTGTGTGCAGAGCACTGTACTAAGCGCTTGATTAAGGTCATACAGCAGATAAGCGCTCAATAAATACGATTGATGATGATGATGATAACTGGCGGAGCTGGAATTAGAAGCCGTGACCTTCTTACTCCCAAGCCCATGCTCTATCCATTGTACTAAGCACTTGGAAGAGTAAAACAATAAACAGTGACATTCCCTGCCCACAACATGCTTACAGTCTAGAGGTCGGGAGACAGACATCAATATGAATAAATAAAATTGGACACAGACGTCGATACAAATGTCTGCTATGTGACCTGGGGCAAGCCACTTCTCTGTGCCTCTGTTACCTCGTCTGTAAAATGGGCATCAAGAGTGGGAGTCCCATGTGGGAAAGGAACTGTCTCCAACCTGATTAACCTGATACCATGTGGGTATCTACACCAGTGTTTAGAACAGCACCTGACACATAGTAAGTGCTTAATAAGTTGTATCTTGTCTTAAGCTGTCGAGTCATCTTCAACCTACAGCGATACCATGGACACGTCTCTCCCAGAACGCCCCATCTCCATCTGCAATTGTTCTAGTAGTGAATCCATAGAGATTTCTTGGTAAAATATGGAAGTAATAATAATAATGATGGCATTTAAGCACTTAGTATGTGCAAAGAACTGTTCTAAGTGCTGGGGAGGTTACAAGGTAATCAGGTTGTCCCATGGGGGGCTCATAGTCTTAATCCCCATTTTACAGATGAGGGAACTGAGGCCCAGTGAAGTGACTTGCCCAAAGTCACACAGCTGACAATTGGCGGAGCTGGGATTTGAACCCATGACCTCTGACTCCAAAGCCCGGGCTCTTTCCATTGAGCCACGCTGGGGACCGTCTCTATATGTTGCCGACTTGGACTTCCCAATCGCTTGGTCCAGTGCTCTGCACACAGTAAGTGCTCAATAAATACAATTGGACAAACTTGATGACTTTGGGCTTCTCTGTGCCTCAGTTCCTTCATCTGTAAAATGGGGATGAAGACTGTGAGCCCCCCGGGGGACAACCTGATCACCTTGGATCCTCCCCAGTGCTTAGAACTGTGCTTGGCACATAGTAAGCGCTTCACAAATACCACAATTATCATTATTATTATTATCTGGGCCTCAGTTCCCTCATCTGTAAAATGGGGATGAAGACTGTGAGCCCCACAGGGGACAACCTCATCACCTACTATCCCCCCAGCGCTTAGGACAGTGCTTTGCACGTAGTAGGCGCTTAACAAAGGCCATTATTATTATTATTATTGTTATTCATGAAAAAATACTATGGATTGATGGAAACCTCCGTTGTTGGGAAGAGATTGTCTCTATTGTTGTAGTGTACTTTCCAAGCGCTTAGTGCAGTGCTCTGCACACAGTAAGCGCTTAACAAATGCCATTATTATTATTATTCATGAAAAAATACTATGGATTGAGGGAAACCTCCGTTGTTGGGAAGAAATTGTCTCTCTTTATTGTTGTATTGTACTTTCCAAGCGCTTAGTACAGTGCCCTGCACACAGTAAGCGCTTAACAAATGCCATTATTATTATTATTATTATTATTATTATTAATAATGAAAACCTACTATGGATTGATGGAAACCTCCATTGTTGGGAAGAGACTGTCTCTCTTTATTGTTGTATTGTACTTTCCAAGCGATTAGTACAGTGCTCTGCACACAGTAAGTGCTTAACAAATGCCATTATTATTATTAATGAAAAAATACTATGGATTGATGGAAACCTCCGTTGTTGGTAAGAGATTGTCTCTCTTTATTGTTGTAGTGTACTTTCCAAGTGCTTAGTACAGTGCCCTGCACACAGTAAGCGCTTAACAAATGCCATTATTATTATTATTAATGAAAAAAATACTATGGATTGATGGAAACCTCCGTTGTTGGGAAGAGACTGTCTCTCTTTATTGTTGTAGTGTACTTTCCAAGCGATTAGTACAGTGCTGTGCACACAGTAAGTGCTTAACAAATGCCATTATTACTATTATTATTATTATTATTAATAATGAAAAAATACTATGGATTGATGGAAACCTCCGTTGTTGGGAAGAGATTGTCTCTCTTTATTGTTGTAGTGTACTTTCCAAGAGATTAGTGCAGTGTTCTGCACACAGTAAGTGCTTAACAAATGCCATTATTATTATTATTATTAATAATAATGAAAAAAATACTATGGATTGATGGAAACCTCCGTTGTTGGGCAGAGATTGTCTCTATTGTATTGTACTTTCCAAGTGCTTAGTGCAGTGCTCTGCACACAGTAAGTGCTTAACAAATGCCATTATTATTATTATTATTAATGAAAAAATACTATGGATTGATGGAAACCTCCGTTGTTGGGAAGAGATTGTCTCTCTTTATTGTTGTATTGCACTTTCCAAGCGATTAGTACAGTGCCCTGCACACAGTAAGCGTTTAACAAATGCCATTATTATTATTATTATTATTATTATTATTATTATTATTATTATTAATGAGAAAATACTATGGATTGATGGAAACCTCCGTTGTTGGGAAGAGATTGTCTCTCTTTATTGTTGTATTGCGCTTTCCAAGCGATTAGTACAGTGCTCTGCACACAGTAAGCGCTTAACAAATGCCATTATTATTATTATTATTATTATTATTATTAATGAGAAAATACTACGGACTGATGGAAACCTCCGTTGTTGGGAAGAGATTGTCTCTCTTTATTGTTGTATTGTGCTTTCCAAGCGATTAGTACAGTGCTCTGAACACAGTAAGCGCTTAACAAATGCCATTATTATTATTAATGAAAAAATACTATGGATTGATGGAAACCTCCGTTGTTGGGAAGAGATTGTCTCTCTTTATTGTTGCAGTATATTTTCCAAGTGCTTAGTACAGTGCCCTGCACGCAGTAAGCGCTTAACAAATGCCATTATTATTATTATTATTAATGAAAAAATACTATGGATTGATGGAAACCTCCGTTGTTGGGAAGAGATTGTCTCTCTTTATTGTTGTAGTGTACTTTCCAAGTGCTTAGTACAGTGCCCTGCACACAGTAAGTGCTTAACAAATGCCATTATTATTATTATTATTATTATTAATGAAAAAAATACTATGGATTGATGGAAACCTCTGTTGTTGGGAAGAGATTGTCTCTATTGTTGTAGTGTACTTTCCAAGTGCTTAGTACAGTGCCCTGCACACAGTAAGCGCTTAACAAATGCCATTATTATTATTATTATTATTAATGAAAAAATACTATGGATTGATGGAAACCTCCGTTGTTGGGAAGAGATTGTCTCTCTCTATTGTTGCATTGTACTTTCCAAGTGCTTAGTACAGTGCTCTGCACACAATAAGCGCTTAACAAATGCCATTATTATTATTATTAATAATGAAAAAATACTATGGATTGATGGAAACCTCCGTTGTTGGGACGAGATTGTCTCTCTTTATTGTTGTAGTGTACTTTCCAAGCAATTAGTACAGTGCTCTGCACACAGTAAGCGCTTAACAAATGCCATTATTATTATTATTATTAATGAAAAAATACTATGGATCGATGGAAACCTCCGTTGTTGGGAAGAGATTGTCTCTCTTTATTGTTGTATTGTACTTTCCAAGCGATTAGTACAGTGATCTGCACACAGTAAGAGCTTAACCAATGCCATTATTATTATTATTATTATTATTATTATTATTAATGAAAAAATACTATGGATTGATGGAAACCTCCGTTGTTGGGAAGAGATTGTCTCTATTGTTGTAGTGTACTTTCCAAGCGATTAGTACAGTGCTCTGCACACAGTAAGCGCTTAACAAATGCCATTATTATTATTAATGAAAAAATACTATGGATTGATGGAAACCTCCGTTGTTGGGAAGAGATTGTCTCTCTTTATTGTTGTAGTGTACTTTCCAAGCGATTAGTACAGTGCTCTGCACACAGTAAGCGCTTAACAAATGCCATTATTATTATTATTCATGAAAAAATACTATGGATTGATGGAAACCTCCGTTGTTGGGAAGAGATTGTCTCTCTATTGTTGTAGTGTACTTTCCAAGCGATTAGTACAGTGCTCTGCACACAGTAAGCGCTTAACAAATGCCATTATTATTATTATTATTAATGAAAAAATACTATGGATCGATGGAAACCTGTTGTTGGGAAGAGATTGTCTCTCTTTATTGTTGTAGTGTACTTTCCAAGTGCTTAGTACAGTGCCCTGCACACAGTAAGTGCTTAACAAATGCCATTATTATTATTATTATTATTATTATTAATGAAAAAATACTATGGATCGATGGAAACCTCTGTTGTTGGGAAGAGACTGTCTCTCTTTATTGTTGCATTGTACTTTCCAAGTGCTTAGTACAGTGCCCTGCACACAGTAAGTGCTTAACATATGCCATTATTATTATTATTAATGAAAAAATACTATGGATTGATGGAAACCTCCGTTGTTGGGAAGAGATTGTCTCTCTTTATTGTTGTATTGTACTTTCCAAGCGATTAGTACAGTGCTTAGCACACAGTAAGCGCTTAACAAATGCCCTTATTATAATTATTCTCCAAAATATCACGGTTTCCGCCCTGTTGCGAACTGGGGACCTTTTGCGCGTTAGGCGAACGTGATAACCACTACGCTACGGAAATGGTCGCCTCGTTTCATCATCATCTTCATCAATCGTATTTATTGAGCGCTGACTGTGTGCAGAGCACTGTACTAAGCGCTTGGGAAGTACAAGTCGGCAACAGAGACGGTCCCTACCCAACAACGGGGCTAGAAGGGGGAGACAGACAAGAAAC